>NC_081851.1:66127188-66810441 GCF_963259705.1 Myotis daubentonii | reverse complement strand
CAAACTGGGGCCACTGAGAGAGTCCCCTTATTGCCTATTTTACAAATTCTAATTCTACTACCCAGGTAGCCTCAACTTAGGAGTTAGATTTGAGAGAAGACTTTTGAAATTTAGAGGCAGGACTAGGTGGAATCACCCTCATTGGCATGCTTTGTCTAATAGTGGAATAACTCAGACTTTAGAACTTCAAAGATCTCGAGCTCTTGAGAATCATTTAATGCAAACTTTGCCTTGCAGGTGAGGAGATTCAGCCCCATGAGGGAAAAAGATAAACCTAGTAGCTGAGCTATGGTAGGACCCAGTCCCTCTGGTCCCAGCCCTGAGCAGTTTACTGTCTCACTCTGCCGTGATGTCAAATATTTTGGAATTAGCTCTGCTATCCTCTACCACCAGGACTTCAATTTACTGCTCCTCTGTACCCTCATTGGGAAATATTTTGAAGAGAAATGGTATCAGAGTTTAAAATCAAATGATTAGAGAAACCAAGTGTGTTCATTAAGGGAAGAAAGGGAAGTAGAGGCAGTTGATTTTTCTTGACAGTTATATTAATATTAGCATAATGAGTTCAGTTGTAGCCTAATGAACATTTAGAATATATATAGTTATCTGTGTGTGTGTGTTTGTGTGTACTTAAATAGATCCCCTTTGAGATCTCTATAAACCTTTTTGGTGACATTCTGTAAATTACCTCTCAGGTTCAAGTTAACTGAGGCAAAAGTTCCCTAGAAATGGTAAAATATATTGGTGCTTGTGTACGTACATAGTAAATACATGCATGTTTGTATGTTTGCATGTATATATAGCTATGTCTATTATATATGCACACATACAAACATTTACAGTTGACCCTTGAACAACATGGGTTTGAACTGAATGGGGAGAATTTTTTCAATGGAACACAGTTCGGCAGGCCCACAGTTCAAATTCTCTTTGTTCAAGGGTCAACTCTGTGGTTGGAATCCACATATGCACAGGGCCCACTGTAGTTATACATGGATTTTTGACTGCGTGGGAATTTGAGGTCCCTAACCTTCGTGGGTCAACTGAATATATATATTTATCTCTATGTGTGTGTACTTAAATAGATCTCCTTTGAGATCTCTGATGTTGTTGAAAAGAATAAACCTTTTTGGGGAAGACACATAGGCTGTTGCTATTTTTTTTTTTTTTGGTGTGTGTGTGTGTGTGTGTACGTGCGCATGTGTTTTAACCAACAGATTTCATTAGGGAAAAGGGAAAAAGCCAATATTGTCTACATACTGCATGTGTGTCCTAGGGTGTCAGCAAAAAAAGATAATAAAAGGCAAAACAAATAAATAGAAGGAAACAGAAGCTAAAGTGCTGAGAAACCTTTTTTTCCCTAAGAGCTCATTTTGGTAATCCTCAAGGAAAACAGAAAAGCACTTGATCTGACAAGAGGGAGAAAGGAGAAGCCAAATGAAAACTAAACAATTGATTTAATTCAATGAGAAATGGGAGGGGGAGATAACAGTATCTGCTCAGGTGGGGGAGGGAAGGGAGTCAGAGAATCAAGAGCGCCTTCTAGAAGCGGAACAAAATCTGAGTGGGAGAGAAAGCAGCAGGAAATAGTTTTCCCTTTCTCACGTAGGTGTTTAGCTCTGGAATCAGATTGCTCAATTTTTGCTTTAAGTCTCAGATGTCAGGGTCCAAAAATCTGCCATGTTGTTTTTAAAATATTGCTATGTGGTAGCAGATTTTATCTTTTGGGTAAATTTTACTGATTTTTAATTAAAATTTTAAAAAGCAATTTTTAAATAAAAGGCAAAGCAAATAAATAGAAGGAAACAGACGTTAAAAAATGTATTCCTTGTGGGAGTCTCACAAGATCCCAGCTTGTAATAATAAGTTCTGACATTCCATGTACTGCAGCTCTTAGACACCCTATTGTTGAAGAAAGAGAATAGAACATGGACAAACATTGACAACTAAGCCATGCAGAAGAACACGGCCAGGCCACTGTTTCACCCACATGCCACCATGGGAGAGCTGCATGGAGCACCAATACACCGTCCCTCCCAACTCCTCCTTTTGCAGAACAAGAAATTCCCATGCAGGCAGGTGAGGTCCGTGTCTGAGGCAGGCTGGGCATGGCAAGAGGGCCAGGCTGAGTTCTCAAAGGTTCTAGAGCAGTGGTTCTCAACCTTCCTAATGCCGTGACCCTTTAATACAGTTCCTCATGTTGTGGTGACCCCCAACCATAAAATTATTTTCGTTGCTACTTCATAACTGTAATTTTGCTACTGTAAACAATATGTAATTATATATGTGTTTTCCAATGGTCTTAGTCGACCCCTATGAAAGGGTCGTTCGACCCCCAAAGGGGTCACGACCCACAGGTTGAGAACTGCTGTTATAGATGATCTGGGCTTCCTCTAACTGCTCCTTCCACTTCTCACTTACCCTCCCCCCATATAGTCTGCACACAGGAGCGAGAGCCATCTTCTTAAATATGATTTAGTCAGTCACTCTCTTGTTTTAAACTCTTCAATGGCTTCCCGCTGATCATAGATTAAAATCTAAATTCCTTACTATGAGCTACAAGGATTAGGGGAAACCTGACCTATAGCAGATGCCATAGGTTGGCTCACTCAACTTCCTGACCAACTGCTCTTGCCTTTCTCTTTTATTGAGACTGGACATTAAAAAATGATTCATTCTATAGGCCTTTCTTGTAGATAGGAGTAAACATGTAACATGGTTCTGGCCAATGAAATGTAAGCAGAATTGTGCTCACAGGATTGCCAGAGTTAGCAAATAAAAACACACAAGACACTCAGTTAAATGTGAATTTCAGGTAAATGATGAGTAAGTTTTCAGTACAAATAATACTCAAATTATTATTTTCCTGAAACTCACATTTAGCTGGACATCCTAAGTTTTATCTAGTAACCCCATATCTGAAGAATTTGGGGAAAACAACCCCTCTCTGCTTCTTTCTTCCTCTTGCCTAGAACATGAGCATAATGCCTGGAGATGTGGCAGCTGTCTTGTCACCGTGAAGTGACAAGCATGAGTACATGGGTTAGAAAGGTAATGAATTGAGTCACTGATAGTGTTGTTGGACATCTGCACCATTGCTTATCTCTGGTCTTCTTAACTCTATATATAAAAGCCTAATATGCTAAGTGTCCGACTGTTTAACTGTTCGACCAGTCGCTATGATGTCACTGACCACCAGGGGGAAGACACTCTGACCAGTAGGTTAACTTGCTGCTGGGGTCCGGTGATCAAGACTGGGCAAGATGGCTGGACACGCCCTGGAGCCCTCACGCGTCCCTCCCCGCCCCTGATCGTGCACCGGTGGGGGTCCCTCAGCCTTGCCTGCACTCTCTCACAATCGAGGACCCCTCAGGGGATGTCAGGGAGCCAGTTTCAGCCCGATCCCTGCAGGCCAGCCTGAGGGACCCCACCGGTGCATGAATCCATGCACTGGGCCTCTAGTGTGAAAAATAAAACAGAACACCCATACTCTTTCCTTGACTAAGCCACTGCAGTGAGGACTTTGTTCCTTCACAGCTGATGCTCTGTGAGCAGGAATCTTGTCTGCCTTGGGCCAGCTGTCCAGAGCCTAACACAATGACAGGGACAGTGCTTCCTGAATAACCATTTGCTGCAAAGATGAAGAAATGATACTTAACCAAAAAGTGGGCACTTTGCTTGTTTCCTTGTATCATCTAAAATAGTATCATCTTTTTATTTATATTGGGGAGAATATTTCTCCCTTTTGAACTGACTGGTAGTTATAGAAGAGGTATTATTTGCAATACAAAACAAATCAATTTTTTAAATGCTCCTAAGTTTAGACTCTTAAGATCAGTGTTTTTCAAATTGTGGTTTGTAACCCATTAGTGGGCCATGAAATCAGTTTAGTGGGTCATGACCAGCATTAAATAAAAAGGAAGAGAAGGAGGAGGAGGGGATCAGGAAGAAAAATAAATAAATGAAATTTAAGATATCCATATTGTAATTTCCCTTTGGGAAATAATGGCTACTAATCTATATGTACACACACACACACACACACACACACACACACATTTATGTATACCACGTTGTTATGTAAGATATATTTCTCACTGTGGATCATAATTTAAAAAAATTGAAAGGCTCATTGAGTATTGTTCAAATTTCAAATGTCCATATATGGAAATTACACTGGCCTAATTCTGGTCCCTGAGCCACTTCTCATTAGCTGGGTGACTTTGGGAGGAGAAGTAATCTATTTGGACAGCATTTTATGATCTATAAAACTTTCTCATATAAACAATCTTATAACAACTCAGTAAAATAGATGTTCTCCCCCATTGTAATTGCACTGGATATAGCAGCCACTAGCTACATGCAGCTACTGAATACTTAAAATGTGGCTGATGCAACTGAGGAACTGAATTTTTCATTGTATTTAATTTTAATTAATTTATATTTTAAAAATGAAACCTGACTTAGTTATGAGAAAAATTTATTTGGAACAACTGTGCATGTAAATCTAACCTTTCAACTATAAATTCTATGAAGTACAGATCAAATATTTCAGCTAAAATCTTAGCCTCCAAATTGAAATGTACTCTAAGTACAAAATGCACACTGGATTTCAAAGATTTAGTATAGAAGAATAAAATATTTTATGAATAATTTTTATATTGATTACATGTTAAAATGATAATATTAGATATATTGGGTTAAATAAAATATATTATTACAATTAAGTTCACCGGTTGTTTTTTTTTTACTTTTTATTATGTGGTTTCTAGAAAATCCAAAATTACATTTTTGGGTCATACTATATTTCTCCAGGACAGAAATATAGTCTTGCCTTAGGCCACTGAATGAGTAAATCCTTCAATCACTAGGACAGTCCCGGTCGGTAAACTCCAAATCCTTGACTCTCCCCCCTGAATTACAAATGACATCACCTTAGGCCTGGCTGTCCCTTTATAAACTGTGAGTGAACTGGAAGATGATAAGAACAATCATGATGCCTAACCCTTAATGAGTGACTAACAAGTCTTGGGAGCCAAGTTTATATCTTACAAGGTTTATTGCATTTGATTTTACAACAGCCCAATAAGTTAGGTATAGGATTAGTATACCCAGTTTTTATAGATGAGGAAACTGAGGCTCAGGGATATCAATTAATCTGCCTATCACCTCAAATGGTTTAGACCGAGGAGCCCAGAGTCTATGGGGGCAATGCCAATGCCTCAACACCTAGGGCCTTGTTTTGGACCTTGGCCCTGAAAAGCAGTGGGGCTCTGTTTAGGTAACAAGCAGCTGCATCTCCCAGAGTCCTGTTAGATTAATTTCCTTTGGGAAATAACGTCTACTGATCTTGCTGCTGATTCCACACCATACAGAAGAAATCACCAAGCTCCAATCTTTGAATATATAGATAAGGCTCAAAAAGGTGACTTTGTATCTAACAAATTTTCAACTAGAAAATTGAAATACGGGCTTCATTATTATGGGTGCTTATTTAAAGATCTATTTGCAATGTGACACTACATTTCAATAACAGCCTTAAAATATAGAAACAGATCATGCTTTCCCAGTGAAATTATTTTTCTTTCGTTATAAACATTGTATATACATTAAATGCAATTAAAAATAGTAAAAGAAAACTTATAGATCTGTTACTCAAACATATTTTTTTGTTATTCCTCCATCTTCATAGGATTTAAAAATTTTATTATTACACAAAATATACATTTTTACTTGCTATTTCACTTAAAATCTATATATATAAAAAGTCAGCGACCAGAACACCCTAACGACCAGAACAATCAGTCACTATGATGCCCACTGCGGCCAGTGAACCGGCCCGATCAGGGGGTGGGCCAGGTGGCCAACCTCCTGTGGCCCTCCCCCTGCTGCTGGCCCCTCCCCTGATCGGCCTGCAGCCCCTTCCCTCCACTGGCCCCGTCCCTGATCACCCCCCCACCCCCACCCATATAGAGGGAGGGGCTGGCTGGCCAACCTCCTGCAGGCCAGCCCCACTCCTGATGCGCTCCTACCACCCCAACCAATCCGCAGACCCTCCCACCCCTGATTGGCCCATGGCCTCGCCCACAGCCAGCTCCACCCCGACCAGTCCAACCCACTTTGATCAGGGGCAGGGCCTGCCAGCCAACCACCCGTGGCCCCGCCCCCAGGCTGCTGTCCGCCCCCCACCACATTCAGAGGTGGGGCCTGCCGGCCCACTGCCCATAGCCCCTCCCCATGGCCGTCCCTGGCCTCAATCAGCTCCCCCACCCCAATCAGGGGCAGGGCCTTTTGACCAATCACCCACAGCCCTTCCCCTCAGCCAGCCCCACCCTGACTGGGTCCCGATCAAGGCAGGCTGGCAGCCGGCCAACCTGCTGACTCCTCCTCCTGACAAGCCCAGCCCCGATCCGCCCTGATTAGGGCCAGGCCAGCTGGACCACACCCATGCACGAATCTGTGCACTGGGCCTCTAGTAATGTAATAACAATTTTCTATTCCCTTTGTAGGCTTTGCAAAAATATTTATAAATACTTGTATAATATTCCAATAAGTGGACATCACATTTAAACTCTTTCTTTTTCCAGCAGTGGGGAACATCCAGACCATGGGCCATATAGGCCTGAGAAATCATTTGGTCTGGGCCTGCCAAAGTACTAGGGGTGAGTAAATTAAATGTTGTCCAAATACAGAAGGTTAATTTTTAAGTTGATAATTCTGTATGCCCTCAAATGATGCTATAAGTATCCAAATGGCTCTTGGCATAAAAAAGGTTCCCTACCGCTGGTTTAGTCAATTATTTCCAGTTTTTTTCTATTATAGATAAAGTTGCTCCCCTGCTCTTTTTAATATGACAGTCTACCTGGAGGGTAGGCCAACATCTATCAAAAATCTTAAACTGTGCTTGTTCTTTGACTCAACAATTCTCTTTCTAGGAATTTTCTTTTTTTTTTTTTTTAAAGAGTTATCTATAAAGACTTTTCTGCAAAGTTTTTCAGCATTATTTATGTGAATGAATATTTAGAAATGGTAAATGTTGAACATAGGAGATTAGTTAAGTGATGTATGGTGTATCTATGCAATATACCGCAAGACATGCTGATTAAAGGATAGGTAAGGATTATAAATATTAATAACAAATAATAATAACAAAGCTTTCTGTTATTGAGTACCAGGCTCTGTGATTATATATTTAGCAACCCATATTTTTGGTACTATTATTATCATTTAAACCTTAACAACCCATATGTTTGGTACTATTATTACCATTTCTTTTATACAGTCTGTATATAGGGCTTACACCCTTAACCACTATAAATACCTAGGATGTTCACTATCTATCATCAGATGGAAAAGGCAGTTATAAAACAGCACGGATAATGTGATCCCAATTTAGTAAAATATAACATGTATATGAATATGTATATTAAAAAATAAAACATTTGAGAGTAGTCACCAAAAAGTAAAATGGGTAACTCTGATGGTAGAATATTTTTCCATAATCTTTTTTGAAATTTCCAAATCATGTTACTTTTTTGCATTTTTTATTGTAGTAAAAAATACATAACATAAAATTCACCATTTTAACCATTTTAAGTGTATAATTCAGTAACATTCACAATGTTGTGCATCTATGGCCACTGTCCAATGCCAGAAAATTTTCATCATCCCTAACAGAAACTCCCCATTACTCCCTTTCCCCAGCCCTTGTAAACCTCTATTCTACTTTCTGTTTATGAATTTGACCAGTCTAGGTACCTCATATAAGTGCAATCATACAGTATTTGTTCTTTTGTGATTAGCTTCTTTCACTTAGCTTAATTTCTTCAAGGTTTGTCTATGTTATAGAAAATGTCAGAATTTCATTTATTTTATTTATTTTAGAGATAGAGGAAGGGAGAGAGAGAGGGGGATAGAAACGCCAAGAATGAGAGAGAAACATGGATAGACTGCTCCTCACACCCTCCACTGGAGATCAAGCCTGCAACCCGGGCATGTGCCCTGACCAGGAATTGAACTGGTGACCTCTTGGTTCCTGGGTTGATGATCAACCACTGAGCCACACTGGCCTGGCTCACTTCTTTTTAAAGTTTAATAATGTTCCATTGTATGTATATAACACATTTAGTTTATCCTTTCATTGGCTAATGAACAGTAGGGTTGTTGTCTACCTTTTGGCTAATGTGAATAATGTAACTATGAACATGGGTGTACAAGTATCTGTTTGAGTCCTTGCTTTCAATTCTTTTGGCTATCTATGTAGGATTGGAATTGTTGGGTCATGTGGTAATTCTAAGTGTAACCTTTTGAGGAACTAACAAATTATTTTCCACATTACATTATTTTACATTCCCAACAACAATGTGCAACAATTCAAATTTCTCTAAATACTCAGCAACATTTATTATTTTACTTTTTTTTTTAATCCTTACCTGAGGATATGATTTTACTGATTTGACAGAGAGAGGAAAGAAGAGAGAGAGAGTTCGCTCAGTTGCTTCCTGTACAGGCCCCAATCAGGAATCAAACCTGCAACCTAGGTACATGCCCTGACCAGGAATTGAACCCGAAACCTTTTGGTGTATGGGATGATACTCCAACCAATTGAGCCATAGGGCCAGGGTTGTTATTTTACTTTTTAAAATTATATATATATCACCCTAATATGCAAATAGACCAAACGGCAGAACAACTGAACAACCAGTCGCTATGACGTGCACTGACCACCAGGGGGCGTACACAGAACGTGGTGGGTGTTGGCATCAGGTGTCAGAGCCCGGAACATGGAGGGCATCGGCCATGGTGGGATGGTGGAGCAGGTGAGCTGGGGGCGCCAGACCAAGGCAGGGCACTGGTCGTTGTCATTGAGGCGAGCCTCTGTTGGTTACTGAAAATTCTTTGCTCCCACGCGTCGTAGTCCTGCTGGGCGCTCACACCCGCTGCTGGCACCTGGTGCCGGTCCTGATCACTCAGCACCATCAGTGGGGGTGAGCAGCGGCTGACGACCCCAATTACCCCTGAGGGCTTCTCCACCCGCCCCTGCTCCTGATGGGTGATCAGGGCAGCAGCTGCCACTCGCACCTGCTGACGACGCCCGCCCCACTCACACCTGCTGCTGGCACCGGTCCCAATTGCTCTGCACCATCAGTGGGTGTGAGCAGGGCTGGCACTGTCACCATGTAGGAGCAGCGGCAGTGGGAGTGGGGCTGCCTGCAGGCAGGGGATCTGGGGCTGTGGTGGGAGGGACCAGGTGGAGGCATGGAGGATGGGCCGAGATCCACCTTTGTACCCACTGCAGCCTCACAGCCCACAGTTCCTTTCAAGGTGCACAAATTTGTGCACTGGGCCCCTAGTTTAAAGATAATAGCCACCTGTGGCTGGTCTTGTTCAGTGGTTAGAGTGTTGGCCCCGGGACCAAAGGTTCAATTCCTGGTCAAGGGCACAGACCTTGGTTGCAGGCTCAATCCCCAGCCCCTTATGGTTGGGGCCCATGTTGGAGGCAATTAATTGATGTGTCTCTATCACATCCTAAGTCTCTCTCTCTCTCTCTCTCTCTCTCTCTCTCTCTCTCTCCCTCCCTCCCTCCCTCCCTCCTCTTTTCCCTCCACTTTCTCTAAAAAAATTTAAAAAAAAATAAATCAATGGAAGAAATATCCTTGGGTGAGGATTAAAAAATACAGAAAGATAATAGCCATCCTAATGAATGTGAAGTGGTATCTCATTGTGGTTTCTATTTGTATTTTCCTAATGACTAGTGATGTTGAGCATCTTTTCACCTGCTGATTAGCCATTTGTATATCTTCTTTGGAGAAATGTCTATTTAAGTCCTTTGCCCAATTTTTAATTGGGTTGTTTGTTTTCATCTGTTACATTTTAAATTAGAAAAATAAACCACAGTGACTTTTATGCAGAGTTTTTAAAAAACAACGTGTCTGATTGTGTCCTTTCCCTGTTTCTATGCCTTCTGCTGCCTCTGGGGTGAAGTTCGTGCTACCAGCTGGACTCTATCTGCAGCCTCCTATCTGATCTTCCACAGTCACATCTGTGGACGCCGCTGCCATTTACCATCAAATGATGGAATTACCTGTGTCCCTCAGGCCCAGGACACACTCACTCACGCATTGAGAATAAGGGTGGACCTTTGCATCTGCATACACCAATTCCTAGCACAGAGAAGAAGCTCAATATTTGCTTAACAGAACTGAACTGAACTCTTGATTTACATTAACTAACTGCTTACCAATCAGTAATGCACGGAGGTACCTGTTTCATTGCACCCCTGCCTACGACTGGGGATTATAACATTTGTTGTTTCAATTTGCATTTCTGTAATTACTAGTGAGATTGAATCGTTTCTCCATATGTTCCTTAATTAGTTAGTTTCCTCTTTTGTGGATTGTTTGTTCATTTCTTTTGTTCAGTTACTATAGGAGATTTAGTGTTTTCCTCATTGATTTGTAAGAATTTTTTAAAGCGAGGCCATTAAAACTTTGTCGTATTATATTTGCTAAAAGAAAGTATTCCCAACCTCAAACTACAGATGTGTATGTAAAATTGCATAAATGCACTGACTTCCTTCTCCCTGGATATATTTTTAATAAACAGCGTTAAAAAAAAAAGAAAATACTCCCATTTTATCATCACTTAATTTTGTTTTTAATGTAAAAAAATCTGTGCAATTTTATGCTATCAAATCTTATATATAAAGTTTACCTTTTTACATTGATGAACTTGAATGTTCTATAATGGCTTTAATAGTATTACTTTCAATAATATTTGATAATAGTAATCACTTTATGTAAAGGTATACAAGTTGCTTTATGGACCTTTGGATGGAACTTTTAAGCATAATTATATTCCTAGAAATCATAAAGTTAAAAAAAAAAAAAACAACCAGGAAGAATGAAGTCACTGACTTCTATATTATAGATTGGGCTTTTGTTAGGACTTTCTTAATTATTAGAGCTATGGAGAGAAAAAGCCCTAAATTTCAAGTGAGATTTCAATTGCAAACATTAGTGAGGCCTGAAGAAGGTTTAGGAAAGAGGTTGCAATTAATCAGCCCTCAGTGCCCATTGCCCAGGAGGCTAGGGAGGTTTCCTTTGGCCCAAGTTTGGATCAGCACTGGCTTCTAAACGTGGATTGGCAGTCAACATTTAAAGTCAGGAAACATCAGTCACATGAATATCTGTATATCCAGCTGCTGGGGGGAGGGTGGGAAACAGAAGATCTGGCAACAATAGGCCTGTTTTGGGGGTGGCGATAATTAGCTGGATTTGAGGATCTGCTGCTTCCTGAGATGGCCCTGTGCTCTCAATTCCTTAGTGTCCCATCACTGAGGATGAGGTTCAGAAGCCATTCATCATCTTATCCTTGACCCACTTTTAACAGTATTACTTGGTCTGCCAGGCTGCTGTAGGTATTTGAGTTTTGGTTTAGAGCATCAAATCAGGCTCCTGGAATCTGGTTCGTAATCTCACCAACCAGCCCTGGGCAGTGTGGCTCAGTTGGAGTGTCATCCCATGCACCAAAAGGTGGGGGGTTGGATTCTGGTCAGGGCACATGCCTAGGTTATGGGTTAGATCCCTGGTTGGGCTGTGTATGGGAGGCAACTGATGGATGTTTCTCTCTTACATCAATGTTACCGTCTCTCTTTTTTCTCTCTTCCTTACTCTCTCTCTAAAATAAATTTTTAAAAAATTTAAAGGCATTCTTCTGAACTGGGAACAGTCAATCTATGAGTATTTGACTTCTCAATTTCTATAAGTGGGAACTGCTGCCTGCTTCCTACCTTACTATATCTAATGAATATGATTTATATTGACTTCAATTCAGAAATTCTGTACCTAAAGTCCAAATAAGCAAATGGTGAAATGAGTTCCATTGCAAGAGCCTGAAGATGCAGTTGGTATCTTATATTGTAGATCTTAATGGCCGTAGGTAATGAGGTAAATGAATAGGAGCAGACTCTCAATATCTTTGGAAAACAGAAGGCTTTGAGTTTCACGAATCAGAAGTAGAAGACAAAAAGGACCAAAGAACAGTCAGTTGTTTGAGATTAAAGAAAAAGAAAAGAATAACTGTGAAATATTTCTAAAAGAGATTTAGAAAAAAAACCTTTTGGTTGTGAAAGAAAAAGTAGTTTTTCCACCTATTAAAGATATAAGTTTGTGCAGAAAGAGACTCTCTAAAGAGCCACCAAAGAATCCTGAGATAGGAGAGGGGGTTGGAATCCTGAGCAGCTGTATCCCACTGAGTGAGGGCATGGTCGATATCGGTCCCCAGAGGAACTTGGCATCAGAGCTCTGTACCTGCGATGGCCAACTGGTACCTGGGAACTTACTTGGGGGATGCTGCAGCCTAGAGGGGTGATAGCCCAGTGCAGTGGTTCTCAACCTTCCTAATGCCGCGACCCTTTAATACAGTTCCTCATGTTGTGGTGACCCCAATTTCATTGTTACAAATTGAACATAATTAAAACATAGTGCTTAATCACAAAAACAATATGTAATTATATATGTGTTTCCCGATGGTCTTAGGCGACCCCAGTGAAAGGTTCGTTCGACCCCCAAAGGGGTCGCGACCCAGAGGTTGAGAACCGCTGGCCCAGTGCTTAGGGCTCTTACCACCTGGACCAAATCCTGGCTCTGCACACTTGCTATGTGTTCTTACTGAATGATGAGGCGCACAGCCTCTCTATGGCATTGCTAACAAAGGGACATGATAGGACTCTCTCAGAGAGTGTGGTGAAGATTCACAGAGGGAAGTCATGCACAAGCACTTAGCATCCTCTCTGGTATTCAGCAAGGGATTCACTCTCATTATCACTGTCAACACAATCATTACTATCACAAACAAGACTGTCCTGAGCACTTGTGTTACTGTCAAGACAACCTTCCTGATGAGGGATATAAGAAATGCAGCAAGGACAAATTCTTAAGGTCACAGTCACTATACAGGGGCCTGAATAGGAGTGAGCCAGGTAGGGGGATTATAAAGGCAGCCACTGATTTCATGTGTTCATTCTTCTTTAAATGCAAAAGCTTTAATCAAGAAGGTTAGGTTTTGCTAGTGGTTTGGGGCCTATAAGAACTATCCAGGTTTCATTTAAACCTGGAAGTGACACTCAGCTTAGATTTTCTGATCAATATCTACCTGCACAGGTTTACACTGATGACACTTTCTGGCTTCTCAAGGCTTGTTACCAGGCCGCAGGGACCTGAGCTTGCCTCCATTTGGAGTTTATAAGTTATACTGTTTATCTTATGTTGTAAGTTGTAAATATCTCTCTTCCAGACAACTTGTAGTAAGTTACATTTCCATATTTTGATTTCTTCCTTCTTTTAATACTAACGGATTAAATCAGAAATATCTTTACAAGTGTTTCCATTTTACACCCTGACTCTACAATATTTCATACAACATCTGGTCTATTCCATTGATAGGAACATTTATCATACAAATGCATAATAAAATCACTTATACTTTGTTCTCTAAGTATGTGAGATCCGTAACTGTGTCGGTCCTAAACAGGTAGATTTTCACTGCCTGATTGATGGCTGGAAACGAGCAAATTCAACCATTTTTAATAGAAAAATGAAAAGAATAAAGGGAGCAAGAATAACCCTGAAATTGAGACATATTCTCTAAATTCTGCTTGTAAGTAGCCTAGAGCAGATCATCAAATAGCCCATTTGGAGACACTAAACCATATTGAAAGTGCTTGGTTTTCGGGAACCAAATGGTCATGAGCAATGTAGCCAAGGATGCTGACATCTCTTAGGGAACTACTTTTAAAATAATTCCCATCAGATCTTCAGAGTTCAGGGCTCAGAGCTCACTGATCTCAGATCCTGGGGTATGTGGCTAGAGCATTGTTTCAGCCGGTGGATAGACTGGGAATAAGTAGCAAAGGCAGATTAGCAACCTTTACTTTGTACCCTCAACTAACAGCTGGGCATGAGACAAAACTGACCAAGGGCCCTGAAATAAAAGCATTCTCCTTCATTTCATAGGTCATGAAATAGTTTTAAGCATCTGCTATACACATTATATTGAGTGGGCTGGAGAGTGTCTCTATAACAGTGTATGCCCTCCTTGTCCTCAGGGAACATAGAATATAGTAGAAAGAAAAGCAGAACAAAACAAAAGGCAAGATAGATCCCAAGTGCCAGCGTTGTGAAATAATGGATGCTGAGATTTTAGGTGGTGAGTTAAGGTTAGACACTTGCTTCCCTAAGTTGACTCAAAGTCTGAGCTCGCATGCAATGCCTTTTGTACCCCTGGCAAAGGTGTCCTCTGGGCTGGGAGTACATACTGCCTCTTCCTCTGTTTGACCAGTGATATCTGCACTGCATTCCCCGTTTGAATCTTTGTGTTTCAAAAATTCTTCTGGTTGCTGGAAAAAAAATGGATGCCAACCAAATCTGATCTGAACAACTCTTCCTGCTTTCTGGCATCTATAAATACTTCATGATCATCCTTAATCATGAGCTTATTTCTTCCTCATGTTCATTATGTTTGTCTTCTCATGGAGTGTCCTGACACTTCAGGTCATTCAAAGAATCAGAGAACCTTAGACCTGAAAGGACTCTTAGAAGTGGAAATGTCTGACTCCATGCGGACATATTCCTGCTTCTCTCAGAGCTAGTCCTTGTTTAAATGCTTTCACTCTGCCTCTGCCAAAGTCCTTTTTACCCTTAGGCTTGCCTACAGAATAAAGCCCAAACTCTTAGCCTGGCCCACATCCTTTTCAGACCTTCCTGACCTCAGTTCCTTTAGTTGACTCCATGGCCTAACCCCCACTCCACAGGGCTGATCACTGCTCTCCAAGGTGCCCTTCCTCCAATTCTGCAGACCCTCCTCTCTGCCCTTTCTGCCCTTCTCTACCTAGAAATCTCCTATTGACTCTTCAAGTCCTGTTCAGAGGTTGCCTCCTCTGGTATGCCTTTTCCAACTTCCTCAAGCAAGGTTAGCCTTGTTTTCCTTTCCCACATCCATAACTTTGTGTATAATATTTCCCCAAAGTTAGTGCATTATTATGACTGTATGCCCTTGTTTCTAGCTAGTCTGTATTCTACGCAAGGGTATGAATCATGATTCATTCAAGATTCATTCATGAATTCATCCAAGCATTTATCCCAGTCCTGGCACATAGTAGATACCCATAAGTGACTCCTGAATTAAGAAATTTAGGTTTAGAAATGTGAAATAATCTATTCTTTGCTTTAATAGGTCAAAGTTGAAAAATTTAAGAGGGTAGCTTATAAGTTTCTGTCCATAAATACATGCACAGGTGGTAAAACTAGCTTTCTAGTTAATGTGCATCCAGTACCTGATATAGTTCAAAAGACAGATCTGAAATCAAAGAGTTCCTCAAAAGTTGAATGGACTTTCTCTCATCCACCTGAGGTGGTATAGAAAACCCAAACAGAACTTCCACAGCCTTTCCAGGAATCTGGGTATTGAAGAGGAACCCACCCACTGGCCTCAGGGCCTGCACTCTGTAAGTGGTTGTTGAGATTCAGGATTATGGTCAAGGCTATTTGTTAGAAATTCAGAGAGCCAAGAGGACAAACATCGTGGGATCCTGTATACCTGGGTAGGAGTGATGAAGTAAGTAAGAGAAAGAGCCCCAAACTCCTGCCAAGCGAGCAGCTGGGGAGCACAGGCTGGACACTTGTTATCAGCGACAAGCAACAGAGATCTCCCGAATCATGACACAATTTTTAATATGTTCAGCTTTCTAATCTTTGTTGTCTCTCTGCATTCTTAATATTTACCACCAACTCTTAATGAGGTTCTATATCTTCATTTGGGGGGATATACTTATTAATTTATCACGTTTGGTCCATAAGAAATTTCAGCAAGTCATGGATAAATTATTGTAAAGCATATTTATTTAGCACAATCTAATTATTGCAACGTTCAGTGAAGGCAAATGAATAAATCATGAATGGAGAGTAATGAGGGCAAGAGTCGCTGTGCATGTGTTTGTAGTGAGTATATATGTGTGTGGAGATGCTTGTATGTATGTGTGTTGATCTGTAAAACACATTCTTCTGACATGGCTTGGGATTTGAATAAAATATCTGTGCAAAGACTCTTTTGATCTGTACTGTCCAATACAATAGCCCAAGCCCCACATGGCTATTGAGCTTTTGAAATGTGTCTAGTCCAGCTGTGGGCAAACTACAGCCCGTGGGCCGGATCCGGCCCGTTTGAAATGAATAAAACTATTGAAAAAAAAGACCGTACCCTTTTATATAATGATGTTTACTTTGAATTTATATTAGTTCACACAAACACTCCATCCATGCTTTTGTTTCGGCCCTCTGGTCCAGTTTAAGAACCCATTGTGGCCCTCGAGTCAAAAAGTTTGCCCACCCCTGGTCTAGTCCAAACTGAAATGTGATATAAGAGTAAAATACACACCATATTATGAAGACTTTGTTTTTGAAAAAGGTAAAATATTCATTACTTAAAATGCAGTTTTGAAGTTTCTTAAAATGTTAAACATAGAGTTAACATATACCTAGCAAATACTTTCTTAGGAACCTACCCAAAAGAAATGAAAACATAGCCTTAGCTGGTTTGACTCAGTGGATAGAGTGTCGGCCTGCGGACTGAAAGGTCCCGGATTTGATTCCAGTCAAGGGCGTATGCCTGGGTTGCGGGCTTAATCTCTAGTAGGGAACATGCAGGAGGCAGCCAATCAATGATTCTCTCTCATAGTTGATGTTTCTATCTCTCTTTCCCTCTTCCTTCCTCTCTGAAATCAATAAAAATATAAAAAAAGAAAACATGTATTTACACAATGATTTGTATGTGGATGTTCATAGCAGTTTTATTCATATATAATAGCCAAAACAACTCAAAGGTCCATTAACTGGTGAATGGATAAAGGAAACATGGCTTATCCATAAAATGGAATATTATTCAGCAATAGAAAGGAACAAAGTACTGACACATGTTACAACATGAATGAATGTCAAAAACATTATGTTAAATGAAAGAAGCCAAACTCAGAAGGTCACATATTTTACAATTACCTTTAAAGCTATAGAGAGAGGAAATACACTAGTGATTACTTGGGGCTTGGAATGAGAACTGAGAATGATTACAAATGGCCTGAACCAAATTCCCACTGAAATTTGTAATGTAATAATTTTTATATTACTTACATGTTGAAATTACGTTTGGGATATGTTAGGTTAAATACAACCTATTATTATTAAAATTAACTTCAATGGTTTATTTTTCCTTTTTTAAATGTGGCTACTAGGACATTTTAGTAATGATATTTTGCAAGATTTTCAAGGTGACTCTAATATAAGCCAGCATGAGAGTTACGAATCCAGGACCTTGCTCAACAAGCACTAAATAATGAACTTTGGATTAAAGGAAAAAAGAAGAAGAGATGGACAAGGAGGAACCACAGACTCCCACAGGAATGTGAACTTTGCAATACTCCTCCCAGCCAGGGCAGGACCACTCTCCCCTCCCTGGTGGTGGTCCAGCTCCTGCCAGGGAATCCCTGCAGCGTAGGAGACAGCTCGTGCTCTATGGGACACGCTTTAATTGTGAGATGTGCATCTCCTAGTTTAAGCTCAAACTCACTGCGCTCTAATGTCCACTTATCAGTTCTATCCTGCCATCTGGACAAGCCTGATAATTCCATCCTCTCCCCACACAATGATCTTTTCACTATTTGAAAACAATTATCAGGATTTCTAAGCTCTCTTTTTTCTATATTATATGCCCTCAGTTTCTTGATCTGTTCCTGGCATGGCCCCCTCTCCAGGCCTGTAACCATCTCTCAGCAAGAGTTTGTCAATATCCCCTAAAAATGTGGAGACTCCAAATGCTCATCCTCCAGATGGTGTCTGCCTGGGGCTGAGTACAGCCGGACAATTACATTCCTTGATAAGGCCATTACATTCCTAGTAATGCAATCACCACACTACATTGGCTCAACAGCAGAACAATTGGGAAGAGGAGAGGGAGGAAGGAAAAAAAAAAAAGGTAAAGCTAGATTCCTAAAATTTTTCATCTGTAAAATGTTAATGTTTGAATATTCCACTTCACAAAATATTCATCTGAGTGGATGTGGATCCAACTCATGAGAATAGAGGGATTGTAGGCAAAGAAAGAAATTCTCATCATTTGAACTTTTTCCTTCACTATGAGCCTTTCATCACGTGTCCAGGGATCAAAGTTTGGGGACATTGGCGAAATGACAATACTCAGCAAAGGGCTTAGCAGATCTGAAAGGCCTTGGTCTACCTTGGGTAGGGTATGTGCTATTTGGGGAATTTGACTTGGTTCCCAAAGTTAAGCCCAGATCAAATGCAAACCACATCTGCTGGAGAGGACATTCAAATTCCATGCTGTGAATTGAAACTGAGCCTTACATTGATTTGCTCACAAAAAACATGGCCTCCTAAGGAGCAGTGGCCATGCTCGACTCCTTTGTGCTGGCACAGGGCCCAGAACATAGGTAGAAGGTATTTGCTTCTCAGGCAGCGTAATTACACACATCTCTCTCCAAAGACAATTCATTTCAAAATCAATTTATGTATATCAAATACTCACTTTGTGCTAGATACCTAGGTAGGGTGCCTTTACATATGGTACATTGCGTAACATTTTCTATTTTTTGCAATGAGGTAACTTGGAAGGGGGACATTGATTGCTATTCAGAAAAGACCACTGGACTCTGGGGAAGATGGAGTGCTGATATTGGAGGTAGGAGAAGATCAGGGAAGTACCAGAAAACTCAGGACCTATCACATTGCCCTCCACAGTGACATTGCTCACCTGGATCATGTCTCCTTCTCTCAGAAATTAACAAAATTCTACAAACCAATACCCTCTTTCCGATGTGAGGAACTGCCTGCCCTCCCCAACCCCCAGTAATATACTTTCCCAAGGAATAATTCTTCTGAACACTGAAAACAGACATTTCCAACTTGGACTCTCAGAGGCCAATCTCAAAGAGTGACAGGAGCTCTCTCTTACCTATCTTATCTATTTAACTATCAAAATCAAAACAAAATTAAATCAACAGAGAAGCAGACACTGCCAAATGGGTGTTCCAGACAATAGGGTGGCGAAGGCCTGGCAGGCTAGAAGGGGTCCATGGGGAAAAAATGAGACCTTCATAATACTTTCAACAATAAAGATTTAAAAACAAAAACAAAACAAATATGAGTGAGCGTAGAACTCCTAGCCCAGTGCCTGGCTTGGAGGATCCCACCACCACCTCCCCTCCCATTTCTAGCAAAGAGGGCAGACTGCTGCTTCCTGGCTCCATTAAAACCATGTAGCAAATGCCCATCTCCTCCAAGATTTCCTGTCACTGCCACGGTCATCTGGAGGGGATACCTCACACTGGGTTGGTTAGCCTTTCCTATCTACTTCTCTTCTTTCTCTGCTTCCCTCTTAAGAAATAAATGGAAATAATAAAAGCACTCGTATTTGCGGAGTCCTGAAATGAACAGCAGAGCTTAGTGGATCCACTGAGTTTGTTATAAGTGGGCACTCAGGCCCCAGAATGGAGGTCGCATCTAAAACATTGCTTGACATCAGACGCCCTGAGCCACTCTTGTCATCTTCAGGCCATTGCTTTATGTATTGGTGTGTTTGTGCTGCTATACTTGACTTTCCCATGGCTCTTCCAGTGTTCGATCTGAGAGGGCCCGTGCCTTCTCCCTCTATCACTGAGAGGTCAGGGGAGGGAGTTCTGCCTGCGGAGGGCAGTGCGATTGAAAACGTTTACTCTGGTTTACTTTCTCTTGAGGCTCTGACTATGGTATTTGCAAAGCTCCCTCTGAGCTCTTCCCAAGAAAACACATATTAGATGCTGTGCCCATAAAGCATGTGGAAAGGTGGCCTTAGATAAACACATGATGGCATCACGATCAATGGAAGGATACAAACTCCATAGCAAAAAGTGCTCCTACTCAGGGGAGGAAGCACTACGGTGAACCAGATAATGGCAGGCAGGGACTGTGGTAAGCTCTGAGCCATTTCATAACCTAAACCTGGTGTCCTTAAAAACACCGGTGTCAGTCCCACTCCCAAGATTGCGACTAATCTATCAGTTTGGGTAGGACCTGGGCTTTGATAATTTTTAAAATATTTCCAGGAAATTCTAACGTGCAGATAAATGTGGGTATCACAGGGATGAACTGCTGGAAAGCATTGTTTCTAGATTAGACCCAGGAGTTGCAGTTTGATAGATCAATTCCAAACTGACCCCAGCATCTGACTGAAGGGCTGCAGGTGAACCTCAGCAACCTGCTGATGGGGATTTGGGGGCAGCTCGGGCAAGGCAACTAGTTTCATTCTCATGGGTGTAAGTAACATTTCTACACAACTGCTCTGCCTAGACAATGAGCACAAGATGAGCCCTCAAAGGCACACTGCTTTCTTCCTAGGGAAGGAGAAGGTTTTGTCTGTTTTCAAGTCTAACATTCATGGATCTTTCCAGAGAAGCAGGATAGCTCACCTCACAGTGGGACCCCCAGTTTGCAGACCAGGTATGACGGGGGAATACACCAGAACACCCTTAGGCGAGAATAGCCTAGCCTAATGACTTGAGGCCATTTTCAGAAAAGTAGAAAATAATAATAACAACAACAATAACAACCATTTAACTGATCACCTGCTGTGTGCCGGGCATGGAGCTGGAGAAGGGACAACTGAACCACACACCCTAGTGATGGTCGATATGCCCTGTGCCCTGGGGCCATGTGCTGTTGTAGCCATGCAGGGCAGGATGGTCTAATCCCTACATAAACCCCTGGGAGAGAAGATGAATTTGCCAATTTTTGCAAATGACAAAACTGAGGCAAAGCAGGTTCAAGTCTAAGGATAGAAATACTGTAAATGGTGAAACTAAGATTTAAACCTAGGTCTCACTAGCATGTAGCTTCTTAATGGTGAGCATGAAGATAGATATAAATATAGATAGATATAGATATAGATATAGATATAGATAGATATACATATTCTAAGACCCAATTTAGCTGCTTAGAAAGCCTAAAGGAAATTTAGAGTTAGTGATGGAGGGTGATCAAAACAAAGGGAGGCAAAGTAAAACAATGAAGTGTTAGAAACCAAGCATCCAGCAGGTGGGTTATGGAAAAGTAAGAGTTGACAGCTACTGAGTAAACAACACAAGAGCTTAAACAAATGAGAATGAGAGGAGCCCTAGGGAATCTACTTCCCAGTCAGATTAGTTAGTGGAGAATCCCCAAGGCAGTGGCCCAGCTCCCCTAATCGCCAGCAGCAATTAGGTTTACACAGGGAAAAGCAGGGCAGCAAGACAAAGCAGTCAGCCTCACTCACCCAATCACTAGGGCACAGCAGCAACCTCATAGCACTCTGCAAATCTGATAGATTGTTATTCTGAACATAACATCTGTTTTGTTCCTAAAAGGATTTTATTACCTTTTGCATATGAGTTCAATACATGGTGAGATTGAATTAGAGCAGTTGGAGGAGGTGGGGGGGGAGGAAAAGGAGGGGGAGGAGGGGGAGAGGGAGGAGAAGAAGTGGGAGGAGGAGTGATGGGGGAAGGAAGGAAGGAAGGAAGGAAGGAAGGAAGGAAGGAAGGAAGGAAGGAAGGAAGGAAGGGGGAAGGAAGGAGGGAGGGAGGGAGGGAGGGAGGGAGGGAGGGAGGGAGGGAGGGAGGGAGGGAGGGAGGGAGGGAGGGAGGGAAGAAGAAACAGAAAAGAAAGAGAAAAATCTAAGGGCAGGTGTGGGAACTATTGGCACTCAAAACTTGATGTCTGAGCACCAAACCAGCATTTTGCCTGGAGAGACTCTTCCGATACTGAGCTTCCCTTTACAGAAAACGGAACCTGGTGTCCCTTGCTTGAACATATACAAAACTTGAACCTGGTGTCCCTACAAGCCAGGCCCAGGAAAACAGGTCAAGGCCAGAGCCAGGGCCACCCTGCCTGGATCACTTTATGTGCCATCCAATTTGTTCTGGCCTGTTGATGGTGGCCACTCACGCCTGCTGAATCCTAATCAGTTATTCGGATCCACTTGATCTAGTGGCCCCATCATTCTTGGTCTGGACATCGTGGGTTACACTGAACTTGCTAGAGCATTCAGGAAGTACTGCTAGTTTGCCTCATTACATTTAAGAAACCAGTAATAGTAGCAAAATCAATGTGCTTTATCCCAATACAGAAATGCTCTTGATATACTGACTTGGTTCTATATCGAACTTTGATAATATTTGGGGGCAGATATCCCCAGAACACTTCTTAACACATTGTTAAGAAGTTAACCCTTGCAAGAACTGAGAGCAGACTGTGGAGAGACAAATTGTTGCATACATTGCTGGTAGGAATGTACATTGGCTGAAGATATCAGGTGGAAAATTTGGAAAGAACCTTAAAATTTGGCAAAAAACTTTAGCCCCAGCAATTCAAACCTCAAAATTGATTTAATGGAAATGAGATGAAGGTGAGTAAAAATTTAGTTCCCAGAATATTTTAAGAAATATTGGTTATAATAGCAAAGAAAAAAAAAGAAATAGCCTAAAAAGGAGAATGAGTAAGTGAAGTAATTCTTGCATATACGGGAATAGGAGATAAGGTTGGAGTGGAACAGTTAATGCTGTGGGAGATGATCATGTTATGTCCCTATGTAATAAAACAAAGGTCACCAAAGAGAACTGTAGTATGATATATGAACTATATGTGTAAATGTATGCATAGAAAAAAGAGACTGGAGGTTAGGCACCAAAATATTAATGTGGTCATGTTTAAGTCATAAAATTGTGAGTAATTTTTATGATTATCTTTTTTTCTTATTTTCCCCCACAATGAATATGTTATTTTAGTCAAAACAAATTACAAAAGTAATTTTTTTAAAAGATGCAATGAACTCTGGGTGTGGCTTTATGTCAATGAAGACGTCATCGTGTAGGAGGGGCCTATAAGGAAAGCCAGCCTCTCGTGACCACAGGCAACAGAAACCAGATGCCACCATTTGGTTATCTCACTGTCTTCTGTATTCTCCCAAAGTGAAGGACTCAGCAGATACTGAGCACATCCTTGCTGACAGATAGATTACCTATCGGTTATTGATAGAGTAGAATCGTGTGACCAGAGCCCAGAAATACTATCCTTGCCAAGAGCCAACAAGCAGGACAGACTGACATTTTCCATCTCAATGCAGCCGCCCATCCATAGTGTCAAGCCCGTGTTCTTCTCCACATGCCCAGTACCTGTCCTGTGCCTGGCACATAGTAAGCACTCAGGTGTCGCCTTTAAATCGACAAAGCCTTTATCTGCTCTCTTTTCCCAGTAGGAGTGATATTTCAAAGACTCTTACCCCCCAAAATGTCTTCATACAGAAGTTTCACCGTTAGGCGACATCAACGCACAGCTGTACTTGAAACAGCCTGAAGATTCGCACGCTCCTCCCCGCTGGAGTACACGCACAGACTCCCTGAGACCAGTGACTCGCTGTTCCCACGGCAAGGCTAGCCCGGTTTCTCCTTCCCAAGCGAAATACAAAAGATGAAGCAATTATCTGCAGAGTTCGGTAAAATGTCAGCTTTTCTCTGAATCTCCTTTCTAGTCTAAATCTCATTCCATTTCCAAGAAAGCGTTTTCCTGATTCATTCTGCTCCATTTTCTCAATTCCTAGCTTAGCTTCAGAGAGAAGGCTCAGCCTATTAGTGTTAAATACTAGGCTTGGGATGTGTGCACCTCTTGTCATCTCTTGGAGGAATATTTGACCATGAAAAATGGGCTTTAATAATAGAATGTTGAGAAAGATGACACAGAGATGATTTACCCACGTATACATATATTGTGACATATTAAACTGCAGACAGTTTGGGTGAGTCTTAAATAAAACATTTGGGTGAGTCTTAAATAAAACATTCAATATCTGCACCAGCACACAGCCAAAGACACTGCAGGAAAACAAAACCAAGAAAACATCCGTAAGCCACTAGGAGCAGCGGGGCCAAAGCCAAGTTCCCCACCAGCCCCCGCCCAAATGGCTCTGCTGTGGGTTTCTGCCTGGCTGCGGAGCACTGAACTGAAAAAGTGGATAATTAATGAAAAATTTAAAATTCAGCAGTGAAATTACCTTTCCCAGTGACTGACAAAGGCAGTATAAATAATTCAGTCTCTCCCACAGCTGACCGAACAGAGTGCCTTTCTGCTTTTGTCAACAGCATAGAGACATTCTCTTCCCACTGTCACATTTTGTAGTGGCAACAAGTGTCACTGCCCAAGTTGACAAATGAGAGGGGGCAGAGAAAATTAAATTGCCAACTGGTTTCAGTCATTAGCTCTGAATGTGTAGTGTGCTTTTCTGGTGGGTGACTTGGAGCGGAGGGCAGGCCTTTCAGGCGGAGGTGCCTAGTGGTCGGCAGGCAACGCACAGCCACTAGAACTTGGGTGCCAAGTAACTCCTTTCTGCCTGGCACCACCTGCTCACTGGTCCCACGGCCCCTGAAGTAAAGGAAGAGGAAATGTGGGCTGGGCTCCTGGGTGGCAGAGATAGTAAAGAGAGGAAAGAGCTAACTGAATGGGGGGGGGGGGGAGGGCCGGGGGAAGAGCCCTTCTTCCCTTTGGGTCCTAAAATTGAAGTGTGCTGCCAAGATTTTCTCAGTGGGGCTGGATGGCCGTGAGGGATGACATCTCATTCTGGCTCTGTCTGACGTCTGTACATGGGACCCACAGAGCACCCTCCAAAATTATGCTGGTTCTTTTCACTTCTTGCCATGGGAGTGGGGAATCTTGCAGCAGTTCTCAACCTGTGGGTCGCGACCCCTTTGGTGGTCGAACGGCCCTTTCACAGGAGTCGCCTAAGACCATCCTGCATATCAGATATTTACATGACGATTCATAACAGTAGCAACATTACATTATGAAGTAGCAACGAAAATAATTTTATGGTTGGGTCACAACATGAGGAACTGTATTTAAAGGGCCAGAAGGTTGAGAACCACTGCTCTAGAGACTATAGCCTGCGCCCCCTGTAGTGGTCCTCTCTCCGCCTCAGGGAGGAGGCCAGAGGCTCAGTGCCCAGAGGACTCCACCCGCAGGGCCCCGCTGGCAAGCCCTCTGGAAGCTGGCTGTTGATTTGCACCGGGTAGGGCTTGAACTACTTGAATTCCACCCGCAGTGTGAAGCTCCTCATCCTTGCTCAATGAATTTTTCATGTTTCCTCTCCTTCACCCTTAGGGCCTGAGCTTAGAAACCAAATAGCCTGGCTTTGTAGCCACAGCAGAGGCAGGAACAGTGGTTACCACCCACTGTACCCTTGGCACTCCCATTCTTGGTAAGGACCCAGAGCAAGTCACTTAATCCCATCTCTGTCATTTCGTAACTGCATTACTTGGGTAAATCACTTAGCTTTACTCACTGAGCCTCAGTTTCCTTGTCTATAAAATGGGGTGGATACTAACATGTGCCTCATAGAGATTGGAGGTAATAACAGATGAAAAAAAATACCTGGCACAGGGTGTCACTAAATGTGACATGCTCAACATATGTGACTTCCTCTCCCTTTTCTGCCCCCGAATGAGGTCCAGAGACAGTGTCTTTTTTACAGATGAGGACATGGAGGAGACAAGGAAATTGATGGAGTCCCTTAGCTATTGCTCAAATAATCAAGGGGAACAAAAAGGCTTCTGGGGACAATACAGAGTTCTTCCTCGGCCCGGGGCCTGGGTAAAGACTTAACGAGATACCCTAGTAGTGGGATAAGAAATGATCCTAGCCCCGAAGGAACCTTCTGCTTAATTGGGGAGTAGTCTACCACTGTTGAAACAATTAGAGAATCTCCTTCCTTAACAAGAGCCTCTGGGTAAAGAGTTTAGCACTCATTCCTAAGGGAGGCTATTCAGGGTTATTTATTTCTCATTAGACTCTCTAGGGCATGCTAAGAGCTGCACAATTAAACTCCTTATATCAAGGAAACAACTATTAAAACCTAGGATTCTAACGGATTTCTAAAAGGAAAGAGAAGCTAAACAACTAAGATGGATTCTCAAGATATTACAGAGACATTAGACCTGGAAGATGATGTTTAAGGAAGAGAGAATATATGCATATGTAGTCAGCTTTGCATATGAAATTGGCTTTTTTTTTAAGGCCCTCTTCTCTGGGGAGCTTAGTGAGTTTGCTCAGATAGGACAGCAGTGCTCAGGATGTGAACATTCTAGGAGTGTTATGTGTGAAGAGGGAACTGTCTGAACAGAAAGTGTGTTTGTGAAAGTGTTCCGGGTGAAAGGGCTCACAGCGTCCCCCAGGCCCAGACCACGGGCTTTCCCGTGGAGATGGAGTCTCAGAGGGGGTCCTCAGGCTAAGCCCTTGTAGGGAGCTCTTTCTCAGTCTTACCCAGACTCCAGAGTAACGCTCCTCAGAGCCTCTAACAAACATAGCTGATCTCCGTTAGACTTTCCACTCTCTCCACAGGACAGCGGGCTCCCCGAGAGTGATTTTGAAGATAGCAGAGTTCCCTGGCATAGGGCACACTTGTGCAGAGAGTAGATGGAGAACATTTTACTGAATGAGGGCTCATCAACAAAGAAAAATGTATTTACCTGTTTCTGAGAGAAGAATACAACTCCATTTTCTCATCAGTCTTTTAAACTAGAAGCACAAAATAGAAAATCTTTTCACATTATAACAAAACTAGAGGCCCAATGCACAAAAATTCTCCCGGCTGCCGGCACTGGCTTCCCTCTGGCACCCGGGACCTGGGCTTCCCTCCTCGGGCTGCCTACAGGCACCTGGGATGGGGCTGGTTTCCCTCAGGCCACCCACAGGCACCCGGACGGGGACTGGCTTCCCTCAGGCTGCACACAGGCACCTGGGATCAGGGCTGGCTTCCCTCCAGCCCCCACTTCATCAGGAAGGACATCCGTTCTAATTAGCATATTACCCTTTTATTATTATAGATAAAAGCTTCTGTTTGTTTTCCGTATAATCATGAAGCAGAGACTCAGGGAGAGGGGAAGGGGAAAAAAGAGAGCAAAGAGCTGGAGGAAAAAATAACAACAGGAACCCAGGATGCCGCAGGCCCAGAGCAAGGAAGCAGCATCACATGTGTCCTCCCCCCCTTTGCTCCCCGGGGATGAACGATTAAAGGGATGCTCTGCAGAGGGACTGACCAACAGAAACCAGCCACACACACAGCGGTGCTGTATAAATAAGGCCCAGCTGAGGAACATGCGGACCATACCAGAATGAGTGATGCGCGATTAGAGGCAACGTGAGGACAATCATCTCATCCTCACTGTCCCTGGAGACAACGCATAACTTCTTATCTTGCAAAGTGGGTAGAGTCACATCCCATTTTAAAGGCCTGGGTCCAGAGGATCATTTCCAAACTGTGGCACTTGGTTCAGAGTATTTTGGTTGATGTCACTTTAAAGCCATTTGGGGTTTGTTCAGCCCTAAGTATAGATGAAGATTTCTTTCCTTGGAAGTTGCCCTGTGAGGCAGATCTGATGAGAGGTCTTGAGCCCTTGATGGAGAACTCAAGATGTTAGCCATCCAGAGAGGTGGCTGGCCACCGTTCACATGAAAAATTTTAGACTTCAGGGCTGAATCCGAACTCCTCAGCACAGCACACATGGTCCTGGGTGAGCTGGGCACTCCCTCCTGGGAGGGTCCTTTCCTCCACTCCCCAGCACAGATCTCACGGTGCTGCCTGCCTCTGCTGGTGTTCTCTGCTTTTGACAGGAAGGCCCATGAGTTGGCCACCATTTATCTTGAATTTCCTGGGACAGCTGTGGTCCTACTGGCCCTACAAACCATTGAAATGTCTCAGAAAGTCTCATACTTTGGCCTCCAAACTACATTTCCTGACTGCTTTCCCCTTTGCAAACCCTTGTTTAATGAAGATTTGGTGAGAGAAGTCTGACCTCGGGGCACAGGGGCAGGAACAGGAAAACGTCCCTAGACTCGCCTTGAGGTCAGTTCTTCTACCGTTTTGCTGGTTTGGATGGAGGGGCTGCTGGCCCTGGATTCTTCTCTCAGCTTCTGCTTGGATCCCCACGAGCTCCTTAGGGGCCTGTGTTTTCTGCTGTCAAAAATGGAACGCCTGAAAGGATGCCTCCAGGATGAAGGCCCGCTTGTTGCAATACCCTTTAATGCCCAGAGATGCCTGGGAGGAAAGGAGCACGTGAAAACCAGGTATTACATTATTAACACCTACTCTGCGACTTCAGAGAATCTGGCGGGCACAGCCAGGCATTCCAGCTGCAAACATGAGTTTGTTTCTGCCTGCAATTCCCCTCTGAGAGCCTCTCGAAGTCAAACTCTGTTTCTGATCGCGTGAACTTTGTTTGCTGATGAACTTTGATTCATGAAGGGGCCACTCTAGGTGAAAATTTTCATAGAACCCCATTAAACCAAATTGATTGTGGTTGGCTATAAGAGTGAACCGGGGTTGGGGGGAGTTCCTGAGAGGATACCAGTGAGGTAAAAAGAACTCTTAAGAAAACCGCCAATATAATAGCTTTAGCGTCTTGCAAAATTCCATTCACACTGCTTTCTATGGACTCTTATTTTATGGCAAGCTAGGAGTGTCTGAACCAGGATTTGCCCATTTTCATTCTCTGTAGTTATCTAAGTGGTGTCTGAGATGTGGGATCAAATGCTAGCCTCCACCCCCACTGCACCACCCCACTGACCGGGCCTCCTGAAGGATCACTGTAGCTCTGTGACATTTTAATTTGCTGGAATGAGACAGAATGCAAGCAGGAAGGCTCAGGTCTGTGCATTTATCTTGCTTGGGGGAAATTAGTGCTGGCTTTAGAGCACACCCCCTGTACACACCAATGAAAAAATACAATTCAATTTGTGTTGGCAGCTTTAGGAGAGCAAGGCAACCATTTGTTAAGTGCGGGGTAATTCAGCGCCTGTTTTTGCAGAGAAGCAGCGCTGAATCCCCAAGTTGGCAATTTTGCCGGCAGATAAGTAAGTTCCCGGCCCTCTGCAAAGTTTCTGGGCAGAAGTCTGCTCTCTGCAGTGCTGCAGCCCGGGGAGGTGTTTCTGTGGCCAAGTCTGCAGAGAGCCAAGCTCACCAAAATGCAAACACTATGGAGTCCAGGGGGCTTCGCATCAGGGGCCTGGCCGATGTTCCCCTGCAGGGCATATCCTGGAAGTGGAGTGCTGCCAGGAAAATGCGTTTATTTAGAACTCATAGCACACCTTCAGCCTCCCTATTCACCACGTGCCTCAAGGCTCCCACCTGTCTCACTTCAGATGGAATGTGGGGGAGCTCCAGGCAAGAGCCTGCAGTGACCCCTTTCCTATTAGGAGGCCCATGGGGTACAGGGTAGGGCACAGGGGCTGGTGGATTCGCTGCTCAAGACTCAAGTGAGGCAGAGGTGCATTTTAGAAACGAGAGATGAATGAAACAGAAACTTGATGGGCTGAAAAATAGGGGTTGCCCATAGATCCCTAAATAATCACTGAATATTTAGAAATGATCTGGTTTATAAGTGTGCTTTACCCCAAACTCCCCTCCCTTTAAGCTCTCTGAGACCAGGAGGAAACTCCACGCCCCTCCTTCCTGCCTCCTTTAGGGTCGGGGCTGCTGCCCCAGTCTGGGTAGTGCTGTCCCTTTTCCACTCTCAGCTTCCTTCCTAACACCCGCATGCTCCCCTCTGACTGCAGGCTAGCTTGGCAGCATCCCCTCTCCATTGTCAATGCCATGTGGTGAGGGAGTGGCAAGTGCCCTCAGCAGGTGCCTAGCTGCCTGTCAGCCCCTCACACTCCTCGAAAGACCAAGATTTTACTTATGTTCTGGCATAAAGTGGCATTGGAAGTTCATAAAATAAATCTGGCATGTTTGAGGGCAGATCCTGGGCCTGCCCTTTATTCTCTTTGAGTCATTTTACCCCTCTGAGCCTCAGTTTCCTCACTTGGAAATAAATAATCCATTTCAGATGAGCTTAAAGCAGATGACATTTGTAGCAGTCCCCTGTGCCCTGCGCTGGGACCCAGTGGTCACTGAATTGTCACACTCCTTTCCTTTCCTGAGGGGTGAAAAAAGGCAAGAAGGGGTTTAGTGAGCAGTCCAGTGCTAGAAATATGTCTAATTGCATTAAATAACCCAGTTAATAATATGTGGGGGCAAGGGGTGCGTTGGAAAGCCCACCTGAAGAAGATCTGTGGCTGAGATGGTGACAGAATAGTAAAGATAGAGAAAGGAGACAGGGCCTGGTCAGGGGATGCTGCAGCTCCGTGCACACGGCTCATCTGTGACCATTGTTCTAGCACGTGCAAACTCCCCTGCCAATAGAGGGGGCTCCTTGTTTACCAGATGGCCTAAAACACCGATTCAAGAGCCAACCATGTGCTTGGTGAATCTCTGGCCCGGTTCCCCCATGAATTGGCAGGTGATGAGTTCTTTCCGGCAACCTAAATGAACAGTCTAACCCAGTGGTCAGCAAACTGCGGCTCGCGAGCCACATGCGGCTCTTCGGCCTCTTGAGTGTGGCTCTTCCACAAAATACCGGCTCTTCCACAAAATACTGACTTCTGCGCATGGGCCACGAAGTTTCAATCGCACTGTACATGCGCGCCCGCACATGGTATTTTGTGGAAGAGCCACACTCAAGGGGCCAAAGAGCCACATGTGGCTCGCTAGCCGCGGTTTGCCGATCACAGATCTAACCTAATTATCAGGACACCCAAGGCCTTTCTTCTTGCAGGATAGGCTTTCAATCCTTGGAACCACGCTGTTTCTTGATTCAGGGTAAAACCAAGAGAGAGGCAGCAGGTGCCATGGAGACGGGCAGGTGCAGGTGGCAGCCCCTAGCTGCACTGGGCCCTTGCCCTGGGCAAAGAGGAGCAAGAGAAAATCTTGATCTGCAATAGCTCAGGTACTGTGCCTTGTATTAATATGGTCTCTGTTCAGACACTTGAATCTGGGCTATTAACAGAGACATAAATGCTAAAGAGGGAAGGGCTTTGAGACAGTTCATTGCATTGTTTTTCTAACCATGCTCTGCAGAGTCCTGAGCTTGAGAAGGGACCCAGAGCCTGCTTGGGAATGCAGAGGAGATAGAGAAGGCACATGTTCCTCCCTGCCTTCAACCAGAACCGCTCCACTCCATCTCTTTCTTAATGCTGGGGTGCGTGGTCAATGAAGGGTCCACCTGGAATAAAAGGTTCCAATGCAGCAAAGCAAAAACTGCCACTGGGGCCCCAGAGATAGCTTATTCCATGCCCACATTTTAATCTCAGGAGCCTGAAGTCAGAGAATTGAGACTTGCCCAAGGTCACCCCGTTGGTTAGTGCAGATCCCAGGTGGTTAGTTGAGCTCTCCCACCTCCACCTGTCCTTCAGGAACTCTTGAGTGCTATCTCTGTGCTTTCTTGGCTGGTGATGCCAGGACATATAGTCATGGACAGTGGAATGTGGACAGTGGAAGGGAGTCTGAGTGACGTCGACGTGGGAATGCACACGCTTGAAGCAGCAGCAGTGATCACCGTGTCATGTTTGGGGTTTATCAAGTTCTTTCTTCAGCTTCTGTAGGTAGCCCTGCTGAATGGGTCTGGGACACCACTGGACATGAAGCAGCACCAAACAGCTCAGAGCCCAAGATTCTAGCTCTGACCCTTCAGACAATTTGTCAAGAAATTTTGTCTGTGAGTCTCCTCAGGTATGAGCAGATTATTTCCAAAACCCCTCTAGCTTTAGAATTCTAGGCTCTCTTCCCGATCTTTAATAATGGCCTCGTCCTTGCACCGATGTCTGTATTTTAAGTCAACTTGCCATAAAAAATAGGTCTCCGCTGCTCCCTTGTATCTTCACAAGCTTCAGGCGACTTAAAGATCCCATGGCTTATTTAATCTGACCTTCAAAAAGGTGACATTCTGATCCACATAGGCATGACACAATAAAAAATGTTCAGCCCAGCTTTGCTGATCACGTGTACTGATTGTCATGCAAAGGAAGCTCTGGCAGCCTCCCGCACAGCCTCAGTGGTGTCCTCCATCCTCTGCTGGAATTTACTCTTCTTCTCTCTGCCCTGCAAACGAACTCAGCTTAGGCGAGCCATTCTGAGGCTTATCCAAGAGCACCTGCTACGTGCTAGACTTGAAAAGCTGTGCATTAAGCCACCCAGTCAGACTAAGAAACAGCTGCTCTGAGGAATAGGAGAGCCCCCATGGGGCTCTTCAGGGTGTGGAGACAGGACCTGTGGCAGACTGAAGGCAGTTCCATGTGCCTTGGATACTGGAAATGAAGAGGAAAGGTTAGCAGACCCCTCAGCCAAACTTCAGTCTTGACCAAGCTAGGCACATGGATATATTGCCCCCAAAACGGGCATAATTCTAGGAGTCAACAGATTCAAGTTTTTCACTCACCTGAGCCCAGACTCATTGTAAGAAAAAGCAATGATTCACTCTGAGGCTTCAGAATGGTATTAAATTACTTGTCTATTATTATGTGATTTATGCTGGGATTGGGCTGAGAGGTCCCTGTATTGCTTTCTCCTCCTCACCCCACCTACCTCCGTTTCAACCACTGCCCAACATCCACAGAATTTATAACACAGAGATTGGTTCTGAGACCCGGCGCCATGGCATTTTCTTCCCTTCAGAGGTTTTTGCTACTGTGTAGGTGTTATGCATATGTCCAGATGATTCTTATATTAGGCCACAGGAAAAAATTCAATTTGTTTTTTATTAAACTCCAACCACTGCCCTGCCAGTCAAACCCATTTATCTCCCCGAGCATGGATTGCTCATGTCAACCCATGATTACCGTGAGCTACCTCGCTAACAGCCTGCTGATTATCCCAACATCTGAAAAGCTGCCTTTTGTAAATTACATTGCAAACTAATAAAGCCCAAATGCACTCGCTTCGGTGTCCTCTCTCCCTCTTGCTCTCCCTCTCGCTCTGCCTTGCACAGGAGCCCAACCGCAGGGCCAGCGCTGGCATCGGAACAGCATTTTAACCAAAGCCAGGGGTTTCAGGCTCAGACACGGTGAAGGTCTCTTGCTGCGAGCACAGGGAAATCAGGGTGACATGACTTCCCTCTGATTCAATAAGCTTTCTCCCAAAGTTTGGGAGTCAGATTAGAGCTGTTATTACAGTCAATGCAGCAAATCCAGACACCAGGCCACACTTTAATTTGGGATAATAAGGAAGATGAACAACATGTGTTGCCGATCGTGGAGGTGCTGGGGCTGTGATTTTTAAATTACGCTAAACAGATGTGGAGGGAAAGTTGCCATGCATTCGACAGTTTAGTTCAGCCGTAACAAAGACAGGCCCTGACGTGGTTTGGGGCTATTTGTGCCATCATGCTGTCCAGGGGCAGTGAATCAAAGATGCGGAACGGCAGGCCCACACCCCACGCTCAGCAGCTGTCAGCTCTCGTGTGCTGCTGAGTGATGCCTCAAATGCCCTTCCTGTCTCAGTTTCCTCGTGTCTCAGGCAGAGAGAAAGAAGTGTCAAGGCCAGGACTAAGGGCTGAATCAGTGCTGGTGAACATATGGTGCCTATTTCCCAAGGTCAAAGCCTCCCACACAGCTGTAGGGCTCACCGTGGAGCAGAGCCTGCGCACAGCAACGGTGGGGACAACGGGGTTCACCCAGTGGAATCCACCTGTAGCCCCAGAGGCAAGGAAACACCAGCTGGGACCACTTTGCTCTGCCCATGTCTCACCAGCTCTGCTCACCACTCCCTCTCACAGAGCACTGGAGGAGGAGAGGCTGGGAAGGTAAAATGCAACCTGAGGCACCTTGAGGTCTGCGGGCTGTGGTCAAGGTTAGAGGTGGGAGTCACTTGGACCAAGGCCCAGAGCTCCAGGAAGGGATGACCATCGAGGACCAGGGCAGTGAGGGTGAGGCAGGGAGCCCAGCCCCTGGACTCCCAAATCAGGAAAGAGTCTCTTCTGTCTTTCCTCACCACTTAAGCAGAGAGAAAGGTGAGAAAGCCAGGAAAAGGGAGGCATGGGTGTTGGGGGGTGGAAGGGGGCTCTGGCAGAGTGTGCTGCAGGGCCGATGGTCGCTATGCAGTTCTACCCCTCCCCGTCCTCTGAGACTCAAGCCAAACATCCTCTCAAAAAGTACGTAGTAGTCCCTGCTGTCTGCAAGGCATGGGCCAATGTGGAGAAGACGTAGAAATGTCTCCTGCGCAGTCCCTGACGGCGAGCTGTTTGCACGTTTTAGAGGGGCACAGACAAACGTATCTGGAGGAGAGAACGGCGAGAGTGCCCAAGTGTCAAAACACTGCGCAGGCGCAGGACAGGGACATGAACTGTTGAGGCAATCCTGGAGGCGCCCCCGAGAAACTCCATCCCAAACCCTGGAAAAACGTAAATCTCACCTTCTTCCTGTGCGTGTGTTTTTCCCTACATGCAGAATGGGTTTTGTCCTGTATTTTAATAGCAGGGTCTGCGAGTTTGAGGCAGGAGCTCTTAGGACCAGTCTGATACCTGGGACCTAAGGCTGGGGCCTTGGGTTTTGGTGGGGGCGGGAAATGGTGAGATTTTTTCAATCTTGTCCTATATCTGCCAGGCAGGCGTAGGCAGGGCTACAGAGGCCTGCACATGAAAGGGACACGGTGACGCCATGCTATTGTTCCTGTGGGGGAGGGATGGGGGGGGGGAGGTGGGGAGTGGGGCTCCGAGTCTAAAGAATGGTCACCTGCACAGTAGTTCTGAGGAATGCGATTCTCCAAAGTCTGGCATAGATTCCTTTCCAAGAAGTAGTCACATTTGTTTCATAGATAGAAATAGAGAGACAGGAAGAGAGAGAAAGAGAAAGAGAGAGAGAGAGAGAGAGAGAGAGAGAGAGAGAGAACAAGACATGAATACAGACAGACTGAGTCAGACAGGTAGAATTCTTTCCAATGTCATGTTCACACAGGGTGAAAAACAAAGTTTGAATTCAAGCCCAACACTCCTCTTAATCCAGAAAAATGGTTCTTTCCACTGTGCTCTGCTTCTTGCTGCTATTTACAATATTAAAACTAAACATCTGCATCATTCATCACAATTTGCATTCCAAGTCTCACAATTTAGTGATCCTTTCACCATTATTAGTCTCTATGTAAAGGTGAAGAAATGAAGTCATATAGATGTGGGATGATTTGCTTAATGACACCCCACTGGTCAGTGAGAAATGCCACAGCCTGCCTCTCCGGTTAGACCTCTAGTCACAGCGGAACCCTGCTCAGAGAACAAGGAGTCAGTCACACCTTGACTCCAATTCCAACCTCTCTTGACTTTAGTTTTCTGATTTTAACACTGAGGTAAAAATGTTCCATCCGTTCTTAACCTTTTCTTGTTCCAATTACCATGAGAAACCTGCCTCCTTCTTCCCTAAAAAAAATCCTTTTTTTAGCGGGGCGGGGGGGGGGGGGGGTGTGCTATTCTCTGATTTCTTCTGTGGCCACAAATGGAAGGATAGACCCCATATGTACCAGAGGTGCCTCTTCCTTGCTGTGTGTCACCTGTCCCATCTCTTGCCACCTGAAGAGCCAGATAAATCCTTCTACAGAAAACACAGGATGTTAACTGAGTGACCATGAGCTTATGCCTCTGGGGCTTTGTTAGGTCTCCAGTGGAAATCTCATTATCTGCCTAAATTTGTTTACTAAGTAAATGAGACAACCTATTTATCATGTAAATTTAATTAGGGGTCTGATTTATTTACTCTGTGTCTATCAAGGTCTCATCACCTTCCCTAGCTCTGCACCCCAGCAACTCCAGCCATCCAGCCATGGTATGTAACAATAAAAGGTAGTTCTGTCCTTTTTGGATTTCGGCCCTGGAGCAGCAGGAAGCATAGGGCTAAAGGCAAAGCCAAGAAGGGATGGGGTAAGAGAGGCAGAAGTTCAAAAGACAGACCTCCCCCCGCAAAAAAATCCTCCAAAGAATCACCAAATCAGAGTGGGGTCTCTATGAGAATGAGTCCCTAAGAACCATCCTGGAAGTCAAATCAAGCAGGATTTAATGCAAGGGCAAGGGCCTGATGAATCCACAAGAAACCACATGTACAGTCACTCCATGATACAGGGAGCTTCCTCTTATAGTATTGCTTACATTATGTTTCTCTGCTTTTTTGTTGTTGTTATTGTTGTTCCTCTGCTTTTATTTATTTTTTAAATATATTTTTATGGATTTCAAAGAGGAAGGGAGAGGGAAATGAAAGGGCGAGGGCTATGCCCTCCATCTTGCCCCAGATCCTCCATTTTTGGGCAGCCATGTGCTCAGCAAGGAGCTTCTTCCCGGAAGCCCAAGCCTCTGCTAGCCACACCTAGGATTTCTTTAAACTAACCAATGAGAATCAAAGGAAGTGCGCGCCATAGATATGACCACATCTGTGTAACAAGACACCGACTTGCACCTGGCCAATCGTTAGGGCCCACAGTCCTCTCTCCTCCCCTTACTCCAACACCCCTATAAAAACCCTCTCCCCACAGAGCTCACTCTCTCTCTGCTGCTTGCCGCTGCGTCGGTGAGTGTGGTTGGGGAGCCGAACTAGCTCGAATAAAGACTCTTTGCTTTTGCTTCGGACTCAGCTGGCTCCCTGATGGTCTTTTTGGGATCCTGAAATCTGGGCATAACAGGAGAGAGGGATAGAAACATCACTGATGAGAGAGAATCATTGATAGGCTGCCTCCTGCATGCCCCCTACTGAGGATCGAGTCCACAACCCAGGCATATGCCCTGACCAAGAATCGCACCATGACCTCCGGGTTCATAGGTTGATGCTCAACCACTGAGCCATGCTGGCCAGGCGGGCTGTTCCTCTGCTTTTAAAAACAATAAATGTTCCTTGGGAATTTTTCCCAAGTAAAATCTGAGAAAGACTAATTGTTGGTTCTTCTGGATCTTAACAGGAATTTTGCAAAGAAACTAGTCAAATAAATTTGGGAAAGCCTGAATAAATACAGTTTGACTTTATAGCATGCACTAGGACTCTCAGAGAAGCTCACGGGATACACAGGTGTCCTCCAGCCCCTATGACCATGTCCACACTTCCTTTTCCCAGGGAGCAACTCGGCCATCAAGGATCTGCAGAACTCATTCTAAAATGTCTGGTTTAGGTGTCCTGGAGTCTACCCCTGGATTTAGCCAAATGATCAGAATTGCCTTCTGATTTACACCTTGGTATGGAGACATCAGCCTGTATTTAAAGGTCATTGTGAGCAATGCTGCATGAAATGCATTACTGTGATTCTTAATCTGGGGTTATTGGGTATTGCTCTCTCTTTAAGGACCCATGTAAAACATTTCTATCTGATCAGTTTCAGAACACATATTTTTATTAAACAATTGGTTTGATTTTACTTTAGACACTGTGAATCTTGTAACTGAAAGCACTTTGTGCTTTGCGAGGGCTGCTAGGAAGCATACAGCAAATCTGTGGCTTCCTCTATCAGATACTGTAAAATGTGGCATGATTTTTGGTACAAGGGACATTCCAAGACCCACAGTTACTTTCTTTCTTTTTTATTTTTATTGTTGACACTATTATAGATGACCCCCATCCTCCCTCCCCCACCTTTGGCCGAATGCCACCCAGCCCCCCCACCCCTGCCCTATGCATTTATGTTCTTGGCTACTCTCTTCACCTTCTTTAGTCCAGTCCTCCCACAGTAATTTTTTTATTCACATTTTTTACTTCATCTTAGTTTCTTAATTATTTTTAATGCATTTTATCTGTTTCAGTTACTCATATTTTTAAGCCCTAAGTTCTTTTTGGAATAAGACAAGGAATAAATGCATAATTTAAAAAATGTTAAATGCTATTTTAAGTGATGATGCAAAGAAAGTAAAAATCAACCATAATCCCAACACCTGGAGAAAGTGCTAGTATTTTTTTTTTAAATATATATTATTGATTTTTTACAGAGAGGAAGGGAGAGGGATAGAGGGTCAGAAACATCAATGAGAGACAAACATCGATCGGCTGCCTCCTGCACAGCCCCCACTGGAGATGTGCCTGCAACCAAGGTACATGCCCTTGACCGGAATTGAACCTGGGACCCTTCAGTCTGCAGGCCGACGCTCTATCCACTGAGCCAAACCAGTCAGGGCTAGTATTTTGATGTATTTTCTGTCAATTATTTTTCAAATATTGGGATCATATACTACATACAAATTTGTATCTTGTTCTTTCCACTTATAGTATTTAATATTCTATGACATTAGATATTCCCTATATTTAACACTTCCTTATTTGAGGGATTTTAGCATGTTTTCAGAGTTTTGTTTTGTTTTGTTTGCTGTTATAAATAATATGTGTGGATGAAAGGGACCACATGCTGACCTGACAAGCTCAGGGAAGGCCTGCATGGCAGTCTTGCAAACTCAGAGACTTAAAGTAACCATAAAGAATGGTCTGAAATTAAACTTTAACTAAAAGCAGTTATGGTGGGTAGTTACCTCCTAGGCTGGTATCTTCACTGACAAGGTCAACCTTTGCCTTAACTGAGCCTATCTGTCTTTTTGCATCTGTAATAACATACCCTTGAAATGTCTGGGTAACTTGTAACTTCCTTTTTCCTGGACCCCTTGGGGCACAACCTAATGTGCTGGGCGCCAGGACAAATACCACAAATTCCTTATTATCATGTTAATTGCTCCTGCACCCACCTAAGTATGTGTCTATCATTTTACTTTTTATTCAATCCCAGGGGTTTCCCCACTTTGCTTTCTCCCACCTCTTTAGTCTATCACCAATGGATTGCATGGAACCCTTTCCTTTGATTACAATGTATAAATACAGATGTAACCCGCCATTCTCCGGAGCATTATATCAATTCATTGAGGTTCTGCTTCCTGGCATATGTCGACAGTTTGGCTCAAATAAACTCACTAAACTTCTAATTATTATTTTATGATAGATTCCTAAGTATTGTACAACTGCTTTCCAAAAACATTGTATCAGTCTACATTCCTGGTAGCAGCATAGGGAACAGGCCTGTTTCATCATAACTTCACTGGCATTATTGGGTTATCATTTAAAAACTGCTAACTTTGTAGTTGAAAACAATTTCTTTTTTAATTTTATTTTTTAATTATGAGTCTAAATCATTTTTCAACTCTTTACTAATCTTTTTCATGTAATTTTCTTTGAATTTTGTTTCTTATCAGTTGCCCATTGGGGGGTTATTAATCTTTTTTTATTTATGTGAGGCTTTATATATATATATATATATATTAAATACATCTACTACTAGGAGTACCAGTTAATAATGAGGATTTTTTCAATAGATGGAGTTACATATATGTTGATATATATGCAATTTGATATGTATGCTATTTTGTTGTATTTACAGCAAGCTTCAAAACTTCATATGTCAAATTTGCTGAAGGTGTTAACATCATAGATATTTTTACGCTTAAAAATGTCGAATTTCGTGCCAAAAAATAGCATTTGCGGGAAGTTTTAATTCATTATTTTGAAGAAAAAGTTATCGTATACTTCGGGAAGCTTATGGTGAACATGCTCCATCTCAAGATACTTGTGAACGCTGGTTTAAATGGTTTAAAACTGACGATTTCGATGTGAAAGACAAAGAAGGTCCAGGTCAACCGAAAAAGTTTGAAGACCAACAATTACAAGCATTATTGGATGAAGATGCATGTCAAACTCAAAAACAACTTGCAGAACGATTAAACTCTGCTCAGTAAACAATTTCTGGTCTCTTATGAGCAATGGGAAAGATTTTAAAGGAAGGAAGTGGGTGCCATATCAACTGAACAAAAGACAAACGAAAAACCGAAAAGTCATCAGTAAAATGTTGCTTCAATGGCATGAAAGTCTTTTTTGCATTGAATTGTGACTGGCGATGAAAAGTGGATTTATTTTGAGAGTCCCAAATGCACAAAATCATGGGTTGATCAGGTCAACCATCAACATCGACTGCAAGGCCAAATCGCTTTGGAAAGAAGATAATGCTCTGCGTTTGGTGGGATCAGGAAGGTTTGGTGTATTCTGGGCTTCTAAAACAAGGTGAAACAGTTAATACTGATTGCTACCGACAACAAATAATCAATTTGAACAATGCTTTGATCATGAAATGACCAGAATGTGCCAGAAGACACGGTAAAGTAATTTTGCTTCATGATGAGCCACCATCATACACTTCAAAACCAGTTAAAGACATGTTAAAAGATCTTGCCTGGGATGTATTAACCCACCTGCCATATTCACCAGACCTTGCTCCTTCAGATTACCACTTGTTCCAATCGATGGATGGCACATGCACTTTCTGAGCAGCACTTCAAAACATACCAAGTGGAAAATTGGGTCTCTGAATGGTTTGCCTCAAAACAAGAAAAGTTCTACTGGGATGGTATCCACAAATTACCTGAAAGATGGGGAAAATGTGTAGCTAGTGATGGACATTACTTTGAATAAAGCACTTTTGATGTTTCTCTTGAAATTATCGTGTTTTCTTTGATTACAAAATCCGTATTATTAACCGGTACACCTCGTAAATTCCTATGTATTTTGGAAAATATGTTTGTGTTTCCATTCTTTTATCATTTCAGATTACAGAATTTAAATTCTTATATAATAATCTCAACAGATTTATTTTATTTTTTTAATATATTTTTTTATTGGTTAAGATATTACATATGTGTCCTTGTCCCCACGTTACCCTCTACCCCCCCCCCACTCATGCCCTCACCCCCCCCCCCCCCGTTGTCTGTGTCCATTGGTTAGGCCTATATGCTTGCATATATGTCCTTTGGTTGATCTTTCCCCCTTACCCCCACCCTCCCCTACCTTCCCTCCAAGGCCCGACAGTCCAATCAATGCCTCTCCGTCTCTGGATCAGTCCTTGTTCATCAGTTTATGTTGTTCATTATATTCCACAAATGAGTGAGATCCTGTGGTATTTATCCGCTCTCCAGTTCCATCCATGCTGTGGCAAATGGTAAGAGTTCCTTTTTCTTCTTCCTCTTCTTAAAGAATACCTTTCAGCATTTCATATAATGCTGGTTTGGTGGTGATGAACTCCTTTAGCTTTTTCTTATCCGTGAAGCTCTTTATCTGACCTTCTATTCTGAATGATAGCTTTGCTGGATAAAGTAATCTTGGTTGCAGGTTCTTGCTATTCATCACTTTGAATATTTCTTGCCACTCTCTTCTGGCCTGCATGGTTTCTGTTGAGAAATCAGCTGACAGTCGTAAGGGTACTCCCTTGTAGGTAACTGACTGTCTTTCTCTTGCTGCTTTTAAGATTCTCTCTTTATCTTTTGCTCTTGGCATTTTAATTATGATGTGTCTTGGTGTGGTCCTCTTTGGATTCCTTTTGTTTGGGGTTCTCTGCGCTTCCTGGACTTGTAAGTCCATTTCTTTCACCAGGTAGGGGAAGTTTTCTGTCATTATTTTTTCAAATACGTTTTCAATATCTTGCCCTCTCTCTCCTTCTGGTACCCCTATAATTCTGATGTTGGTACCCTTGAAGTTGTCCCAGAGGCTCTTTACACTATCTTCATATTTTTGGAATCTCTTTTCTTTTTTCTTTTTCAGTTGGGTATTTTTTGTTTCTTTGTATTTCAAATCTTTGACTTGATTCTTGGGATCCTCTTGTCTGCTGTTGGATCTCTGTAAATTATTCTTTATTTCAGTCAGTGTATGCTTAATTTCTAGTTGGTCCTTTTTCATGTCCTCCAGGGTCTCACTATACTTATTGAGGGTCTCACTAAATTTATCGGGGGTTTCCATAAAATTCTTGAAAAACCTTATAAACGTGGCCTTGAACTCTATATCCAGTCGTTTGCTTTCCTCCATTTCTGCCATTTGTGACCTGTTTCTTTGTCTCCACATTTTGGCTGCTTCCCTGTGTTGATGGAGTGGCCCTGCATGCCAGGTGTCCTGTAGAGCCCAGTGGCTCAGCCTCCCCAGTTACCTGAGGTGGACACTCTTGGTGCACCCCTTTGTGGGCTGTGTGCACAGTCTTGTTGTAGTTATGCCTTGGTTGTTGTAGGATCACTGGGAGGAATTGACCTCCAGGCCAATTGGCTGTGAGAATCAGCTGTGTCTGAAGTGGGAGAACTTCTGTGCTGAAGACACCCTTCTGGGGCAAGACTTGCTTCAGTGGGGCTTTGGTGCTCACTGAGTCTGCTCCCTGAGAGTGTCCCTTATGGATCTGAGGAGTTGCAATCTGGATGGTCCCCCTCTGACCACTGGGTACAGTGGCTCCTGGATCTAAGGAGGTGCTAATTCAGCCTCTGCCTGAGGCCACACAGCAGGAGCCACAAAGAGGCTCAGCTGTGAAGCAATGCAAGCCGCTGCGGGGCCTTGGGCCTTCTCTTGGAAGTTCCGGGTCTGCTTGGCCCAGCTGCAATTAGATACATTCACATGCAAAAGCCTCTGCCGCAGCCTGGGTGGGGTGGGGTCTCAGGGGAATCAAAGGGCGGAGCAAGCAGCTATGGCTGATTCTCAGCCAGCCCTAAGGAGTCACGCATCTCAGTGACCCGATAATTGCTGCAAGCACCTCTGAGGGAAAGCCGCCCTCAAGTTCGCCCGCTGCCAGACAGTCCAGCTTCTCCCCGCATGAGTCCTTGGTCCCCAGAGACTTCCCGGAACCGGAGTTCAGAGCAGTCGGGAGCTTGTGACTCCCTCCGGATTCAAAAAGACAGCCACGTCCTCAGGTGCCACCCCCTTTCCGCGTGCGCGCGCGAGCCACCGTACCTCTGCACTTCACCTCCGCAGCTCCTGTGGCTCTCAGTGTGCTTTTCTTTCCTTCTAGTTGTAGAATTTACACTCAGCCAGCCTTCCTGTAATTCTGGATGATGTCTGCTCTGTCCTTTTGTGGTATTTTTCAATTGTTGTGGGAGGCAGCAATTTCCCGGTGTTTATCTATGCCTCCATCTTAGTTTCTCCCCGATGATTTTTCTCAACAGATTTATTAAACTTATTTAATTCTGATCTACATTTGAGGATAAAATAACTATATGTTTCAAGAATGTTTTGATCTTTTAAATTTAGCTAGAATTTATTCTGGTATATTCTGGTCTTCTGCTGAAGGCTCAAGGCCTGAGCCCATGGGAATGCACACTGGGATATGGGGACACTGTTAGCATTCATTTAGGCTGTGTCTTTGGAGAAAGTAACTCTGGTAACAACTTCTGCAGTGTGATTAGAAGTGAATTCATGAATCCCTATATTACCACCTCTCAAAAAATATATAGTACCTTTAGTATCTATGGACAGGACCCAACCAAATTTCGCCATTATACACGTATCCCTTTTCTTTCTACTATATTACAACAAACACACACAAAAACAAAAGCCAGGGAAACAAAATCCTTAAGTTGGTTCCCAGAGTTAGGGGTAATTATTTTCCAAGACTTTAAGCTAAGAGTCCCAGACTCAGTGGGAAGTCTAGGATGTAGGAACATTGGGAGAGGGGATCCATGAGGTTGAGGTGGGCACAGCCTTACCTGCCCATGAGGATGGGCCTGGATGTAGCTTTGCATTTGTATCTTCCTGCTCCTGCCTCCCCTAGTCTGAGAGTTAGTCTCCCTCCCACCGAATGGTAGTGAGTTAGGCAACCCCCTAGAGCAATTAGAGGGACAGTAATGTATATTCTCTGTATAAAGAGAAGGGGCAGGGTGTTCCTAAGCTTCAGACCTGAGCACAGACAACAAGTCCCTGGTCTCAGATCTGTGACCCCTGGTTGTTGATTGATGTGTTACATCTGTCTTTCACAACTGGCTTAGGTAGGCTTATTTTTAAGCACAACTCAAAGCATTAACTTCACAATGAAATATAAAGCCCAAGGTAATACGGCCCTGACTTTCCTGAGCAATCACTTCTCCTTCTGCCCCTCCCAGAATAAATCAGGTTTTTGTTTGTTTGTTTCCTTCCTTAAAATGAACTAGTTGCTGGATCCAAAGGCCCCAGCCTCTGAAAATCACTTCCCTTTTCAGTTCAACCACATGCTAATTTGTCAGTTTGCTGACCAGGGGCAAATAGTCAGCATTGTGCTTTTGGTTTTCTTGAAAATGCATAACTGTCAGCAGCTTCACACTTCTTTCTTTAACTTCTTTCATTTCCTGATCTTCCATACAAATAACTAGAGGCTGGATGATAGACATATTTTTAGTAAACTTTAAAACCTTGAATAAAGGTGAGAGAGTGTGTTTATGTTGTATCAGTATTCTTTTATGTGCTAAAAATAATTTTTTTACAGTAGCTTATCCCTCCAAAAGCAATAGCATATAGGAATATCAAAATATTGCCTAAACAATGAGGCCATGGGCAGGGCAAAATGGGGATGTCAACTCTCCCAGAATCCAGCCCTCCCCTCCATTCTTGTGCAAAGAGATGCCTCTTTTATTATAGTTCAGGAAGCCAGAGAATGAATCCCTTAGTGTTGGGGCCAACAGAGCCCTCTGTCCCCACCCTGGGCAAATTTACTTTAGTTTGCTCACACCATGAATTTAAAGTAGGGTGACCATGTGTCACAGCTTTCCCAGTCTGTCTCAGTTTATGCATATTGTCCCTTTTTCACTCTCTGCTGTGATCTGAACGTTTGTCTGTCCAACATGCACATGCTGAAATTCTAATGCTCCATTTGATAGTATTAGGAGTGGGCCTTTGGGAGGGCGTCACCCTCATGAATGGGATTAATGCCCTGATAAAAGAGATCCCAGAGTTTCCTCACCCCTTCCACCTTGTGAGGATAAAGGAGCCTGGATCCAGGAAGAGAGCCCTCACCTGACCATGCTGGCACCCTGACCTCAGACTTCCAGACTTTAGAACTCAGAAATAAATTTGCTGTTCCCCAGTGAGAGAGGGGCCTCCAATTATCAGTCTACCACGAATGGCCAAGTCAGCCTTGGCTTGAGGGGCTACATGAAAAATTGGTATCCTAGGAAAGAGACTGGAAAGAATATTCTAAAATAAGAAAGCAGGGATCACTACTAGGTAGGGCTATGGGGAATTTCTATTTTATTCTTTCTTTAGTCCTATATTTTCAAAATATTCTGCCACACATAGGAGATATTTATAACCAGAAAAAAAGTTGTTTCTAAAAAGAGAAATTGAACACAAGTAAACATATGTAAATGATCTGTTTTTCCAGGTTGTAATATAATACAAAATGACTGGCTCAAACACAGCACCGAACTCCTTGTGGCAATTAGGGCTTGTTTTCCTAATAGAATGGGCACCCTACCGTACTGTTGATATTTGGCAAAGACTCAGATTAATTTACATCATTCTGATTTTAATACCTCAAAAGTAGAACAATTTAGACCAGTGATTCTCATACTTCTTTGTTTAACTCAATTTCAATTCTAGTTTCACATTCTTTTATAACTAGAATGAAAATATACCTGAATATTCACTTTAAGAATTTCAGTAGTTTTTTCCCATTATTTTTGAAGTTTGATTTTTAATACACTGTCTCTATCCAGGTTCCCAATAGGACAATGCCTATATTGTTGTTTTAGATGAATGAAAAATGATTCAAATTCATTCATTTAACAGATATACATTTAGCATCTACTATATTCCAGGAACCGTTCCAGGTTCTGTGGACACAATAGTGTAAAAAACAGGTAATGTCTGCCTCACATAGTAGTATGTCAGGTGCATATATGTCTAGCGAAATTTACTAAATTAGGATTATGGATTCCACTAAGACCTGAAGGGCCAAATCCTTTAAGAATATACAGTACTTCATTCCAAACAGACGTCAAATGCTTTAATGACTTCTCTAGTTAATGGAAATGTTAGGAACAGAACCTATGCATTTCTAAGTCCAGTGTTCCTACTATATCCCACAGATGATAAATATTAATAAAAATATCCCATTTCAACAGTATTTCCTCTGTTGGTAATTTTCAATGATTCCCTAGCTATATTCAATGACTATTCTCAATCTTCATCCTATTGATCTCTCCATAACACTTGGCACTGGAATTATCTCTTGGGTGATATGTTGGAGAGAGCATGAGCTTCAGTTTCAATTTCAGCTGCATGTATACAAATAACCTAATACAGTGTTGGCGCTTACTAGACACTCAACAAATGTTAGCTCTCCTCTCTTACTTCAAACACACAGTACTTTGATTTTCCTCTTGCCTCTGATTTCCCTCAGTAGACCTGTTTCTACCCTAGCCTTTTGATAGAATTTTTCTTCTCCCAATCCTCACCCTGTTCTGGGTCCTATGCATTTCTCCCTATATTCCAATGAATGGCTTCAATTTTCCTATCTCTGAAAATAACTCTTAGGTCTGCAGCTTAAGCCTCAGTCTCTTGCATTCCCCATGTCCTATATTTTTAGTAGCCTATAGGTATCTTGAATGTTTTGCTGTCACCGTCACTCAATGTGTCTAAAACAACTCACTATCTTTTCCCCAAAACCACTTTTCCTTATCTAAAAGTGGTCTGTGCAGAGGGAGCAATATGCCTGAAGGCAAGAGGAAAATGTAATCATTTAAGGAAATGATAGAAATTCAGAATGGCTAGGAGATGGGTGGGAAGAGCCTGCAGAGGTGATCAGGGCTGGATTCTGAGGGCATTTAGCCATGTTAATGATTTATGACTTGATCATAGAACCTAGTGGGGAACTCTAACAGTAAGGGACCGGCTATAGACAAAAAGAGTCTATGAAAAAATAGATTCTAGAAGAGTGTTGACATGGTGGCAAAGACTCTAGCCATTCGAGAATTCCCTAGGCACACAAGGGCAGGCCCTCCTCCTAATAGGGAGCATTGAAACCGTATGGGAATCCTCCCAGGAATACTTTTGGAGTGCATCCTGACTACTGAGTCTTGAATGAGGTCAGACTTCATAAAGTGGTCCATGAGGTCTTTCATCATTACCCTGCAGTGAGGTCAGAAGGCCCCTTGCCCAGCACTGAATTCCTCCCAAGAGGGATCATTTGAGTCTAGGTCACTGGATCTTTCATTTGTGTAACTATGGGCCAATCAGTACTTATATCTCTTAGCATCCCCTGCCTTCAAAATGGATAGGAAAGTACCACTCACTCCAAGACTGGGAATAGGATAGGTCAATGAAATTCTTTAAGGCCACAGAAAAGGGCCTGGGAAATATGAGACTATTATTGGAAGGAAAGGAAAGGTCTTCTGGAAATCCAATCCCCTGACTCATGGTGACAAAAGCAGTGGTCAGCAAGCCTGGCCAGCCTCACAAATCAGACTCTATTTAAGTAGCTACTGTCAACAAGGTGGTGAGGGAGTAGAGATTTAGGTGCTCATTCCCAGAGCCATCATATCTGCAGTGCTTCAGATAGAGCAGCGGTTCTCAACCTGTGGGTCACGATCCTTTTGGCGGTCAAACGACCCTTTCACAGGGGTCGCCTAAGACCATCCTGCATATCAGATATTTACATTACGATTCATAACAGTAGCAACGTTACAGTTATGAAGTAGCAACGAAAATGATTTTATGGTTGGGTCACAACATGAGGAACTGTATTTAAAGGGCCAGAAGGTTGAGAACCACTGAGGTAGAGGGAGGCGAAAGATAATAAATCAAATAAGAATATGAATCAATGCCACTAATTTGGTGCTGAGTCATTCCATTTGCTATGAAGTGGTCAGAAATTCTCAACAAAGCCAGATGCCCTTTTCTTACAATTGCATAACCAGTCAAATAATAATAAATGTATTAAATCCTGCTTTGAAAGTGACTCATACAGATTTTGCATTAGGGGGGAAAAATCTGTCAGCTGAGAAGTCTCAACTGATTCTAAGGACCTAATGAGTAATTCTGTCCATTAAGGAAGCTGTGGCTTCCTGACTAACGTGGAGCCTTAGCAGTGTTTTTAATAAAAGTTTTAATATGTACTGCTCGACCTGAGTCATGTTTAATTACAATCTGAAAAGCTCCTGGAGAGCTCTCTCCTCTTTAGCAGGTGAGCAGATGCAGACACCTCCTGGGGAGGAAGAGGACAGCCAGGCAGGCAGGCAGGCGCAGAGCTGAGGATGGTGGGCTGGAGAGAGGCTGAGCACCATTTGCATGAGAAGAGTGGTGGTGCCAATGTGTGTCCACAGAGGGAGGCTGGGCCAGAGTCTACCACCTTCTTTATCTCCTCACTTCATAGAGAAGAAAACTGTGGCTCAAGGGATACTTTTAAAAAGGGAATGGCAGTCAATATTATTGTAATAACTATGTGTGGTGTCAGATGGGTACTAGATTTATCAGGGTGCTCACCTCATAAGGTATATGTCTAACCACTATGTTGTACTAATATGATATTGTATGTCAACTGTCATTGAAAAATACATTTTAATAATAAAAAAAGGGAACACATTTTTGGTTTTATTTTTTCATGTGGACAAGAGTATCAGGACCCAATGTAGAATACCAGGGGTGACACTAAGGCACTGCATGGTCCTAAAGGAAACTGTTCTCATCCTGATACCTTTCATTAGGGATCCTATGAGAGCTTGTGGCTTCACCACCTTGTAAAGAAGGAAGGGAGTGCCAAGGGATTTAGAGAGCAAAGGGCATCTGGCTCAGGATTTAAAAATTATATATACTTACATACCTTGAAAAAAGACTAGAAGAAAATGCTCCATAATATTAATAGTGATTAAGAGCCTCTGGTTGCCCTAGCTGGTTTGGCGCAGTAGATAGAGTGTCAGCCTGTGGACTGAAGGGTCCTGGGTTCAATTCCAGTCAAGGGAATATGACTGGGTTGGGGGCTCCATCCCCAGTAGGGAGTGTGCAGGAGGCAGCCAATCAATGATTCTCTCTCATAATTGATGTTTCTATCTCTCTCTCCCTCTCCCTTCCTCTCTGAAATCAATAAAAATATATTTAAAAAATAGCCTCTGATTAATGGGATTTTAAATGATTTTTATTTTCTTACTTTACACATTTTGTATATTTTATGAATATTTTATAATGGGCATGAATTGCTTTTATAACGGAATATAAACCTATAATTTATATTGTACAAAAAATACTGTTTTAAATAATATGGCACCTTAAGCCATGTCTTCTGTTTCTTGTTACAAAATATATAGACACTTTAAACTACATATAAAATGGTACGGAAAATCAGACCAAAAAAATCTGTATTTTAAAATAACGACGTCCAGGCACTTAAGCTGTATGGTGTGGAACACTATAAAAAGATATAGCTGTGTCATCAGTAGATAAGTTACCCTCAGAGGTAGCTTAAGAAACAGTGGCTGGCTTTAAAATGACTACAATGAGAACCTGATGATAAAATTCACTAAAATATCTGACTCTGCAAAAAAAAAATAAAAAAAAAAAATTACACTCTGTCCTAGAGGAGTGCTATGTAATTGAAAAGCCTCTGGTGTAACAAGAATATCCTTAGTATAGGGGCAATCCCAGATGAGATGAAATAAAAATGTGAGCTCTTAAGTACTTTTTAATGTTTCAAAGTCAATGAGGGACTGACAGCCAGGGATAGGATGGTAGCTCCCTCACTGGGTAAGTTTTTAAGCTTAAAAGTCCCTTTGCGGGGGATGAGAGTTGTCATTACAGAAGCTGGAGGCTGGAATCATGACGTGCCAAGGGGGCTTTTAGATTAAGCTGTTGAATGAGTCTGCTCTTAGGGTACAAGAAGTTGACTGGGGCTTTGTCTGCATGGTCTGCAGGAAAACGCAGGTTCTCAGAGATCTGCCTGGACTAGAAGGTTAGAATTTGAACTTGAATTTGAATTTCTGTTCAATATGGCAAATTGAACATAAACTGACACCTCATTTTCCACACCAAACACGGGGAAAGATAGAAAAATATTTGAGTATAAGAGTTAACAAACATAAATCCATACTCAAAAACAAGAGACTTCTCATTAGACCAAAATAAGGATTCCATAAACCCCAAAAGGAAGAGATAAAAAGGACACCCATCATGACCAAGAAGATCAACACTTTTGCCTGCACCGAGGCCAAGACCACCTCATATAGTGGGGGGGGGCTGGGTCATGATACCCATCATATTTCAGAACTAAGTTTGTGTAGTGCCTCACCTCTGCCATTTTCCCAAGGTTGGGCGGGGGTGATGTCAAACTGCTCACCTGTATCTAGGTTAGGACCCAGAATTACATTGCACCAGTGAGAACAAGGCTCAGAACCACCCTACCCACCCAAGAGGGGTCAAACCAAAGAGGTAATGGAGGCAATTGCATCCAAGGAGAGGAATAGAAGATATGGAATGAGAAGGGGTGGTTCCAGAAAAGAAAATACATAGAAATTTTGGAAATGAAGGCTGTAAAAATAGAAGAAAGTAAATCATTGTTTTCTGTGGGAAACAAAATGCTGAGACCGAAGATATAGCTCCTGGCATGAGAGGAGAAACAAAAGGAAAGACTGGGAAGAAAGCAGCAGATGAGCTGGGAAACTGTGTGGAGAGGTGAACTGGGCAGGCTGAGACCATGGAGCCACCCATGTGAAGGGCCTGGTTGTGAGCTGTGCCGGTTGCACAGTGTGGTGCCCCTGAGAGCTCTGAGGACTCAGGCAGGGCTGAACTTGATGGGAGCTGGACAATAGGATGAGATCATTCAAAGGGTGGGACTGAGAAGCTGGGGTAGTAAATATCAAAATAGAAATTGGTAGAGCAAAGAGAATGGTGGTCGGTGGGAGGTAGGAAGGACACAGGGAATGGATTTGAAAACAGGCAGCTTAGCTTGGAGAACTCAGAAAGGGCTAAGTGTTTCTACTGAAGCATAATGGCAAGCCCAGAGGGACATCCATCTGGGTGGAAAGAGAGAGGGCTGCTCGGGTCACTAACTGTATTTGGTTAAAGTTTTCAGAATTGAGTTTGTAACCTATTTTATAATTCCTCAGGTATCACTTATTTCTGAAGCTCAAATTCACTGTAAAATAGCTCAGAATAACCAGAATGCACTTGCACACAGTTGTGTCTACGTGTAGAGGAATTTGCTCTGTCTGATGCCCCCTTTAAAAGCAGTTTCAAGCTAGCCAATTCAGAGTGTGGCAAATGGCCTCTATGAGCAACACAGAAAATATCGGGTGGGGAGGACCAGAGAGTGAGAGTCTGGTGTTGCAGCAAGCCCCCAGACAGTTCTAAGCACCTTACAAATACTAATTTCATACCTAACCAAGACCTTGATCACTGGTTATAGCTCCATCCCTACTTAATAATTTGATCCTGGCACCTCAGTTTCTCCAATCACACTTCTTCTGCCTACCTATTAGGGTTAACTTGAGTGTCTATTGCAAGGATATGAATAAAAGATCTTGTTAACTTGATGTGAAATCAGAGTAGGAGCTGAGGCAGGGGATCTCTAGGGGAAGAAGCTATACCCCAAGGCCTGGATTCTACATTCATCTCGGGGCCATGTCTAGAGTGCTGGTGAGGTTTTCTCAGAGTGATGCTGAGTGGAGAGGATGAGACAGAAGTACAGTGTGTTCTGCAGAGTGAAGGGAGCCGTGGGGAGAGATCCTCTAAAGAAGAACAAGGCCAGAGAACTGATGCTGGCCTCAGGTGACTCAGACACGGTTTGGACAGACATCAGAAAACAGGGTCCGGAACCTTGTTATGGCATCGCTGTCTGGATGTCTCTCACCATCGCAGAGGTGAAGCTTACTGGCCCGTCAGGACCAAAAGGGAGAAAGAAGCTCTGATGGAAGCATGTTCAAGTGGCACAAAAGGAAGCTGGACGGAGCTGGGTGGAGGCCCCAAGGCTGTCTCTGATGGCCCCTGAAGATACGAGGGCCACTGGAACTCAGCCTGGCTCAGCATTCTCGGGGTATAAGCTCCTCACCGCAGGATGCCACTGATGTCATACGAAGCCAAAACAACCTTCATAGAATCGTATTTCTTTTCCCTGATATTCTGCCAGCTGGGTGGGATTCATCATTTTCCTGATTTTCCCAGAATCTCACTGCAGAGAGCTTTGGTGGACACTCCCTCAATACATCTACCCAGGGAGTCCCCAGACCAGGGTTCCCTCCTAGCTTGGGCAGGCCCTCATCGAGTCCAGTGACTTTTTAGGAAACTCTGTTTTTGAAAGAATTTCTTCATATATAAAACAGATACAAATGGGACTGCCCTGAAGAAACCTGGGGTAATTCCGAGGTCACCTGCCTGGAGACACTTGATGTGTAAAAGTCCTTTCTTTTTCAGTGTAGGAAAGGTTTGGTGATGTACCTAGAACCACATGACAGGGCATGGTAGAAATGAATCTAGAACTCAGGGCGCCTGACCCCCCATTGTACAGAGTTCCTGTTCTGCTTCAGGGTGTCACTGCCCCTCACGTGTCTCCCAGAGGAGGAATAACAATGATTAAGACCAGGATAAAGTGGCCCAAGTCTCTGTGAAAATGTGCGATGACAATAAGGAAGGTATAGGGAACATCTTTTCTTGTTTCACATTTGGAAACAAGGCCAATCCTTCCCAATGGGTACCACACTATCTCCGAAAACTTCCTGGAGCATTTAGTTACCTGACAGGACTGCAGACAAGGATAACAACCACTGCTCAGTTCATCAGTTAAGCTATGATCCCCTCGGCCTGGAATGCTCCTTTATTTATTTAAAATTTTTAATTGATTTCAGAGAGGAAGGGAGAGGGAGAGGGAGATAGAAACATCAATGATAAGAGAGAATCACCCATCGGTTGCCTCCTGTACTCCCCACAATGGGATTGAGCCTGCAACCTGGACATAAGTTCCACCCAGAAATCGAATTGTGACCTTCTAGTTCATCGGTCGGTGCTCAATCACTGAGCCACACTGGTTGGGTGGGAATGCTCCTTTATTATCCACTCTTTCCTAGCTAAATACCACTCATTCTGAGCTCTCTATTCTCATTTCACTTGCTGACTTCCCAATTTAAATATTTCCCTGTTAAAATTCCTAATTACACCCTTTATTTTCCTTCCTATGCAATTAGTAATTACATAAAAATGATTTGAAGTATTTGTTTAATAAACATCTCTCCCATCAACAGGACATGCCATGAGGCTGGGACTGCGTCCATCCTCATCACCTCTGTGTACTCAAGGTCAAGCACAGAGGTGGCAAAGTACAGCCTGAGAGACAAATCTGGTCTTCCCTCTGTTTGTTTGTTTGTTTGTTTGTTTTTAATATATTTTTATTGATTTCAGAGAAGAAGGGAGAGGGAGAGAGAGATAGAAACATCAATGATGAGAGAGAATCACTGATCTGCTGCTTCCTGCACATCCCCCACTGGGATTTGAGCCCACAGTCTGGCCTTTGACCAGAATTGAATCCAGTACTCTATCCACTGAGCCAAACCAGCTAGGGCACCCCTCTGTTTTTGTGGGACCCAAGAGCTGAGAACAGTTTTTACATTTTTAAATGGTTGGAAAAGTAAAATAATAATAATTCATGACACTGAAATTTACATAAAATTTGAACTTCATAAGATAAATAAATTGGAGCATAGCCATGCTCATTCCTTTGCATATCGACGATGGTTGTTTTCACACTACAATGGCAGAGTTGAGTAATTACAACAGAGATGGAAAGGACAGAAGGGCAATGTTAAAGTTCAAACATGTGTCAGGGATTAAACTCAGACCTTTCAAACTCCTGCAGGGTTTCCACTTATTGGATTTCTCCAAAGTGGCAACAGAACTGCAAACATCAGGGCCCAGAATCTAACCGGGCCCCTCTCAGCTGGTGTTCTAGACATCCATGATAGGTAAATATCCCAAGGACCTGGATAAAAGGTGCTTTGTTAAAAGCCACTTTGAACTCCTCCCTGAGAAAAGACACTTAAGGGGATAAAAGCATTTCTGGTGAAAGAGGCCTGATGTGCTCTGAAGTAGAGGTTGGTGTCCATTCCATTACGAAATGCAATTACCCTAGGAGTCCCATGTTCTGACGCCACATTGCTCTGCTTTCAGATCTCACTTTTGTTCCTGCTCACATGGCTGACACGGGGAACGAAGCCAGAGTCCTGTGCAGACCAATATCCCTGGATTCGCGTGCCTTGCTTCAGCTTACCCTGCTCAAACCAGAACTATATTAAGGAGCTGACATTGGTGTTAATTCCAGTCTTTTGAAAAGTCAGTGAATCCTCATATCAATCATTGCTGTTGTAACATTCTGGCTTATTTTACATATTTCACTCCAATGAATAAACATAGGTGACGTTTAATGACAACGGAGCCAGGGTAGTTGTTGGAGGAAGCTATGGGGGAAATAATAATCTAAAGGCCAGAGGAAATGATTTTTTACTTGATACCTTTGACCTCACAAACTCTCAGGATTGGAAGGGGCTTTAAAAGGTTATCCAGGCATTATGAACTGAATATTTGTCTCCTCCTAAAATTCATATGTTGAAGCTCTAACCCTCAATATGATGGCATTAGGAGGTGGGGCCTTTGGGAGGTAAGTTAGGTTCAGATGAGGTCATGAGGGCTTCTATGAAGAGATTGGTGTCCTTATAAGAAGAGGAAAAGGAGGAAAGATCAGATTTCTCTTTTCTCTCCCTATCTTTGAGGACACAGCTGGAGAAAAGGTGGCTAATTTCAAGTCAGAAAGAAAGCGTTCACCCAGAGCCTAATAGGCCAGCAACTTGATCTTAGACTTCTCAGCCTCCAGACTATGAGAAATAAATGTACATTTTATTTATTTGTTTGTTTGTTTATTTATTTTTAAATATACATTTTTATACTCTTTTAGGAAATTCTATATCCACTCTTTTTAAATATATTTTTATTGATTTCAGAGAGGAAGGGAGAGGAGAGAGAGAGAGAGAGAGAGAGAGAGAGAGAGAGAGAGAGAGAGAGAGAGAGAAACATCAATGATGAGACAGAATCATTGATCAGCTGCCTCCTGCATGCCCCCCCCCACCCCCCCCACCCCCCCCCCCCCCCCCCCGCCTGGGGATTGAGTCTGCAACTCAGGCATGTGCCCTGACTGAGAATCAAACCATGACCTCCTGGTTCATAGATTGATACTCAACCACTGAGCAACACCAGCCCAGCAATTGTATGGTATTTTATTATAGCAACCCATGCTAAGACACTAGCCAATTTGCACACCTAAATTTGAGTGTCCTCTCCACAGCCTCTGTTTGAATGACCATGATAACACCATCTCACCTCTGACAAAATCAGGATGACTCCTAATAATCAGCTGAAACTGCGCCCTGTAAATCCAACCTGATGTCTTGGTTCCATCCCTTGCATTCCAATGGAAAAGTTTCATTTTCCTTTCATGAAACAGCTCCGTGACCATTCTACCTGTCCCTACCTCCCATTCCCATTGCTACCTTCCCATAACCTTACCAGTCTTCTTTTTCCAGATGCAACAAGCTAATATTTTTGAAACACTCTTCATATGTTATGGTTCCAAGTCTCATTTTTCCACTAAAGCTTTCAACAGAGGCAGTAAGCAGTCAATGTGGTAGATGCTCACTCCATTTCCCTTCCATGTGTCCCTCCCAGGAATGAGGAAATGAGTAAGTAAAAGGCCCACCTACTGGATAAGCTACTATCTGGATCTTTAAAAACTGTTTTCCATTTAAATCCAACAGTTGTCTTTGACATGGAATAAAGAGTGGATACTCCTGGTCAATTGCAGAGAAAGGCAGCAGGACCCCAGAAAGACAATGGGAATCTTGATGGGCCATTTCAGGCTTGGTCTCTGTGCTAAACTTCAAAGAATTTGTGTATTTGAGAATGCTCTTAAGTGGAAGGTAAAGAAAGAATAGCTTCTGCCACATTGAGGTAGCTAGGAATTGGGCATCCATGTGGGCAGTTAGACTGAGGAGAATGAGTTCATCTATTGAGGCAGATTATCTGATTCAATGGTTGGCAAACTAGCATGGCTTTCAGGCCAAATCCAGCTATTGAGTGTAAATAGTTTTTGGGTGTTTTTTTTTTAAAAGAAAGCCACACCAATCTATTTAACCTATTGTTTAAGGTTACTTTTGTTCTACAACAGCAGAGTTGAGTAGTTGTGACAGGCAATGGCCCCAAAAGCCTAAAATATTTGATATATAGCCCTTTATAGAAAAAGTCTGCCAACACCTGATCTAATTCACTATTTCCTGTACTGTATGCCTTGCAACACTAGTCCTGTGTGATATGCCCCCAAATACATTTGGGGAGTTCTTCACACTGGATGCCCCATTTGGAAAATTCTTCACACCAGATGCTCACTGTCCCTTTTTAAAGGCTCCAAGAAGCCTCCCAGCACACGTCTGGTTAGCTTTGTTTAACTCAGCATTCCTCAGACTCACTTGACCCTATCAACATTCCATGGAGCATAAGGAGCACACTCAGTGAAACTCCAATCTTGTTGCTTATTACTGTTCTTTGAATTGATTTTCTTTCTATTTATTTTCTAAGCCTGTGGATGAGCCTTGCTTAGATTTTCCAGTCCAGTGACAGTTATGCTGATGAAATCTGAGGGGAGGGCTGTAGTGTTCCCCTTAGGCCAGAGCAGTATAAGGGCACAGTGCCTCTCTCTCTGAGAAGGTGGCAACATTAAAAATTGGGGAGAACCTTCAGTGGGCCAGAGGATTCCTCCTTCAATGTCATTATATTTTCTGTCTTTATTGGATAATTCCTATGAGCAAAGACCATACTACCTTTCATATCCAAACAAAATAAAGCTCATTTTTAAATACCATCCCTATTCAGCTACCACCCATTTCCTCGCTGACATTTACAACAGTATTCCTAGAAAGCTTTGTCTGTACTCATTTCTCCAACCCTCCTCTTCCTATTCTCTCTAGAATGTATTCTAGTCAGGCTTTATCCCCCACCACTCCCCTGAAATGGTTCTCGTCAAGGTCACCAAGATCTCCACATGTCTAAACCCAATGGTCAAGGCTCAGTCACCATATTTAAAACATCTGCAGCATTCTACACCGAGAATGACACTCCCTCCCCTTCTCTTGGCTTCTGGGATCCCACTCTCCTCTGTCTCTCCTCCTATCTCATAGGCCCCTCCTCAGCTACTCTGTGGGTCGCCCTCATCTAATGAAGTGTTTTAAGACCCCTCAATGGAATACTTTTCTCTAGCTACACTTTCTCTAGATGCTCTCATCCTGTCCATGACTTCAACTACCAGTGACTCCATATTTCTATCTCCATCCTCAGTTTGGAATGCTCTTTCCCCAGAAATTTAGTTGGGTCACTTCTTTCATGTTTCTGCTAAAACATTACATTATCAGTATGGCCCTCCCTGACCACTCTCTATAAATATATGTATAAATAACAACCCTAACCCCTGCCTACCACTGTTCCCTTACCATGCTTTTTTTTTTTTTTTATCTTCTTAGCACTTAATTACCACCTGGTAGCTGCTTAGTTATTTGTTCGTGTGTCTCCTCTCACTGGAACACAAGTTTCGTGAAGGCAGGGACTTTTTGTTCTAATCCCAGGGCCTGGAACCCTAAAGACACACAGATGGCACTAAGTAAATATTTAGGGTGATGAATAAAGATGTGAGTTATCCACCTTGGTGTTGTAGAGTTCAACATGATTTCACAGCTGGGTGAGCTAAGTTTAGGTCTTTTTGCCCCAAATCACATGAGTTGTTAGTGACTGATATTAGAAACCTAGTCACTTATTGAGTCTCTTTTCAGTGCTAGGCACTTTGATGGGCAGTGGGACACAGGTTCACAGGTTCCATTTCTGCTCTTAGGGTGAAGACCTACTTAGTACAGACAATGGCAGCTCACCCCTTGACGGCTAGGCTAGGTTCTTTTAATAACCGCTTATTACCACCACCACCCTTTGAGGCCAAGAAGATGTTTGTCTTTAAATAGCTTTTACTCCTCTATATAACATAAATCTTGCAGGATTATGCAGCAGGAAATGAATTTATACCTCACATTCAAGGCAACTTCTTCAGCTCTCTAAACTATAACTGTTAAGTGGTGAGTATCTTGTGTGATTTAGGAGGTGTCCAGTACCTAGTGGCTGATCTCTCATATTTGCATTTCCAGTTTTTAATGCTCATAACTTATCTAAGTGAACAGATTTAATTTTGTTCACCATAATTGGCGTTTAGTCCAAAGCATTGCAATTCTGCTCTTCCATTTTGAGGAAATTCTGTTACACAGTTGTAAGCAGGGAGGGGAAGGTGCTCTGTGAGAACTTTACCCATCCTGGTGGCCGACAGAAGAAAAACATTAAAAACCATTGCTTCAGAGGTCTTCCCTGTCTTCTACATGTTCCAAATGAACAATATTTTAGAACCCAGTTTTGCGTGAGATCTTGAATGTCATAATTGTCCCATAAAGGTCATATTCTGCATCCATGCAGCGACCTTCGACACATTTGTGACATGTGGGTCACCTTCACTTGAGCTCTTTAGAAACAAAATATATTCACTCTCATATAACTTTCCTTAGGTTGAGTCCAAACCAGATCCCTAAAGCCTCCACATGGTGATCTTGGTTTTGCCTTTGAGCCCTAGTTTCATGTAAGTCTCATATTCACTCATTCGCCAGGTCTTCCAACAGGCCTGTAAGCATGGAAAAAAGCATTCACCCCATTCATTGTGGAATAGCAGCATAGCTCTGTTGGCTGTTGAATCACATATAGGTTAGTAAATATTTCTATTTACCCGCAGGCTGCAACAGGAGTCTGAAGCATTGCCACTACCAGGATATGGAGGGGACACCAAGGCATATGGGTGGCAGATGACTCACTATTGGCTCAGTGGACAAATGATTCAGGGATGCTCATTCTTTGCTCTGACTTGGATCCTCGAATGTTCTGCATACTCTGGAGAAAGCTGTTATAACAATGGCTCCGACAACATTAGAATTCCTATTATTGAGAGAGATGCACTTTCATTTAAAGGGTTTCATTCTTCTTAGATGAGTTCTACTTTCTGCTTTCCCTTCATTCAAATCCCGTGTTTATTATTTCCACTCCACTGCTGGCCTGATAAAGCTGAAATTCCACTTGCACCAGCCATCAAATGCGACTCCCGGCAGCAGCAGACAGGAGCACCTGGTCTGCTGGAGACAAAGGTTTCTCTCCAGTTTGGTCAGCAAGCTGGATTTAAACTGACAGGATCATAGCTCTACAAAAATAAGGTCTATTAATTGTCCTGTGGAAGGAAAAGGTCATTGGGCAAATGTTACCTTGTATCTCATTTCACAGCTAAAGCCTGGACTTTGGCATCAAATCATCTCTCTGTAACTAGATTCTGCCTCTCAACAATAATTTTAAAAATGACTAGGTCTCCTTGTGAATTTTGTTACTTGAATACATTTCACTTATACCCAAATCAGTCTGGAGTTGCTGACACTGTGCTTTCTCCAGGACCCCACTGAAAAATTTATTGAGGTGTCTGGGAGCATTAACTGACTCTCCCAGATCCCTGTTGGAGCCCATTCCTCAGGCTTCAGCTCCTAAGGAAGAACAGCATTTTCCTTTGTGTGACCTGAGTCACTAACAATGGCAGAGCATGGGAGTGGGCTGGGTGGGAAAAAGCTGCCCATTAGACCAAACACGGTTCACCTACAGCCTCCAGGGATGGATGGGGTGTAGAGGAACGGCAGCAAAGAGCCCACGTCCCAGTTACAGGCCTCGAGGGGTGGAAGGTGTGGGCGATGTGTCGTGTGTTGACAAGAAGCTGCTGTAGAAGAGGTTTTCTCCAGCTCTCTTTGGGGCATTGTGGGTAGATGCCACAGGTTTCACCTCCTTGGACTAGCAAGAGCACATTTTCAGATTGAATGCACACTATGTGCCCACCCAAAAGCAAATATTCTCATAGACAGTACTTCGTTTAGTTCTCACCATAACCATGGGAGATAGGTAGACTTTTAATGCCTTGCCTTTGTCTGTCTGTTTGCTGTTAGCAGTTTTATTAAATGGTCATGTCAACCATCTTAACTCTTACCATGAAGAAGGCAGAGATTAAATGAATAAATAAATAAACAAACAGCAGACAGACAAGTAGGTTCTTTCTCTCCAGTATCAATGCCAGGACCTCCTTACTGGAGCAGATCCAGGCAGGACGACTTGCACGATCACATGGCCGAGAGTGCAGAAGTGGGACTTGACAGAGAGCAGCACTGAAACCCTTCCTCCTCCTTCTGCGCCCACTGACTTCCATGGTAACAACCCGCTTAATGCCTTTGTGCTCATAAGACACCCTTGTAGTCACCAGCTCAGTAGTGTGCTGCCCCTTTCATTTAAGCTCCAAGATTTTTCTTTATGTTTTGTTTTTTTTTTAATCTTTACCAAAAGGATCATTAAAGTCCCTGATAAGCTTCACTTCACCCTGTTGTTTTGGTCTCACTCATTCAGGGCAGTGGTGTCCACATTTCAGGGTTCCACACTGAAGACAAGTGTAGGAATCTACTTCCAACATGGACAGTTTCTCTCTGGTTCTCAAAGTTATCGTGAGAGGCACCAACACGGAACCTGCTGTGGGGGAATCACCCTGGGCGGAGGAGGTGCTCCCTGTAGTCCTTCTCTTTCCAGCCCTGCTCTTCGCACCCACTGTGCCTTCCCCCCTGGCCCCAGGCCCCGAGGCTGGCCTGCTGGGGAGGAGTCCAGGATGTCCAGTCTCCAGGTGTGTTAGCTCATGAAGGCGATGGGAGAGGGGTGGAGAGCCACGGTATTCTCACTGAGGGTTGAACTGTTGTTATGAGGAGGTGAATCTGGGGACAGATGGTTTTGCTGTCTTCCCCCCTGTCTTCAGACCTAACTCTCCTTGACCTAACTCTTATTCAGGCTCCTCTACATCCTCTAGGCCTTGACCTTCAGTGCCCATCCTTGTCGGGCCTGCACAGCCCGATTTTAGTAAGGATTCTGCCAAGTCGATTTAGCCAGAATCTGCCACCCCCATTATCTGACCAAATTATTCACCCCCCACATTCCCCAGGTAATATGTGACTACCTCAGCCTGCCTTCTGCAAGAATTCTGTTAGGCTAGTGTAACAAGAATTACCTGACTCTCTTAGTCATTTGCCATCCAGCAATTGCTTTTGGCTATAAATCCTCGCTTCTCCTTTCTCATTTGGAATAGAGCCAGTTCTATACTGAGTTCTCCTTTCCGCTATTGCGATTGTATCCCTGAGTAAAATCTGCTCTCACCGCTGTAGCAACTATTTCACCCCGTTTCCCCTGACACTCCCACACAGGCAACTGTGAGCTCTGAACTACGCAGTGCCTCAGAACAACTGCAGACCAGCTTGGGAAGAAAGGAATCAAATCAAAGGTAAACGCAGGGAGCGGGGCCTCCTGGCGCTCTGGGAGCTCCCGCAAGGAGAGGTCAGAGTACACCGCATGTTAAAGCACAGTACCAAGCATGAGCTTCCTCAGAAAGGAACACAACTGAGAGCAAACTGGTGGATTTTAGTCCGATTTACATTCGCTCTCCCCAGCTCATTGTTTAGTCATGAGTGTTCTGAGATAATCGTGCTCATCGGTCACTTTCTGTAAATAAACCCAAATAACCTTATTAACCCAAATTATTTTTTGAATGCCTGTGCCAAAAGGAGGCCTGGAGCTAAATTTGGTGCTCAACTGCAATAATAAATTTATCCCAGATGTCTGGCATTTCTCATTCTCTTCTCCTTTTAATTAGTTTTGGCTCCCTGTCCATTTTTAATTGTCCAGGTTTATTTGAGACTTAACAAAACAGAACACTTCAAGTCCCTTTGCATTTCTCCTCAGGAAGTCAAATTAGCTAATACTTTCAGATACTGACACTTCCTTTCAGGGGCTAAGCCCTTCCTGTAAAAAAAAAAAAAAAATTAGCTTGGAAACGTGAGTGTAAATGGAAACACAGTCCATTGGCTTGGACGCTGTTCTTCCCTGCTGTAGATATCAGCTGATGTCTGACCTTCAGCTGGGCGTGTACCACACAGATACAAGGACCTGACACATCTATGCCTCCACTTCTAAGAAAATAAAGCCCTGTTCTCCATGGACCAGGGACTTTGAACACCAGATAGTAGGCTGAAGTTCAGTGTTCTTCCACAACAAATAAACAGCCTCTTATACCATAAAGAGAATTTACACGGTCCAGACAAAATGGCCTCAAATACTGCCAAATGCAAATATCAAGGCTGATTTACTCCTACCTGGGATAACCTGGTTACTTAGCTTTGTACGGGTTCCGCTGGATTTGTTTCCCCTCTGACAAAGTAAAGACAAGTCCACCTCTAGGCAATCAGGGAGCAGATGAGCTCTATGGCACAGGGACTAATGGACAATAAGGCAGAAGCCAGTGTTTGCTGTCTAACTCCACCACCCAACCAATGTTGATCTGGCCCAGGCAGCCGAAGCTGTAGGAGACTCACCAGGGATGCCAGGAATTGAGAAACATGGAGAGGAGCCGGGCAGTGTTAGTTTCCTTCTGCCCTTCCTGTGGTTCCTTCCCTAAACCAGTGCCCTGCTTTTCTTGAGTCCCTGGATCCTTAGACACCTGCTGACCAGGGCCACCTGCTTCCCCAAACTCTCCCTTGACAACAACCCCTGCAGTAAGTTCCAGGGGCGCCTAGCATCATGGGACCTGTTTCTAATCTCAGGTCTACTTGCCAGCTCTGTATCACTTGACCTCATAGAAGTTGGCTTTGCTCAACCAGCTATGTCCAAGAACCCATGTAGCAAGAATCCTGTCAAGATGGTTCAGCCAGAACCTCTCATCCTCAGTATCCTTTAGCCCTGGCCTGTCTTCAGCAAGACTTGTGTTATGCCTATTTAGCCAGAATCTTCCTTTATCCCTGATGTTTCCTTTCAGTAACTTTCCTTCTCCCCGAGCCCCTCTCTTTAGTTATACAATCATAATTTTCCTTGTTGTACTCTGGGTTTAGCCCAATCTCTCTCCTTTACTATAAAACTCCTATTGCAATAGTCTTAAAGTCTGCCTTATCATTCTTTATAGTGTCACAAATAATTTTTTCTTTAATGAGACCCCAAGCACCTGTGGTCTTGCTTGTGACTTTTAGAATGCTGTTCCCTGTTCTCCACTTTCCTACTTGGGTAAGTGATATTCACGTTTGAAGTTATAATGTCACCTTCTTTGGGAACTTTTCACAACCCCCATGCTCATTACAAACTTCTCTTGTGCAGTACTCTGATACCAGACAGCCAGCTATCAAATTACCATTCCATCTTTCTCTAATTTTTGACCATGAGCAAGTTATTTAACCTGTCTGTGCCTCAGTTCCCTCATCAAAAAATGAGAATAATAATATTACCTACCACATTCGGTTGTTTAATTAATGCTTTAATTCTATTAAATACTTAGATATACTGTCTCACTCAAAGCAAATAATAAATTTTATTGTTATTATAGAGCTCTTTTAATATTTTCCAATTATCATTGTTAGCAATACTATCTGCCCTGCCCCTAGCCCCCAATCCTAGGCCAGGAAGCTCCTGACTAGGGGGGTTTGGGTCTCATTAATCTTTGCACTTTCCTCCAGCTTCCCATCACATGGTTCACAGGATGCACTCGGTGCCTGTGCTGATAATAGGTCTGATTCAAGATTCCCAGCAGGTGTTGATGAGTGCTAATGCTTTAATATGACCTCTCTTTCAGTTTGTGTTTTTTTTCAACAGCTTCACTGAGATAGCTTTGATACATAAAAATTGTACATATTTAAGATGAGCAACTTGATGTTTTGATATACATATAAATTGTAATAGAGCACCACAGTCAAGCTAATTAACATAGCCATCACCTCTGCTTACCAGTGTGTGTGTGTGTGTGTGTGTGTGTGTGTGTGTGTGTGTTTGAGAGGTGAGAAGGTTGAAGATGTATCCTCTTCACAAATTTCAAGTACACAATACAGTGTGGTTAACTATTGTCACCACGTTGTACATAAGATCTCTAGAACCTACATAACTAAAACTTTGTGGCCTTTGGCCACCATCATCCCATTTCTCTCACCCACCCCAGCCCCTGGCAACCACCATTCTACTCTCTGCTTTGATGAATCTGACTATGTTAGATTCTATTTATAAGTGAGGTTGGGCAGTATTTGTCATTCTGTTTCACTAAGCATAATGTCTTCCAGCTCTATCCAGGTTGTCACAAATGGCAGGATTTCACTCTTTTTTAAAAAAATATATATTTTATTGATTTTTTACAGAGAGGAAGGGAGAGAGATAGAGAGTTAGAAACATGGATGAGAGAGAAACGTCAATCAGCTGCCTCCTGCACACCCCCTACTGGGGATGTGCCCACAACTACGGTACATGCCCTTGACCGGAATCGAACCTGGGACCCTTCAGTCCACAGGCCAATGCTCTATCCACTGGGCCAAACTGGTTAGGGAAGGATTTCACTCCTTTTAAGGTTGAATTAATATTCCATTGTATGTATACGTAGCCCACGTGTGTTTTTTTTTTTATCAATTCCTCCACCACAGGACATTGAGGTCTTTTCCATATCTTGGCTGTTGTGAATAAAGCTGTGATGAACATGGCAGTGCAGATAGTTTTTTGTGATCCTGACCCTTTGGTTATATACCCAGACATGGGACTCCTGGATCATTTGATCTTAGTGATGATTTTTTTGGATAGGACACTATAGCCCGGTGCCTGGCACCTAGTAGCACTCAGTGCTGACACAGACTCTTCTTGACCTAAATTAACTTTAGTCAGACTCCTCTGAGCCCACTTGTTGACTCTTCCTTTATAGCCCACATCATAGTTGGGCCTGGGAGACCTGTCCTTATATGGCAACTATAGGTAGGTGGCTTAGGATCAAATGCAAGAGGGGGTATAGAGTCTGCCCCAGCACATCCATCATTCTCCTTCCTCAACATGGTGAACTGCGCAGTAGGGGCTGGGCCAGTACTTTAGAAGCTGCTCCTTGTCTCTGACCCACATTCAACCCAGTTCAGAGCAATCAAGCAAGCCTTTACCCAGGGAGAGGCCTCATCTTAGGAAACCAATGTTTCTGATCAAAGGTCAACCTCAAAATCCAATCCAGAAGCAATTACAGTACAGTTTAAGAGCCACAGTTGAAGTTCAAAGTCCAACCTTTTTTTCTGAAACAACTTGTCTCTGCCCTTTGACAAACAAGGTTGAGTCTCAGGGGACTGAACTACAACTTTAATTTAAAATCGAAAGCTCAGTGCTCCTTCTGAGTTGTCATCAGTTTGTTATACTGCTTTGTTGAAAGCACCAAGGTCAGTGGGCATGCGCTCTGCCATCCACTTTCACCTCCATTTCAGTGATGCTCTGTGCCTGAACCCACTTGCCCTAATTTTGGGGAAAGAGGGTCCCTCCTCCTCTCTAGACCCGGCCCCTCCCATGTGTTCCTACCCTCACTTTCTCCTCTAGGATTTGAAGACGCTACCCCTGCCCCTCCCAAGTTCTCCCCTCCCCATCACCTGCTGTCTCCCAGTACAGAGTTGTCCAAACTAAAAAACAGGCAGGTGGTTACCACCAGTGAGAAAGATGATTGAAAAATAAAACACTTTAAATATTTTGATTATGCGTTTATTTGAATATGTATTAAGAAGAAAATTATACACATTAAACCTATAATTTTATAGGTATTATGGCCTTATATGAGGTTTTATATTTACGTTTTTTTCAAAAAGTTAATTGGGTTACAATAATACCAAGTAAGTGATAGCAGGAGTGGTATGAACCTTTAGAAGCAATGACCTGTAACTGGCACAATCTTTGCACTGTAGAGAGCCCTGGGTTTACAGCCAGAAGTTCCCACTCTGCCATGCACTTGCTGAGTGGCCTTGGGTTAAATGCCTTAACCTCTCTGGGCCTCCTCTGGGATCATGTGTGATTTCACGGGGCTGGCTACTTCCCCAATTTTCAAATGTGCTTGGATGTTTCCAGTGTGGAAAAAAACAAACAAAAAAACAAAACAACAAAAAATAAACTCCCCAAACTGTTCCTTGGGTGTGCTGAACCCTCAAGTTCTAGTTCTCCGCATTCTCTCCCTCCCTTTTGAGTAAATGGATTCTGAGGGTAATGTATTCTTCACCCCTTCTCTCCCTTAAAATCCTCATACTTTGCCTGCCAGCCTGGTAACCCCCTGAAAGAGTCCTCTCAATGACACTGTGACTTCCTCAACAAAAAGCAGTGCTGCTACCATGCTTGCTCTAGAACAATCCAATGTCCATGGGCTTTGTGACAGGCCTGGGAACCTCCCCTGATATATGGTGTGCTGTATCCAGGAGAATGGATTCTGAACTCTCCTTTTCTCGGTAACAAGGAGACCTTTGGAACCTATCTCCATGCATTCATAGTTGAAGACCCCTCCTGGATTGTCACACAACGTGCAGCTAGGCTCCCTAGGCTGCTGCCCTCACTCAGCTGTGCTACTGCCTTCCAATGATGGCAGAACTGCCAGGAAGTAGCCCCTGGGGCACTGGCATATAATTATGGGCTGCATCGGATGCCAATACTCACAGTGAAGGCCTCCAGAAAACATCAAGCTAGGGCAGCCCAGTGGCAGCAGCCTCGAGAGAAGTCCTGGGAGAATGAACACAGTGGCTGGGTTTCTAGCTTCATTATTTGGCTTTCCAGCCTTGGACCAAATGGCTCCCTTTCTTCCTGTCTCAATCTCTTAATGGACTAAACGGCAATAATTACTATTAAAATATTTCTTTGCTAGAGGCTGCTATACAGAAGTGCCGCAAACTGGGTGGCTTAAAGGAGAGAAATGTATTGTCTCACAATTCTGGAAGCTGGAAGTCCAAAATCAAGGTACTAGCAGGGTTGGTTCCTTCTGAAGACTCTAAGCTCAGCACCCCTTCCAGGCCCCTCTCCTGGGTTTAGAGAGGCCATCTCTGTGTTCAAATGGTACTCTCTCTCTGCGTTTGTCAGTGTCCAAATTTCTCCTTTTTTATAAGAAAACAGGTCTTATTGGATTAGGGGCCCATACTCCTCTAGAATGACCTCATCTTAATTAATTACATCTGCAACAACGCTATTACTTGGCTTTCTGATGTACTAGGGGTTAAAACTTCAACATGAAAATTTGGGGCGGGGCACAATTCAATCCTTAACAGACTTGAAGACCTGATTGAATGAGGTGTCAGGCGCCTGGGTATATGGAGTCAGCTCTCTAGGCCTTAGGCTTCTCCGAATCTCTTCAGTCTGAAGGTAGGACTAGATCTTGTCAAAGATCCCCTCAGCTCTAGCAGTCAATGGCTTCATTATCTAATTGAAATGAATCCAAATGTTTGCTAAGCATTTAAAACTTCTTACATGGAAGATACAGTATAAACACTAGGAAATAACCCCAGAGCCTCTGTAGAAAGAGTGCATACAAATTCAAAGTGGTTTTCAAACATAGTTCATTAATCCTTACAAATCCCCTGTCAGACAGTATTATTAAAGAGCCAACTAACAATGGTGCTATAATCTGGTCAAGTAAAAGAACAGTATCTCCGACAAGATAACAGAAGACTTATCTGCAGCGAGGGAGGGCTGACGACGCAAAGGCCAGGCAAGTGGGAAACAAACAGAAAATTTCAGCTCAGGTGGCTTGGAAATAGGGGTTGGAAAGGAGGCTTTGGCTGCCACTGGGGACTTCCCAGAGGAGGGAGGGGAGATTTATGAGCAGACCTTCCAGAACACATGCATCATTCATGGCCTCTAATTTTTCATGCATAAATGTTTGAGCTGATATTTAAGATTCAGGAAATCTTTTGGGTGGAAATTACAATGTAATTTCTGAGGTGAGAAAAAAGCACTGCCCTAGATGATTTTTTTTTCTATCTAGAAGGTGGAAAAAAGGTATCCAGCTTTTCTACCAGGGCTAAAAATGTGGGTGAGGTTGAGACGACAGAAATGTGGCCGTTTTCCAGAAGCCCTCCATCCCACAGCCACCGGCTATGTCCTCATCCTGACCAGCTTTCAGAGCAGCTGACCATGAGGCACACTCTATTCCAACACCTTATTTTACATTCCATCTAGAAGGCGCAGTGACAGGTGGCAATCTGAGGCTGAAGTCGACCCTGAGTGGGACAGGAAGTCCGGACTTGCGCAGTCTCTCTACTAATAAGTGATGGAAGGGGCTGAGAAGGCACTGCTTGCCCACCCCAACCTTAAGTAGCTCTGTCACTGGCTGCCTTATGGCCTAAAATTCCACTACTGGTGATTTTGGGGTTGCAAGAATTTCTATCTCCAATGACCTCTTTTAAAACCAAATGTTTCTGGAGAGGTGAGGGCTAGACCTCAGTGTGGAAGAACTTGTCCCAACTATCCTTCTCCATGGTACTGAAAGATGACTTAGAGAGAGACTGAGTGGGGCATGTGCCCAAAGCTGTGGTGGGAAGTAGGCAGGAGGAGAAGAACAAAAAAGGGATGAGGTGGGTAATGGGAAGACAATGAATATCATTTCTGCTTGCCTCACTACTCTGCCACATGGCCTACAACACAGGTTAACCTCATCTAGTGACGCAGCAATACTAGTTTACAGGTTCATTGTAATGAAGTATCAATATGGCTGAATTACTTTACCATTTAATACTGTGATAGGGTTGGTAAACCTGATCATATGCAGTCAGACACTCTTGCAGGGTTCTACTGAGGCTGCTTTTATTATCAAAACAAACAAATACGTTTTGAAGATGATGAGTTTAACAGAACCTGGCTCCTCTGCATGCCCTGCCCCAGCCTCATCTTTTAACACTCCTTCAAACATACCTACATCCAATTTCTTCTAGCTCCCCAAGTGTACCAGCCCCTCACACATGCTGTTTCTGGGCCTTTCCATCTGGCTAACCACTCTTCTTCATTCAAGACTAAACTCAAGCTGCCCCTTTCAGAAAGCCTTCCCTGACTTCCAGGTGAGGTCCCTCCCTGCACCTGCAGCACTTATCACTCTGGTCATGACTGTTAGTTCAGTATCTGGGTTCTTTCTCTTGAGCATTGGCAGAATGGACAGTCTCCAACCAGGCATCCCGGGTGTGAGACCTAGTCCCTGGCACCTAAGAAACACTGAAAACCATTTATTGTGAATGAACCTTTTTTTTTTAACCTGTTGAATTTGCTGATTAAAAAATTATAGAACTCACTTGTGGTGAGGGTGAGTTGAAGCACTCATCTTCCACTTCGTAGTGGAAATATAAATTGATTCACGACCCGTGCAAAGCCATTTGGCTCAATGTGTTGAGCCATAGCGGCTTTATAGCCTTTGACACTGGCACAGCTTTTCTGGGAATCTGGTCTCAGGAAATAATATAAACTATGAAAAAGTGATCATCATTATGACAGTTAGGCAGCATTATTTAAAACAGAAAATACCTGTAAGGAACTTAAATGTCCAAGTATAGATGAATGGTTAAATGTAATCTGATCCAATGGTTCCCAAACATTAAAAATCATGGTTATGAAACCCTATATCAAGTGTGGAAAGGAATTATGATAGAATATAAAATTAAAAGATATAAAATGCATATATAGAATGATTATGACTATGTAAAATAAAAATAATAGCTAACACACATTGGTGGCCCATTATCATATTTCACGTATGTAAGTATTTAAGTTCTTATAACCCTACATGGTGGGTACTAACAAAGATTCTCTTTAAAAAATCTAGGCAAGCTTTTCTGAGTTTGCTTTTCAACTAGGCCCAACCTGGGGCTCTTATGTCCTTCTTTGTAGAGCCCAATTCTAGTAAGAATCCTGCTAAGTTAGTTTAACCAGAACCTCACAAAATCTTATTACCCTCGATATTTGATCCAGTTCCCCATTCTCCACCAACTCCCAGGGATATCTGATCACCCTGACCTGCCTTCAGCAGGAATCCTCTTAGATCAATTTAGCCAGAGTCCTCCCTTACCCCTGATATTTCCTCTGAGTAGCTTCCCGCCCAATGATCCCCACCCTGTTCCTTGGCTATAGATTTCCACTTTTCCTTGTATTCAGAGTTGAGCCCAATCTCTCTCCACTACTACCACTGTAGTAGGCTCTCTTGCCTTACTGTTCTTTAACAAATGTCACAAATGCCTCTTTTGACAGTGCTATTAATATCTCCATTTTATATATGATGGGGGCAGAAGTACTGAAAGGTTAATTAACTAGTCCTAAATCAAACAGCTGGTAAGTGACAGAGCCTGGATTCGAACCCAGTCTATGTACAGAGACTGTGCTTTTAACCATTGTCATATAAAATTCATCCAGAAGTTGGAAGAAGACAGACAGACTTCTAATGCCTTTTTAAGGTTGTGAAAACACATATGACTTTCCTTTTTTCTCTATCTAAAATTTTCTATAAATGTGTTTATACTACATTTATAACAGCACAATATATTAAATTAAAAAGTTATAAATTTGAGAAAACCAAGATGGCGGCATAGGTAAACACCGGAAATTGCTGCCTCGAACAACCACTCCACAAATACAACTAAAAGATGGAACGGACATCACCCAGAACCACAGGAAAACTGGCTGAGGGGAAATTCTTCAACTAGAAGGAAAGAGAACAGCATACGAGACTCAGAGGAGGCACAGTGTGGAAAATACAAAGGTGCGAAGGTACGTGCGGAGCGGGCTGGTAGCTGAGGGCGCAGTTGTCATTTTCAATCGGGAGGGAGTCTTAGATTCTGAGCTCCAGTTCTGGGCAAGTCTCTAGGGACCCAGACTCAAACGGGAGAAGTGGGACTGTCTGGCATCGGTCGGAACGCGAGGGCAGCTTTCTCTCCGAGGTTTGCAGCGGTTGCTGGGACTCTGAGAGGCAGAGCCTCTGGGGACGGGACTGAGAGCAGCCATAACTGCTCCTTCCACCCGCCCTGTTGATCCCGTGCGACCCACCCCACCCAAGCCCTGCACAGAGCCATTTGCCAGATAGCCTCAGGCAAAGGCTAGATTAGCACCTCCCTAGAGGACAGAAGTTTTCCCACTGCAGACACAGCTGATTCTCACAGCCAGTTGGCCTGGAGGTCAAATCCTCCTAGTATTAACTACAACAATCAAGGCTAAACTACAACAAGACTGTGCACAAAGACCACTAGGGGGTGCACCAAGAAAGCATAAAAAATGCGGAGACAAAGAAACAGGACAAAACTGTCAATGGAGGATATTGAGTTCAGAACCACACTTTTAAGGTCTCTCAAGAGCTGTCTAGAAGCCGCCAATAAAGTTATTGAGATCCTCGAGAAATCTAATGAGACCCTCGATGTTGTGATTAAAGAACCAACTAGAAATTGAGCATACACGGACTGAAATAATGAATGTTGTACAGACTCCCAACAGCAGACCAGAGGAGCACAAGAGTCAAGGCAAAGATTTGAAATGTGAAGAAGTAAAAAACACCCAACCAGAAAAGCAAAATGAAAAAAGAATCCGAAAATACGAAGATAGTGTAAGGAGCCTCTGGGACAGATTCAAGCGTACCAACATCAGAATTATAGGGGTGCCAGAAGATGAGAGAGAACAAGATATTGAAAACCTATTTGAAGAAATAATGACAGAAAACTTCCCCTACCTGGTGAAAGAAATAGACTTACAAGTCCAGGAAGTGCAGAGAACCCCAAATAAAAGGAATCCAAAGAGGACCACACCAAGACACATCATAATTAAAATGCCAAGAGCAAAAGACAAAGAGAGAATCTTAAAAGTAGCAAGAGAAAGAAACTCAGACCCCATACGACTGTCAGCTGATTTCTCAACAGAAACTTTGCAGGCCAGAAGGGAGTGGCAAGAAATATTCAAAGTGATGAATGCCAAGAACCTACAACCAAGATTACTTTATCCAGCAAAGCTATCATTCAGAATTGAAGGTCAGATAAAGAGCTTCACAGATAAGGAAAAGCTAAAGGAGTTCATCACCACCAAACCAGTATTATATGAAATGCTGAAAGGTATCCTTTAAGAAGAGGAAGAAGAAGAAAAAGGTAAAGATACTAATTATGAACAACAAATATGCATCTATCAACAAGTGAATCTAAGAATCAAGTGAATAAATAATCTGATGAACAGAATGAACTGGTGATTATAATAGAATCAGGGACATAGAAAGGGAATGGACTGACTATTCTTGGGGGGGAAAGGGGTGTGGAGATGCGGGAAGAGACTGGACCAAAATTGTGCACCTATGGATGAGGACAGTGAGGGGGATAAGGGCAGAGGGTGGGGTGGGAACTGGGTGGAGGGGAGCTATGGGGGGAAAAAAGAGAAACAAATGTAATAATCTGAACAATAAAGATTTACTAAAATAAAATAAAAAAAGTTATAAATTTAATCATATTATATAAATCTTCAAATGTTTACTTGCAAAGCCTGTTTATGACAGTTGTTCAGTTGTTGGGTTAAATATTCTGGAGCTGTCTTGAATAAAAATGTTTAAATACTCATTTATCTGATGCACACACAGAAAGATACACATAAAGCTAAAATTATATTTCTGCTCATGTATTTTTTTTTCCTGTTCAATAAAGTGTATTCACTGTAATGGGAAACATATGGGATCGGATGTTTCTACCCTAGCAGGATTCTTCACAGAAAGAAATCAATTCACACAAAAAATCCTTTGTCAAACCATGTCTCCTGCTTTCTGTTTGCAAAATACGCGCACTGCAGTGTGGGAGGGGGAGTGGGGGAATGGGTTCTCCCTGGGCTCGAATACCAGCCCTGTTCGAAGCAGCTGTTAGCAGGAACCCTAAATAAACCAGGTCTAGGGGCACTGCTCAGGTGGGGCAGTCTGAGGAGAAACCAGTGTTGTGCCCATTTCAGGGGCACAAGGAAGGGCACCCTTAAGTTTCTTCTAAGTTCACCTAATTTGAGGTATTTTATGAAAGCAGAAGCAACCACCCAGATTTCCTTGCGCTCTAGCACACAAATGTTTCTGTGTTTCAAAGATTCGACGTCTGTAGATGGGTGAGAAAAAGTCTCTCTTCCATGTAAAGATACAGCAAGAAGGTGACCATCTGCAAGCCAGGATGACAATCTTCACCAAGAACCTGGCCATGCTGGTACCTTGACCTTGGACTTCCCAGCCTCCTGAACCGTGAGAAAGGAATGTCTTTTGTTCACCCCCATTGGTGGTATTATGTTATAGCATTCCAAGAAGACTAACTTAGTATGCTTTTTCCACTCTACTTTCTGCTTCGAACATGGCTGCTAGAGCAAGATAGGTCTCTATCGCTGCCAGAGATGACAGAGGGGAGGTCCCAGGGAATGGGAGAAACCTGCAGTAACAAGACATCCTTGCACCCAGGGCTCCTCCAAACTACCTGCGATCCATTCTCTGCAGTTATTATTCCTACTTCTAGGAGCCTGGCTGCAGTTTCCAAAAGACACCAGTGTCAGGTAATCATGCCCATCATCTCTTTCTTTTTTTAATTTCTTCTTTTTTTTAATCCTCACCCGAGGATATTTTTTCCATTGATTTTTAGAGAGTGTGGAAGAGAGAGGGAAAGACAGAGAGAAACATCAATGTGAGAGAAACACATCGATTGGTTGCCTCCTGCACGCGCCCTGACTGGGGCCCCGGCCAGGGAGGAGCCCACAACCTAAGTATGTGCCCTTGATTGGAATCGAACCCAGGACCTTTTGGTCCACAGGCCGATGCTCTATCCACTGAGCCAAACAGGCTGGGGCCCAGCATCTCTTTAATGATACTTAATACCAGGCGCCACTGTGGCTCTGAGGCCTCACTGACACGAGGAAGCTCAGCTGGGGAGACGCTCTCTGGGAGGCATACAGCAGCCTTTTCCAGACCACACGGCTCTGTTTTATAAAAGATTTCTCTCTAACCCAATTATAACAGAAAATTCTCGTCTGTTCTCAGGCCCCAGACGCCCTCTACACAGCACCCAGAGAGAACAACACATCATTTCATGCATTGTAAAGGCAAGGCTATTTGCAAGAAGAATATTTGCCTGCTCTCCACTCCCTGTCCCCACAAACACCACTCACTCACTGTTGATGCTGCACATTTCTGCATTAGATGGCAGGTAGGCCACGTCCATGTCCTAATTTAGCAAATGAAGATGATTACTGTATTTATGTTGTGTGAACTGTAGTAGGCCAGGGAATTGTGAAGCATTTGATCCGTCCAACTTCAGTCTCATTTCTCACACACGTGCCTCCGGCTGGTTGACTGTTAAGACCCCAGCAGGGGAGAGGAATGAGAAGACACGAGTCACATCTTGTTTGTTACAACAGGAACATGTCCCAGGACCTTCTGAAGGTGGGGGCAGAGGGTGGAATGATGAATACTTCAAGTTCTATGAATCAAATATGAATTGAACTGTAATCAGGGCTTAAAGTAGATGGCTGCATAATAAGTGCTAAACAATTCATCTTTCTGTCAGGCAGCGGGAAGTAATTTATTCATTACCATTTAAACAAGAAGAGACCTTGTGTGTATAAAGACAGAAAAGTTTAGTGTGCTCCATTTTCGATGGCGCTGCAAAGGACCCAAGTTGAAAGTGCTGAGAAAGGAAAGTGCTGAGAAAGGGAAAAGGAGTGAAATAATCTTTAGAGCATCAAACCTTGATTTAGGTTGGGAAACATCATTAATTCCTTTTCAGCATTCAGTTGAGAAATCAACAGGGCTTAGTTGAAGAATTCTTTAGATGAAAAATGGGTAAATTCAGTAAAGCTTGATCTTACTTTATGTATCTCAGGCAGTCCCCAAACAGCTATGTGTGAAGTTAGAAAGTATGCATTAAGCTACATTCTTTCCCCTTTAACTTCCATTATGATTTCAGAGATATGTTTCCTTGAGACCCCAAAATACAATAAAAGCACCATTTAGGCTTCTTATGATTCACTGCAAGCATTCTACCTTTGTCAACGGGCAATCTCTAGGCATTAAGTCGTCCCACAAAACTGCAAGAAAAATGTACACTTCTCCACATAATCTTAGCACATTCAGGATGAATCACATATATTCTCCATTAAAACATGTTATATGACTAATTTTCACTTTACTTCAAATTTTTTGTGACTCCCTGGGAGTTAAGTGCACAGGCAGCCATAGGTACCAGGAGAATGCTTCAGGATTTCAGCCAAACTCATGAGCTGGAGGAACCATATGGCAGAGTTTTCTTGGGCAGAATTCAGTTGTAGCACTTCACAAGTATTATACTGTACTCATTTGTTATTGCATAGCAAATACCATATTGTGTTATAAAGAAACCAGTTTACAGTTCTGTTTCAAAACTTAGTGAAATTCTGTTTAAAATGCTAGAGTCAGAAAAATATGTCTGGCCACCTTAATAACTAAAACCAAATGTTTGGCAAAGACCAGACTTCAAATCCTGCTTGCCAAAATAGTTCATGTATAATCCCAAACAATTCCATGCAAATAACTTTTAAATTAATAAAACTTTAAAGGAGAAAAATCTGTTTTAAAAAGAGCATGATAGAAGAGTTACATGATACAGATTTATTGTGTTCACGACTCTCTGAGTTGTCTCTTTACAGCAACTGGAGCAGCCCCCAGACAGAGAATGACCCATGAATAGGTATAGTCATTCTGCATAATGTGGAGAAGCTGCAAGGAACCCAAATAGAAATGGAGCCTGAGACTGCCATGGGAGTGTGTGGAAGGCAAAGTGATATGCTTTCTCTGGTAAGCTGCACGTTGTTATTTAAAGAGGACACACAGCTCTCTGCTTAGTTATGTGTGCATCAGAGCAGTGGGGTCAGATCTAGACCCGGGCATCCTGTGAGAACTGACCCCTCACACATGTTTCTGGGTCCTTAAGAAGCCCCACACTCAAAGCTAAGCTATGGGACTACCGCCTATTATCCATAATCAAACTAATTTGTCATATCAAATATTTAAAACTTTATTGTATTTTACAAAGTAACTTATTCAAATTCAAGTGCTAGGAAGTTTACGAATCTAAGGAGCCCAAATTGGTTAGCTCAGGTGATTAGAGCATCATCCCGTTACACCAAGGTTGAGGTTTCTCTCTCTCTCTCTCTCTCTCTCTCTCTCTCTCTCTCTCTCTCTCTCTCTCTCTCTCATCAATGAATAAAATATTTAAAAAACAGCCTAAGGAAAAAAAGGGGAAACCATGCCAGAGATGCTTGATAGTCAAGGCCAATTAAAGCACAGAGGCCTTGTTGTCAATACACCGAATGTCCAAGGCCACTCTGTGCCTAGGCTAGGATACCATAAGAGGTGCAAGGACACAAGCACAACAATCCCACAGTATACTTACTGCACATGTGTGCCCTTCTGTAACCATAATATGATTGATGTCATTATTGGTACAACGCCTTCTTTGTCTAAGGCAGCGGTTCTCAACCTGTAGGTAGCGACCCCTTTGGGGGTCGAACAACACTTTCACAGGGGTCGCCTAAGACCATCAGAAAACACATATATAATTACATATTGTTTTTGTGATTAACCACTATGCTTTAATTATGTTCAATTTGTAACAATGAAATTGGGGGTCACCAGGAACTGTATTAAAGGGTCGCGGCATTAGGAAGGTTGAGAACCACTGGTCTAAGGAGACATATACAGGTTATTGACTAGCTAGTGTGCAGGGCAGAGGAGTGTGTTAGAGACAGAGGAGACAGAGCTGAGAGCTGGTACTACTACAATGTAAGGCTGAGAGCTCAAAGAGAGCTCAGATATAGCTACCATGTTAACCAGCCAGTGTATGGCTGCCTGTTTTATGGACTACTGTGAAAGACTATTGTCTGATGGCTATATGGCCACTGGCTTCTACAATAAAGACTCATTCTTATATACCCACAACTTCTCATGGCTTTTCCGTCTAAGACCCGGCATCAAAGAAGGTCCAGCCCCAGGCAGAGGGGCTTGGACCCGACATCTGTAACTAGTGAGCAGAGGATAAAGGCGGAACTTGGACTAAATTCCCAACACTTAGTGTAGCGAGTAGGGTTTGAGAAGGAACCTACTCTGGCATAGTCAGGAAGAATTTAGAAGAATATAGGGACTCAGAGTAACTCAGAGCAACTGTCTCTGACAAAGTAGAAAAATGTTTTCTAAGCATAGGTGTTTTTTTTCAAGCACATATCTATGATAATGTGAACCAAAAAAAAAATATGACCTACATTAGGAGGGTTTTATTCATTTTAATCTTTCCTGAAATGGAATATTGAATTTGTCCACATAGTAGGCATATTTTTCTTATAGGATTTTCAAAGCTAAGGTTTACAGGAGAATCTTAAATTGAATAATCTTAAATTGCTCTCATAATTCTTGCTGTTATACCAAGTACAGATTCCAAGAAACCAGATCCAAGGCATTGCTGTCGACTTAGTAACCACTGTCTGTCTTTCAACAATAACAACAACTTCTAATATTACTGCATTGCCTGGCACTATGTTCAGTCCTTCACATACATGATTTTGGTTAATGCTGATAACCCTGTCTTAATGATGGAGGCTTACAGCAGTAAGTCACACTTGAATGTGAGTCAGCCTTACTCCAAACCCAGGTGGAATCACCACACATTCTTAGACCTATAAAATGACGGGCGAACCCCGAAAGGCAGTACTGTACCCAAACGCAGTTCTCATTCTACTCCCCACCATTGCCCATAAAAGCACTTCCAAACTAAATAATAAAACATTACTTTTCTCCTGGTAGTTCATGCCACCTGTCTTCCTCAGGCATCACAACTACAATTCAGAATCTAGACAGAAACTTGATTGAATGTTCATGGCCATGAGTACCTTAAAGGGCTGGCAACTAGCATAGAAGAGGGTGAGGTGAAAGGATGCCTGGTTGGAGAACAATACTTATGAATGCCCGGGAAAGTAACCAGAGAGCATTTGTGGGTATTTCTTCTCTCTGGCTTCTTCCAAAGCCACTAGGGACAAAATTAATTCCTTCCTCTTCACAAAAATATAGGCAAATAAAACAATAGCTAAAAGGCGACCTTATGATTTTCTGATATTAATAGAGCCATCATAGATTAAAAAAATTATTTCATTTTTTTGCAAGTAATATTAAGCCTAACTATAGTGTCTCTAATTCCAAGAACTAGGGAATTATATGGTAGCTTAGGGACTTTGACACTGAAACCTATAAATGAGAGAAAAATGTTAAGGTTTTATTGAAAGCAAAAGAGAGACGGAATCAAGGTTGGCAATTACTAAGTACCTAAGTGTACTAGGTATTTACAATTTTAATATAATTTTTAAATGCTGCTCTTAAGAGTATCACAAAAAATGTTATTCAAACCACTAAGTGATAGTGAGCCCCGTAGATTGATGCTTTCTTATCTTAATAAAGACCTGTTTTCACAGGAAATATATACAACACTTATCACAGATTATATTTTGAAATTTGGTTATCCATGTCTTTGAGAAACTTTGGCACTCACACTGCAGTATTCCTCTTTCTAGTGTGCTAACTTTACCAGCCCAGCATCACAATGGCCATCATTAATCAGCATCCATTACTAATCCCTGTACAAATAGATGTATCTAGGTGTAATTTGTGTAGTACATGGTACTTTATGTTCATTATGAAAGATGAGGATCTATAAATGTACATCTTCAAGATATTCAAATACAAAAGCCAATTACCAAAGTGAAACTGCACCAAATATACACAGACTAAATAAAAATGTGAAACAATAACATGTTCTTACAATTATATATAGAACTTACGATTCAAAAAGCAGTTATGCGTTTTCTACATCATAAATGTTGTTCAGTAAGATTCACTTAATAAAACTTATCACTAGTAGATATCACCAAACAAGTGGTGGTGTTGCCCTTGCACCATATCTCAGCCATCAGCAAGCCAGAAAGAGGGCTCTAATCAGGCACCCGGATCTTTGACTTGTAGCCTACAGAACTATGACAAAATAAACTTCTGTTGCTTAAGTACCCCAGTCCATGGTATTTTGTTATGCAGACCTAGCAGACTAAGACAGCAGGGATATATACTGCACCTTGGGCTGGGGATGAACTAAGTCCATGATGACTCAACTCATGGGTTTAATGGGCTTCACTTCTCATTTCTTCCTCTGTTTAATCGGAATCTGTTTAATCACAGAAACAACAATTATCATGTTAAAAATAATCTTTAGAACCTGAAGAGGCTCCACTTGGCTATGTGCTCAGGAGGCGTAGAATAGCTTTACCCATGGCAAACACTACTCATGGGTCAAAGAGGAAGTCTCAAAGGAAAGTTAAAAGTATACTGAACTGAATAAAAATGAGAAAAGAACAAATCAAAATTTGTGAGACACAGCTAAAGCAGTGTAGAAAAGGAATTTTACAGAACCAAATTCTCAAATCAATAATCTATGCTCCTAACTCAAGAAACAAAAAAGAAAATAATAAACCCAAAGAAACAGAAGGAAGGGCATATAAATATAAGAGTAGAAATCAATAAAATTGAAAACAGAAAAAAGTAATATAGAGCTGGTTTTTTGAAAATATCAATGAAATTGACAAACTTCTAAGCAAGAATAACAAAGAAAAAAAGAGAAAGTGCAAATTACCAATATGAGAACTAAAATAAGAAATACAAATCCCACATCCATCAAAAGGGTAAGAAAATACGATAAACAACTGTACACATATCAAATTAACAATGTAGATAAAATTGACCAATTATTGAAAACAAAAACTATCAAAACTTACCCAATATGAAACAGATAATTTAAATAGCCTTACAATTATTAAAGAACTTGAATTCATCATTTAAAAATTCCCCAAAAAGAAAATTCCACACCCAATATTTTCACTGGAGAATTCTACCAAACATTAAAAGAAGAATGAATACCAACACCACACAATCTCTCAGAGTTTTTAAAAACAAATTGGGGGGATGTGAATACTGAGCAAAGGAAGGCAGTACTTAACTCCAGGGAATATAAAGGGTAAGCCCAGTGCCTCTGTTTCCCCTTAGATTCCCGTGATTCTGTGTGGTCAATTCAGGTGCCTGGTCTTACTCTCATTCCTCCAACAAGTAACTGTTAAGCCAGATTGTGTTGGACTATGGGGAATTAGCTTCAATAGGCTGGCCATGTCCTTTGGGGGCTTATCAGAGTGAGAGGAGAAAGATATTGAGTAAGGGTTACCAACGGAGGAGCACCAGGTGTTACAAAGGGACCGACTAGATTCGGTATTTAGTCTGGTCATGGAAGGCTCCCTGAGAAACAGAAATTTAAGCTGAGAACTGAAGGGTGAAAAGGACATAACTGGGGGAGGAATCTTTAGAAACAGAATGAAGAGCATGTACAAAGTTCCTAGATGTCAGAACATTCCAGAAGCCCTAAATAGTCCAGAGAGAGGAGAGGAAGAGTGGCTAGGAATAAGGCTGCTAAAAGGAAGTGGAACAGTTTATTAAGGGCCTAGGAAGGATTGTTGAGGATTTCTATTTTATCCTGAAAGAAGCAGGTAGCCACTGGCAGGTTTTAAGCAAGGGAAGTGTAATACAAGTCCATGGTTCTGATAATCACCAGCTGCTGTGTGAGAAAGGGGATGAGAGGACAAGGACGGAGGCTGAAAGACTAGTCTCCCTAAGATTAGGTTATTTGGTAGAGGGTGGGGGAGGGAAGAGTCCTGAAAGAGAGAAGAGCCTTGAGTGAACAATAGGCCAGCACCAGAAAATAAAAGATGACTACATTGGACTCTGAAAATCAATCCAACAGCTTAGCACTGCAAGTACGGTACATCGTGAATCGTGTCTGCTGAACACAAGAGCCCCTGGGAAGGCAGGGCCCTGAGACAGACACTGAAAACAATGCAGAGTCATTCATGCTTCTACTGTTCAAATCTAATGAGTCCACTCATCATGGTAATAAAAATAATGATGTGTTTGAATAACATAATTGCTTAATAGCTATTCCTTACCACCACCACTACTACCCCCTACCATTACGATGAAACTAAAATATTGTAGAGTATTTATCATTCTGAAAGAATCAGAAAAAATGTGTGTGTTTATAGATTTTAATAAATAAAAAATATACATAGGATCTAGTTATTTCCGTGGCTTTAAAGGGGAACTTCTCCATTGGGGTAGCAAAACACATAGGGGTTATTATTTCAGGAAAACCCCATCCACACGAACAGAATCTTTCTTTGTGGAATTTAAGTAGATGGTCTCTGGGCCTCAGATTCACCATCCCTAGTGTGTTGGGGGAGGGGATCAGATGACATTTGTGGTGCTCAAACCCAGTTATACAATAGAATGGACTGCAGCGCTTATTAAAAACACACCTGTTTGGGCCACAACCAAGACTCTGAGTAGGGAGCCTGGGTATCTGCATTCTAAGATGTTCCCCGGAGATTCTAATAATCAGTCTTGGCTAAGTTCTAAGATTCTGTTTTCAAAGTCTAGGACCCCCAGTGTGAGAGCTTGTTAGGCATGCAGAATCTCTGGTACCACTCCAGATCTGCTGAAACAGAATCTACCTTCTTAACAAAAGTGCCAGGAAACTGAGTGCACATTAAAACTGCAGCTGCTCTGGTTTAGGACTGACTACCTTTCATGTGTGGTCCTCATTTCCTACAGTTCAGGAAAACGTGGCCACTGGGGAAGAAATCAACTCTCTAGAAGTTGTACAGCAGCTCAGCGCCTGAGCCTAGAATACTGGTTGTCCTTTCTCAGCAAGGACACAATGCCTCTCTCAGAACCATAAATAAGCTCAGAGAAAAGAAGCTGAATCAGCAAAGGTAAATCAAGTCCTGGATTGTGCTGGCTCATGCATATATTGGGAGACAAACACAAAAAACGGAAGCACTAAAATCTATGCATATTTCTTTAAGATATTTTAAGAGTAGATAATCAGAGGCTGACTTCAAATCTGGGTCTGCATAAATGTCTCCCCAGGGGTACTGTATATCCTTCTCCCTTTCAAATTCCTTTTTCTCTGGGTCTTTTTCGTCCTGGGCTATGCTCTGCAGTGTCCCTCATCTTAGATCTTAGACCTGGATCTCACCTTTTCATCTACTGCTTAAAAAAAGGCTAACAAAATAAGCAACCACCACCACTGACATCTGTTGTGATTCTTTCCCTCAGTAGTATATGAATAAATTCCAACTCTCCATTCTTACCTCTCTATTCACATTCAATTTGCCTACTGTCTTCAGGAACTTATTCGTTGACATTCATGTAGTCATTAATTCAACTAACATTTATTGAGTACCTACTTAGTATGATACTCCATGTAACATACTAGGTGAGATTAAGTTAAATCTGTCTCTACCCTCTGGGAGCTCATAGTTTATTAGGGATTTAAGCTTTGGAAATAATAATGCCTAAAAGAAAATGAAAAGTGAAGATTTCAAAAGAGAAAGAGATAAAATGGTTTGGGAGAAAGACAAGGAGGTACCCCCTTTGTTGGGGAAAAATAATAAAGGTTTCTTTTTTTAAAAAAAATAAGAACTAAAATCTGGGAAAGATAAGGGCCCCTTAACACACATACACACACGACACACACATACAACAGGAGGACCCTGAGGTGTGGTCCTCTGGCTTGATGTGCAACCATCAGCAGGTTAAACAATAGCAGGTTAAGTTCCACTTAAAGGGGCTAAGCCCCTTTCCAATGAAGCAAAGTCCACTCATGGTTACATAGTTTGCAGAGGAAGATCTGCACCTAATTTGTTGAGATTTGTGATAGAGTTGATTGGTGGCTCTTACGAATCCTTGGACAGAGGCCCAAATACAAGGCTACCATTAGCCATGCTCAGAGCACAGGCACAGTTTCTCTGAGCAGGAGCCTCCAAACACAATCTTGGCTCCTCCAAAGTCAGAGGGATACCCTAACTTGGGGGGTTGAGGCAGGTGTTTTGACTGAGAGTAGATGTTTTTATCTAAAAATGTCTGGTGCCATCCCCCGATAGTGCTACTGCTTTCGTCAGGTGTCCCAGGTACTCTGAACAGGGGCCTTAAGTATACGCAGTCAGTGCAGGTATGGTGCTGTCCCCTATTAAGGTCTAGATAGTTGGGCTCCAATTTTCTGATGGCTGGTGGTGACACACTGGCCTCCCATTACAGGTGAGACATTGTTTCCTCTGACTGCATCACTTGTGTTTTGGCCAGGCGGGCCCCAGCAGTACTGATGGAAAGTGGAATAATAGGTCCTCCAATCATGGGAGTAATGTTGTACCGTCCCATAACATTACCTGGATTCGGCACAGGTGGGCTCCAGGTGCTTAGAAATAAGAGTATGTCTAAACACAGGGATGGTGCTGGCATGTGTATCTATAATGGATGTGATGTAGCCAGTGAATTCCATGTGGTATGATGAAAGGTAGAAACAGACATGCCTCTCGTCATACATTTCTTCTCCATAGTGGTGGTTCTTCCAAGTGTACAAAATTTCCCATGTCCAGGTGGGCCACAGGTACACTGATGGCAAGTATGAACACCAGGGCCTCCAATCATGGCAATGGTGTTATCCCCTCCATCACCACACCACCTGTGTTATGGACAGGTGGGCTCCAGGTGATCGAATTTAAGGTGGAACCAGCAGTGTATCTAAGCTCCGAGGTGGTGCATGCTCCTCCTATTGCAGCAGACATGCTGCAGCCAAATGGATCCCCAGTTATATGACCAAAATGAGATATAGAAGCAGTGCTGTGTGCCTCACTCAGTCCTGCTCCCATGTTGAGTGCGTTGGATGCCTGTGAATGAGTGGGGTCTGGGGACATACTGACCCCATAACTCCCACCATCCATGGGAGCTGCAGGTCCCATAACCACAAGTGGGTCTGGAGATGTACTGGCAAACAGTGAGCTACTGTTCCCAGTGTTAGGCATCCTGGTGGCAACTCCAATGCCAGCAATAATGGATGTCTCCATGGGTAGAATACCTGGATTGTTTCCAAAGGCCAGCTAGGTGTTGACAGTGGTGCCAAATGTGGAATCTGGCAACAGCAAACCTGCATGACCTGCGTGCATCGTGCTGTGTTTGGCTGGCTGGGCTGCAGAGTTAGGCCCCCTGTGGCTACCACTTTTCCATCATTGGCCCCAGGTGTGGGCTGAAAGGTGGTTCCCAGTGGAAGGTTGGAAACCCGAGTCCCTCCGCTGACTCGTTTTTTAATGTAAATGGGTGGATTCACCAGTCGAGGGAATGCTGCCACTGGATGGTGTGATCTCAGAGTGAGGAGGTGCATGGAAAATGGGGAGTGGTTCTCCCTGGAGACAGGGAGATACAGAAAAATGACAGACTGGGAAAGAGGCGTGATAGCTTTGGTGCCAACGGCAGGGTTGAAGTTTGCAGAGGTGCTGTCTACTGAAGCATAGGTGACGACAGAATCCACAAGAGGTAGTCTGATGCTAACAGGAGAACTGGGGGGAGAGGGTCTCTTCTTCTGACCATGAGGGGTTCCCAATGTGATCTGAAGGGTGATTTGGAGGCTAATGGGGTGGTCTGGGGTGTCTCTTCAATGCCTCTGCTCCACACTGCAATGGTTTGGGGAAGCTGGGAGGGATCTCAAACTGGAATCTGGAGAAAATTTGACAGCATGGTAAGGGGGAGTAGTGTCCATGTCAATGACATCAGGATCTAAAGTAGGTTAAGTGGTCAAATCTGCAAATTCCTTGGCTGTGATGGTAGAAGGGACAGTCATAGTGGTGATAGGCTGGGCAGTGGAAACAGGGGTACTGGTAGAAGGGACTGGAAGAGGAGTGGGTAAGAAAAAAGAAGGGGATAATTTATGCACATCGGTGTTGGGGCTTCATTTTCCCAGGAGGGTGGCTGGAAGGACAAGGCTTAAGTCCTAGGAAGCAGTAAAGGCTGATGCCAGTGGGCGTCCAGGAGGAAATGTCCAGCAGGTCATTATAAATATGTAATTGGAGACTGGAAAAGATTGAAGGCAGTGATTTGGGACCTCCATTCTAAAGATGAGCGCTAAGGCCATGGGACTGAACGAGACAGGAGAGAGAGAAGGAAGATGGCAGCACCATGGATGTTTAGTTGGATGTTCTAAAATCAGTATGGCAGAGCTGAAAATTCTTTCAGACCTACCTACCCTTTCCCATCTGTCCATCCTTCACAACAGCTTTCCCTGCCTATCTCTATCAAAACTTCTCATTCATATATCCCCGTTAAGTCTCACATTTCACAGAGGACTTAAAGATACCATTGAAGCATTAGGAAACTCAGACTCTAGTCTTTGTTTTGAACTAATTTCCCTGATACTTGGTGTAGATAATCTTACTTCTCTGCCCTTGCATTTGCAACTGAAATGGAGAGGAGTCCAGGAGATCCACAGTCTACCTTCCACTGTGACATGAAGGAGATTATGAAGACCAGCAGTTTCACTCTCTATGACATCATTCAAATACGTCACATTTTCTCCTTTCCAGTGACAAATCAGATAATTTGACACTCCTACTAAATTTACTTGGCCTGCCCGCTGCTTCAATTCTTTCCATATTGAACTATAAGATTGGATCGTAGTATGTTTAGGTCTCCATCACTGGTTTGAGCCTGCCTGTTTCCTGTCATTTTCTGTCATGATTAGAGAAACTGCCACTCAACTATTACCTAGTACAATTTAAAATTTTTATATACCTACACAGAACTATTTCAAGAAATAAATATCCAGGTAAAGTTATCCTTTAAAGTGATTTTAAATTCATGTGGTATTTAGTCACTTCCTTCATTAAGAGAAATGCCAATATTTTTATCTCACTCATTTAATCTAGCATTGAATCCTAGGTTTTCCAGGACTATAAATAGGATTCTTCGGGAAAAATCTCCCTTCTCCTCAGTGTCATTCATAACTCTGGCTCTGTCTGTGTTAGGCCTCAAACAGAGCTGGCTCAGGAAGATCAGGGGAAGAGAGGGGACAGGGTGCTGCCAGTTTCCAATTATCTTTTATTAGTCCTTGCTTCCAGCTTTCCCTGTGGTTTCAGAAACAGAGAGGTTATAGTCATGGTGATGTGTCTTTGCATTACCAGAATGAATCCCAGTAACTATTTTTTTTCAAATTAAAGGGTTTTTATTGGTTATGCTTTATGATTTTTTTTTTCTCTCTCTCTGGGGAATAATAGAATCTTCTCCATTCATGTAGGAATCCAGTTGTTAGCTATTATGTTTGCTGATGATTTAAAGAAGTTTTATATCCCTTAGCAACCGGATAAGCTCACAGTTTGTCTCTGACATAAATAGAAGACCTTAAAAATACAAAAACTCAACCTGTACAAAAAGTTTTCTAAAAGTAATTCCTCAAAAAGGTAATTATAAAAACCCTGCTTGCGGAGATAATTTCTTTTTTTTTTTAAATATATTTTATTGATTTTTTACAGAGAGGAAGGGAGAGAGATAGAGAGTTAGAAACATCGATGAGAGAGAAACATCGATCAGCTGCCTCTTGCACATCTCCCATTGGGGATATGCCCGCAACCCAGGTACACACCCTTGACCGGAATCGAACCTGGGACCCTTCAGTCCGCAGGCCGACGCTCTGTCCACTGAGCCAAACCGGCCTTGGCCGGAGATAATTTCTTAACGGGAGAATTAAAGTGGTTTTAGAAAGTCAGAATTAATTTTAATGGCCCTCACTTGATTAATTCCTCCAAGAATATTTGGTAAATATTCAGCGCGTCTGGATTTCGTTGGTTTTGGGTATAAGAACTCCATGCCAGGCCCCATGGGTCAGACCTCCGTTGGGTCACGCAGATCCCACAGCCTTGGGGGCCTTGGAGATCCCCAAGTCAGTGTTGCCCAGAAAGGCCAAAGTCCTTGAGAGCAGCGGGCTTAGACAGGCTCTTTGCTCTTCCTCCTTTGCTCTATTTTGTAATATTTTTACTTCCACCAGGTGGTAGTAGGTAGGTGGATCCATGGGAAAGGTGGTGTTATCTAAGTGTTATCTAAAGGCTCACTTCGAGGTAATTACCAAAACAAACTCTGTTTAATGAGTTAATTATATTATATCTGAATATAATAGGATCAATACTGCACACAAACCAAATAAGAAAATACAAATATAAAGGAGGTATCTTTCCTTGTGGGAAAAATCAGAAAATGCGTGTGTGTGTGTGTGTGTGTGTGTGTGTGTGTGTGTGTGTGTGTAATTATTTGAAACAAACTATGAACTAAGTTGGCTTTTTTGGTTTGTCTGTTTTACATAAGACTCAATGGTCAACTTGCTGAATGTCCTGGATTTCCACCCACATTTTCCTCACTCTGAGGAAAGAGAAGCCACACACACAAGTTTTAGATGCCAAATACTTTCATGGTATCAGTTTCACAAAAAGAATAAAACCGGTTTCATTAGAGTCATCCTAAAATCTTACTAGTATAATTTAAAAACAAATTCAAACCCCTCACTTAATAAATGAAGAAACTGACTCCACAGAAGTTGTGTGATTTAGCCAAAGTCACTAGCACATATGGACCAGAGCACAGCAATTATGACTTCAATCAGGCTTTTGCCTCCACCCTCCACCAAGTCACTCCCATCAAGGTCATTGTCAGCCTAGGACCAGTCCTCTGCCTAGCCCAGTGATGGCGAACCTATGACACGTGTGTCAGAGGTGACACACAAACTCATTTTTTTGGTTGATTTTTCTTTGTTAAATGGTATTTAGATATATAAAATAAATATTAAAAATATAAGTCTTTGTTTTACTATGGTTGCAAATATCAAAAAATTTCTATATGTGACATGGCACCAGACTTAAGTTAGGGTTTTTCAAAATGCTGACACGCCGAGCTCAAAAGGTTCGCCATCACTGCCCTAGACCATCAGCGCCATTTTTCTACAGCTGATCATTCCATTCCCATACTTTCTTCACTTGACTTCCAGGACTCAGGAGTCCTTTTAAAACTTAAGTTAGAGTATGTCACCCCTTTGCTCCAAACCCTCCAAAGGCCTTCAATTTCTCTAAGAGGATAAGCCAAAGTACTTACAGTAGTCCAAAGATCCTGTGCACCCTGCGGCCCCCAACCTCCTTGGGCTAAGCTCCTGATGTTCTCCCATTGGCTTACCCTGCTTCTAGCCACATTGGCCTCCTGGCTACTCCTGATTCCAGGCATTCCCCTGCCTCAAGACCTTCACACTTGCTATTCCCTCTACTTGGATGTTCTTCCCCCAAATGTCTGCATGGCTCACTACCTTACCTCCTTCAAGTCTGTGCTCAAATATCAACCCTCACACAACGGTTTAACTGACCATCCTTTAAAAATTATACCGACCATTCCTGTCTTTCCAGCTTTATTATTCTCCCCCTCCCCCGCTGATTTCTTCTTTTTTATTTTCTGTATAGCACTTATTATCTTCCAACACATTGTATATTTTACTTTTTCTCTTTCTATGAGAACCTGAGCATCAGGAAAGCAGAAACTGATGTCAGTTCTATTTGTGAATGGGACTAGAGACTTTGCATTTATGAAAGTATCTTTATTTTAACATCACATTTAATAATAGGTTGGCTGAGTATAGAATTCTGGCTGGAAATATTTTTTTTTTTTGAGATTTTGAAGACAGCTGTTAATTGACTTCTAGAATCCAAAATTGCGGGTGTTAAAACAGAAACTATCCTCTCTCCCAGTTATTTGAATGTAATCTATATTTTTTCCTCTAAAAGAGGTACAATCTTTCCGTATTCTTTAATGTTTCAAAATTTCACAATTATGTGCTATTGTATATGACCTTTATATTTGGAATTAATCATTCTGGGCACTTTCTGAGGTTATTATCTGTGCGGATGTTTAAACCATTCCTCTTCCTTGCATTAACACTGAGAAAACTTTTTGTCTTGATTTTCTACTTGATTTTGGTTTTGAACTGCTTTTTGTTTGCTTGTTTGTTTTTCTGATAGAACTCTATCATTAAATGTCTGGTGGTCTTTAGTTATCCTTTCTAATGTAATATTGGGAGAAATTAAAACCCAATCAGAACCTCTGTGTGCATAGATAAAGGCTGTTTCCTCGTAAATTTTACAGGAGGGTGATCAGGCCAAGATTTAACCACTGCATAAAGGGTCCCCCGGGTCAATATCATTAGATATTTCTGTTGGGTTTGCCAGGCTCCTCAAGGAGAAACCTTCTGCTTTCATTCCTGGGTAGGAGGGCATAAGCTTAACTGCCACTCTTCTGAAACCTGTGAGTGTGAGGGAAGAACACCATTCAGATACATATTCTCCCTTAATCCACCCAAGATCTCACCTCTGCTTGTCTCCTGGACTCTGTCCTTAGATTCCACTTTGGGTGCCTCTATTCTTTTCTTTAGTTGAGCCATTGTATCTTTTAGCCTTTACATATATCTCCTCCAATGCCTGCTTAACTTCCCTTTCAACCTTCAGTTAAGGCATAATATCACTGATATTTTAAAATAAACCCATAATTTTTATCTTTCACATAAGAAATAGAGCCTATGTGTAAATCCCTAATTTTAGGTGAAGGACTGTGATTTGGGGGGAATCAAATGAACATTAAGGACATTGAAAATAGAGATAGAGGAAGACATAAACAAATGGAAGAATATACCGTGTTCATGCATTGGTAGAATCAACATCATTAAAATGTCCATACTACCCAAACAATCCACAGATTCAATGCAATCCCCATTAAAGTATCAACAGCATATTTCACAGACCTAGAACAAACTCTCCAAAAATTCATATGGAATAAAAAAGATCCCAAATAGCTGCAAAAATCCTGAGAAAGAAGAACAAAGTTGGAGGGATCACATTACCAGACATACAGCTATATTACAAAGCCACTGTTCTCAAAACTGCCTGGTACTGGCATAAGAACAGACATATAGACCAATGGAACAAACAGAGAACCCAGAAATCTACTCAAGACATTATGCTCAATTAATATTTGACAAGCCAAGAGCATACAATGGAGTCAAGACAGTCTCTTCAATAAATGGTGCTGGGAAAATTGGACAGATACATCCAAAAAAAAAAATGAAACTAGACCACCAACTTACACCATATACAAAAATAAACTCAAAATGGATAAAGGACTTAAACATAAGACGGAAAACCATAAAATAGTTAGAAGAATCCATAGGCAGAAAAATATAAGACATATGTCTTAGCAGTATCTTTACCAATACAGCTCCTAGGACAATGGAAACTAAAGAGAAAACAAACAAATGGGACTACATCAAAATAAAAAGCTTCTGCACAGCAAAAGAAAACACCAACAAAACAAGAGAGCCCACTGCATGGGAGAACATATTTGTTACATCCGATAAGGATTTAATCTCCAAATTTATAGGGAACTCATACATCTTAACAAAAGGAAGATGAACAATCCAATCAAAAAATGGGCAAAGGACCTAAATAGACACTTTTCAAAAGAGGACATACAGAAAGCCAAGAGACATATGAAAACATGCTCAAAGTCACTAATCATCCGAGAGATGCAAATCAAAATGACAATGAAGTACCATCTCACACCTGTCAGAATGGCTATCGTCAACAAATCAACAAACGACAAGTGCTGGCGAGGATGTGGAGAAAAAGGAACCCTCTTGCACTGCTGGTGGGAATGTAGACTGGTGTAGCCACTGTGGAAAACAGTATTGAGTTTCCTCAGAAAACTAAAAATGGAACTCCCATTTGACCCAGTGATCCCACTTCTAGGAATATATCCTAAGAAATCAGAAACACCAATCAGAAAGGATATATGCACCCCTATGTTCATAGCAGCACAATTTACAATAGCTAAGATTTGGAAACAGCCTAAGTGCCCATCAGCAGATGAGTGGATTGAAAAACTGTGGTACATCTACACAATGGAATACTCCACTGCTGTAAAGAAGAAAGAACTCTTGTCATTTGCAACAGCTTGGATGGGCCTGGAGAGCATTGTGCTAAGCAAAATAAGCTAGTCAGAGAAAGATAAATACAGTGGGGCCTTGACTTACGAGTGTCCCGACGAACGAGTTTTTTGAGATACAAGCCGTCTCTCCGCTGATTTTTTTGCTTTGAGTTGCGAGCTAAAATTTGGTTTACGAGCCAGCTTCAGATACCCCACCACTAGTTGGTGCAGCGAACGTCACAGTGAATGCCACAACATCAGCCCAGCATCACGTGTCTCACTCGTTCACTTTTTGATTTGACATACGAGTAATTTGAGTTACGAGCTCCATCACGGAACGAATTAAACTCGTAAGTCAAGGCCCCACTGTATCACATAATCTCATTTATGGAATATAATGAACTGATGAACAAAAATAGATCCAGAGACACAGAAGCATCGAACAGACCATCAAACCTCAGAAAGAAGGCAGAGAAAGGTGGGAGGGCGGAGGGTAAGAGATCAACCAAGGGATTTATATGCATGCATATAAGGGGTGAGGGCATGTGCTGGGGGGTGGGAGCAACAGGGAAGAGGTCAATGGGGGCAAAAGGAGACATTGTAATACTTTAAACAATAAAGAATTTAAATTTAAAAAGGAAATGAACATTAGGAAGTAATTTAGATTGAAGAAAGCTTTTACATGAGTATGTATATAGTAGGTGCTCTATGGAAATACATTAAGGTGAATTTAACATATGGGTTGGGTGGCAGGTATATGGTTGCTTCTTATTGGAACTACGATTTGGGGTCTTTGGATGTCGTGGTGCCGCATCAACAATTGGCTTCCTAATACTTTTTTGATGATGCACATAGAGGTGCATATATTCATGTCTCCCCTTTACCAGGGCCTTTATTTTCAAACCTAATCTTATTTGTCACGATTCTCTGAGACATACTAAATAAAGCTTTCAGGTCTCTGTGTATTTTGGTATCCAGATATGTCTGATTCACTTAAAGGCTTTCATCCAGTGACAGTAACCATTCCCAATGAGGTCTCCATGTTAACAGGGCTTAAATGTTTTCTACCCCCTCAGGCTCTTTGGGTGATGATTCAACCAAAGAGAAAATGGGAAGTGAAAGTTTGCACCCCTCCCCTTCTGACTCCAGTGCATTGCAATAGGGCTACTTTTAATGTGCTTAGCAACAATTAGCTCTTGAAGCTGCAACAGCTGCACAATGCTGATGCTCTCCAGATGCAGCCAATGAATTAAATCATGTGATAATTCAATTGGAAAATTGGGTGTAATTATGGAGAATGTAGAGTCTGCTGGTCGCTTCACAGTGACTTGGAGTTCTTGGAACAACAGTGGGGTGGGTCATTCAGGGAGTGCGTGGCATCCACAGAAACTGTATGGGTGTTTGCAGGAATCTCAGTGCCCTATCTGACAATGACAGCGTTACTTAGCTCTGTACTCAGTTAAGGGGAGCTGAGTGCCACCAAAGCAAATTTCCTTGTAACTTCAAAACTTCTCACAGACCTCTCTTCATGATAGTGGCTGTACTTGAGTATCTGCTGTTTGGGAACATGTAAGGCTAGGTTCCTCAGGGACTAGCAGTCCTTGTGTTAATCAAAAAAGCCAGTTAAGTCAGAGAATCATAAAACAGGATACCTTAAACATTCTAACTAGAAAACACATACATATATTCATATACCCATATTTCGATGTAGGACCAAGGCAAGGTCTTGGGCCTTCTGTCGGTGAGTCATCTTTCTTACATTCTCACCATACCCTTAAGACAATGTGCTAAATTATAATGTGTTGTCTATAATTTCTCATTTGGGCTTATGTAAAGGAGAATAGGAATAAAAACCTAAAATGATTTGCTGAGCATCTTAAAGAGAGATTTCTTGAAGATATTAATACTTTTCTTTCCAAAGTTTATCATCTCACTCCTAAAGGCTCTGTGCACTGCATTGCAGTTGTCCCTGTGCAACTCGAGGAGCATCGTCCAGAGCACTCCTTAGGCCTGTGCAGTGCCAACCTGCAGAGCCTTTCTCAGGGGTCCTGCGCATTCAGCAGCAACTTCTTTTTTTAGTGTCTTGCTTTTATTGACTCTTTCCAAAACACTGAACTGAATTTTCATAGAAACAATAGCTCTCTTCTTGCATTGTAATTGAATTTTGTAATTATCATAAATATCTTTGAGGACAAATACAATGGACTCCTGGGAAACTAACATCTTAACTGATGGCAGCAGAAGTGTGCAGAGACAGTAGAAAAAAGCCTGCTGACCTCAAGTGTTTGGGCTGCTATGGTCATCAATCAGGATGCTTCGCAGAGGGAGCGGTTTAATACAGTGAGTTGGTAACGTGGAGGTTAGTTAAGAAAGCTTCTACTGTCCTGTGAATTTAGTGATGCTCGTAAGTGAATCTGTATTTTGTCTTTAATGATTGCTTCTACATAATTTTGAAAAATTACACCTAGAGGTGTGAGGCATTTTATCTTTTTAGTCCACAAACAGATTTGGGGATTCCTTATCATAGCCCCATAGGCATAATAGTCCTGAGGTTGGAAACAACTGGCTTAGGGTTTCCTTCCCATAGGGTGAAAAATAATTGAGGGTGGCTCATAAATTATAAGAAATTCTCTTTGTATAACAGTAATTTAAAATCAAAGAGGGGAATGGTGAAGCTCTTCTACTGAGAGGCACCCCGTTCCACAATGAAAGTTTCCTGGACAGCTTGAAGGGCACAAGAAACATCAATGCAAAAGGGGAAAAGCCACCAGTTCACACATTTGGAGCTTTCCCCAATTTCTACTCTTTTGTTTCTCTCTGCCTTTGAGTAAATCACACTTTGCCTTTTAATTAGACCAGGTCAGGAAATAGCAATCTCTTTAGACTTCAGAAGACCTCACTGAGGAGCAGTACTCCCATATCAGATAGTGTTCAGTTCAAATCATGACTCTGCCACTTGCTCACCTAAGTTAACTTAATCGAACATCAGTCTCCTGTCTGTAAAAGGCCATGGCAACCATCACTGCACAGAGCCACTATGAGGATTAAATGCTTCAACACATCCCAAAGCCCCAAATATGCATAGATGTTCAATAAATATTAGACAGGAGCTATAGGTAACCAAACTTTTTTTGGAAGGTAAAGGAACTGGGGAAGACGTACAGTGTGAGGAACAGAAGATGCAAAATAGGCAGAGAAAGAATATGAGGAATAGTAAAAATAATATACAGAATTTCATGCTTGTAATGAAAATTTATGCACACTGTCCTTGGCATATTCCAACAACCCTGTGAAACAGGACAGGTATTAGCTTTCATTTTACAGATGAAGAAGCTGAAGTTCTAAAGATTAAAAGAGCTGGCCTAAATGATGAAACAGAGTTGGGACTAGACCCAATGTCTCATTATTCCCAACCCAGTACTTTGCTCATGAGACCATATGATCTTCAAATTTCTGTCTTTACTGCACTGCCTCAGGAACTCTGTGATGAATCCCATCTTCCAGATGACCTACTTGTGGTCTAGAGAGAACTTACACAAGCAGAGTCATGACTCTATAAAGCTATTTTGGGTCTTCCATGTCTAGCATGGCTTCTATAAATTATTCCAAGAGAATCAAGGATGAAGAGAATAAAAAAAGAAAGCTTGGGCCATGAGTTTGTGTACAGGGAACACTAAGCATAAAAATTGCAACTGGAGATCACCCATTGACATTAAGAGCAAGAAAAAAAAATGATATTATGAGCCTTGAGTTGTTTTATTAGTGGATAGAAAGTTACAGGAAGTGATATGTTTTGAGGATAAAATTTTTAAAGGTCTAATGTAACTATCCAGGCATATTAAAAGACACTATTTCCATATTCTTCTTGGATAATCAATCATGCCACAGCAAATTATGAGTTCTTATTTTTAGCCCTATTAGCTACACAATGATAATGAAAATTGATTATAGTCACATTCTACTTCTTGAAACACTGTCAGCAAGTGAACTGAAATGCCCCAGAATCAATCCACTTAAAAAATATACCAGAGGTTGGGAGGGGAGCCCACATCAATTACTCTGACATCTGTTAATAAATAAAAGATGATACATTGACTGCTTCTGTGACTACTGGCTCACTGTAGGCCAATAAAACAAGGTCTTTTGTTTGACCAACTAGAGATATCTTCAAGAAGCTTATGGATCTTAGCTGCTGAAGATCAGATATTGGTTTCCAGAAATAGAATTTAGAGAAACCTTAAAGAATACTAATAGAAATGTGCAAAAACCAAAGAGAACAAGCCATGTTTGTCTCTGATTTATCACCCTTCAAAGTCTAAGAAAGTTGTCTGTATCTGGATTAGAGTGAAGTGATCTCAAAATGCGCCTGAAGGAGGAAAATTGGAAAGTTTGGGATACTGCAGGACTGTTGGTGGGTGCTCAAAATGGTGACATTAATAAATTGGATATTTGGGGGGAGGGATGAGTTTATACTTAGGCATCAAGATTTCATTTTCCCATATACATTCTCATTTCCAAGTTTCTTTGTATCATGGAATGATTCCTAAAGACTTTTGCCATCCCTCCAGTTTACTACAGAAAGAGACATCTTTTATAAAAAGATTGTTAATAAAATGCTAAAATGACTATTAAAATAATTGAAGTGATGTTTCATATATGAATTTATGATGGAAATAAAAGAAAACTTTCCTAATATGTAGTAAATTAACCCTTTTAAAGTATGAATGGCTAATAGACTGAAGAAAAATATGTTTATGATGCACATATACATATATTATTATATATAATTCTTGCATAATTTAAATTTTATATCAATTTCTAAGCCAATATTGAGGAATGTATAGATCACACTTTATGGTTAAAACATGATATTTTAAAAAGTATATCTTGATTTTATTTTCTTTCCCTTTTTCTTCATTAATGTTTTTTTATTGTTATAAAATAGTTTGTATTTCTTAAACAAAATAAACTCCATTATTATGCTAAAAAATAAATAAAAAAAAAATAAATTGGATATTTGGAGAAACTGGGAATGTCATGTTTTGTGGGTTTAGTAGTTGAATTCTTTTGACCTTCATGGTTTTGGAAAGATATGAAGATGTCCAAAGGAATATTAAATGATAATATACCAGCTCCCTATGGTGTTTCTCCAAGCCAGTGTCCTGGGTGCTTAAAAATATACTGAACATAATATCTTAGGAAAGCCATGCTAACCTAACAACAGATTTCGTGAGAAACTCAGAAAGTTCTCCTTCTGTTTATTTATTCTGAGCTGTGTGTCCAGGGAGACTCAGCAATGATCATGTGGGGCAAGAAGATAGTCCTTGATCCTTGGACTCCACCACCCTCACCTTATAGTGTAAAGGCTCAACTAGTTTCAGAGATCAGGTTCATTAAAAAATAGATACTTTTTGTAGAAAAAGAGAGAAAATATATAGGTTAATTCCTATTTTCTGAGGAATTGAGTTTTAACTTAGAAAAATGCTGGATTAAATCTCAAGTTTCTCAATACTTCTTGCATTTCTCTACTGATTGACATATAATAAATCTATCTTTATCTCTATTTCTATCTCTAGCAACAGGCTTCTTCCTCTAAAAATATGTAATTCTGTCTGAGGGTCAAAAGCATATGTGTATATATACTGTATATTCAAATACACAGTGGAGGCATGACAGAAATTTTTAAGGGACAAAAACATTGTTTCTTATTCATGGTGATGGTTTCACAGCCATGTGTATTATCAACACTCATGGGAATGTACATTACAAAAGTGAACTTTAAAAATGTGAATTTTTACATTAAATGCTTAAAATACACCCAATATTATATAAAGTTCTTAAAGACAAGAATCTCATGTCCTCATTGAAATAGAAGAGGAATTGAATGAATCCTATCTAATAAGAGAGTGATATGCAAATTGACCATCACTCCAACACACAAGATAGCCACTCCCATGTGGTCAAAGATGGCTGCCCCCATGTGGACACAAGATGGCTGCCACAACATGGCCAGCAGGGGAGGGTAGTCGTGGGTGATCAGGCCAGCAAGGGAGGGCAGTTGGGGGTGACCAGGTCTGCAAGGGAGGACAGTTAGGGGCAATCAGGCCAGCAGGGGAGGGCAATTGGGGGCAACCAGGCCGGCAGGGGAGGGCAGTTAGGGGCAATAGGGCCAGCAGGGGAGCAGTTAGGCATTGATTAGGCTGGCAGGGGAGTGGGTAGGGAGTGATCAGGCTGGCAGGCAGAAGCGATTAGGGGCAATCAGGCAGACAGGCAGGCGAGCGGTTGGGAGGCAGCAGTCCTGGATTGTGAGAGGAATGTCCAACTTCCCGTTTAGGCCAGTCCGACATCCCTCGAGGGGTCCCAGATTGGAGAGGGTGCAGGCTGGGCTGAGGAACACATCCCCCCCCTTCCCCCAAACACAAATTTCATGCACTGGGCCTCTAGTGATATATAACAGATTGGGTGTATTTAACGTAAAAACTTACATTTGTAAAATCTCACATACAAGGAGAGATATTAGAGTCTCTCTAACGCTAATATATTTAAACCATTCTAAATCAAGAACTTTACATTTCTATGCTGCAGAGCACTAATAGGAGAACTAATGACCATTAAGCATGTTTTAAAACTTGGCTAACATGTACATACATTTCTTCCCATTCCCAGGGGAACATGGTAAAAGAAGAAAGTTAATATTTCAATTCTTAGTGAATATAATAATACTGTCTAATATTTTTAAATATTTACTATATGCCAAGCATTTCTATGGAACATATATATATCAATGTATTTACTACAACCCTATAAGGTTGAGATTATTATTGTCTTGACTTTACACAGGAGGAATCTGAAACAGAGAATGGTTAGTAACCTGTTCAAACAGCCCAGTTAATAGTGAAGCCAGGATTTAAAGCTGGGCAGCAGTCTCTGTGGGGCGACTCAGCATCCAGCAAAGAGGAGGGACAAAACTGAACTCTATGCAGAGGCAGCTCCAAAGTTTTGGAGCCCGTGAGTCCCCATCCACAGACACACATCATTGTCCGTGGTCCTCTTCTCCATCCCTTTCTTGCATGGGATAAAACTGTTCAGGAAAGAAAGCTTAGAAGTCTCTTCCTAGTTATACACAGAGCCCAATGTCTCCCTGGTTGGCCTCCTCATTTTCTGTTCCTCATTAAGCACTCAAGCAACGTATCCACCAAGGACTAAAGTGTCAGTTTGGGTAAGCTGCCAGCTTGAAGCGATACTTCTGAAGTCCCAAGGAGAATGAGCCAACTAGGTAGATCCTTTGCATTCCAGTGCTCCTGCCATATACTTACGGATGCTTTAAGAGAGCTAGTTAGGCCCAAAAGTCTTAAAGGAAGGAGCAGTGGTGCTAAGGTAAAAGAGTGGAGATGGGGGATGGAAAATCTGGACTGCAAAAGATAACAGGGAAAAACAAGAGACCCAGGGGCAACTGTGGTGGGTTAGAAAGAGCACTGATTTGGAGTCAGAAGTCCTGGTCTTCATACCAGTTGCACCTTTCAGTAGTAGCATGATTCTCGATATGTTACCTCTGTGAACCTCAATGACTTCATCTGTAAAATGGGATAGCAGTTAGGATGTTGTGAAGACTAAGGAAGTCTTTCAAACTGATGTGCACATTGTAAGGCACCCTACAAAAATTGATTAAAATGGCAGAGCACCAATCTAAGGTGGCTGGGCAAAGAAGCCTGGAAGGGTGGGAATATGAACATGGAGCAAAAGCCCAAGTCAACAAATACAAAATAACTCTGCTGTCCATGAAAACCTATAAGTAGATATATTTGAAAGTCACTTCTGAAAGAGACCTTGAAGAAGGGATGGAGAATGCTGGGGTGGAGAGAAACTCCTCCCAGCAAGACAATGTAAGATGACAAGTTAGGTCACAGTGGCTGGAGAGGAGACAATGATTTATTGTCTAACTTTCCAGCCATGATGGGACTATAACTAATGAGGTTATTCTGGTTACAAAGAAAGCATTCAACCCACCTAATGACAGAACCAGGACATATGCACGGACCAGGACACACCCACCACCCTCTAGCTCAGTGGTTCTCAACCTTCTGGCCCTTTAAATACAGTTCCTCATGTTATGACCCAACCATAAAATTATTTTCGTTGCTACTTCATAACTGTAATGTTGCTACTGTTATGAATCGTAATGTAAATATCTGATATGCAGGATGGTCTTAGGCAACCCCTGTGAAAGGATTGTTCGACCGCCAAAGGGGTCGCTACCCACAGGTTGAGAACCGCTGCTCTAGCTGTTCAGTGGAGTGAGACAGATGATCCCGCCTGTGAGTGACCTGAAGTGACTGGTAAAAATTAATTAACTTGCTATGGAACTAATAATAAGCTGCCAGTTTGTTTTTTCTTTTCTTAACACCAGTCACCAAAGAGTTTTTCATTAGGGGGTTGAATGCTTTCTTTGTAACCAGAATAACCTCATTAGTTATAGTCCCATCATGGCTGGAAAGTTAGACAATAAATCATTGTCTCCTCTCCAGCCACTGTGACCTAACTTGTCATCTTACATTGTCTTGCTGGAGGAAGTCAACTCTGTCCATCTGTCATTCAAATGAAAAGCAGAGTACCATGGTGCACTGAACACTGTGGAGCTTGCAAAAGTTCTAGTCCATCTTTCCCAGTGAAGAGATCTAGAGCTATGATAAGGTTGCTTAACTTCTCCAGGCTTCACCTAGCTCACCTGAACTGCCCACCTGCATGGAAAGATGCTCATTTGGTGTCTCTTCTAGTGAGAGGAAATTTGGGTTAATAAATATGTCCTTTTTAGATAAATGTCAGGCATTTGCTAAATTTTACTGAACACCCTTTCAGACAGAAATCAGTGTCCTGGTATAGACCCTCCTCAGAGATGGGAGAGCAAAGGCTAAGGAAATGCTCTAATAAAACACCCATGTATTTGTACAGAGGTTGACCAGGCCTCAAAAAAAAATTAGTGTTTTTCAAAAGATGTAATATGCAAGTATGATGAATACCATTTGTTTTAGCATGCATAAAATTTTCTTAATCATGTGTGCTGCATACTATGTGATACACGTGTATAACATTTATTACATATTCACCCCCAGAACAGACCAAGATAAAGTGGCTCATAACTATACAAAAGCAGGGACCATAAGTTGAATCCCCTCTTTAGGCTACTGTTCAGCTGCTGTGGTTTTTAAGTCTCTTACATTTTGTCAAAATTATAAGGTTTTCAGCAAAAAGAAAAAATAAAATTGGGGAGGGACTCATTATTTCATGTCATCACATGCATCTTACTGGGCTTTCAGAATTGCCTTTCCTCCACCTCCTCTTGAATAAGCGACTATAAAGCCCAAGCTTTAGCGTCTATCCAGGTGCCATGGTTTCTTCTCCTCCTGCCTCCCCCAGCACACACATTCCCTGTCAAGTCTGCTGCAGGTAGTTAGCAGGGATGATTGGGATCCATTCAAACAAAAGAATTAGTGGCTGGTAGAGAGATTTGCAGTCTCACCAGAACAATGCTGCTTAATGAAATAAGCATAGCATTTATAGACAGCACTTCATGTCCCATGACAAATCAACTGGTGATGGTCGCTAGGCAAGTATGTATGACTAAACACTGCATCTGGGAGTGGGGCTCCCCTGCTTTGGGAAAGTGAGCTGAAGAGATGCCCGCCCTTCAATTTGGTCTATTCTGGGGGTGCGTCTTATGCTGGGGGGTCTCTTCTGCCACTGCTGTCTACTGTGACTTAGCACTGCATAGGGCCTGGGCTGCTCACAAAAGGTGGCCATATGCTTTATATGAGCAGCCTCATAAGAAAGGTGAGACAGTCGAACTGCCCTGTTATACATCAGGAAGCTGAAAGTTCACAGAGATAAAGCTAATTACCTATCTTGGAGATGAGACTAGCCTAGACCCAAGATATTAACAAAGCAATCAAGCAGCCTATCAGGTAAACAAACACCAAAATAAAAACCATCCCTTCTTTACATTTACAATATCTGTCTTCAGGGACAATTCTCTCTAACTCAATATTCACTTGTAAAGTGAGTGTGGCTGTTAGTTTCTAAAAATTTAATTTATGTATTTATGTATGTATGTATAAACACATGTATCTATTTTTGGGGGGGGGGATTGTGCTTTTCATAAAATATTTAATATAAGCAATTTGATCAATCTCTTACCCTTCTTCCCTCCTTTCTCTTCCACCTCTATCTCCTCTCTTCTCTCCTATTCTGTGCCTTCTCCTTTTTCCTTATCTTCATATGACCCTTTCTTACACATTTCCATTTTCTGTATTACTAGCTAGAATATATCTTTTGAAAAGACCAACATACCCATCTCAAGGCATCACAAAATAAGCAGCCCTTTGCTATATACAGTTTGGAAGGAAGCCTTGCCTTGAGCAAGCATGTCCCTGCTGTACCATGGAAAATGGAGGCACCAAGGGTCTCCTGGGTGGTCCCTCTGGGGCCCAGGGCCCAGCCAGGGCTCTGCACCCACAACCCCCCTAACACACTTGCTGACTGGTTGTGTGATTGAACTCTATTCCAGGAGATAGAGTACCAGCTGAATAAAGGAAGTACATAAACTGACTGTGAACACAGACCAAAGAACATTGTAAAGTCTGAGTCATCTGTGCCCAATTTGTTCAGAGGAGTCGGGAACAAAGAGTTCAAGAAGATGGGCAAACCCAGGTCTCAGCTGCTCCCTCCAGAGGCCCCTCTTCTCTGGAAGCTTCCCAAGGGGACGGAGCCACCCCCTGGATGCAATCCACCCAACTCTGTCTATCCTCAGACCAATGCTTAATATTCTCCCCTCTTTCCTTCCCAAGAGATGGGGTGTGATGTTGAAGGAAAGAAAGATAGACACAAAGGAGGAAGTGAGGGCAAAAGGAGGCATGAAGGAAACAGGAAGAAGACTGGGGCAAAGAAAAAGAGCAGAAATAGAGGCCCGAGCCAAGGGACAGGGGAGAAGGAGGCACAGGGAGAGGCAGCAAGCAGTCAGCCAGGGGAGGCTGGGACGCTCCTTCCAGTCAGGAGTGTGCACAGCTGCACCGGAGGGCCCTGATTTCCTTCCTTTGGAACCTTCTCTCCATTTCCATTATTTTCGGTCTCTTTCTGAACAAACAAAATAGAAACAGACTCATAGACACGAAGAACAGAGTGATGGATGCCAGAGGGGAGGAAGGTTGGGGGACTGGGTGAAAAAGGTGAAAGGATTGAGAAGTACAGATTGGTAGTTACAAAATAGTTATGGGGATGCACAGTACAGCATAGGGAATATAGTCAATAATATTATAATAACTATGTTTGGTGCCAGGTGGGTACTTGAAATATCTGGGGGATCACTTTGTAAAGTATATGACTATCTAACCACTATGCTGTACATCTGAAACTAATAAAATAATAGTGAATGTAAACTGTAATTAAAAACTAAAATTTAAAGGTGAATAAATATATTTTAAAGTGCTGAATACTGCAAAAAAAATGGTTTCACTGGTCCTCTCTCCCCTCTTTCATTTTTTAAGGAGATGTCCTCTCATTATTTTCATCAGAACATATGGACATCCATCACTTCAGATCTGTTATCTATCCTTCAAGCAATTTATTCAAAGATATTTTTCCAAACAAAGATAGTGTCTTCCTCCAAGAATTTGTGTGCCAGTTTTCATAATATAGCTTTTGATCCTTACAATGTTTGTGGCATATATCACTTTGATGAAAGCATAAACTGCTTGGAACAAGAACCATCATGCCTTATACTACAACTAGAGGCCCGGTGCACAAAAATTTGTGCACTCGGGGGGAGGGGGGAGAGGGGGTCCCTCAGCCCGGCCTGTGCCCTCTCGCAGTCTGGGACCCCTCGGGAGATAATGACCTGCTTAGGCCTGCTCCCGGGTGGCAGAGGGCAGGCCCAATCCCTAGGTGCAGCCCCTGGTCGGGCTCAGAGCAGGGCCAATTGGGGAGTTGGGGCGCTGCCCCCTGTCATGCACAGAGCAGGGCGGATTGGGAGGTTTCAATGCCACTCTCAGTCACGCTCAGGGTACGGCCAATTCGGGGGTTGGGGCACCGCCCCCTGTCACACTCAAGGCAGGGTCCATAGGGAAGTTGCGGCGCCACCCCCTGTCACGCACAGAGCAGGGCGGATCAGGGGGTTGGGGCGCTGCCCCCTGTCATGCACAGAGCAGGGGCCATCAGGGGGGTTGGGGCTCCGTACCCTGTCACACACAGAGCAGGGCCGATCAGGGGGTTGAGGAGCTCCCCACTGTCACTCACAGAGCAGGGCCCATCAGGGGGTTGGGGCACCGCCCCCGTCACACACAGAGCAGGGCGGATCAGGGGGTTGGGGCGCTGCCCTCTATCACCCACAGAGCAGGGCCGATCAGGGGGTTGGGGCGCTGCCCCCTGTCACACACAGAGCAGGGCCATCAGGGGCTTTGGGTGCTGCCCCCTGTCACGCTGATCCCAGTGCCAGGAGGCATATTACCCTTTTACTATATAGAATAGAGGCCTGGTGCACGGGTGGGGGCTGGCTGGTTTGCCCTGAAGGGTGTCCTGGATCAGGGTGGGAGTCCCCACTGGGGTGCCTGGCCAGTCTGGCTGAGGGGCTGAGGGCCGTTTTCAGGCTGACAGGTGACTGAAGCTCCCAACTGCTCCTTTTTTTCTTCTTCTTTTCTTTTTTTTATTCTGGGCCAGCTTTAGCTCTGAGGCCTTGGCTGCTGAAAACAGGTTTCTGGCCTTTGTTTACCGTCTGTATTTGATACAATGTTGTGGTCTGGCTGGCTGAAGCCCCTCTGAGTAAAGCAGGTTTCTGGGGTTTTGTTTAGCTTCTACATTTGCAACATAGTTGCTTAGAGTTGCAGCTCAGAGGCCTGCAAGGCAGGCGGGGAACGTTGGTTTCCTCTGTCACTGAAGCAACCAAGCCTCATGTTAGTTTCAAGCTGCCTGGCTGCCGGCCGCCATCTTGGCTGACAGTTAATTTGCATATCTCGCTGATTAGCCAATGGGAAGGGTAGCGGTCGTACGCCAATTACCATGTTTCTCTTTTATTAGTGTAGACGTTTTTTTCTCACGATTCCTAGAAAGGTGTTCAGTAGATAGTAGGTGCTTAAGAGCTGCTTGACAACTGACAAGAAACCAGAGATTTGTCTGTTCATACACCGACTCACAGGAAGTCTGACTATTAGACTAATCCTCCCTGCACTGAACACATTCTCGGAACAACATTGACTTTCCATAAATTCATGTACAGCTACCACTGTATTTTCTTAAAGGGCAATTCATAAATCAGAGCAGACTAAACTGTGGGCCTAATTTCCCCATTGAAACTCATAATATTCATCTTCCCAAGCAACCATAAAACATGATTCCAAAATGACCTAGTGATTATATCTTGGGGACATTGAAAAAAGTTTAAGTAAAAATGTCTTGATTACACTGACACAATATTCTTTCATGAAGCTATGCTCTTATTAATCACTTCAGGTGAGTCAAAGTAAACATAATCAGTCAAAGCTTAAAGGAAGACAGTGAAAGAAAATTCTTAGTCCAAAACTGATTGCTCTCCCTCCCTTTCTCCTTCCCACTGTCCTCCTTTGCTCCCTCCCCGGTTCTCTCAGCAACTTTCACCCAAGAACAAGCATATGCAGTGATGACAGCTGGGAGATCTTGCATGATTTCCCTCTATTGAGTTTAACCTCATGGGGACCATTTCAAGAGGACTAGATGGTATTTTGGGTGACTCACAGTTGTGTCACGTATCTAAGATAGTGATTTTTCAACCGGTATGCCGCAGCAGGCACACTGGCTGTAAGAACTTTTAAAACATACAATACCTGACTATTTAGTCAGAGGCACTGACCTCTTTTATCTTAGATTGTCAAATAAAACAATGACAACAGCCAACACAATAGCCATCTGGTGTGAATGAATCAAAATCATACCTATCCTTTTTGTCAGGTAAGCAAAAAATATATTTTTTGGTGTGCCACAGAATTTTAGTAATTAGTTTATGTGTGCCATGAGATGAAAAAGGTTGAAAATTGCTGATCTGAGACATATTTAATATCTTCTCACCACATTTTTTTTTAAATTTAAATTCTTTATTGTTTAAAGTCTCATCACAATTTTTTAATGAATCAGGCAATATCTTCAACTAGTTTCACTCTCTTTGGTTTAACATTTAAAGGAAAGCATAGGACAAAATCTAACTTTAGACATCAGGGATGTGCAAGTTTAGACTTGGTTCCATGTAACAATGCTCAAAAATCACAAGTAGGTCTAGTGTGTAACCTGATACGTTTCAGGTCAGGATATTTACAATGCTTCTCTCTAGTGTTAGCCTGTATGTCAAGTAGAGAAATAATGAAATGCTTGGCTCCATGCTGAAAGCACCCTGAAAGTGACTTTTGGAAATGTTTCTTTGTTACACTGAAACAACAAAACAAGACTGGAAGAAAGAAAGGACGGTAACATCTGTGGGAATTCCCTTGTTTTCTTAATGCCTCATTTACTTTCTCCTACTGAGTACAGCTTTCCCAATTCTTCCCCAGGCAAAACCTTCCGAGGTGTTTGTCCTACAAGTGCTGCTCCAATTGCCAGTGTTTCTGAGATCCAGGAGTGGCAGCTCAGCGTCGGCCTATCAAGACTTCACTCTATACGCAAAGGAAGCTCAGAACCTTGACTTGCCTAAGGCCAGAGAAATGCTCCGTGGGATGATGCAAAACCAACCTTACTCCCTAGCTGGTTTGGCTCAGTGGATAGGGCGTTGGCCTTCGAACTGAAGTGTCCCAGGTTTGATTCCGGTCAAAGGCACATCCCCTAGTTTCAGGCACCATACCCAGTAGGGGGTGTGCAGGAGGCAGCTGATCAATGATTCTCTCTCATCATTGATGTTTCTATCTCTCTCCCTCTCTCTCTTTCCATTCCTCTCTGAAATCAATAAAAATATATTAAAAAACAACAACACACACACAACTTCATGGTCTGCTGTTTCTGAGCTCCATTTCTTAGCTAGTGGTATTACTAAATACCCAGTTGCCTGGACTATACAATTAAATTAATATTGATTCTTTTATCTTCAGCTACCAAGACAGATCTCAGATTCAAAGCCTTCTTTCTACTTCCAACGTGACTGCTCTGGTTTGGGTCTTTGTCTGTAAATTGGCTTAAGCAGCCTCTTACCTGGCTGTGTTTTGGCCACTCTTTTACCCATATTCCTCCTCCATCACTGTTAGAGTGATCTTGGTATTGCAATCTCTGGCCAAGTTATACCCCTCTACTTATAAGCTCATTAAAGTTCTCCTATTTACTCTCTGCCTTATAAAATCTGGGTTCCTTAATGTGACTTTTGGGGTCTTTCTTCACAAGTTGGTTCTGAACTGTCTTTTCATCCTTGTGTCTCACTACAGCTCCCCACATTGCTCCTTGCCTCCACCCAGAACGGCTGCTAGCTGTTGAATCTCAGCTCTGCTTTGCACAGTCCTATGTTCTAATAGACAGCCCATCATGTCATCCCCACAAAACCCTTAGGGCTGCTCTGACCACTGTTAGAGTTTATAGATCACTTACAGAGGTTCAGTAGCTTGTCTGTGTTCACTCACTAGTCTCCATCCTCTGGCTGTGTTACAGGATTCCAGGGCAGGAGGAATACGGAAACTGAGACAGGAAAGTTAAAGCAAGGCCAAACAGTATGGGCAACTTGCAGCCAGCTTGCAACTCACAAATCATTATCTTCCCCAGCCAAGGACACCCGAGCAAATGGTTAAAAAACCTCCCTAATGAGAGAATGCAGAAAGGGAGGGGAAAGGACAAAAAAGGGCCATTTTACCCCTAACCAGAGAAGCCCGCCGTCTCAAGGCTTGGCAAGATAAAGTTGCCAGGTGCTTCTCATGAATTCTGGCAAGGCCACAACCAAGTAGGAAAAAAGGGACCTTGAGAAATAATCTGTACTAAAATATTCAGCAGAGGAATTTCGAGACCCATAAACGGGAGGATATATGACACCTCAGACCCCCACCCAACTTGCTTTTCAGATTAGCTGAGAGCCCATTTGTGCTTTATAAGCCAGATGTATAGGTTTGCTTGCTTTGCTTTTTCAATAAAGGTGCATACTTTAATTGCTTTAATAAATTGGCTTTTCACAACGCAGTCAAGGTCTCTTGTACAAATCCATTTATATGAGAAGATAAGGATTGAGGTTGGGACAGCCCTCTCCACTGACTCAGGGGGCTGTCCCGTCCAGTAACACCTCTCTGGTGTTGGTGAGAGGTGCCTATCACAGCTAAATTGCCCTTTCCTTTTCTATCCTATGTAAAAACCTACCTTTCCTTTAAGCCCCTGGTAAAATATCATCTCCGCTTCAAAGCTGGCCTCGGCAACCTCTGGCTCTGCCAAACTCCCCTTCTTCCCCATCTAATGTTGCTTTCAGCCTCCTCTGTTTTTCCACAGAATTTTTTAAATTTGATTACAGCAATAACCACTACCAGTTTAATGTGTCTGTCACCTACTCTAAATATGAGCTATTCTTTATGTCTTGTGCATGTATGACATCCTTTATCCTGTATGTCTACCCTGGGCCTGACAAATAGCAGGTAGTATTTAATTATAGGGTTGAGTGCTAGGCTCTAAGGCAGTGGTTCTCAACCTTCCTAATGTCGCGACCCTTTAATACGGTTCCTCATGTTGTGGTGACCCCCAACCATAAAATTATTTTCGTTGCTACTTCATAACTGTAATTTTGCTACTGTTATGAATCGTAATGTAAATATCTGATATGCAGGATGTATTTTCATTGTGACAAATTGAACATAATTAAAGCATAGTGATTAACCACAAAAACAGTATGTAATTATATATGTGTTTTCCGATGGTCTTAGGCGACCCCTGTGAAAGGGTCGTTCGACCCCCAAAGGGGTCGCGACCCACAGGTTGAGAACCACTGCTCTAAGGTGTTGGAGGCTCCCAGGTGTTATGGGTTGAAAGGGTCCCTATGCAGGATAAGCGTGGGGTGACAAAGATAGGTGGGGCTCTTGTCTAAGGCCATTAAATGTACTCATCATTCAGAAGTAGAGTTGAAGTTCATTCTGATATTGTTTGTATCCATAGGGCTTCTCATGGGACCCAGAATGAGGCTACACCCATGACTGGAAACCAGGTAGACTTGATAGCTTTCAAAGAATTTTTTCATTAAAACACACAGATAAGACAGACTATAAATTTCACTCACGTAAGAGCTGCCTCCTCTTCTTCCTGAGAAGTAATGAAATAATTAAATAGAACTGACCCCTGACCTGAACCTCCCCGCCCCTCATCTCCTCACTATGCTGCATCGCTGCTTCTCATTCCCGTCTGCTATCCTGTCACCATGCTGAAGTTCACACAACAGTGCTCATCTCTAGGCCATTTTCAATTAATTTCCTGAGTAAAATTTCATGAGACACTATCAAACCTTTTGCTAAAATCAAGATATATTACATTGACTCTATTCCTTCAGTCTACTAATCAAAAAAGCAATCAACTTTGTCTGGCATGATTTGTTCTTTTAAAACCCATAATGCTTATTGCTCATAATTCCATTATCCTAGATAGTATTTTTTCCTCTTAATATGTGTTTCACTATTTTAACAGGGATTGAATTACTAGATGGTCGTTTCTAGAGTCCCTTTTTCCCTTGCTGCTTTGAAAGTCTGCTACCTAATTTGATACTATCAAAAAATGGTATTTTCTTATCCTGTTGCATCACAGAAGAATAAAAAGGGGCTTCCAGGAGTCAGTTGGTCAATGTCCCTGGTTTTTTTTTTTTTTTTTTTTTTTCACGAAGCTTTCATCACCTTCCATTATTCACTGTCTCCCAAACAGGAGCAGCTAAGACCTCCTTTGATAACTGAATCAATGATTCACAACCGTAGGCTCAGGAAGCACTTCCTAATTTCTCATCCAAGTCCCTTCAAAAGGAGGACCGTATGGTAGAGAGGGCACAGATTTGAGTTCAAATCCTGAGTGTGCCATTTACTAGCTGTGTGACTTTATTTCATTTTTAAATGGGAAGTAAATAAGAATTTTGAAATAAAAAAAATTAAAAATGTTATGTATTTTGACCTGGACAGTGTTTTCAGGGGTTAGTGTCGGCCTGTGCACACAAAGGTCAATTCCCAGTAAGGGCACCTACCTGGGTTTCGGGTTCACTCTCTGCCCCTGGTCGAGGTGCGTGCAGGAGGCAACCAGTTGATGTGTCTCTCTCACACTGATGTTTCTCTCTTTCTCCTCCTCCCTCCCTCCCTTCCTTCCTTCAACTCTCTCTGAAAAACAATGGATAAAAATATACTCAGGTGAGGATTAACAAAAATTTTTTTATTTTTTTTTAATTACAAAATAAATACATGGAAAAAAATCTAATTTCTCCAACCAAAATTCTACTTTCCAGCAGTAACTAGTTTGATATATATGCTTCCAGGATATTATCTATACCTAAATAAATATATACAAACCAAAATGAGGCCATGGTATGCATATTGTTTTACAACCTCCATTCTTTAATTTTTTTTTAGATTTTTATTTTATTTTTATTTTTTATTTCAGAGAGAGGAAACATCAATGATGAGAGAGAATCATCTATCAGCTGGAATCAAACCTACCTGGTTCATGGGTCAGTGCTCAAACACTGAGCAACACCAGATGGTGTATTCTTAATCTAACTATCAACATCTCCCATGTCTGTATCTATCTAAAATTTTTTTTCACAAAAAGTACATATTAATTTTGCAGTTAAATTTGTTTGGATAAATCCTAGGTAATTTTGCTGGTCCCTGTTAATAGATATTTAAAGTTGTTTTCAATTTTTTCTCTATTCCAAATAATACTGACAATGAACTATAATAATATTTAAACAATCAATGAAAAACAAGTGAGGGAAAGGGTGAGAACTGTGAGACCAATAGAGCTGCCCACTAAAAGCAGCCTGCTTCTCCCTCTTCCACTCCCCTGAGGGCACAGACACTGGAGGAGGCCTCATCCTTGGTCACCTTGAACAACAGAATGGCCCAGGGGAGCAACCTTCACTCACCAAGTGTGATGATCACTGTGGAATTTTCTAAATTCTCTTTGGACACTGCTTATACTCTGGGTGTCCTTGGGCAAATTCTTTACTTTCTCTGGAGCTCAGCTTATTTATAAAACAGTTATAAACTTTCTGATCATAACTACTGCCACCACTTATTGAGTATTTACTATATGCCAAATATTATGTCAAAAAGAGCTTTAGGGCATTATCTTGTTCAATTCTCACTAAATCCCTTTGAAATGCATGAGATGATTCTCATCTTTAATTGCAGTTTTAGCCTTATTATTAAATTGTAAATTATTTACATATTCTGGATACAAGTCCTTTATATGATATATGATTTGCCAATATTTTCTCCTAGTCTGTGGCTTGTTATTTCATTTTCTTAATGGTGTCTTTTAAGCACAAAAGTTTTGGATTTTGATAACGTAGAACTTACCATTTTTCATTTATTGTGATTTTAGTGTCATACCTAAGAAGTATTTTCACAACACAAGACCACAATGATTTCTTCCTTTTCCCCCACGTTTTAGCTCTCACACATAAGTCTATGATTTATGATGAATTAATTTTTGTATATGGTATGAAATAAGGGCCTATGTTTATTTATTTAATTTTGTATATGGATATCCAATTATCCAAGCACTATTTGTTGAAAAGACTACCATTGCCACATTGAATTGCCTAGGCACCCTCATCAAAAGTCAAATGATCATAAATATAAGAATTTATTTTTGGACTCTCAATTCTGTTCCATTGATATACATGCCTGCCCTTACTCCAAAATTACACCATCTCTATTACTTTGGCTGTATATTAAGTCTTAGAATCAGGTGACGCAAGTTCTCCAATTTTTGTATTTTTTCAAGATCATCTTGTTTATTCTTGGTCCTTTGCACTTTCATATAAATTTTAGGCTACAAAATATAAAGCCTTCTGGGATTTTGATATGGATTGCATTGAATTTACAGATCAATTTGGTGAGAAATGCCATCTTACACTGTTGAGTTTCCAATCCATGAAAATGCAATGTCTCCTTTTGTTTATATTATCCTTAATTTCTTTCAGCAATACTCTACAGTTTTCAATGTGCAAAGTTTACACTTCTTTTGTTAAATCTATTACTATTTTCTTCTTTTTGATGCTTTTGTTGTGTGAATTGTTTTTTTAATTTCCCTTTAGAAACTGTCTGTTGTTAAACGTAGAAATATAATTGATTTTTGTATACTGATTTTGTATTTTTTAATATTGATACATTTATTTATTTGTTCTATTAGTTTGGGGGTTTTTGTGTGAAATATCTTATATTTTCTAAATAAAGGACCATGTGTCTTGCTAAGGGAAATTTTTTTTTTCTTTTCAATCTTAATGCCTTTAATTTATCTCCTTCCTTCCTTCCTCCCTCCCATCCTTCCTCCGCCTTCTTTCCTTCCTTCTCTTTATTTTCCTTATCGCACTAGCTAGGTTTAATGTTGAACAGAAGTGATGAAAGCAGAAATCCTTGCCTTGTTCCTAGTCTTGAGGGAAAGCTTATGGGTTTTTCAAAGATACGGTTTTTTCAGGTTTCAGAAATTCCCTTCTAGTCCTAGTTCATAGAGAGATTTTTTTTTTTTATCATAAATAGATGTTGGAATTTATCAAATTCCTTTTGTGTTTCAAATAAGATGGTCACATGGTTTATGTCCTTTATCCTATTAATATGGATTACTGCATTGTTTTGTAGATGTTAAACCAACCTTGGATTTCTGGATAAATTCCAGTTGATCACAGTATCATCCTTTTCATATGCTGCTGGATTCTGTTTGCTAATGGTTTGTTAAGGATTTGTGTATCTATGTACATAAGGAATATTGGTAAGTGATTTCTTTCTTTGTGATGTCTTTTTTAGCTGTATTATCAGCAAAAAGTGAGTGGTCTTGTAGATGATCTGGGATGTTCACTCTATTTTCTTAAAGAGTACAGGAAGAATTAGTGTTATTTGTTCCTTAAATACTTGATAGAATTCACCAGCAAAGACATTTGGGTTTAAATGGTCTTTTCTTTGTGGGACAATTTCAGTTACTAAAATAAGTTAGTTACTTGTTGTTATAGGTCTGATCAAAATTTTGTATTTCTTCTCGAGTTAATTCTGGTAATTTATGTCTTTCTAAAAACTGGTCCATTTTACCTAAGTTGTCTAATTTATTGGCAAAATCATATTTGTAACATATCCTTATAATCGTTTAATTTCTTTAGGGTGAGTAGTGATATTATCTGTTTCATTCCTGATTTTGATAATTTGTTGTGTCTTCTTTCTCTTTTTCTCCATTGGTTAGTCTAATTAAAGGTTTGTCAATTTTGTTGATCTTGCCAAAGGACCAACTTTCAGTTTCATTAGCTCTCACTATTGCGTTTTCTGTTTTCTATTTCAGTGATTTCTTTAATCTTTATTTCTTTCCCTCTGCATGATTTGGGTTTCCAGTAATGTTTGTTTGCTTCTTAATATGGAAGCTTAAGATTGGATTTGAAACTTTTCTTTTTTTCTAATATAGGCATTTAAAGTTATACATTTCTCTCCAAGCATTTTTAAACTTTTGTCCCATAAGTTCTGGTATATTTTATTTTAATTTTCATGTAAACTATTCTCCAATTTCCCTTGATTTCTTCTTTTATGCATTGTTTAATTTCCTAATACTTGTGGATTTTCAAGATTTTTTGCTGTTGTTAACTCCTAATTTATCCCATTGTAGTTGAAGAACACATTTTGTATGAATTCTATTATTGAGACTTGTTTTTAGCCTACCATATGATCTATCCTGGAGAAAGTTTTCTGTGCACTTAAAATGAGTGTGCATCCTACATTCCTTGGGTAGAATGTCCTATATTTTTCAGGTAGGTCCAGTTGGTTGATAGTATTATTCAAGTCTTCTTTTCCTTAGTAATTTATTGTTTTAAATTCCATTTGTCTGATATTAAGGTGGCTACTCCCACTCTCTTATGGTTACTATTTGCATAGTATCTCCTTTTCTATCCTTCTATTTTCAACTTCTTTGAATTGATGGTGTACCTCTTGTAGAAAGCATATGGTTGATCTTGCTTTTTTTAAAATCTAGTCTGACAATCTCTGTCTTTTGATTGACTGGGCTACTTATATTAATACTAGAGGCCCAGTGCATGAATTCATACATAGGTGGGGGTCCCTCGGCCTGGCCAGTGATCGGGGCCAATGAGGGGTGGGGGCTGCCTGCCGGGGGGAGGGACCATGGGAGGTTGGCCCCAGCAGCAAGCTAACCAATGGCCGATTCTGCAAGGGATTGGGCTCCCTCCTCCCTCTTATCTGGGTCCAGGGTGCAGGTGAACCAGATTTGGGGCTGTCAGGGTCCCAGCAGCAAGGTCTGGGTCAGTGCGCGTCATAGCTACTGGTCGGTTGTAATGGTTGCATGCATGCATATATATATAGTGATTTGGTTGGGTTTACATTAGCCTTTTCTGCTATTTATTTTTTACTCTCTTATCTTTTTAAAAAAATATATTTTATTGATTTTTTTTTTTTTACAGAGAGGAAGGAAGAGGGATAGCGAGCTAGAAACATCAATGAGAGAGAAACATCAATCAGCTGCCTCCTGCACACCCCCTACTGGGGATGTACCCGCAACCAAGGTACATGCTCTTGACCAGAATTGAACCTGGGACCTTTCAGTCTGTAGGCCGACACTCTATCCACTGAGCCAAACCGGTCAGGGCCTCTCTTATCTTTTTGGTTCCTCCATTCCTACTTGACTGCCAAGTATTTTTCAGTGTAACATTGAAAAGCTTCTCTTGATTTTTTAAAAACATTTTTGGAGTTATTTTCTTGGTGGTTGCTTTATACTACATGCATCTGAACTTATCACAACCTACTTCAGATTAATACTAACTCAATTCCAGTAAAATATAGAAATTTGGCCCCAATATAGCTCCATTCCATTTCCTACCCTTTGTGCTATTATTGTCATATATATTACTTGTATATGTGTCAGCCCAACAATATAGCTTTGTAGGTGCGCATTTATGAAAGACATAATCTTATGTCTTTCAAAGATGTTAAGAAAAGAAATAAGAGAAAACATATTTATTGAGTCTTTTATATTAACCCACATATCTACTATTTCTGGTGTTCTTCAAGGTATCTCCTGGTATGGTTTCATTTCAGCCTGAAGGACTTACTTTAATATTTATTGTAAGGCAATTCTGCTAGCAACTTTGGATTCCAATTTTCTCCTCTGAAGATTGTTGTTGATCCTTTTGTTATTGCTGTTTTGTTTTGTTTCTTTCTTAAGTTAGTTTGTTTCTTTGTTTAATAACTTGGCTGAGTTGTAGCTGTGAAATCTTTTTCCTGCAGTGTGTGACTGCTAATATCTCTGTTCAGCTCCCCCCCCCCTTTTTTTTAATGTTCTTGTTTTTATTTTTTACTCTGGCTTCCTATGGGACATCTGTGTGTAGCTTAGTGATCTATTAATATTTAGACAGAGGATGCTCAAACACCTTAAACCAGTAAGATTTCTGTCTTTTTTAATCCTCACCCAAGGATATGTTTGTGTGTGTTTTTAAAGTTGATTTTAGAGAGAGGAAAGGAGAGAGGGAGAGGGAGAGAGGGAGGGAGAGAGAGAGAGACATCAATGTGAGAGAGAAACATGGATCAGTTGTCTCAGGTATGCGCCCTGCCTAGGGAGTCAAACCCGCAACCGAGGTATGTGCCCTGACTGGGAATTGAACCTGCAACCTTTTGGTGTATGGGATGATGCTTCAAAGAACTGAGCCACCCAGCCAGGGCAAGATTCTGTCTTTTGCCAATAGGTCTGTATGTGGGTAAGGGAGTGCTGATCTCTTTCATGTCTCCTGTGCAGATACACACAGTCCTAGGGTTAATGAGAAGGTTGTGGGTGGCCTGGACCCTTTCCCATCTCCATTGGGAATAAAGATAGTCTCATAGAATATGCCTGCCCTAACCATGAAAGGGACTCAAGCTAGGAAACATTGTGTTTTAGGAAGAGTTTGGTATAAAGTAAAGGACTTGGGATTCCATTTTCAAAAACTGAAATTCAAGATCCAGCTCTGCCACATCCTGGCTTTGTAGACTTGAACCGTGCACTTCTCTCTAAGCTTTCATCTGTGGGCCAAGAATTACTCCCTGCATGTCTGCTTTATACAGGAACTCAGGCCAGGTTCTTGGGACATCACAAAGAATGAGAAAGACCAATTTCCTCTGTCTAAAGGTTACCACGTAGCCTAAGTCAGGGAAGCTAACAATACTCATCTCGCTGTGTTATGGAAATCAGTTGTGATGGTGGATGGAAAAGCACTTTGCAATCTGTAGCTCCTGCCTCTTTCATTTGGGACATTGCCCAGGGCCAGCCCCTGACAGCTGACAGCTCACCGCAGGCCCTGTGCATGCGATTTCACGGCCTCCTCCGGCCACGGCCACAGAAACAGCCCTGGCGTTGCCGCAGCTTCCTTCCACACGCAGGGAAGGCTCATCCAGTTCCATCGCGTTAGGTACTCCACTTCCCTAGGCCTCTGCCAGGGTTGCCTTCAGCCCTTAATACCCACCGGAGACAAGCTCTCAGACACAACTGCTCATTTCTAGCCTCAGCTCCTGCTGCTGCTATTTCTGTTCTATTTCTGATCCACAAAGATGTTTGCTCTGTTCCCAGTGGAGGGGGTAGTCGACAGGTACCTTCACTGGATACCTTCTACAATAATTGCAAGGAATTTTTGTCGAAGGCCCAGTCAGTCATCTGAACCCTGCTTTTTCTAGAAGGGTGCCCCAAAAGCACAACACATTTTCTACAGACTTGGTCAAGATGTGCTGTACTAGTTTCCTATTGCTGCTGTAACAAATTACCAGAAAATTAGTGGCTTAAAATAACACAAATGTTTTATCTTATAGTTCTGGAGGTCAGAAGTCTAAAATGGGTTGACGGGGCTGAGTTCCTTCTAGGCAAGAGTCTATGGAGAATCTATATTCTTGCCTTTTTTTCCAGATGCTAGAAACTGCCTGCATTTCTTCCCTCATGTCCTCTTTCTCCGTCTTCAATGGCAACAGCTGTTGTGCTGCCACTGTACATGGCATGGTAACCGCCTTGATTTTAGATGTCCCCTTGACCTAGCTTTTAATCTGCAATGTCCTGCATTTGGAAGGGACTTACAGCTGTCAGTCTAATAAAGAAATGTATGATCCAAAGAATAAGTAAAATTTTAAAATAGATACAAACTAGCACATAATTAAATGACCTTTGAATCTTTCTCTCTGCTCTGCTTCCATCAGCACATCACTCCAACTCTGGCTCTCCAACTTCTCTCTTTCTTGAGCCCCAGTGGTTTCATTGGGCCCATCCAGGCAATCCAGAATAATCTCATCTGCAAAGTCCCCTTTGATATGAAAGGCAACATATGCCCAGGTTCTGAGGATCAGGACTTCTTTGGGCAGTCATCATTTCATCTGCCACACTAGCCCACAACACTGTGCTGTGAGCTCCCTTCAGGCTCCCTAGCCTCCAGGGGCTAACCTGACAAATTCATCTATGCTAATGGATACAGGAGCCCCTGTGTCTTCCTCCAGGGTGCCACACAGGTTTCTAGAGGCAATGCTTCCATCTTGATGTGTGGTCCAAAGAGTGGCCTGAACCATGGGGCTATCAGGCGTGTGTGTGTGTGTGTGTGTGTGTGTGTGTGTGTGTGTGAACCCACTCACATGTAGGTATACTAATCAATGACTGAAGAGGCTACTTTATGAGGGCCAAGTCAACGAGCCAAGAAATCCCAAGGGTAGAATTGGTGGTGAATGGTAAGTTTCTAAGGAGGACATACTAGCCAGACCTTCATCACTCCAGTTGCCTATGAACACCCCAAAGGATCAAGGGTCAGAGCATGAAACTGAGAGCCAATTAATCAGCCAACTGCAGCCTCCAGTGACTGTGGACATAAAGGGGGCTGTGTCCAGAGAGAAACTCCCCATTCCAAGCTGCACTTCAGCTCAAAATGTGGCCCAGGTTCCAGCTATGCCTGGAATAGAGTCTACTTGAGAGGTGTTCAGGGATTCTTTTAAGAATATTGCAAACCCTTGGTGTGGGGGAAGGAATTGAAGGAAGGATGTAAACTGCTGGTAATTAATCTAGACTCCTCTTAACCTGCCTGACATAACTTCCTGAAGGGTTTGAGACTCCACAGCCCCCAGGTACAGGGAGAGAGACACACAGGATCCACATGCCAACCTACATACAGGGGAAGAAAAATCAGCATGTAATTAAATAGTGGTCCCCAAAATATATGTTCAACTCCAAATCCCTGGTACCTGTGAAGCTGACCTTATTAGAAACAGAGCCTTTGAAGATGTAATTAAGGGTCTTCAAATGAGGTTATGCTGGATTTAAGACGGGCCCTAAATCTGGTGACATGTGTCCCTGTAAGAGACAGATTTGAAACAGAGACACAGAGGAGAACGCCATGTAAAGATGGAGGCAGAAATTGGAGTGATGCATCTACAAGTCAAGGAACACCACAGATGACCTGCAATCACCAGAAGCCAGAAAGGAGGCATGGAATGGGTTCTCCTGCAGAGCATCCGGAAGGTACCAACCCTTCCAACACCTTGATTTTTGGACTGCTGGCTTCCGGAACTGGGAGAGAACAAATTTCTGTTGTTTTAAGCCACCCACCTTATATCAATTTGTTACAGCAGCTACAAGAATCTAACACACGACGGTATAACAGGAGTGGCCCAGAAGGCTTATTTTGGCACTGTGGTGCCCTCGTCATCTATGGCAGCATTGCTAGCATTCCAGAACTCTAGGAAGATGTTTCTCAACCTTTTGAAAATGAAGTCATCTTGGTAAACAGAAGAATCTCAGTAGCAGAGTTCCACCCAGGTCCTCCACCAAAAACAAAACACCCTTGAGAATCAGTGCCCTAAAGGAAGTTGAGTTGATATAGGAAGAGTCAGCCCCTCCTAGCTGAGTCTACTCCCATCCTTCTTGTGTAAGCATATGAGTGAGGGCTTGGGGAGGGGCTTTGAAGAGGGGCTACAAATCCATTTTCCACTTTCAAGGTAGGTTCATGAAAGAGATCAAAATCTTGTCTTTCTGGAGAAGGAAAATATGTTCCTTTGACTACATTCCAAGACACCGGAAGTAGCAGAAATCAAATATGCCCCTAGGACTTCTTGAAAAGTCATAGAATGCCTCAACCTGATAATTCCTCAGACTTTATTAATTCATAATATTGTGTTCCATCAAGAGCATCACTTTTTATTATCTTGCTGCTCTGAATTGAATACCCCTTATTATTCTCATCTACAGGGGCCATAAATTAAAATTATGTAGAATTTATAATCTTACAGTTCATTATCTATGATTGGTATTCTCTCACTGCTTTTTTCTGGCCCTTCTATATCCCCTGACAAGAAATATGGCAATGGAGTCTAAATACCATCTAACCAATAAATGTTGAGCTAAAAAAAACGTTAGTAACTATACTAGCCTAAAGGGCACCCATCACTCCTCCTTATCTCCACTACCAGCATACCTTTCTGCCAAAAAGACAGAGAAAGTGAGATCCTAAAGAGTTGGGAGTTAGAACTGGAATGTAGGTCCTTGTTTTGCCATTGTGCAGATTGGGCATGTCACTCGTCACCTTTATCTCCTTCTCTGAAGGTCAAGGCACACTATGATATACACCAGCCTGCTTCGTGAGGAACAGCCCTGCTTCAAGGAACAGGTAGTGATGTAATTAGTTGACTCAATAAGGAATGTGCGGCCCATTACTGAAAGCTCTGAATGCCTCTCAGTGACATTCCAGAAGTGGCCCTATGACCTGGGAGGCAGGTCCCTTGTTTCTAAGACTGATCAAGGATGTGTGAGTATAGACTCCCCTGTTAGACCCCAGGAAAAATACACACATGTTTCTAACAGTGGTGAGATCTCTACAAGTTATGCTTGGATATGTTTGTTCACTAAAGATTTTGATGAAATAGACTGGTGTAGCCAAAGTGGCATTTGTCATGGCTATTCACATCATTGTCTTTAGTGATGTGACATACTACCATGTCTGAAAGAGCAATGATTTTTCAGAGAGATAGAAGTTGGCAAAAATCACTAAAAGAAAATGAATATTCCTATCTTGATTGATTTATCTAATTGGAAAAGGTCACATTCAGTACATGCCCTGGTTCTTGGGATCCAGTTTTATAAAAACATAAAGGCACTGATAGATTTCCACATTGATAAATGACTGTCCTTCCCTCCACTCCTTCCTCCTTTCTTTTTTCTCACAGTGCTCAGTGTAATATGAAGATGTCAGAGATCACAAGATAGAGGCTGGAGGAGGAGAAATAGGCAGAGTGGCAATGCATAAACTATTGGCATTGTTTTAAAAATTGTTTAAAAATTTTAAAAGCACCGGATTTCAAAGTTATAAAATCTGACTCCACAACGTTTTGTACAATGGATACTTACCTCTCTCTCCTGATCTCACTGAATTGTGATCATAATTCAATAAAAACCCTACAGTAATGAAAAATGCAGGTACTGCCAGGACTACTTCTGGAGCTGGGAATGGGGACCCAGAGATATCCCTAGTGGAGGCTGAATGGGAATAAGTCTGAAAAGGGGACTTACATCAAAAGTACAACATATATAACTATGCCTCAGAATCATCGGAGACACTTATAAAAACATAAATTTTCCAGAGTTCCATGGAAATTGAATCTGCAATGAAATACTGTTTTTCATCTACCACATGAACAAAAATGACAGTCTGACAATACCAGACACTGGTGAGGGTGTACAGTCCTAGGAAAGAATACTAACACATCACTATTGGGGGGGGGGGGTAATAGCTTGGTGCCACCACTTTGGAAAATAGATTAGCATTACTCATTAGAATGGAAGATGCACTCCATGACCCAGCAATCCCATTTCTAGATCTACGCTCTAGGAAAAGTCTTAGACATGCTCATGCATGAAGGCATACAAAAATGCTTACATTAGTGCTGCTGGCAATAGTAAAAACCTGGAAACAATCCAAATGTCTAATGAGAGTAGAAGAGATAAATTGTGAGATTTTCATGCCATGGATTAAAAACTAAATGAACCACAGTAACAAGCATCAAAATGGACAAACCACAAAATGACAGTATTATGCCATTTATATAACAGTTTGCAAACCTGGTCCATATGTTGTTTGGGCCTATATACATAAGTGGTAAGGCCATAAACAAAAGCAAACTTATAATGAACACAAAATACAGGGTAGTGTTTACCTCTGAGAAAGGAATATATTTACAAATATTTTTTAAAATGTATTGATTTGAGAGAGAGATTGATTTGTTGGCCTACTTATAGGAAGAGGATTTTTATCTAGGTGGGGGATAGATTGTAAAGGGATGGACAACATTCACATTCTTACACTTGGTGGGGAGAACACAAGTGTTGATTTTATTGTAATCTTTAATCCATGCATATATTTCATATCTACATTTTTGCACATGCTAAATTTCATAATAAAAATTTAAAAACACACAGATTTCTAAACTCCATCTCAGATCTACTGAATCATAGTCTTGGCTATGGGGTCTGTGCAGTATTTTGTATAACTTTTCCAGAATATTTGGATGCACTATCAGGTTAAGAGCCACTCACCTACATACAAACACACACCCACTACAATACACATCAATATCCAGGTGAAAGCAACTTAACATATAAATCAAGGTCAGGCAATTTCAAGAGGCATAAAAAAAAGAAAAGGTTAGCCCGGGAGAGTGTGCAGGAAAAAATGGTCTCTCCCTGCAGGGTTCCAGGCTGATGAGGAAGCCTAAGAGCATTGGTTACCTTTGTGCCACCTCCAAGGACTCCCTAGAGCTTACCTGAGCCCTGTCCCTTAGATTCCGAGTAAGATAATCACCCCCAGAAATGGGCCCAGTGAAGGTTCTTGCCATAACCTTTGCTACAAAGAGGAAACACAATGTGGCAGAAGTGTCTATGTCTAAGACCCACCACAACAGGCATCTAGACCTGGACCCACATGTACACGCCGTGTGATCTTCAGCAAGTCACTTGCTCTCTCTGAGCCCAGCTTTCTCACTTCCTTATCTCCCTCATAAAACTGGAATCCAGTGAGACAGTGTGGGTGAAAAGGCTTTGCAACTGAAAGTACCATGTCAGTTATTATTTCTTCCCAAAAGCCAAATACATAGGCTGTCAATTCTGAGTCAGCAGTTATCTGGGTCCAAGGAATTAGGAGCTCTAAAATTTGCCATAGAGACACCTGAAGGCAGGAGTAGGGCTTAGTGCCTCTACATCTTTCTCTGAAATCGCAGCAAATATTTAACAAGCACCCATTCCTTCTCCAGCGCCTCCCTTTTCCAGTCCATGATAATTCAGAAGGGGATGTGCATAAACAGCTCTGGACTACCAGAAGCACCTTGAATGCTAATACGTAGCCTGAATATTCATTAATAGCTTTGAAACTAACATTTAACCCAGTTACACAATACCTTCCAAATTAGGATTGCGAGATTTAGCAAATAAAAGTGCAGGGCACTGAATTAAATTTACAGTTTTTAGTATAATTAGAATAATTTTAAAGTATAAATATGTCCCAAGTATTGCATGAGATATATGAAAAATAATTTGTTCCTCAAGTTTAACTGGGTGGCTTGTTTTTATCTGGCAACCCTGTTCCAAATGGACAAACAGGTCAGCACTTTCTCCTACATCTGACATTGGGAAATCTGCATGAAAGAGAGTCATGAAATCCTGTTTCCATTCCTTGGTAAGAGAGTAAATAAAGGGTTGGACTGATCTTAAAATTGTACTTGCATTCCCCCCCCTCCTTGCATGGCTCAAGAAGACATGGAGAGGCACAGATATTAAAAGCAGGTTTCAAAGGAAATAGAATAGAGCAGGGATGGGGATGCTTTAACTTTTCAAACAGGAATTGACATTTCAGCCATCCTGGCCCACCCAGAACACTTGGCAGTGGCCTCTGCCCTTACCTCTGGGCATCTCCTTGGAATGCTCTGCCTCGGGTCCGTCCAGCAGGTCCATCTGGGAGGCCTCCTCCGAGGGGACACGGCGCCAGGACCAGCTCTGGTTCCCGAGGTCGTGCAGTGGAGGGGAGTACTCCAGCTCACAGGGGAAGTCAAAGCTGCACTCCAGCCCTGCAATGACAGTGACAGCCAATGGTCAGTGGGGCAAACTGTTTCCCAAACATGACCATCCAGCCCTAGAGGCTTACTCCTGCATTCCAGGAAGTTGGTCTTTGTCACACACGCATCTTCACCCTATCCCCAGGTGGTAAGTTGTCAACTTCACAAGTGGCAGACTCCATGTTGGTGAAAAGGGGGCTAAGAGAGAAAAAGGTGTTCTTTGTTTGACTCAGATTATGGGAGGTGTCCTCAGAGATGGCAGGAAAACTAACAGGTGGGACCCTGAGAAGCTCAGCATCCTAGGAGGTTACCTGGTGACATGGAGAGGACTGAGGTCAAGTGGGAAGCACCTGACTTTGCAATCAGATAGGTCTGGATCTAAGCCTAGCACTACCACTGACCAGCTGGTTATTCCAGGAAATAAAATTAACATCTCTGGCCTCAAATTTCCATACCTATACATGGGGGATGATAATATCTACTTTGGAAGTTATCTGTAAGAACTAGTGGATATTGCATTACCTATGTACATGAGCCTTGCCCATCACGGAGGCCCAGGAAAAATCCTAGTCAGGTCCTGCCCTATCTGAGAAGAGAAAGCCAAAGGGAATGTAAGTCTCACTCACAGCCTTTTCTGCCAGCTCTGTTGTCCACCCTTCAATCCCTCTCCAGAAAAGAGGGCCAAGGCTATGCCAGCTAATCCAGGTTATTCTCTCTTGAGGTGGGAATGGGGTCGGTCACTGGGTGAGGAGAAAGAAGGAAGAGGGATGTTTTATGATCTTTTTCTGGGCTTCTTTGGGGGATCATCATCCTTGTGCCCAAATCATTCCATTTTTGCTCTACTTTTAGAATACACTCACCTTGTCTTTCCCTTCCTTACTCATTGTGCATTACCTAAAAAAGATGAAGTGCCTTTAACCAGGTAGGCTCTCTAAGCTAGCTGATGCATCAGTAGAACATGTACCAAAATGCAAAATATTCACCCACCTTTTACTTCATCATCTCCCCTTGGCATGGGGATATGAAGAAAGAAATAATGTGATACAAAGAATGAACCTCTGGATTAGAAATTTGGGGAAATTTGGTGGTGTCCAGGCTTGGCCAGCCTCTTCTCATGTATGGAACTTTATGCCCTCAACTGTAAAACAAGGGGTATAGACAAGATGACTGTAGTCTAGCTCGGCCGCTGACTTGCTGGTTACCTTGAATAAGCCACTTACCCTCACTGGGCCTCAAGTTCCTCAGAAGGAGACCTAGACTAGCTGCTTTCTAAAGTCCATATTGATGTGACTTTTTAAAGGGTCCAAATCCTGGCTCTCAGAGGGTTATAACTAATTGGATAAATAAATCTGGGATGGTGCTAATGGGTGCAAAGTCCCAGTTATCACTGTGTGTTTTAATAGCTGATTCTGGGCTATTGCTATCTTGTTCTCCAAGGAGAGTCTGCTGTTGAGAATTTCAGAATGCAGAGAAGTGGGGCCGATTCTAGTGCAGGCAGCGGGTCACTAGATTTCCATACCCTTAGGTAGCTGGCCCTGTCCTGGAGGGGAGTAAATGAATCCCATTGACACGGGCCCAACTAGGGGGAGAGGAAAAAAATCCTTCAATTACACTCCTATTAAGCACCTTTCTTCTTCTCAGCCAGTAGGGATTTATGTGCCAGCTGCTCTCCAGGAGCTGCCATTCTTCTGGTTCTAAGGTTAATACCACTCGCCCTTTCACGATTCAGGCAGTTCACCTTTATAATGGCAAAACTGAACAGGCCGAGCTAGCCTTGTCTGAGTTGACATGACACTTGCTGCCTACATATTTCATCAGCCTCGAAGACTTTCTACCTGCCTCTGGGGCTGAGCTGCTGCTATGAATTGGTATCCATGAATTGTAGACTGCTTTCATCTTCAAGACTTTCTCGCCAGGTTTTGATAGCAGAATGCAAGGAGAAAACTGATCCAACATTTTGTACTCTGTGACACAGAAATGATCCTCATAATGAAAGGTATAGCCACTCAATGTGGCCCTTCTGGGAAGGTTCAAAAAGACCCAGCCACGTCAGGAAATGATCAAGTCAGAAGGTGGGAGAGAAAGTTACTGACCATCCCCAAACCACATGGACAATTATTCTACCTTTCTCAAAGCTTCAGTTTCTGTGGCCCATCCTCTCTCTTATTTTTTTCTCCAATTAAAGTCACCCAATTTCTATCTGGGACAGAGGTGTGACATGCATTCTTAGGCACTGCCTGGCAAACGTGCAATCTGTCTAATAATTGGCTGTGTTTGGAGCAAACCCTGCCTAGTGAAACAGGCGAGGCAGGCTCTCCACTTACCACATGGGTTCATTTTGAAATTGTTGCTCCAAGGCAGCCTCACTTTAGCTGTCAAAGCTGTACTCTTTGGCTTTAAATAGAAGTGGAGCTAACATTACTGCTCATTTGGGTTGAAATTAAATTGGGCCTTCCTACATTCTGATTTAATTTCTCATAAAACATAAGGATGGGTTTCCTTTTCCTGAGCTAGCCTCAGTGCCTTTTGTACACTAATACCTGGGATGTGTCTTTTCTAAAAAAAACACCAGGTTAAGTCTCATTTTCCATGGGTCTTTTCTGAGGTTCTAGGCCAGTGATGGCGAACCTATGACACGCGTGTTAGAGGTGACAAGCGAACTCATTTTTTTTTGTTGAATTTTCTTTGTTAAATGGCATTTAAATATATACAATAAATATCAAAAACATAAATCTTTGTTTTACTATGGTTGCAAATATCAAAAAACTTCTATATGTGACACAGCACCAGAGTTAAGTTAGGGTTTTTCAAAATGCTGACACGCCGAGCTCAAAAGGTTCGCCATCAATGTTCTAGACCTACAGTGCTTCTTCAATCTCTCTCCTTAACCCTCCTCTAACTCAGTCCTTGTGGGATAGGGGGGTCTATTCTACAAATGGAAGTCAAAGGGATTAAGAGCTCAGTGAAATGTTTAGCCTTAAGTAGCCCAATGGTAGAGGAAGGTCCCCACCCAAGGGAAGGGTTGGAAAATAACAGTCACTGGCTCTCTGCCAGAGACTATGCTAGTAGGTATTGTCTTATGTTACTATATTTAATCTGCAGAAGAACAATGAGAATGTCCTGTCTCTACAGAGGAGAAAACTGAGGCTCAGAAAGATGATTCTACTTGCTCAAAGATCAAAGGACTTTCCTGAGGCAGAACCAGAATGTGACCCAGGGCTGGATAATGAAGACCCAGGCGTGTTTCATCACACCTCCACAGCTTCAAAATCTCAACCCACTTCAAGCAGCAGCAGTGGAGATGATGAAGAGCTTGATGACGGATCAGACATGTGGGATAAAAGAAAAGCTGAAAAAAAGAATGACTCAAGAAAGATCTCCATCCACTATTATATTTTGGTTATTGGACCCAAATCTGCAACCTCTTCAGATCTGCAAAGTCTCCTCCACCCTAAGGGGACAGATAATTATTTCCTCTGTGTTGGACCCATTTTTCAAAGTGACTGTGATCTTCAGAAGAACCCAGAGATTTCGATCCTACTTTATGTACCTGTTAGGAACCAGGGGAATCTAACCATTGAAAAACACAATGAGAAAAAGACATGCTTTCCAGAACTTGCCAATCACATAGTTGAAATCACAACTACCCACCTTTTAGCCTCTCCCATCATGAAAGAAAAATAAGGTAATGGAATCTCCTGGAAACAGTTCGCCTGCTGAGAGTCAAGTGCTGTGAAGGGAAAGGTCTTGGCAGGGCAGTGAGGATGTTCTGGGGTCGGGCCTGCAAACAGCAGCTAAGGGACCTCAGGAGGTCTATTTCCCTCTCTATGTCTCATTTTATGCATCTGAAAAATGAAAGGAATCGAGCATACACTCTCTACGGTGCCCTCCATCTGAGAAGGTCATTTATTTTAAAGGGCTCATTCTGGGCCAACACAACCAATCCTATAGACTGTCAGTCAGTCACGTTCACTCTGTCTCCCTCTAAACCAGCGGTTCTCTACCTGTGGGTCGCGACCCCTTTGGCGGTCGAACGACCCTTTCACAGGGGTCGCCTAAGACCATCCTGCATATCAGATATTCACATGATGATTCACAACAGTAGCAACATTACAGTGATGAAGTAGCAATGAAAATAATTTTATGGAACTGTATTTAAAGGGCCAGAAGGTTGAGAACCACTGCTCTAAACGAAGGCTTGTTGTCTTCCCTAGAAGCAGATTCCATGGAAGGAGGCTGAATGTGCATCATACTCAATAAGGACTCAGGTTATCTCAAAATTCACTTTCAAAGAATTAGGAAGGAAAGTTCAGATAAATTTTGCAGATGACTGTTCCAGGTGAGTGCGTGTGTGCGTGCGTGCATGTATGTGTGTGTGTGTGTGTGTGTGTGTGTGTGTGTGTGTGTTCATGCATTTTTATCAGTTTGTACCTATATTCTGAACTGTTCCATTAGCAGTTAGCTTCAAGACATTGCCCTAATATAAAAGGCAATCATTCAGAAGACAACTATGGTAACTGATCAGAAAACCCTGTGGTGACCCTGCCCGGAGAGATGCCTAGTTCTCTTACCAAATTCCCTTGGCTGTAAGGAAGTTGGCAATGACCGCCCACCCTGGCACTGAGTCTGAGGGTGGAAACCTAGCCTCTCGATATGTGTGAGACTATCAAAGTTGTCATGCCCAAGGCCTATGCCTAGCTACACAGACAGAGATGGGGCCTTCCCAGTCTGAGCCACATAAAGAAGAGTGCATGTGAGTTCCAGGCATAGTCCATAACACCATGGAAGGATAGTAGGGCAATATGGTGTACTTTGGACACTTAGATCTTCCCTTTGGTGGGCTCTGGAAACAGTTCTCCTTTGTTTCCAGACTGACCTCAGGCTCAAAAAAATCCCTTGAGTCAAGGCCTTTTGTGTCTTCTTGATCTTAACCCTGGAAACCCAGAGACCTCCCACTAGTTTCTTCATTCACTTTAGTCAATTTCAATTAAGGGACAAGCAACCTCCTTTCATTTTTAAGACACTCATTCAAAGGCTGACCAGTTTTCAGATGACCACAGGGTGGCAGGGGCCTTAAGAGCAACTGCCCCGGGCAGTCACAGGAATCCACTGGTTAATGTCACACAGACTCAACCCATAACAAGGTTTGGAAGCAAATGTTACAGAGCAAAAACCAGCAATGAAAACAGAAGAACACCTGTTTCTCAATCCCATAGGTACTTCACCCTTTTTCATTTCCTCTCTTACTACAAGTGTTTCAGAAGTCAAGCTTGGGATCAGACTTAAGTTCTTGACTCTGGTGTGTGTTTATAGAAGAGTCCCAAGCCCCAAGGGGAGGACCTCCATGAAGGTCGTGGAAAGTATTTTCATAACTGGTAGCATTCCTGAGGGCTTTCTGGGTCAGATGCTCTGTTAGGAATCCTTCATTATTACCTTATTTAATCCCTATGAATTAGGCAGGAACCTTATCTCTATGTAACAGAGGAAGATACTGGGGTTTAGAGAAGTGAAGCCACATGTGAGGTTACCAAGATAGGAAGTGATTGAGTAGACTATCACTGACCTGCTTCCTCCCTGGGACACCTGAAGCCTTGATGTCAGTATCTATAAACAGGGAATTACAACAAAATGGTAACAGAAATAGCTCCCCTCATTCAGAGCCACAGACACCAATAGGGGCTGAGACCTGCAATGAGGCAGGACAGGAACTGAACCCATGGAGGGATAGGCAGGGCCCAGCTGGAGGCAGGACAGAAGCCAGGGCATCTGAGCTGTCCTGAAAGGACCTGATACCACTTTTTAAAGTTGAATGTAGAACACCCTAGTGAGGAATGAATCAGAGTACACATTTCCCAGATGCAAGTCTTCATCCCAGTGGGTATGTGACTCAGAAAGCCATGGCTACATGTATAGTAAGGCCCTGGGCTCGAAGTTCCCATCTAGGTTTCCTGATATCTTCCAGATATCGGCTCTGTTTCTTGGGTAAGGCTAGGGGTCTCAGTAGAGGGAACTGAGGGTGGGGTATGCAAGGTTTCTATGGCCATCAGGGGCCCAAGGGAGAGTTTATCCAACTGGATACTTGGCCATGGGAACTGCATCTGAAAAAAAAGAATTATCAGGTTTGCTGCTAGTTTAAAATATGGCAACATGACTGTGATTTTGTCTTGGGGTTATTTTCCTTTCTCTAGTTACCTTGACCTGATGTTTAATAGCCATGACGCAGATAGCCTTGATGTTGGGCCTGCCACTCCTCACTGGTAAAATGGTGGTCTCTATGGTACCACTCAGCCCTACAATCTTTTCCTATGTATCTATGCCCACTTGTGCTATTCATTAAGTGATCTTAATATCATCATGACTCTTTCTCAGTGATAGAGCACAAGACCTAAAATTTGACTCCGATTCTGCCGCCTGTCAGCTATGTGGTATGGGGGGGGGGGCGTGGAGAGGGGGTGCTCTCTCCCTCATTCTCAGACTTGGTCATCTCAGTGATAAGACTAACTTCCCAGAACTGCTTGGAGGACTCAAGGAGATGCTGCATGTGCTTGGAATGGAGACATTGCCAACTGATTCAGAATTCATACAGTCATGCCTTTCTAAAACACAAGTTTGTGTTTACCATGAGAAATAGTATTTATGTATGGCATTCCAACTGATGGCAGATGACCATTCCTGAGAATTTTGTTAGAACATGAAAGGCTGGTATGTCTGACTTTAGGTGATATTCAGAGTCAGAGGCTATTAAAACTTGAAACTACATTTGAGATCAATCCCATTGGACAGATGGGGAAAAAACAAAAAAACAAAACAAGATCCAGGCAAAGAAAAGGCTTTCCCAGGGTCACGTGGCTGGTCAAAGAGTCCCTCACACACAGTGCGGAGGGCATTTCTACTCACTGTGGAGGCCTCGCCAAATGCCATCCTCTCCCAGCAGCACCAGGCCCAGGCCTGGCTGAATGTCAGTTACTAAATCACCAGCTCTCACCTCCTCGGCTCAGCTTACTGGCACACTTGGTCTGAGGCTGGATTGCTTCATGGCTGGCATAGACAGATGCCAATGTATTCCTGACAAGCCTGATTTGTGCATTCAACAAGGAGCCATATGCAGATGTGGCAATTCTCTTGTGGGTGAATTATACGGTTCTCTTAGAAGTCAAATAACAGAGCTTCATTTTTGAAGCTACAGGTGATTATATAGAGTCCTAGAAATCAGCATTCTCAAAGCACTGTCAGTCCTTAAAGACAGTACCCAGCTCAGGGAACCTCCTAAGTTGCCACAATCCTGAGGCACAAGGCAACTTTCATAAGTGATTCTCCTTTTCATAAGTGATTCTCCAGAACTGTTGACTTTCAGGGTCATGAGGAACCATCTGCCATTGAGAAACTGAGGCCCAGAGACATGATGAAGTTCGTCCAAGGATGATTAATGGGTGGGTTGCAAAATTGGTACTAAAACCCATTTCCTAACCCTGTGATTTTTATTGTTGGTATTATTATTATTAGTAGTAGTAGTAGTATTCAAAGTTGTGGGTAACAAACAAACAATACCTTAAAGAATTAGGAAATTTCCAAAAATCTAGAGCGTGCTTTTCTGGAATAAGCTAGCAAAAACGTACATGACTAGGTTTCAAACAATCTCCAGTAAGGCTTTCTGGGTTCTCTCATCCTACATGTACTCCTCTGCCAACAAGCTGCATTTGATGGTTGCTGGAAGCTTCCAGCTAGAGAGCAGGCCTTGGCACAGGCCAGAAGATCCCGTGAGAGCAGAGGGAGGGAAGCAGTGGCTTAGGAGTGAAGGATAAAGATCACCAGAGCCTGGCCAGTGTGTTTCAGTGGTTGAGCATTGACTCATGAATCAGGAGGTTTGGTTCCAGGTCAAAACACACATTCAGGTTGTTGGATTGATCCCCAGTAGGGGGCATGGAGGAGGCAGCCAATTAATGATTCTCTCTCATCACTGATGTTTCTATCCCTCTCTCTCCCTCTCCCTTCCTCTCTGAAATCAATTTTAAAAATCTTAAAAAAAAAAAAAAGAAGATCACTAGAAAATTCTTGGAAACTCTTCCAACTTTGGGCCAATCAGCTTCTACTTTTGGGCAATTCATTTAACCATTTGAATCTTAGTTTTTGTGTGTGTATAAACCTGAGATATTTATCACAATAATTATGCTGATAAAGATAGTATCTGCTGTGACAACCAAGTAAGGACATGAATGTAGAAGTGCTTTCTTAATGAGATACTGTGTATGGATGTTCTTACCACCTTGGTCTCCCTGAGCCTCAGATTTACCACTGGAAACTGAGGGATTAGATGAACTGACTTAACTTTGGAGGACCCAGGTACTCTCCTCCCTTGCTCTGTTTCAGATCCAAACTTCAGGGGATACCCGGGTGTCTGGGGAATAATTAGGAGCATCGATGACGCATGGAATCAGGCTGCTCATGATGAAAGCTCAGTCACTTTACTAGATGGGTACCTCAGGGCAAATCATTTAAATTCTCTATGCCTCACTTTTTCATCTGTAAAATGGGGATTAAAGCAGAAACCACCTCAGGGAATTGTGAGGAGGATTAAATGAAGTTCGTACATCAAGCACCTACTAGTAGAGCAGTGGCCCACACGTGATTTTATATGAAATGATAGCCATCATCCCTGTGGACCTTTGGGTGGCTCCAGGGGTCTCTTGGCAGAGGAGAGTGCCCAGCACTGAAGGCAAACCTTGTTGAAAGTCCTTACCCAATCTTTGCTTTCTGGCAAACTAACCACGCTTCCCTTTGGAAGTGAAGTCACATTAGACCTTGAGTAAAGAGAGCTGGATTCTAGCCCTGGCTCTGTGGTATGACTTCAAGCACATCTTTAACCTCTCTAGGCTCAGCTCCTCATATGAAAAAATGAAGTGGAGAAATAAAATGATTTTATTTGGACAGATGGCCAAAACAGAATCCCAAGAGTCCTGACTTCCAACCCAGGCCCAAATAATTAGGGGCTTCTACTGCCCCCTTTCTAGGTTATCTCCCAAGGAGGCACTTAGCCCACCACTCACCTTTGATATTAATCCACCAGCTGCCATCAACATCTGATCATTCACTTCATAAAACTAAGTACCAAACCTGGCCCCTGCCTGTCCCCTCCTACAACCACTATTCATTTGTCATGGGGCCCTAGAACTGAAATCATACACTTCCTACCAGCTTGTTCCCTAGAATGTATCTGGGAACCAATCACCCAATTCAAGACATCTGTTTATCTCACTTATAATCAATCTGCAGAAAAGAAGGGCCAAGTCTCCTTCAATCAATCACTTATATAAACACAGCCTTGGAAGACAGTCTTGGAAGATGCTGTATAGCAGCGATGGCGAACCTATGACATGCGTGTCAGAGGTGACACACGAACTCATTTTTTTGGTTGATTTTTCTTTGTTAAATGGCATTTACATATATAAAATAAATATCAAAAATATAAGTCTTTGTTTTACTATGGTTGAAAATATCAAAAAATTTCTATATGTGACACGGCACCAGAGTTAAGTTAGGGTTTTTCAAAATGCTGACACGCCGAGCTCAAAAGGTTCGCCATCACTGCTGTATAGCATTCATGCCCACATGGTGGGAGATAGGCATCAAAAGCTTAATTCTCATTTCTCTTATCTATGGCCCAAAAATTGATACAGAAAAAACAAATGGGACTTTGCTCGTCATCCCAGAACAGAAAATGGAAAGTAATTAAAATCGTAGGCATTCTGAAGTTCCTAGCCCAGCCTCCTCATTTACAGATGGGAAAATTGAAGCTGAAAGGAGTGACGTGGCCCAAGTGGAGTGGCCTAGGGCAGTGGTTCTCAACCTTCTGGCCCTTTAAATACAGTTCCTCATGTTGTGACCCAACCATAAAATTATTTTCATTGCTACTTCATAGCTGTAATGTTGCTACTGTTATGAATCATAATGTAAATATCTGATATGCAGGGCGGTCTTAGGCGACCCCTGCGTTGGGATCGTGACCCACAGGTTGAGAACCGCTGGCTTAGGGTCTGGAGAAGTAAGAGTGTGGAGACCAGAACTCAGGTTGGACTTCCAGTCCAGTTCTCAGCCCGCGATTTCCAGGAAGTATCATGGAAGTGACCATACAAGTGGGGTCTCCAACAGAGTTAAGCAGGTTCCAGAGGGCATGATAGAAACCCTAGTAGCACATACACTGCTCAGCATGACATCCATCCAAATGAGATCCTTCCTGAAACCAGAAGGCTGGCAGACAGCTCTGAGGAATGCAGCATCCACAACAACCAGAAGAGGCTGTTGGTCATAGAAGGTCTCTACCTCACAACATGCAAAATGACCCTCTAATTTACTCTTCTGTCTCTGCTGCTGAGGATCTGCTGGAGGATGGAGGTGAATAAGGAGTTCATTTCTGATGCCAATCTCAAAAACAAGCAGATACCAGGTTACATGTGGGCCCACGGGCCCTGGGTTTGAATCTCAGCTCTGCCATCAGCCCTAGGCAGAGCACTGACTCTCTATGCCTCTCTCCTGATTAGTAAGATGAGGCTATTTAACCAGATTGCTTTGGGTCCTGACAGCTTGCAATTTTTGTGAATGTCTCATAGACCAAATTATTCTAGTCGTCTGTTCAAATGCTAGTTAAAATCCTATTAATCTGAGGTCTCTTCTGATATAAAGTTTTGCATATAAGGTTGCTCTTGACAAAACATTTCATTTCAAGAGGATTTCCTCTCATTTTTCTCACTCTTGATCAGTCATTTTCCTGCATATGTTTTGGACACATGCCTTTCTAGGCTGGTTATAAATGCTCTGTATATAATATGCAGATGTCCCAAAGCTGTCAAAACAAAAATTCCTCCGCTCACTCATGTCTACTGAATATGCTTTTTAAGATTAAGAGATGAAATAAGCCTTTCCAAAGTAGTTAAAGCCACAGCTTTGAATTCTAAACCAATGTATGGCCAGCCCAGGTACTGTTCTCCCTTTAAACAAATGTCTTTCCTGAAACCAATTAGAACAGCGGTTCTCAACCTGTGGGTCGCAACCCCTTTGGGTGTTGAACGAACCTTTCACAGGGGTCACCATCGGAAAACACACATATAATTACATATTGTTTTTGTGATTAATCACTATGCTTTAATTATGTTCAATTTGTAACAATGAAAATACATCCTGCATATCAGATATTTACATTACGATTCATAACAGTAGCAAAATTACAGTTATGAAGTAGCAATGAAAATAATTTTATGGTTGGGGGTCACCACAACATGAGGAACTGTATTAAAGCGTTGCGGCATTAGGAAGGTTGAGAACCACTGAATTAGAATGACTTTAGGAATAGAGGACTGCTGGGAACATCCTATCTTTTCATAAAACAGAGATCCTAAGGGGTTGAAAAGCTCCAGGTTGGGAATTGAGAGACTTGCATATACCCCTAGTTTGCTCCTGGATTGTTCAGCAAATGTTGCAATTTATTAATATACTTATTAAGAACCCAACCAAGGACAAACACTGGATTACATACTAGGTATGCAAAATGGAACAAGCTGTGGATTCCTTGACCTCTAAGGGAGAAATACTACATGTAGGTAGGGATGCAAAAATGACCCTCAGGAGGGAGATCAAAATTGGACCAAGCATTAGGGAGTCACCTGCCCAGGTGTGAAAGCTGACACCATGCTAGCAGGTGAAAGAATACATGGACATAAGCCTAGACAGCCCTGAGTGATCCTTTCCATGCTTGTCTGTCTTGTCTGTCTGTCTGTCTGTCTTTCTCTCGGTTTCTCTTTCTCTCCCCTCTTTCCCTTTTGTCAATGCTTTTCCCTCTTTGGCTGTGACAAGTGTTTTAAACGGATCTCTTTTGACTTGCTTTTCTTGTCCTTGTGTCAGCTGGTGAATAATTTATTATATTTTAACCTGACTTGTTTTCTTTCTGCTTCTTTTTACTAATCTGCTACTAAGGTAGAGATAAATTGTTGGTATTTATTGAGTGGATCTATGTGTCTTCATTTGAAAAGTAGAGCATTTTAAACAAATCTCTCCTTGAAACACCTAAGCCAACTGCTTTTTATTTAATTCCATGGGTTGAGTTCTTTGGATCCCAGCAGGCCAGTGGTCCTCAGGGTGACAATGCTCCCTGCTCTTGGTTTCATATGAACGGCGGCTTTGCTGTCCCCTTTGGGACTCAGTCTTTAGGGTGAATGCATCCAGAAGCCTTTTGCTCAAAGTGTTGTAGATAAACACACTGAGGCATAGACTAGGAAAACACTTGATTTTCCAGCTCAATGGAGTAGGGATGGGAAGAGGACACAAGAAGTCCTGGCCTATTAGGGCAGAAGAATTGGTATGAAAGCTTTCAGACCTGACAATGGTCTACCAGGAAGCTGGGAGCTGCTTTTCACTGGTGCAGGCTCTTGAGGGTGGAAGGACTGATCACAGCTAGCCACATTAAAAATGTAATTTCAGAAATGTGATCAAACAGACTTGCTTCCTGAGTTATGAAGCAAATCCTACAGGGGACTAGAGAGCCTTTTTGTTTTCCATTTTTTATTTAGTGGTAGGTTGTTTTTTTTTTTTAGGGAGAAATATATTTAATTACGTAATCTTTTCAATAAAAAAATGATTAGTGGCAGCAGGGAAAGTAATTAAAATGTCTAATTTTTCTTTCTTTCCAAAAGCATCAGTCCCTAAATTAGATGGTCCCTTGGGCTTGGAAGCAGACAAAGTTTTAATAGAACTTTTATTTAAAGTCCAGCAATGGTTTTGTTGTGCCCTGATGTTGGGGTGTTAAGAGGAATCTTTCTTTCCCAGGAGTTAATATTCTGGATATAGAGGACTGGAAGAATGAAAAGTTGTATTAGTTTATTAGAGCTGTCATAACCAAGTACTACAAACTGGGCAGCTTAAAACAACAGAAATTTAGTCTCACAGTTCTGGGGGCCAGAAGTCCAAAATCAAGGCATTAGTAGGGCCATGCTCCCTCTGACAGCTCTAGGGGAGAATTTGTGCCATGCCTTTCTCATAGCTTTTGGTGACTGCCAGCACTCCTTGGCATTCCTTGGCTTGTAGATGCATCACTCTATCTCCACCTCCATCTTTACATGGTGTTTATCCTGTGTGTGTCTTTGTCTGTTTACTCTAATCCAGTATGATTAGACCCTGTTTCTAAATAAGATCACATTCACAGGTCTTAGGGGTTAGGAGCTCAATATATCTTTTGGAAGGACACAATTCACCTACTAACAGGGACCATAGTCTATGGTAAGGAAGACAAGAGAGACCATGGTGCTTGGGCAGAGGGGGGCTATACCCACATTTAGGAGGGGGTGAATTACCTGGCATACCTGGGACAGTCTCAATTTAGGGACATCAAGTTTTGATCCTACAGCGGCCACGATCTTGAATATCAGACTTGTCATTCAGTCCAAACACCAGATTGGCTAGAAAATGAGGGCCCCCTCATTAAGAGGAGACTTCATCTTTTAATTCACTTTGTTATATGGTAGAAAGAGCACTCAACTTGGAGTCAGAAAATCTGGGTTCAGTCTTTTCTAACTGTCCACCTGCTCCATAACTTGGGAGCACATAAGTAAACTTCTTTGGCACTCAATTTACATTTCTATAAAAATGTTTTATAAAATAACATCTACCCACCACAATTTTATAATAAGCTTAAGTGAGAAAAGGGTGTATGAAAGAGTTCTATAAAGTATCAAACTTTTTTTTCCTATATGAAAATTATTTCTCTTCTTCACCTGGCCCAGAACCTTTGGTTATTATGTTTTAAATGTTGATCAGATTCTTCCCACACCCAGAGTGGGCAAATAGGAATTACAGCTGGGCAGGGTACCATCTGTTCTGTGGCTCCAGAGCTCAGTGGCCCCAGTGAGACACCAAACCCCTTAGTGGCCTTAATCTCTTTAGCACCTGGAGCTGCTGGCTGGAACAGATTTTCTTTTTAAATATATTTTTTGTTTATTTCAGAGAGGAAGGGAGTGGGAGAGAGAGATAGAGACATCAATGATGAGAGAGAATCATTGATCAGCTGCCTCCTATACGCCCCAGGGATTGAGCCTGTAACCCAGGCATGTGCCCTGACTGGGAATCTAACCGTGACCTTCTGGTTCATAGGTCGATGCTCAACCACTGAGCAACCTCAGCAAAGCTGGAACAGATTTTTATTTGGGAAGGTAGTTAGAGCCCAAGCCTTGTAGTCAAGCCTATAAGTCAGTCTTAAGGCAGCAGAGCTGATGACAAAAGGAAAAAAGTCCTTCTTTAGATGTCTCCTTCCTCCAAAGAAGAGAGATGAACGTGCAGCTCTCTGCTTGTCGGTGATGAAATTAGCAGGCTCCCATCGTTCAAGACAAGTGGCGAGAAAGAACTGAAATCGGGTGCCAAATGCCACTGAAGAGAATATATTTTATACAACATGAAAGGCCCCAATGCAAATTAGAAGAAATATAGGGAGACCTCCAAAAGATAGGTCAAATTTTTTCCTCAAGCAGATAATTATAGGCTGGGGGTGAATAAATCTTATTAGCCTCTCTCTACTTCGTCTCTTCTCATAAAACACTGATGAAGAGAAAGCCATACTCAATTCAGGTCTGGACAGCTGGCCTGAGACAGCTGTCTAGTCAGGATGCCTGTGGTCAGGCTATGGATGCCCACTCTCGTCACTGCCCACAACTCCTCCCCAGAATACAGGTGGAAACAGTCAGCCAGGCACAAAACTCCACCACTCCAGTGCCCACAGCGACTTACTGAGACCTGGTTATTTCTCACTGTCTGAAGAATGACCCCTTTAGGCAGCAATTTTCCAGTCAAATTTCTCCGCCCAAGTTTGAGGCCTTAAAATTAATGAAGTTGTTAATATTTCTTAAAATGTCTTTCATGGCAGGCAGCTAGAAGGTGTGGATTTACCACCACTGATCCTGGTGGCCTCTTCAGTTCATTGAGAGATATGGGCTGGACCCCCACAAACATCCTTAAGGAGACAGGAGTCTTGGTCTTAACCCCGGCTTTTGTTTGCTCTGCAGTAGGTCTCAGGGTGAGTACCCAACCTCTGTGCTCTGGGGTGAGCTCCAAAGGCACTCTTTGTGGCAAAGAGCCTAGCTGCCTACAGAATTATGTCTCTGTTTTCTGAGCTCTGGGAGACCAGCAACACGTCTTACTCACTGTTGTATTTGGAAGGCAGCTATGCTCACCACTATACCACCAACGCAACTTCACTGTTGTATTTGTATCAACTCCAGCATCTGGCACTAGACCAGGCATGCAGAGATGGTGGTGGGAGCAGGTAGGTCTTTAATTCAGTCTAAGCTGAATTAAATATGGTAAGAAGGTGGAGAGGCTCTGGAATTACCGCTGCACTTAGTCGAGGAACAAGCAGTCAAGAATCAGCTCTTCACACCCTTTGAGTCAAAAGCAATAATGGCGCTGACTTTGGCCTTCCCGTTAAGCATCGGGCAATGTCTGGCCAATGGTTTGGGTCCTCTCCTCTCTCAAGAAGGGAAATCATGAGGATTCTAGATGACAAGGATATGACCACAGAGAATAAATGCAATCTTCTCTGAGTCATGCAGGAGGCAAACCTGCCTTTTTTGGACATTCTGTATTTTATAAAAGTTGAATGACTTTGAAAACAAATTCAAAATTTTATCCAGACTGGTTTTTATCACAAATCTGGTTAAAAGGCAATAACAATACAAAGGACCAGATTGCAATTATTTATAGACACTTGCCCTTATTATAAGATGACATTCAATGTCTGACGGAAATAAAATCAACAAGTAATTCTTATCTGGACTCTCCTGACAACTACTGATCTTCCTCTCCCACTGGGGAGGCTTAGGACTAGCAGGAAACCTCCCAGCAGAGTATAACCATAAACTGCCCTAGGGTTTTTGATGCATTTATTTTTTTTAAGTTTGAAATGAAAGGTACAGCTAATATTAACCAAGACTAACTGCATTATAGATGAGAGACAGCAGTGGGTGGAAGATCTCTGTTAGGTGCATTTGAAATAGCTCAGGCCCAAGGGCAGAGACTGAGATCAGGAACAGGTAAATATGCCCAGAAGGGATCTAGAACTCAGTGTGTACTGGGTTCATAAACGCTTCATTGAATCAGGCCTGATGCGTGAATTCCCTCCCTGGAAGCCTTCTGCATTCATTTGTCATGTGCAACTTTTATGAGTGTCTTCTATGTGATGGGACATAGTGAGGAGCAAACACAACTTAGTGCCTGCCCTTAAGGGGTCCACTCTAGAGGAGTTCGAAAGAAAAAAAAATATCCACCTGGAAATACATTAGCTCTCCTCCAACGCTGCTCTTTCCTCTGCAGAGGCCCAGCTCCCATGAGCTGTTAGGATGAGCACACAAAGAATAAGGAATCCTACATCAGGTAAATATGGCCCCGGGGGCTCCTAGAACAGGACCTAGCAGGCTGAGTAGTTCCTGGGAGACAAAGTGACTCTAAGGAAAGAATTCTGGTTTTGTAGTTAGAGGATCTATTCTGTGTGATCTTATTAAGTCCAGTTTCTACAAGTGTTAAAATGGAATGGGATGTGGCCTCTATCTCTGAGGTTGTTGCAGAATCAAATGGACTGAAATCACATCTAGAAATGTGTTTAGGCACTTTCAAGGAGACACTCAAATGTAAGGGATTCACTTGAGGACCCTAGAGGACCTGCAACCCTCATAATATCAATCTTTTCTCAAGAGATCTCTATTATTAGAAACAGTCCTGGGTTAGAATCCTATATCTGAAAAATCACAGTCAAAATGCAAATAAGCATTACACCTAATTACTGGTAAGGGAATGTTGTGAATACCATAAAGGCTTGGGGCGGGGATCGGGGTGGGGGCGGGCCATAAGATATGACAGCAACAAAGCCCATAGTTTCTTTCAGGATACAAAATGCATCCTGAGTCTGGAGAGGACTGGCCTGAGTGCTGATGGAAAACTAAAGGCACAGAGAGACTTCCTTCGCGTTTTGGGGGTTGAGGGACCCATGGAGAGCCATGGAGAACAAACTGAAATCCACAGCTTCCTTAATTATGAGATGAAAATTGTACATCACAAATAACTATCAAAAATATACTTACCATATCGGCTGCGATGAGACAGAAAAGGGAAGGAATCTTTCATTATCCAGGTCAGATTCCATGCAAAAGAATCAGGAACAGGAGAAGGCAGGTTTGTCGGTGACTCTAAGGAGCTGTGACCTGGACATAAAAACAGAGAGAATAATAATCCATCTGTTTGGGATGTGTCTTTCAGCTGTCACTCATATCACTTTTTAAAAGAAAGTTTATAAGAAGCTTTCATGACATCTATTGGAAAATAAGGAGAGAAAGACCAAGCCACTAGAACAGCCGTGGGCAAACTACGGCGGCCCGTTTGAAATGAATAAAACTATTGAAATAAAAGACCATACCCTCTTATGTAATGATGTTTACTTTGAATTTATATTAGTTCACACAAACACTCCATCCATGCTTTTGTTCCGGCCTTCCGGTCCAGTTTAAGAACCCATTGTGGCCCTCGAGTCAAAAAGTTTGCCCACCCCTGAGCTAGAACATTGAATTAACCTGAGGACCTCAACACACACTTGCTACCAAGGGCAGCCAAACCTAAGAAGTCTGAATCTTGTGACCAAGGCCTGCCAAAGACTTCTGGGAGATGAACTAGAAGCCAGGCCACTTAATGGCTTGGTCTAATAGCTATCCCAGGAACTTGTGCAACTTTATAGAGAACTTCGATTCATTTCACCCAAATAATGCTTCTACTATACTTTTGTTCAGACTTGTAACTTCATTAAATGCTGCTTATTTGGGTTATCGCCTTATCAATGAGAAATCTGAAATCGCACTCAAGTTATGAGTTTTTGACAATTACATTACAAAAACAAACAAACAAACAACAACTAGGTCATGGGTTTTTCTCAGAGCCAAGAGTCCAGAAAGCCACAAAAGATTAATGTTGCTCATTTGTATGTGAGAAAAAAAGATTGAGAGAAAAAGAGCAAAAGCAATATTATTCTTTTTTTGTGTAACAGTACAGCAAGTGGGTTTTGTGTGGTGAAAAGTAATCTCATCTGAGGCCATATATGTCTACTTGGGGACAGGTTTAAGTTTCTTAGACTTTTAAAAAATTAAATTCATTTACAAATCAAATGAACAGGCATTACATGCTCTAATGCAGTTCTTCCCTGAAATCCCCAACTCAGTCACCATTTGCTAATGTTTTATGACAGGCAAGGCTTTTTCTGTTAAAGAAGGGGTTTGAGAATAAGTTCTGTTTAGTAAATAAATGTGTTGCCCAGATACATCTTTCTATAGCATTTCTATAAAATGGCCCAGAGGAAATGCACTGAAAGGGGTTGGGTCTATAGAGAGGGGAGGCCCAAGTCCAGATAGGTCTACGTGGGGGCGGGTTTGAATTTATTAGACTTTCATTAATAATATAATGATTTAATAATATGAATTAAGCACATATGGACCAGTGCTTTAAATGTCTGATTACATGAACTTTTTACAACCTTGTGGTTAGGTACGATCATTGCTCCTCATTTTGCAGCCAGGGAAATTGAGGTAGAGAGAAGTTTAATATTCTGACTGTGGCCACCCAGTGAGTAGGCAAGAGACCAGAGTCAACAGACCAGGTTGGTCTGATGCTATCACACACAGTATTTCCACCACCCTTCATGGACCCCCACAAACTATGCAAGGTGTTCTACAGCTCTCCAAAGGGCCATTCAGGACCCGCAAAGGGCAATGGCTAAGGTCAGAGATCACCACTGAACATGCTCCAGAATAAGACAACAGTGTGAGGATTTTGAGAAGATTCTGGCAACTAATCCCTACAATGATCTTCATGTGAATAAAAATTAGCACTTCTGTGCCTGAGTCATCAGTGTAGCTCAAATTTTAAGTAATTTTGAAGCAACAGGAAGATCAAACCTAGCTATATTTCCTGGTTTCCAAGTGAGGTCATTTTTCTTAAACATATAGTTTGGGAATGGTATTAACTTCTTCCTGGATGTGAAGCACCAAGCAGATGGGGCTAGACTTCAGGAAGCACTTATGAATCTGTGAGTGGGCACAGAATGACAGATGACTTTTAATATGGACAAGGGCCAGGTTATATATTCACGGATTTAAAAAAAAAATCTAAAATCATTCAAAAGGAAGGGCTCTGAGGACTGAATCATGGCCCAGCAAGAGCCATGGGCGTCACTGTGGGTCATCCTTAAAGATAAACTTGAAGCATTTTGTATAAAAAAAATCCCAATAAATTATTGGGCATCTTCAAAGTTGAATACTGGAGAGAAAGCAGAAATTTTTATCTCGCCCTTACAGGAAACTTTAGAATTTCTGCCAGCAGGCTGAGCTCACATGATCTCCAGAGGTAGGTGGGTAGTGATTTACTGCATGCGGCTGGGGGTACAAATAGAGAGATCAACCAAAAGGTTGGGCCTCCTCACCTGAGAAGGAAAAGACTAAGAAAACGCAGCCAGTACAGATGAAGTTATTTGCCAATTTTGAAAGCACTAAGGCATACGTGAATTCTAGTCAAAGTTCATGGAATATTTATAAATTTAGAACATCAAGAAGGAAGCACTTCTGTGTTTAACAAGCGTAGGGAAGAGGCTCCTGTTTCCTTCACATTGCTTCCCCTTCCCCACCCTCACCCCTGCAGAGAAAAGCGATGCCAAGAGTAGCAATCCACTTAAGGCCGGGGGGGGGGGGGGGGGGGGGGGGGGGGGGGGGGGGGGGGGGGGGGGGGGCGCTTCCTCTGAAAATGTGAGGAATTTAGAGTGAAATTAGGCTGACCAGAACCGATGTATGGGATGAAAGTATGAATTAAGATCCACTGGATCAAGAAGAGTGTATGGTGGATGCTGGGGAAGAGGGGCAAAACGGATAGGAAAGGGAAAGTAGGAGCAAGAGCTTTCGGGCTCCCAGTTGAGGCTACCTACCATGGACACCACCTGAGGAGAAAAAGGAAAGAAATGCACTTTGGAATGTGGACACGAATGAGAGCCCACAGATGAACACTGTTTTAGGGTTTTTGTGCTTTTTCCCCTGAACCCTTTCCAGGCACCGCAGGGTGTGCAGGCAGAGTGAAACTCCCCGCTTCTTGATACCACTCTTTTTCAAAGCACCCCACTTTCTCATGTCCCCAGTAGATGCCAGGGTTCATCACTATAACAATTCTCTTGCAAACAATGCAACTTCTTTGCCTCTTTCCTCCTTCACAATTGTCCTGAGCAGCTGAATGTGGTGGTGGGAGGGGAGGGAAACAGAAGGGGAGGAGAAGTACACCACAGTGCTGACACGTCTCATTTTAAATTCATAACCACAAACCTCATGAGAACCCTCAGGACTGCCCGGGAATCCTACTGCATTCCCTGACAAGCTCAATTTCCCTCCCTCTCTCCAGCACCGCCACTTCCAACTCTCTCTTACCCCTCAAACCTCCAAATCCCCCAGTTTCTCCACATTCTCAGCTAGTATTCTTGTTTCTTATTTCATTGAGAAAAAGCAGATCTCCCAGCTTGCAGGTATCAGTACCTCTATGGGCTACCTTCTCTCCAATCTGTACTGTGTATACTCATTAGCAGTGGCAGCCTCTTTACTTGGGTGCTAATCTCATCCCTTTTCAAGGAATCTGCTCTCACAATAGTTCCCCCTTTCTCCTACATCAATTTTGTCCCTCTACCATCAATCTCATCTGCAGCAAATATATACCAATTTCCTTGACCTTCACACTCTCCTTCAGTCACTGTCCCATTACTCTGCTCTTTCTTCAAATATTTGTCTATGCTCTGTCTCCATTTCTTCCCTCCCATTTTCTCTTAAACTCAATAAAATCAAAATTGTCTCCACTACTCCAAGTAAAGGTCACCAGCACCCCAAATTTGCAGGTACAATGGACACGTCTCAGTCTTTAACTTACTAGTCTTCTCAGTTGCACTGGACCCTGCCAACCCTGCTTCTTGGATTCCTCATATCTTGGTGAGCACATGGTCCTTGGTTGCCATACTCCTTGCCTCCTACTTCAGTGGCAAGTCCTCTTTACTATCCTTTGCCAGATCCTCCCCATCTTCCAGGCTGTACAAAATGATCATTCTCTGTGGGAAACTGCCTATTGTCTTCATTAGCAGAGAGGTGTGGACAAGGAAGCCGGAAGGCTGGTGATCCTTGAAGCCCTTGCAAAGGTCAGGGCTGTGCACCCATTGTTAGTCCAGACAATGGTAGCTGAAGCAACTTCCCCATTTATTATTATGTAAATCCTTGCTGATGGGCTAGTCTGCCAGTTACTGGAAATTGCCTGCCTAAGGGCTATGGGTGTATCCCAAACCAATAAAAGGTTGGCGGGGCCTGAGCACCTGTGGAAGTCCTACCTCTTGAGTTGGACTTACCAGCCTGGCCCCCCAATATTCCCAAATTATCTCTTGTCTTTTCTCTTTCATTTGTGTGCGGCTCCACTTCCCGATCCTGAACCCTGAACCACGCGGGACATGGAGGGAAACATGTACAACAATTCTCCAGTTTCCAGCAGCACATGTCTAGATTTCATGTTTGAATACTGTTTCATTACAGTGGCTTCAACCAGCTGACAAAGATCAAAGGCCATGAATTCCAAGTGACCCCAGAACATACGACCCTTCCTAGACTTCAATGAACAAGGGACTTGTTTTAAATAATCACATACAGACTTGGGAACTCGTTCTCTCCCATCCACAATGCTGATTTTCATTTCTGAATTAGCACAAACCACCTTACACTCCTCTTCCTAAGGCAGTGGTCGGCAAACTCACTAGTCAACAGAGCCAAATATCAACAGTACAACGATTGAAATTTCTTTTGAGAGCCAAATTTTTTAAACTTAAACTATATAGTAGGTACACTGTTATTAACTTAATTAGGGTACTCCTAAGGCTTAGGAAGAGCCACACTCAAGGGGCCAAAGAGCCGCATGTGGCTCTCGAGCCGCAGTTTGCCGACCACGGTCCTAAGGTTTAAAAACTCTGACTTTTCTTTCTTAGAGAAATACTCAGTGAATTTCTCCTTGCATGACATGTAAATAAGCTCAGCTTTGGTTTGGATTTGTGTGTGTGTGTGTGTGTGTGTGTGTGTGTGTGTGTGTGTGAGAGAGAGAGAGAGAGAGAGAGAGAGAGAGAGAGAGAATGATTTTGGGGTGTGGCCCTCTATTTTATTTGACAATTATTAAAAGTTGGGAAGCTTGGGCCTTTTCTCTTCTCCATCTAAACTTACGCTCAAAATGATCTCATCTAGTTTCACAGATTTAAATCGCATCTATATACTAGCCCTACCAAATTTATATCTCTACGCCCAACTTCTCCCCTGAACAACATAATATACTGGTATATCCAACTGCCAGTTTGAAATATTCATCGTATTGCCTAATGAGTATCTCAGACTTAACATATGCAAAATAAATGCTTAATGTCACTCCACCGGAACCCCAGGTGTTCCCCATTTCAGAATGTAATTGCTTGGGTGCAAAACCAAAGAGGAATCCTTGACATCTTTCTTTTTCACACACTCCACATCAATTCTTCCACAACCTTTACCTGAATGTTCTCCTTCTCATCTCTCCCACATTACCTTTCATCCTAACCACTGCTGTCAGTTCCAAGCTGGTCTCCCTGTTTCGACTATTGCTCACCTCGAGGGTATTCTCCACACAGCAGTTAGATTGACACTTTGGCCCTGAAATCGCTTTCACGTTTCTTGCCATTGTCTACTCCTTGAAGGCCCCACATGACAGAACCCCTGGTTCTCTGACCTCACATCCAACCGTTTTTCCCTTGTTCACGGAGCTCTAGCCCCACAGACATCCTTGTTGTGCCTCATATTCACCAAGCACACTCCCCTGGTAATGCTGGCAGCCTGGCGAGCTCCTCTCCCCAGGCGCAGGTGGTCATCCCCTCTCTCCACCCAGGTCTCTGCCCAAGTGCCACCTCCTCAGAAACAGCTCTTTATCATCCTGTAGAAAAATGTCTCTCCCCACAAACTATTCTTTATCCCCTTCCCCTGCATTGATTGTTTCTTACATTTATATTAATTTATTTAATGTGTATCTCCCGCACTAGTCACTGCTACATCCCCATGCTTGGCACATAGTAGACACTCAATAAATATTTGTCAAATGAATGAAACCAGAGCCCTTGAGAAAACTGTTAGCTGTAGGCTAATCACATACTCTGTGGAACCACGGTGCTCTGAACAAGATGGTAAGGACAAGAATAATGTACCCTCTACCAACTCTCAGGGTTTTGGAAGGGCCAGATGAGAATGTGTGCAAGATGCACTCTCTAAATATCAGTCATCCCATGCCATGATGAATGGGAGTCTTGGTTCCTCTCCTTTATTTTGGATCTTGAATGCAATGTCCAGAAACCTAAAGTGTTCCCAAAGAGCTGCCACTCTATTACTCACTGCTTTAATTATTAGCTCTGCCAACTGTCCATGATCTCTGCTATCCCAGTTTCAGCCAGTTGGCCATATCTCTAATTCCCACTCTGTGTCTGTTTATTCCTAAGCCAGTGTACATACTCTAGTGAAAATATCACACATGTGTTGGCATAAATAATAAAGAGCTATGTGTGCGTGGTGGTTATTTACATGAATGCCCTAGGTTCCGCAGTAATCATGTTTTACAAACCTACATCAATAAAATGTAAAAATGCCTCTCTTCTAAACACTCTTTGGAACTGCTCCTGCCTTGCCTTGTACACACATTTTAATTATTTATTTTCCTCCCAACAATGAAACAATCAGTGACAGCCTGCTGGTTTTCCCCTGCATTTGAAAACATGCATAATAATGCATTCCTGTACAATGATTTTGTGTCACACAAAGCAAAGCTTAATGGGTCAAATGGTGGTGGTGAGCAGGCACTGCAAGGCTGGGCACAGAGTGGGACGGGCAGCCCTAGAGAACTGGTTTCAGTATCCACTATGGTTAGCCCATCCCTGCTCAGCCAAAGAAACCTTCTCAGTGCATTTCTATGACGACTAGAGTCAGCAGTGATGTTGAAGGTTAAAGTGGAAAGTTAGCAGATGTGGCCTTTGTCCTAAACACAGACCTCCCACACCTTCTCTAGGCCTGGAACACGAGAAGGCTGACCTAGCGTTCACTCAAGTCCTCTCCAGGTCACGCATCGTCAGTTCTCCAGTTTGCTTTCACTTCTCCTCCAGCTGGCTCATTCAGAGAGGAGCTATTAGTGTCAGGGGTGGCATCTGCAGGGAGCTAAACAGCCCCCACCGCACTTCACCTTTCTCTAAGCCCCACTCCCACACTGCCAGGGAAGGTTCGCATTATTCTGGTAGCTCAATTCTTGAAGCAAAAATTATTATCTGCTATAATACTCTCTTGTACGGTTTCATTTGAACAAGTTTCTTGCCTCTCTACCACCCCAAAAGGAACTGCATGTAACTACTGAGTTCATTCAGTGGTGAATCACATCTGCCAGTCAATAAAAGCAGCACTCCTTCCCCAGGCACAGCATTAAGGGCTATTGAGGGAGACACAAAGAAGTTGTTATGTCGGCCCCTGCCCTTGGGAAGTGGGTTACCTGCAAGGTATACCAGACCCACACGAAAAAGGGACAAAGCGGTTACTGTAGAAATAGCTGAAATTTGAAGCCTTCACATTTTGACCACTACTTACTTATTTGGCCTTATTTCCCACTCAGGATCCTTCCACATTCTATGGTTTCAATTACTCACAAGTCTCCAAACTTTTGGCCAAGCTGATCTCTGCCTAAAATGTCCTTTCCTACCCGCTGCTATCCTACGTCCTACCCTTTCTTAAAGGCCCAATCCAAATCCCACCTTCTCCAAAGTTTCCCATCTTCCCTGAGCTGAAGCCCCATGAAAGCAGTTGAACTGGGACTCAGTGTGGGCCAAACTAAAACTTGAACTGGACCTACCTAACCTCCTTAACCACCACTGCTTATTATCACATAGTGCAGTGGCAGATAGGCCATTTATCAAACATGCTGATCCTGACAATGGAGTATAATAGTATATTAATTTCACTTACAAATCTCAAGCTCACATATTTAGAGAAAAAGAGGGGAAAAAACTCTCCATGGGAGCTGTTGTTTAGTCTCATGTAGAATATGCTTCCCACGGTCAAGGTCAGGGTCCTATCAGAGGCATCTCCTGATCATGTCTACACAGGCTACCAGATAATAAAGGCAATGTGCCATTTTATGCTACCCCTTCAGAATTTAGGTCCCAAGTTGCTACATTTTTACTTACCTAGAGATGACCTCACTTTCCCAAGCAAGGGCTCCTGAATGGCCTGTGAGCCCTGTAATGTCTTCTCTTGCTCTGGAACCCCTGTTCCAAGTGTTCTTACTCACTGGTCCTTCCTACTTAGCCAACGTGGACTCTCTCGGGTGGTAGCAAAGGAAGACTGACATCTGTACTAGTACTAATCCAAGAGACAATTAAGAGGCTATCACTCTCCAGGTGGCCTGTTTCTACACCTACACACACACGCACGCACACACACACACACACACACACACACACACACACGCACACACACACACGCCTGAGTACTTCCCTTAGCAGGGCAACATGACTATCTGTTTTGAGCCCATTTTTGTGGCTTGCTTGTACTCTACTCTTTAAGAAATTTACTCCATTATGATGATCAAGCCTATTTTCTCTTCACAAAATATGTTGACTAGAATAATAATCAAAAGGAAGACTTTGAACTGCCACGAGGCCTTTCATCTTGTGATCTCAGAAAGCTTTACTGGGCACTAAATAATTAATATACTGCAAGTGACACAAAGACCTGACAGCCTGGAAAACCAAGTCCATCAATGAAAGACTTTTCTCTTTCAGAGCAAGCGAGTGCCTGTAGTTTCTGGGTAAATTAGACAGGAAGCTACAAACTGTCCAGAAACACCTGGCTCTTTTCTTTACTTGATGTGTCAAGTTGGGAAGAGACAGTTACCAGGGTGACCCAAGGGAAGGTCATGGCCCATTTTCACAAGACTTGGTGAGCGCAGGAGAATGGGCACTAACTATTAAACACATTCATCACGATTTATGACTCACTGATGCCTTTCGGAACCATTCCCTCTCATCATCCCCATAACCATCCTGTTAGTTAACCCCTTTGCTAAACAAGAAGACTGAGGCTCAGAAAGCACAACAGCCCTACCCTAGGTCACAGAGAGTGAGAACCAGGATAGGACATACAACCGAGGATGCTTGATAAGTGGACTGACCAGGAATGCCACTCTCCAACACAGACCTCTTAGAGATGATGTTGACTGCTCTGGAGAACAGCTACCCTGAGTGAAATACAGCAGAAAGATTGATCAGGTTGCAGATGCCTGCAACATTCTAAGTGAGAATGACAGAATCCCTTCAGGTCAGCCAGGAAGGTGACTTAGAATCACACACCTTTAGTCAACGCGGCTGGCTCTCCAGAGCCTCAAGCTCAGCTAGCACTGTTTCCATGGCAACCAGGCCCTTGATGGGGTCCTAGCTGGTCCAGGGTAAGGGTGTTTGGGATGGAAGGAGGAAGAGGGGAAAAATATTCTACTAACTTCTAGCCTTTTCAATCCCTCTTTTTTCCCCCCAATCCCTCTTTATCTACTTGTCATCCCTCTCATTTCAGGAAAAAGAGACTGTCCTCCAGGAAACCACACTTTAAATATCACATTGCTCAAAATAAAGACCTCACCCATGGGTGGGCACATTTCCAGAGCCTGGAAGCGGAACGCTCTCACAGGCTGGTGTACTGGCTAGAGAGGCCTGGGTTCCTGGGAACAGTGATGTTACTGTGCAACCTTGGGTAAGCTACTTAACCTTTTGGAAGCTTTGTTTCTCTGCATATAAAACAGAACTCATCTACTTCCCCGTCCAACTGTAGAGACACTCTGAGAATTAATGAGACAGTATGTACAAAGCCCTCAGGCTCTTTTGAAGAAAGATACACAGAAATCCTTGTGCTGCTACCAAAGGGCATTGTCATAATGATGCATTTTAAAACATTCTTCACCTGTCTTACTAAAATAAACTCAGCTTGGATTAAAAATAGATAGGCCAACAGCCTAATTTTCTTCTCCTGGTTCTGGTGCTGCATTTCCCCTTTGCTTCCTTTCATCTTGGACTGTGAATATCAGTGGTCAGTGTTACCCTTGACCCCTATGCAGAGACCCAGGGTGAGAGAGTTGGGAACGACTGTAAAGACCATTTATTTATGTCTTGCCACCACATATATGAGGAAGCTGAAACACAGCAAGGACTAGTGCTTTAGCCAAGGTCATCTCATTAATGGAAAATCAAGAATCTGGTCTTCTGACCCTTCATTCTGTGCCTCACCCAACCAAGGAAGAGGGGAATAAAGAAGGGAGGAGGGGAAGGAAATAGGGGTCCATGAATTTTTGCTCTTTAAACTGCTACTCTGAAATACTCAGGGATGAAAAAGAAAATAAGAAAAAAAAAAGCATGACTTCATGTGTGTGCCTATTTGTATGCAGGCACAATACGAGGTGCTTTACAACCATTGTCTGTGTAAATCTCACAGTTTTCTGAATGGGGGATTATTATCCCCATTTCCATTGAGGGACCTAAGGCTCGGAGAGGTTAAGTAACTTGCCTAAGGTCCTGTAGCCAAAAGGTATGGAGCTAAGAGTAATTAATTCATTTGATAAATATTTATTGAGTCTCTCCTATGTGCCAAGCTCTTCCCTTGGCAGTTAGGATGCATTAGTGAGCAGAATTAAACATTGCCCTCTTAGAGCTTAAAGGGTGAGGAGCTTAAAGTGTGGTGGAGCAGCAATCCAACCACCTCACAAATACTTGTAAGTCTCAATGTTGGCATGTGTTGTAAAGGAAAGATACACAGCCCTATGAGAATGTATTAAAGAGGGACTTGACTTCATCCTTAAGGCCAGGGGAGGGTTGCCTGAGAAATTGGTGCTTGAGCTGGGGTCCTAAAGTTAGATGAGTAGAATTAACTAGTTAAAGATTTAGATGGGGTGGGAAAACAGAGAGGGTAAGGGTCTATTCAAGCCCAAAGACACTGAATTACATGCAGCAGAAAGGCAGGTCAGATCACAGGTATCTGCAGCGTTCTCCTCACTGAGGACAAATGACCTCTCAGGCCCCCATCCCACTCTTTAACTAGTTAACGCTATTCATCCACTTTAGGACCCCAATTTAAGCATCGATTTCTCAGGCAATCCTCCCCTAACCTTAAGGGTGAAGTTAAATGAAGATATGCCAGTTGTTACCAATCTGAAACCTGAATTACCTTCTGGAAAAGTAAAGGGATAAAATTGCCCCTGGAACCACTCTTATAGCCACCTAGCTCCTAATGATCAATCTATATTTGCATTCTCCTCACCATGGCCCCGGCTAACATACCAAATCCTTTCTTTCTCATTGCCAGGTTTTGTTTTGCTTTAAATAGTAGGTGAAGAGATGAAAGGAAGCAGCTGGGAAAGAGAGAAAAGAAGAGGGAGGAAGTTGAAAGAAGAGATAAGGAATGGGCAGAAACAAAGAAGAAAGGAAAGTGCAGAGAAAGAAAGCAAGCATCTGGTATTTTTCCCTACTTAGAAGTTACAAGGGAAAGTTACTCAAAGTACCATTATATAAAGACCATAAAACACCTTGGGGAAAACACGAAAGTCATGCTGCCACCATACAGATGAGCACCCTGGAATTAGCTGCCAGAACAATGTCTGAAAAGAGGAAATTCAATGGCCCACACGCTGCCTCCTCTCCCTCTCTCCTGACTTCCACCCTCCAAACCACCTGGCTCAGAAAGCAGAGGCAGTAATTTTGCGCCAGTAAGTATGAAGGAATGTCGGAGCTGTTATTTGCCTTCATGAAGCACATCTTGAGTGCATCTTTTAGAAATATAATTTAATACACTCTCAGCTTCACTAAAGAAAACCAGAAAAAGTCCAGGAAGGTCTAAAGAAAAAATCAAATATGACCCATACCTCCAGCATCCACAAAACAAGTATTAAACATTCTATTTTATACTAGAGGCCCGATGCACAAAATTCATGCAGGAGTAGGCCTTCCTTCCCCCGGCTGCCAGCACCAGCTTCCCACTGGCACCCAGGACCCAGGCTTCCCTCTCAGCCCTGGCTTTTTCTGGAAGGTTATCTGGAAGGACATCCAGTCTAATTAGCATATTATGCTTTTATTATTATAGATTGTTTTGTGACTTGGTTTTCACACACTTGTCAAGGTAGAATTTGGCTTAAGGACTGGTAAAGAGAGGGCAGAAGGGAGTTCCTCTCAACCCATGACATTTCTGTCTGAAGACTGAGCAGAGAGAGGTGAAGTCATTCTTTGGAAGTACTTGGGGTCAACACCAGCCAGCTCATACCCTAGAGCAGCCATGGGCAAACTACGGCCCGCGGACCGGATCCGCCCGTTTGAAATGAATAAAACTAAAAAAAAAAAAAAGACCGTACCCTTTTACCGTACCCGTAATGATGTTTACTTTGAATTTATATTAGTTCACACAAACACTCCATCCATGCTTTTGTTCCGGCCCTCCGGTCCAGTTTAAGAACCCATTGTGGCCCTTGAGTCAAAAAGTTTGCCCACCCCTGGCCTAGAGCACAGATGCTAAAACTGTGGAAACTTTCATTCCAAAGCAACACAGGCTAAGAGGGAGCAAAGGCTGGTCAATAGCAGGAAGGGAGGCCTGAGCCTGGGTGGACTTGGGACCTAAATGCAGAGAGACCAGGGGAGGCAGATACACAGCTGTGTATCCTCAGCACCACTGGACAGGGAGGCAAGGAACTTCTCCTTGGTAGATTCCTTAAAGGAAGTCACAAGAACCCAAAACTATAGAAAATGTATTATGTCAATGCTTGAACTTTAATGAGAGATGCAGTATATTGGTTTCAAGACTTGAGAAAGATTTTTAGAGTGGAATTCCATCCCACTTTCAAAGGGACAGCCAACGAGGGAAAACTGGAGACAGAGTCCTCTCTCTTTGTGGCCAGTGATACCATCTGATAAATGTGCAGCAGCTCTTAAAGCCCACCCATATGCATTCAAGTATTTGATCCTCACAATGGTCTTGTGGGATAATTTTTTAAAAGCCCAACTTACAGTTCAGACAGATCTGGGTGTCCCCCTGATCTGTCGCTTGCTTCAAAAGACCCAGGAACACCCCTTCTTCCAGTCTCCAATCATCTTCCAATTTATTTTCCAGTCATCACCTTGGGAACCACCTCAGCCATCCTCAGCCTCCAAGACCAGCCAACACCAGTTTTTTACCTTAACTCCTTATTGCCAAACAACCATGAGCCCCCAAACTCATCAGAATTATTCCACTGAGGTGGAGGCTGTTGTCAATCGCTAAGCCAACCTGCATTTGTGGGCCTCCCACACCTACCTCTGTCTAGGCTTCTATTTCCACCCAGACAATGTGGCTCTGGAGGGTGTAGGCTGCTTCTTTCGAGAGTTGGCAGAGAAGAAGCACAAGAGTGAGGGCGCTGAGCGTCTCTTAAATATGCAAAATCAGTGCGGTGGCTGCATTCACTCCAGGATGCGCTGAAGCCTCCCCAAGATGAGTGGGCAAAACTCAGGACACCAGGAAAGCTGCCATGGCCTTGGAGAGGAACCTGAACCAGGCCCTTGTGAATCTGCATGCCCTGGTTCTACCTACAGGCCCTCATCTCTGTGACTTCCTGGAGAACCACTTCCTGGGTGAGGAGTTAAAACTCATCAGGAAGACAGGCGATACCTGACTCACCTCTGAATGCTGGCCAGCCCCCAGGCTGGGCTGGGCGAGTATCTCTTCAACAGGTTCACTCTCAAGCACGACTAGGAGCCTTTGGAGCCCAGAGGCCTTTGAGAGGTCCCTCTACAACCCCTGCTGTCTGGCTTTTGCAACCATGAAGCCCTCTACCATGCTTTTAACAACCATGGAGCCCTCTCCCATGCTTGGACCAAATGGAAACAATAAAGATTTTTGCAGCAAAACAAATTAATACATTAAAAAAAAATAAAACAATAAAAGCCCAACTTCCAGAGAAAGAAAATGAAAACCAAAGAGGTTAAGTCAGAGCTTCCTAACCTTTTTTTATATCATGACACACAGAGAAAATGCTAATATTTGTATGGCCCACTGGGGTAAATAGAAGAAGCTGCCCATAGTTAGAAGCAAATGGACCCAGCGCTTCAGCCACTCCTGGTCCAATCCAGCCTCCCAGAGTTCTGAGGGTTCACCAGATTGGTATCTCTTCTACACACCTCGTGGCCATCTGTAGCACATGCAACACCAATGCACACTGCTGGGGAAGGAAGCTCTGGACCACAGTCACATGCAAGAAGCCACAGAGAGTGCCATCTACTCTGCATCTTGCCCTGGGAACATCTGAGACAGCAATACAGATGCTAGCCATAAAAGAATTCTGGGCTTACTCCGTGGGCAGTTAGGAAAAGAGCAGGTGTGTCCAACACTTTGTCATCACCCACACAATGCAGGTGATTTGGGTAAGGGTCTTGAAGTTGGATGTGATGGGGCCCTAGGACATTCCCCTCAAGCCTTTATAACTGCTGGGCTGCTTCACCAAAGAAAAAGGGTAAAATTCGGCTCCTTTCTCTACTCTGAGAAATGCACAAAATAATTTCAAAGGATGGGTACTGAATGGCCCAAAAGTAATGATTACAAATGACTGAGTTAACTGCCATCCACTGCCTCATCTTTCATCATACCAGCGTCTTATCAGAAGTCTCATCAAGATTAGTGGCTCATCATGACTGATGACATTTGCCGACCAAGATGGCTTGGCTTCCTCCCTTGTCCCTTCAATCATAGTGGCAGGAAGAGCCTTCTAAGGTTTGAGCATTATCTCTGAGAAATTGCTTTCGACAGTGATTCCAGGAGTGGCTTCCAAGATAATGGACTCTGTCTGCAAGTGACACTCTATCTCCCAGGACTTCCCAGGTCTTGCTGTCATTGGAGATTCTGGGCAGCACTGGGCATGATGGCCACTACTCCAGGTGGATGAGAAACTAAGCTTTGTAGCCTGCTGAATAAAAGATTATAGTCAATATGAGTAAGTTACACTCAGGCAGCATCTACACAACATTAAACCTCTGGATGGAAATGAAATATTTCCTGGGTTCCCCGAGTATCTCCAAATGCACACCACAGGTTTCCATCTCATCAGGATAATGTGCCCTATGTCAATCCAGCTCAAGAGAAGCAGCCAGAAATAAGCACTGAAAATATTTGGAGCAGGTAAATGAAGCACAGGCTAATTAGATAATACTACTTGTATCGCTAACAACTGTGCATCTGGAAAGGTGCTGTAGGAAGGTGAAGTCATGTCCCTGCTAATTGCTCAAATTTGACAAAAGATTAGCACAGGGTGGGAAGGAGAGATATCATTTTTCCCTGGGCCATGCACACAGGGTAAACCCTTTTTTTTTTGTGCAGATATATCCAGAGACTTCTAGAATCCCTACATCCTTGAATAACTTATCATTACCTTCTTAAAATGCATTGCCACAGTAAGCATAAAACAGCAATCACTCACTAAGTGACTTGTGACCACACCCAGCCTAATAGTGTGAGACCTTCAAATTCTTATCTCAGTAAAATGACAATTTATTGCATATCATGCAATTTGGAGTCATTTGTAAATAATAGAAAATGTGACTATTAAATTTGCCACTATTGAGAAATTGCTGTAATCAGAAGATGAAAGTTAGAGGAATATAACCAGATAAAAAGGTATTTTTCCAGGTATATTAAAATTCACTGCGATTGTACTGAGTATCCAGACCCTGAACTGGGCAGAGTTGGGGGAGGCAATACTTGTTAGCATACACCCCAGAAGTCCTATCCATGCTTTCCTCACTGTCCACATTTGTAGACATGTGCAGTTTTCCTCTCTGTGCTCTTTATAGTTATTCTGCTTGCCCACATTCAGGTCCAAGCAAAAAGGGCTGCAGAAAATCTCCATCAGGTTCTTATGGAAGCTCTGAGCAATCATGAAGATTTTAAGTTGTGCCAGAGATAGAAAACTGACTATTGTTTTCAGATTTTTTAAATGGGAAAATAAAATGGAGTTCAGGGACCATAGACTTAGAAGTTTAACAATAGTCTCTGGTAAAATTCTAAAATGTGTAATTAACCAGATGGCTTAGAAATCTTTAGAAATATATACTGATCATAGAGAGACAAAACCAGTTCAATAGGTTTAGACATGGTCAGATGAAGGATAATATCCTTACTATCAAAAGAGCAATACACTCCCACACCCACATATTCCACCAAAATAAAAAGTAAAAGAAGTACAAAATCAAGACCCTTCTAAAATAAATAGATCCTGATATTCCTCTCTCTCTCTCTCAACCTCACTTTTTCTGACACATACATACAAAAATACAAAAGACTAATTAATTTTTGAGAAAAGCTCAAATCCAACAGTAACCAAAGGAAAACAAATTAAAACACTGAAATACTACTTTTTCTTATGGATTTAGAAAATATTTCAAAATAATCCTATATAATAAAAGTCTAATATGCAAATTGACTGAACAACAGAACAACTGGTCACTATGATGAGCACCAACCACCAGGGGGCAGATGCTCAACATAGGAGCTGACCCCTGGTGGTCAGTGAGCTCCCACAGGGAGAGTGCCACTCAGCCAGAAGCCAGGCCCATGGCTGGCAAGTGCAGCAGCGGTAGCAGGAGCCTCTCCTGCCTCCATGACAGTGCTAAGGAGCAGCAAGCCGAACAGTAAGGAGCAGTGAGCAGGAGGGTGGTAAGGACCGAGGGGTCCTGGACTGAGAGAGGGCGCAGGCTGGGCTGAGGAACCCCCTCCAGTGCACAAATTGTATGCACCGGGCATCTAGTATTTAATAACTTAAACAATTTAAAACAAATTTTAAAATAATTACTCCCAAAACTGATGAGGGGTAATAAAGTAAATAAATATATGCGTTTCTAGTTAATTATTTGTAATAATAATGAAATATGGACTAACAATGAGTGCTTAGTATGTATAAAGCCCTATACACATTCATTCATTTTGTTTATTTATTTATCACAACTCTAGGAAACACATAGTGATATCCTCAATTTGCATATGAAGACATTAAGAAGATAAGTCTCAAATGCTCTGGAGATTTTGATTCTCACTTGTCATCTGGGGGAGGGAGGATGGTGGGGAGAGGATGAGAGGAGAATTGCAAAGTCCCACAGGTGATTCTGATTTGGGCATAACTATCTCCTTACAGAGAAAACAAAGTGCACTGTCCTGTAGATAAATGCATATAAACAATTTTGACAATATGCAGAATCTTAAAACTTTGATTCTACCCTAAAAATATTCTGAAGTAATAAAAATGTTTGTTAACAATTGTATTCTTCAGTAATTTTATAGTAGGAAATGCTATCTCAATTTGAAACAACTTAAATATCTAGCAGTAGTTAGAATAATTATGTGCCAAGTCCTGGTTTAAGCTTTACTTGAATTGTCTCATGTATTCCTTATAGAAACATTAAAGATAGAGATTATAAATATTCTATTTTGCATATAAAAAAAACTGAGCCATAGAAAGGTTGAGTAATTGGTCTGAGATCACAAGCTGACCTACCCATTGGCAGTATCAGGACCAGGGTCCATGCAACCTTACCTCAGAGTTTTCACTATTAATCATCAAACTCTACATTTTTTAATTCATTTCCATGATGGGATATTATGAAGCCATTAGAGATAATGTTTTCAAAGAGTTTTTCATAACATGAGGAAATATTTACCTTTTATGCTTGGAAAACTGCATATATATGATCTCAGCTATGTAAAAAATATACAAAGAAAATGCCTGGAAGAAAATATACAATTAACAGTAATTGTCTTTGAATGGTTTGGTCATTTATTTTCTTCTTTATACTTTTCTGAATTTTTCTTATTTACTACAGTAAACATTTGCCTTTAAAAAAAAAAAAAGAATATCCAGGATAGAAAATAAAAAGTCATGCTCATGCTGAATTGCCCTTATTTCCATTTTGACAATGCATTTTAAAATTTGACAAAGTAACTTATATTTAGGGCATTAAGGAAGGGAGCAAGTTTAATATAAAATGTCTCAAACTGTTTATTAATGGAACAATGCTTCTTGTATTAATAAAAGAGGACCAAGATTAAGGCTTATGTGCTCTTGAATTTCTAATCCCAGAACCTAGCAGTGCCTTTTTCAGTATTCACTGGTAAATATTTGCAGAACGAGTGACCTTATCTTGTTTAATTAAAAAAAAAAATCAATGACAAGAAATGGAAGAATGCCTTATCAAATTTGTAGTAATAACTGATGCAACAGAAAAAGAGTCAAAATTTGAAATTATCTAAGCCCAATTCAGATAAAATGCAATACTCCTTAAAGTTTCCAAAATATCAATTGTTTATGTATCAAAAGTCTTAAAATGACTTATCCATTGATTTACCGATTCAAGAAACACCCCAAATAACTATGGATGTGCACAAAGGCTTAGCCTCAATGATGCTCCCCGATAATACCCAAAGATTAGAAACAGTTCCATAAGAATGGATGAAAGGTTGAAACACTGTGGGTGTATATACTTAAAATACAATACTGTCCAGTCAAAGGATGCTGCAGCAACTTACTTATTGATGAAGCTATCCTATATAATAAAACCCTAATATGCAAATTGACTGAATGGTGGAACAACCTATCGCTCTGACACGCACTGACCAGCAGGGGGCAGACGCTCAACACAGGAGCTGCCCCCGGTGGTCAGTGCACTCCCCCAGGTGGAGCACTGCTCAGCCACAAGCCAGGCTCATGGCTGGTGAGTGCAGCGGCGGTGGCGGGAGCCTCTCTCACCTCCATGGCAACACTAAAGACCCCTTGGGGATGTCCAACTGCCAGCTTAGGCCTGCTCCCTGCCCGCAGCAGTTGGACATTCCCCAAGGGGTTCCAGACTGCGAGAGGGCACAGGCTGGGCTGAGGAATGCCCTCCCCCCAGTGCACAAATGTCATGCACTGGGCCTCTAGTATTTTCATAATATGTTCAATAAAAAAGCAGACTATAAAACACTGCAAACAATGTGGCCCTAATTTGGTTAAAAAAATATAAAAGTGGTAAATAGCTAGAGATAAATACATATAATACAGCTTGGAAAGCTATACCTTAAAATGTTAGTGGTAGATATCTTTGCATGATGTAATTATGGGTAGCTTATGTATATTTTTTTCACAATGCTCTGTTAAATGTGAATTTCTTTTTTAAATGTAAAAATATCTCCTACATAACTCTAGAATGGGATGTTGCAGTAGGTGCTGATTTTACAACATTTCATGTAAAAAAAGAAGAAGAAAAACCCAAAAACTCAAGTCTGGATGTTTGACTGCCCTAAGCTCTTATATAGCAATAGCATCAATGCAGCATGGCTGCTAAAAAGACATTAACTCCAATCTTAAGTGACACCACTAACAGCAAACCTCCAGACTATGGGCAGCAGTGACTCCCTTGGGCTCTGCAATGGGCAAAGCACATAGATAATATTGCATTCAGTTCTTGGCATTATTTTAGGAAAAGAACTGACAAACCAGGAGTCCAGAGCAAAGCAGCAGGTGGCAGGGACATCTGTCATGAGCAAGGTTTGCCCAGAAAAGAAGAATCTACTGAGAGGCATTACCTCTACCATCCTTCCCAACTTAGTGTCTGTTTCCTTTTATATAATCCTCCCTGAGCACCTACCACTGGGAAACATTCTGGCTAGTTCCCCAGAACAGCACAGTCTTGTCTACAAGGGTGGGCGATGGTTGGAGTTGGAATGAGACCCAGGAGGAAGAGATAGGTCCAGAGGAGAGTAAGCTAAAGTGGGAAAGAGAAAGACAGGCACAAGAGGGGACAAGGGCAAAAGTGCATTCCTGGAGGGCTTACGGAGAGCCCTGAAACCCAGATGTTGGCATGGGAGGAATTGAGAGGCTAAGAGATCACCAGCAACAGCAAAATAGAAAGATGGCTTTGGCAGTAGCTTTTAAAGTGCCTCAGGTCAGGGAGGAGTCATATTACATTAAACCCATTTATTTATTCATCAACTACTACCCAAGTGCTTGGATGCTGCAGACACAAAATGGAGTTTCACATACAGTGGCCCTGGCCTGGAGCTAGGAGCCTGTGTCAATAGAAAAAGAACAACCAAATGGATTTTGTTGAAAAATAAATGACACATTACAAATGTACACGTTCTTTTTGCAGAAGAATCATGCTCAAATCTATGTATCATTACTTTTTATCATAAAATAGGCTTCCATGTTTATATCCTGACAGCATAATTTAGCTTATGAGCCCACTGAGCAAATTCGTTAACTTGCACAGTCATCTACTGTTTGTTGTCATTCCAGAGTTATAGGGTCATCATAAGCAGTTTGTGTATCAATCCCTGATCATGTAGAGTAGGTTGTCCATGTTTTAAAGACCAAGAAAATTTCGAGGCATGATTTAGGACTTATCAACATGAAGAAAAGGTGTCAGATGAAAAGCTGAAATGATCAAACAGGGGCTATTGAACTCAGTTATCCTCTATTGAAAATGAATTAATTAAAGCTAAAAAAATGGTAAGAACACCATAAGCCATTTGCCTTATTTAAAGCCTTATGCTTAAAATTTCATGAGACTCAAAATGAAATGTTTCTAAGTTAGAATATAGAAGGGCATTTTCTATATCCAAACATAGCAAAAAAAATAATTTTTATGACATGATTTCAAGGGAGCAAAGAAAAGTGTGGGAAAAATATGGTTACATATTTGTAAAGTTTGATAAACCTGAATTTACATTTCTATTTGACTACTTATTAGGTATGTGATTGAGGCAGATTAATGAACATATTCAAGTCTCAATTTTTTTCATGTTAAAAAATTTAATGGGGATGAAAAGTCTGCCTTGTGTGAATATTAAAAGATTTTATGAGATGCGTATCGTAAATGCCAAGCATATACCAATGCCTGCTTTAATATGAGTCTCCCCTTCCCTCATTAGAATCAAATTATTGGAGGCCAGCATGGGTTTTGACGGAGGCCAGTTGATTGACAACATAGCAGTGCAAGGACTTCTATCATCATATGTGCCTGGTGCTAGAGATGTAACTAGGAATGTAGATAAAATGTCAAAAACATCTCCCAGTACATGTAATGAAGTTTTAAAAAACGCATTTGTAATGTCTCTTTTATCATTTTTATTGCATTCAATTCAGCAAACATTTATTGAGTGCCTACACCATTCATATTCATTCCCTATTTTAGCAGAACTTCTACTGCATTTTGATGTGAGGTCAGAGACGGGTGTTTCGAGTCTCACGTTTTGATGACATTGAGAAGTTTTCTGTCCTCAATTCTGCGGTGCCAGTTCCCTTGGCCATTAAGCTCCAGGCTGGTACAAAGGAGTTCTATCAGCTCAATGAATTAACAAAGAATAATCCTTTCCACAGAGCAGGAAATTCAATAACAAAGGTAGTCAGAAAGAGTGGGAAGAAGACAGTCAGAAAGAGGGAGGGGAAGTGAGGGACAGTTACAGACAGACAGAGGACAGTCAGAAAGATACAGGGGGGAAAGACAGACAAATGGACAATCAGACAGATGGACACATAGACAGAATGATAATCAGATTGACAAAAAGATTGTTTTCTTGTCTTTAGACAATGATAGTACCTTACCTACTTCAAGGGCTATTGAAACAAACATTTCTAGCCCTAGCTGGTTTGGCTCAGTGGATAGAGTGTCAGCCTGTGGACTGAAGGGTCCCGGGTTTGATTCTGATCAAGGGCATATACCTTGGTTGCAGGATCCTCTCTGGCCCTGGTGGGGGCTTGTTCAGGAGGCAACCAATGGATGTGTTTCTCTCACATAGATATTTTTCTCTGTCTTTCCTTCTGTCTTCCACTCTCTCTAAAAATCAATGGAAAATATCATCAGGTGAGGATTAAAAAAAAAGAAGAAACAAACATTTCTAAAAATGAAAGAAAGTATTACGTTCTAAATGGTAATGAAAACTATCAATATTAAATGTCAAATAAGATACAAAAATCACACTAACATAAGTATATGTGATTTTTAAACATTTCTATAAGCAGCATACTGAAGCCAATCAATCTTCATAAAAAAAAAATCTGAAAAAGAGGTCAGATCCATTCAGATCTGCCTTCATGTGAACCTGCTTGGTTTTCAAAGCTAATCAGCTCATGCCTCCTCCTGTGACATTCACCTAGTCATTGGGAGCTCACAGAGATCCAGCTCTACCCCTCTCTTAGAATTAGATTCATTCATGGTGATTCTTTCAAGACAAAAGCCTCTCTGGCTTCTATCTTATAAAAATCTTATAAAAGTCAAGCTGCAGGGCTCCTACTTAGCCACCAAAGACTCCAGCTGGCAAGGCCTGACAGTTCCTTGACTGGGCCCAAGAGTGGTTTGCAGGAGGCGGTGGGGTTGGGAGGAGAACCACTTACTCAGAGTGCCGGGGCTCAGAAGGTTTCCTCAGCCATGAAAAAAAAAGTCTAAAAACTTTTGCAACGAAATCTGCCTCAGTGAGTATACTGGCCCCTTCCACACCAGCAGCTTCACTTCCACAGGGTTTCCTGGGGCTTGAAGACACCTGACCACATGGCAGGGCCTGCGTGGCTGTGGATGAACTGGGCAGGGAGGTTATTTTTGCCCACGGCCCTGTTGCTGGAGGAGACTGCAGGGCCAGGTTTGTTATGTAAGGTGCCGTCTTTAACACTAGGGTGTCCCTGGTGACAAATAACCATAGGGAAAACACTCTAAACTGCTTTTCTCATAGCAGGTATGGGTTCATGATGCTAACCGCTCCTCTGGTCACCCCTATGTTCAAGGGCCTGCGTTGACAGGCTGCAACCTGAACTGAGACCTGGGACGGGTTGAGAGAAGAGACCGGAGGTCTAGCCTGTGACAGACTGTGGGCAAATCACTTCCTGGATGTAAGTCTCAGACTCTGCCTTTGTAATATAGAGAGGCTAGAATAACTGGTTGCCAAGGTCCTTCCTGGCTCTGATTTTACCTACATCCCTTATGTCCGTATCTTAGATCCTTCACCCAGCTAGCAATCCAAGGCTGGATACTGATCCCTTAACCTAGTGCTCCAACCAGCAGAAGCCAACAACCACAGGTCAGGACCAGGGACCCCCAGGCAAGAGATGCTGGTATGTCAAATCTGACCTTCTCTCTCATTCTAGCCAGGTGAGCAAAACTGCATATTCCCTCCCTTCCCTTTGCTCTACGACAGATGGAGTGTCCCAGAACAGCCAGCTCTACACACAGCTGCAGCCCCCAGCAGGCTGACAACTGCCAAGCCCAGCTGATGAACAGAGCCCTCCCTACGCTGGCCATCCTTCAGGATAACACCAAGCATTTCTTGCACTTAGGCAGCACCTCTGCCAACATCACAATAATGGCCAAGCTCTAGGCAGTAGGAGGAGAGAAAACCCAATAGCACAGGGATATAATCCAATCTCAGCAGCCTTAATCGGACCAAGGAAAACAACTTGTGCTCTTGCTGGGCTCTTAGTAGTAATTCTTTCTGACATTGAGTTTCATGATCTGCCTATCCATGGGGGGAAGCAGGGGGAGAAAAACAAACCAACCAACCCATTTTTCAAGATTGATATCCCATAAACTAGCTGAGATCTCTAAAGCCTCTACAATCATCCCTCCCCGCCCTCCAAAGCTTGCCCAGAAGTGTCCTTTAATTTGAAGAGTTTCTTCTGTTCCATTTAGAGGAGTGACGTTTGGCATGGTGATCTGGTTCTCAAAGCAGCCCTTTCAGGCTAGCTTTTGCTCATCACAGAAGCCTAGATCACATACGCAAGATAGAACAGACTCATGTCAATGGTTTGAAATTAAAGAATAAATGAAGGAGGCAACAGACTTCAAAAGAAAGCCAGCCCCTTGGCAAAGGAGGGGGAGAGAACACGGATACTCAGAACAGCCCAGATCCCGTTCCCTTTGTCGTTAGAGAGCCCCTGAGGACTGATTCTTGTTTGACGTGGAGCCTGTAGTTTGACAAAGTCTGAACATGACCCCTAAATTGATTTTAAATCCTTCTTCAGAGGAAAGTGAAATGATAAAACACACAGCACCCTTTAGAGACCATCTGTCAGAACCCCTCAACAGATGGGGGCTTAAAACTCAGTTAGCTAGTTTTTGTTTAAACTTTCAGAGAATTTGCAGGTGTGAAATGGGCCCCCCGGATGGCAGGCCTCTGCAGGGCCCAGGTTCTAATGAGAACTCCATGAGAATTACTAGACAATGGGATCAGGACAAGCCTATGAGGCTCCAACCAAGCCCATTTCCTGGTTCACACGGACATCTCCAGACATACAAAATCTCCTTCACAGATCAGAAATGCTTAGTCTGTTTTCTCTAGTTGAAAATTCACAAAGAAAGCTCTCAGAGAACAGTGAGTTTCTATATTAAAGCATGTAAAACTTAGACTTGCAACCCCAAAATACCAAAAGCTAGCATTTTGCCTATTTCTTTTTTTTTTAATATATTTTATTGGTTTTTTTACAGAGAGGAAGGGAGAGGGATAGAGAGTTAGAAACATCGATGAGAGAGAAACATCGATCAGCTGCCTCCTGCACACTCCCTACTGGGGATGTGCCCGCAACCAAGGTACATGCCCTTGACCGGAATCGAACCTGGGACCCTTCGGTCCACAGGTGGACGCTCTATCCACTGAGCCAAACCGGTCAGGGCTTGCCTATTTCTATATGGGTTTCCTACATGACCATGGGATTAGCAAGTTTCTGAGTATCTAATCCAAAGTCACTACACTGGAGGGACCTGCGGCCCGCGGAGGAGAAATACTTGCCCAAAACTTTGCAGCATGTTGGTGGAAAAAGCAAGATCCCACTGCAGTACACTGTCCTTCCTAATTTCTCCGCTACTTTGGGACCAGGGTAGTGGGAGAGGCTCTGGGTTGGGGACAGGATGGGGCAACACAGGGAAATGTGCTTTTCCAGCTATCTGTTGCTCTGTCACAAACCACTCCGATATTTAGGGTTTAAAACAATGACAACATCTGTTTTGCTCACAAATCTGCAGTGTAGGCAGGGCTTGGCAGGGCAGCTTATCCCTATTCTGCTCAGTCAACTGGATGATTTGAAGGCTGGAGGCTGGAATCAACCAAAGGCTCATTCACTCACATGTCAGGTGGCTGATGCTGCCTCTTGGCTGGGACATCACCCAGGGCAGTGGCTGGAACTCCTAGAAATGGCCTTTCCATGAGGCTGTTCGCCTTCTTCACAGCATGGTGGCTGGGTTCCCAGGGTTTGGGTGAGGGCATCCAGAGAGAGAGAGAGAGAGAGAAAGAGAGAGAGAGAGAGCGAGCGCCAGACGGAAGCTATTCCCTTTCCCAGTGTAGCCTCAGAAGTCACTCAGTGTCAACTCTGTTAGTCAGGTGTGAGCAACCCAGGTAAGCCCATTTTCAAGGAAGGGAAAGGAGGAGTGTCAAAGAATTTGCAGCCACCACACAGCCAAAGAATCCTTTTTCTACCACATAGGGTAGAAAATAGGAGTGGGTTTCCACTATTTCATATAATCCCACAAGAAAACTTGCTTATTCTGTGCCTACTCTATAAAAGGCACTATATTAAAGCTTTTATATGCATTATCTCCTTTCAACTTCATTCCCAAAACAGAAACCACACTCTCATGTTACAGATGAGGACACGGAGACTCTGAGAATTAGCTTGCCTCCACTCACTCAACTAGGAAATGGCAGAGAAGATTGTATTCCGGGTCCGGATCTAAAGCTCGTTCTCTTCTCACGAGTTGCACTTCAGCAGTGGGCAGGGACTGTATCCCGGTGATGTGTGATGGTTAATTTTATGTGTCCACTTGACTCAGCCAAGGGATGCCCAGATATCTTGGTTAAACATTATTTCTAGGTGTGTCTTTACAGTGTTTCTGGAGGAGATTAGCATTTGAACTGGTGGGCTGAATAAAGCAAATAGCCCTTTCCAGTGGGGGTGGGCATCATCCAGTCCATTGAATAGAACAAAAAGGGGGAGGAAGGTAATAGTTTCTTTCTTCCTGACTGTTTGAACTGAGACATCAATCTTCTCCTACCCTTGGGCTGGAACTTACACCATCAGCCATGCTCCTGGTTCTTACTCATTATGACTCAGGCTGAAATTTACTTACACCATTGGCTTTTCTGGGTTTCCAGTTTGCAGATGGCAGACCATGGAACTTCTCGACCTCCATAATTGCATGAGCCAATTCCTTATCAAAAACCTCATATAGCCCTAACCGGTTTGGTTCGGTGGCTAGAGTGTTGGCCTGCAGACTGAAGGGTCCCACGTTCAATTCCTGTCAAGGGCCTGTACCTTGCAACACCAGTGAGGGATGTGCAGGAGGCAGCTGATGGATGTTTCTCTCTCATCGATGTTTCTAACTCTCTTTTCTTCTCCCTTCCTCTCTGTAAAAAATAAATAAAATATATGTAAAAAATCTCATATATATCCTGTTGGTTTTATTTCTCTGGAGGACCCTAATATATGGTGCAACATCCTAAAAAAATGCTGAGCCCTAGAGAACTGTGATGTGATGTGCAATAAAATTAGCAAAACTCTCACAGTTCCTGGCAAAGTCTACTTCTTGCACAGATAGGAAGAAAACTGGAGCTCTCAACTTGGATGGAGTACTCCTGGTGAAACTGTGTCTACCTTTTGTGCTAATGGAGTGATCAGTAGTTCTTTTGCCTGGCTAGATCTTTTCATCCTTCAGGCCCACCTTAAATGTCACCATCTCAAAAAGTCTTTTCTTGATCACCCTATCAGAGGAGGTTCCTGCACACTGATATGTTCTATCACTGCCTGTTGTTTGTTTCCTGCACATTGTTCATCCCAACCTGTAATACATATCAGTTTAGTTACTTTCTCATTGTCTGACTCTCCTGGACTGTAAGCTCCATGAGAGCAGGGACATCAAGTGCCTAAAATAGTGCCTGGCAGAGAGTAGGTGTTAAATAAACATTTTTGGATGAACAAATGAATGAATGAAACAATGATTCTAGACTGTGAATATCTTGAGATCAATTCTTGACCTCCAGGTGCGAGGTCTATAGGTCCAAATTGTCAAGCCCCACTATGGAAGAATCAGTTATAATAATAGTGATCTTAATACACTATTTACTGTGAGTCAGATACTTATCACTCTGAATATTATAACATTTCATCCTTATAATAACCCTGTAGCTTATGTGTTATAACTCTTACCATTTTATAGATGAGGAAACTGAATTTCAGAGAAGATATGTAACCTCTATAAATTAACACTGCTAGACAGAAGTAAGGCACCCTAGCCAGTTTTGCTCAGTGGATAGAGCATTGGCCTGCAGATTGAGGGTACAGAGTTTGATTCCGGTCAAGGACACATACCTTGGCTGCAGGCTCCTCCCCAGCCGAGGCCTGGTCAGGTGTGTGAAGGAGACAATCAATTGTTTTTCTCTCCCATCAATATTTCTCTCTGTCTTTCCCTCTCTCCCACTCTCTCTAAAAACCAATGGAAAAATGTCCTCAGGTGAGAATTAAAAGAAAAGAAAAGAATCAAGGTTAAGATTCCCAGTGAGGTCTGTTTGATTCCATAGTCTTTCTCTTTGCTCTTAGGCAATACTGCCAACAATAGGTTTCTTTAAAGGTCTAATAAAAAAGCAACTGGAGATCAATTTTAAAACAATAATTTTTTATGAAAAAAAAAAGAGAACTGCATACCAGAATCTCTGGCAATGCATTCCTGACATAAAGTTAGTATTTGGACCAGATCCCTGTTTATTAGTGACAGATACCCAAATTGTACGAGCCTGGATCTTCAGAAGACACATAAGGAGTGGTATGAAAAAGTTCAGCTTTGCTTGAACCCTTTAAATAAGATAACTTAATGTAACTTACACTAAACTCTCAGTTTTCTACCTAGGAATCAGCTTTGACACAGGACTTGGCCCCCATGCTGCCTCTAGCATCTCTCCTAGTTGTGTTTTGTGATATACTCACGTAACTAGGAAATCTGTTAGTGAGAGAAACCTGATGTTTTCTGGACTCCTCTACAACTCTAGAACTTTAGGCCAATATAGGAACAAAAGTTCCTATAATTATTCCCAGTTGCTAGCTTTGAGATATCTACTACACTTTAAGCCTTTTATGTTTTCTACTCCGAACATGTGTTTGAGCCATATTCCAAGTGTCTTCTCATCTGGGAAAGAAAAATAGAATCTATCATGCATTTGCCAGCCTTTCTATTCATCCTGCAGAAACATAATGTAATAAGCCATGTAAATATTGTTATGCTAAAAGAACCACCGTCTCTGAGATGAATCTCATGCATTCTTTTATTTTTCACAGAATCTCAGGGTTGGAAGGTTCTTCAGGGGGCCACCAAGTCCACGTTTCCTCTCAAAGCCTTTGGCAATTACAGCTGATCCCTCTGCCTTTTCTCCACAAGATTTCAAGTGTGTTTGCAAGAGAGGGGGTGAAAGTGGGGGAGGGGAGGAGAGACACTAATCCATGAGTGGCCAACGTTGACTGATGGAAAGATCCTCTTTATCTAGAACTTCAACTTGACCTTCCTCAAACTGCCCTTTAAGAAACTGAAGGAAAAATAGCCCATTTCTTCTCTTCTAATAAGTGCTTTATTCATAATAATATGTTCCAACTAGTCTGAAATTTTGAAAACTTATCTTTGAAAACAGGTGCTCTTAAGAAAGATTGTTTGCATAATAAAACCTAAAAACTAATTTCAGGAACAATTAACTACAAGTAGTAGACATTGAACAAATGGATGAATGAATGAACAAATAGCTTCACACCAATTAAAGTGGAAATTTCCATTATATTCTTAATAGACACCATTGAGTCGCCATGTGGGCACATCAACTTTGAAGGGAGAGGAGAATATCTCAGACCTCAGAGGGAGGGCTGATGTCTCTGTCCCCCTTCCTCACCTCAGCCTGGGAGACCAGAAAAACCATCATCTTAAATTCACCATCCCCTTAATGTCCAACAGAGGGCCTAACCAGAGTGAATGCTCAACAAATACTCAATAGAATTTCCAAAATGGAAAAGACCCCCCCATTAAGACTAACCATTTTGCTCCAAGAAAAACAAACCAGCAATATTCAGTGGTTAGGCCCAAGTACACTGGACATGACCTCAGGAGTCCCTGGAAGGCTCATATTTGAACATCCCCATCCCCAAACACCGTGACACCTGCTATTGATGCCTAAAGTTCCTTTATGGAAGCTAGAACCTGTCACAGCACACATTGTCAACCTTTCCCTTCAAAAGTGTCAAGACCCTAAGAAAAGATAAATTGACTTCAACTCACACTAAGGTGTAAGGGTTGTTGGCAAGCTACAAGAAACCCTTTTTGGAAAGCTACAAGAAACCAATTACAAACAAAAGAATGAATCAAGTGAGTCCTAAATCTCCTCTTCTCTGGGCTAAATGGTTAGAATAAACTGAGATTGCCTATCTCCTCTGGGAAAAAACACACACACACATGTTTGAGTAGACTTCCCTTCTTAAAAGATGCAAGACCCACAACAAGGGACCCACATAGTGCCTCTCAACTCTGTATTCATTATGTGCTTTGCAAGGGTATCTGTTACCCCATTAATTGCACATTGGGGCAAGCTCCAGTATGTCTGAATCAGGAACCAGGCACACTAATGCTTGGCCCGGGTCTGCTCTGGAATGATACTCCCCACTCATGGCTCTATGAATCAGCTGCCCATATTCTCTCCCCCTCTCTCTCCCCTTCCTCTTCTGCTTCTCCTCCTTCTCCTTCTTCAGGTTTTAAGTGAAAGATAATCTTATTAAAATCACCAGAGCAGTTTTTCAAGCCACTCCTATATTCCCACCCTCCTGAGGACATGCCTTGGGGGTGGAGGCTGGTGAACTGTCTTTTAAAACAGCTCCTCAGGTACTAAGTACCCTTCCTTCCAAACAGGAGTCCAAAGAAAAGGCCCTTTAATCATGAAAAGATAATAGAGTTACATACAGATCCTAAGGGCCCCAGAAAGACCCACAGGACCCCTTGCTAACTAGGATTATGGGTCCCAGACAGGGCTCTGCCTTCGATCCTCGAATGAAGTCCTCAGGTCCAACCCCAAGGAAAGATCTAACCATGCTGGGAAGAAGGAAGCTCCTATCCAGGGTTGTGGAACCCCATTCACCCTCTCAGACCCCAAGGAAAAAGAGGTCATGGCTTCCTCCATGGCCCAAACATCTCTACCCTCATGAGCTCAATCGTTTATTGGCCCACATAAGAGGAGCTTTGATTTAGTCCAACAGCTTGTCTATATGGAAACTAGACTGGCATTTTTTAGTTCACTGAGTCCTTCCCCAGATTCTAACAAGTTAGGGAGAGGAGAAATGAGTCCTCCTATTTTACAGGATGGGAACACATTCTCTCTGAGGCTTGTGGTATTCGGAGTGTGGCCCCCTCCCCTAAAACAGCCCCAAACCCTTGAAAGCAGGTCCATGTCAATATCTCAAGGGCAGCCTTAACCAGAAGAAATGAGGGCTCCCCACCAAGAAAAACTGCCTCGAGAAGTACTTCATGGAAGAGGCACTGCCAGGAGAAGCCATCTCAGGGAGCATGTGTACATGGAGCTGGGACAGTAGTTTTACTGGGGTTTGGCCTGACCTGTGGTCCCGGGGATGGTGAAGGCATTGGGCCACACACATATTGGGTATGAGCATCTCAGCTTCTTGCTTCTTTTGTGACTCTAGGTAATAATTGTGCTTTCTGCTCCTCTTGCCTTCTGCTGCCCTGGGTTAATGAATTACAGCAGGCAACTGGTTCTGAGGGAGCACAGGATCCCAACTGCCGGGCTCTGCCTGGATGAGGCTCCAATTTGCCGAAGCTTAGGGACAGTTCTGAGGCAGGACTGTGCCATGAGGTGATGTGTAGCCAGGTGAGGCAGAGAGGCAAAGGGAGTGCTCATGTTCTCATGTTCTAGCTTTTGGGGACAGTTCTTGTTTTCAGATCTGTCTTTGGTTTGACCACAAGTTCTCATCTTTGGTGATGAAAATATACACAAACCCTAGAAATATTATCAAACATAACCATAAAATAACAATGATGGTAAATAGAACTAACATTTTTGAGATTCGTGTGATATTAATGTTCTCCCCATTTTAAAGATGAGGAAACAGAGACTTGGAAAGCTAAGGTAATTGCCCGAAGCTACCACCATCTAACCGGGTGCATCTGTCCCCAAAGACCTTACTGGGCTCTATACCCTGCTGCTTCTCCCCTCACATACAACCCCAACACTACAGAGTAGCCCTGGAAGGTAGGATGAAGGAAAAACAGTCTTGTCATCTAGCCAGCAGCCCCAATCTTACTCCCCAAGAAGTTGAGGGTCACACCCAAGGGTGAGAAAGAGGGGGGTCAATCGAAGGAGTGAGGCTTGGCTGAGTGGCGGCCTACACTCCAGCAGCAGCTCGCTGGGTGTCTTCCAGAGCCTGCGAGTGGAATCTAAGGGGATATCCTCTGTGCTGCACGTGTCCAGCTGCCGCTTGCTCCTGAGGCTCGAGAGAGTGGGGCTGTGTGTAGTCCACGGCCAGGAAAAAGTGCCCATCTCCTCCACTAGGCCCATTCAGTCTCATTTCTCCTCTTATCAGCATACTGCTGAGGGTCTGCCAACTCAGAAAAGGCCTCTGAAGCTAACCGTTCTGCCCATGGCAGAAACACACAAAAGGAGGAGAAACAGGTTGAGAATTTCAGAATGTGCAATAAAATGGAAAGCCCTGCAGCATTCCTAGCACCGAAACATTAAAATAAAATCATTTGACAATTATTTGCCTGCTTCAAGAAGGTGAAGTCATTTTTTAGAGCAGCCACTAATCTTAGAAAATAATGAGTATGATTTGATCCGTGTAAGGAACCAGAGCATTTGAAGATTTCACTGCCAGAGGCTCTGAACTTTCAGGAGGTGTCCACAAAGACTGGAGGTGTGTTGGTTGTGGGGGGCGGGGGGGCGGGGGAGCATGACCACTGCAAGCATTTGCCGAGGTGGTAGGAGTCTTAAGATCAATGATTTCCTTGATTACCTTGTTTCCCCCTCTAGCGAGCCTGGTCTCCGTCTCAATTTCTATTCCTATCAGCCAGAAAAATAAAGATTGTTTACAGAGCTGAAATAACACCTGCTTGGTTTATCTTATTTTAGAAACAATAAAAGCTAGAGAGTTGGAAGGATTAAGGAGGAAAAAAATCAATTGTGTTCCTTCATGTTGGAAACATTAAAAAATAAGTCACCCTGCTACCTGCTCTAAGGCCCAATTTGGCTCTATATTACCCAGGGCGATTTCCAATTTCATTCTGCAATGTCCCAAGGTTTAAACTCAACTGAACCATAACTGGGTGCCCTTGAAAGACTCCAAGAAATTTTTTCTGGTCAATTTTTTATAAATTCAGGCCACAGATCTGATGCTAAATGTGTCAAAAGAAACAAAAACATTTGCTCTTGGCATTAACACCTAAATACAGTAGCAGCCTGAATCTGGCTGAATTGCTTTAAATGTTTTTAAAGTGTTTTACATCTTCTTACTTTTCAGTATCTTTGTAAGGAAGACGAGGGAGATCCCCCTCCCCCCATTATACAGATGTGAGCATTGAAACAAAGAAACAAGAGAGGAATCCACTGGCTCCAAGCCACAAGGATAAGAAGCAGTTGAGCTGGATTAGAACCCAGGTTTTCTGACTCCCAGTGCAGTGCTCTTCCATGCACCTTTGCAGAATGCAAAGCACAGCCCTTTCTCCCCCAGATGCCTCTCCCTGCAAAGGCAGATTTGGAGGGCAGAGCAGTTTGAAGGGTGACCTCACCACACTGGCCATAAACTAACACACATGTCCCCTGCCCACCCTCGCTGACTACAGGCAGAAACCTGTAGTCAGCTACTCCCTGACTGTTTCTTCATCTCTGGTGAGGGAATACTAAATATTCTAAAGCAGCGTTCCAAACCTATTTGGGAATGAAGATCTATTCTAAAGCTAAACATTTTTGTCAACTCATGCATGCCGATGAGTGTACGCTAGTACTCAATGATATTATGTGCCAATAAGAAAAAAAATTTCTGAATGAGTTTATATTTTTCCCAACCACAGCAGCTTCTAAATTCATTTGAGGCAAAGTAGCATAGAAATGTGCAGGACAAATATTCCCACAGTCTAAGGAGCTGCTGGGTACCAACATAACAAAGGCAAGGCCTCTTCTTCCAGATCCTAGCCCAGAGCTGCTTTGGATGTATGAAGAAGTGATTTTGAATTTGGATGCCTACGAGGAAATGTTTATGAAGTTTCTCCACCAGCAGCTTCTCTAACAGCTTTAACTTTGGGGGGTAAGGGTTATTGGGGGCCAGTGGGGAGGGGCTGTGAGGGGTCCTCTGGCAATTTTCCATAATGAGGTGATTTCATTCCGAAGCTAGTAGCCAATTCCCTGTCTGTGGGATGTTTCTCAGCCCTACCTCCCCCTCATGGACTTTTATTTCGAGTAAACCTGCTTCTTTCCAAAACACCTCAACCCAATAATCACAGGCCTGACTCTGCACAGGTGAGTGGCCCTGTATGAGGACCTATGCTGCACCACAAAACAACTTTGCCAGGAAGGTCCAGTATGTCAAACACCCAACATCCTTGGCTCTGTGCTGAGACCAGTCCACTGGCTGGTGCTTTGACAAGGAACCCTGAGGTTTACGGGGAGGACTTCTCTGGGGGCCTATTTTACCACAGCACCTATTTCTATAGACTATCTCAGGGGCTGGGACTCAAAGGGCACTCAATGGAGGAAAAAGCTAAGCTAAAGTCTTTCTTCTCCTCAGAACGGATCCTGCCAAGTAGGAGAAGGCGAGATTTGAGAAGAGGGAAGTGGATGATAGGAGCTCACCCTTCTTGGGTGCTCTGCCTGTGGCAGGCAACAAACCAAGCACATTATATCCCTTTTCGTGTAATTGTCTTATTAACTTCGTGAGGTGCGTATTATTACCCAGCTCCCAATTTTGTACATGGAAAAAATGAGAGTAACTAACGTGCCTTCTATTTGACCTTGTCAGTGGAAGAATGACCACGGCTGGCTCTATCCCCTGTGGGTAGAAGACCCTTCCAAACACATGTTGACTGTTTTATAAACTGTCTCAACTCTGAACTAGGCCCCTTATGAAAGTACATTCCGTCATTTACAAATTCATCTATTCTTCAAATAAATGCCAGGCACTGCTGGGGTTAGGATCAAGTGAACATGACCCGCAAGATCCCACCCCCAGGAGACTGACATGCTAGTGGGAATAAGTAGCCTCGATGCCTAAGGCCACGGAGTGATAAAAGCTGTAATGACACATAAAGCAGCATAAAGGGCTAGAGAGTGACCGGGGGCCAGGGAAGGCCTCTTGAGGAGATAGCAGTTGAGCGGAATTCTGCATGCTTGGAGCAAGCGAGCACCAGGGGATATTGAAAAGAAGAGAGTTGCAGGCAGAGGATGCTGGGTGCAAAGGCAGGAGCCCAAGTGGCAGGATCTGGGAAAGGCCAGGGTGCCACTGTGGCTGGAGTAAAGTCTGGGAGTGGAGTGTAGCATGGAGTGAAGTCAGAGGGGCAGCCTGTTGTAGTAACAACAGCCAATGTTCCTGATACTCTTCCTAGTGCCAGGCCCCATTCCTGTGCCTTATGAGATCCCATCGTCCCCGTTTTAAAGATGACAGCCCTGAGTTACGTAAGTGGCAGGGCTGACCCCAGACAGTCCATGCTCTTGCTATACCACTCTTTATGCCCCACACGTAAGCTTGCCAGATACAATAGAGGATGCCTAGTTTCATTTGAATTTCAGATAAATAGCAGGTAGGTTTTTTTTCACTTTATTTCTATTGTTTGAAAATCTGAAACTCTAACCTTTTGCAAGTAGTTTTTTAGGATGAGCCTATTTCCAAATATTGTGTAGCATTCCATTTCTATTGCTGTTCTCATTGTTGGTTTTTTTGTCAGATCTGTCAACACTACCTGTAAGCCATCATGAACTCTGGGTTTTTCCTAAATGTGCCCAAATCCTCTAGAGCAGAGGTTAGCAAACATTTTCTTCAAAGGATCTGATAGTAAATATTTTGAGCTTTGAAAGCCACATACAGATTCTTATCAAGTATTCTTCTTTGTTTTTGGTTGCTGGTGTATGTTTTTAACAGCCCTATGAAAATGTAAAAACTATCTTAGCTCACAGGGCCTGCCAACTGCAGTTTCTGATCCTTGGCACTCACTTCAGCATTACGGTTCAACATGGCTCCTGATGAACGAGGGACCGGACAGTCCTTGGATAGTCCTTTTCTGCGGATCAGGCTCGTCCTAGTCCCAGTTGCATCTGGGATGGTGATTTGACCCCAACGCTTCCATGCCCATGTGATGTATCAGAGATAAGCAGGATTTGCACCTTGTGGACCAGTCTCCTTGGGCTCCTTTCTGCTCCTGTGCCTCTGTGTGTTGGCATCTGGGCCCCTATCACTCTCCTGGGCATCCTCCTCTCTCCCCAGGCTCTGTTCCCACCTTATTCCTCACCATTCCCCATGGGTGATGCCCTCCTAGCCTCTACTGCTTCTTTCATTCTTTCTAACTAAAAAGGTTTCAGCCAAAATGCATCCCCTCTTCCATCAGCCCTTCAAGTTTCCCCTTTTCTGGGCACTTTGGATTTACCTGGAAGAGTCTCAGAGGCGAAGCCCTGTTTCCCTTTTGTTCTCACTATGCCCTGCCAGGCCCTTCCATATGCCTGGAAACAGCCACCTCTTTGCCATCTCTATTTTCGTCAGTTCCTTCTGAAAGTTTCTATTCTATTTTTCACTGAATTGCTTCAGACATTCTTAAAGCCCACATTAGGTATTTATGGAAACTTCTTACTCTCTAATTTATAGAGTTTATTTGATTTTTAAATTTATCTTTATTGTTTAAAGTATTACAGTTTTGCCCCCCCCCCCATTGACCCCTTCCACATGGCACCCACCCCTCCCACGCCTTCACCACACTATTGTCTGTGTCCCTGGGCTATACATATATGCATATAAGTTCCTGATTAATCTCTCCGCACCCCATCCACCTCTTTATGTTTGATGTACATTGTCCTACGATTTGACTTTTCCTAGGATTCAAAGCAGTTCTCTCTCTCTCTCTCTCTCTCTCTCTCTCTCTCTCTCTCTCTCAATACACACTTTTGTACACAATGAAGGCATAGCATATTTGGCCAGTGGAATTCTTTCAGTGCCATCCCCCTTCCCTGTGTGTCTAAGCTATCTCCTTGATGCTTGCCAGCCTCATCTCTTTTCTAAAGTTAATAAATTTGAATGCAAGTCTACAGGATCTTCACATCAGACCTGTTTCTTCATTATTGTACCTTCCTGTTCCTTGAGAATATTCATTATCTTTCATTTGACTTAGGTTTTCTGTCTGCCTTTCCATTTAGGCAATTTAGTGGGTGATTTAGCTAACTGCAAGGTGTCTGGTGTTCGAGAAATGGTAACAACAAAACAGCCAAGCAATACTATTGAAAGAGCCCTCCACCAGGTACTTAGGAAGTCCTAGAGAAATGGAAACTCCCTGAGTATGTGTGTGCAGGCGCGCGCATCTGCGTGGGATTAAAGAGCAGGAACGTCATTTTGATTTGGTTTTCTAGGGACAGGATGCAGTGCCAGAATCTTCCCCTGACATCCTCTCTGGGGAGTTGCCAATGTCTGGCTTTGACCAATGTGACTGTTTTAAACCAGAAACACTCTATGGCTTTTGGACAAAATTCAAAGCCATAATAAGAGAGATGTCTGTCATTTCTCTCTCTTTTCTTTAATCTAGTCCTTTGGGTTTCATGATCTTTGGAATCTGTAGCTGGGGAAACTGGTTAGTGATAGGTGCCATGGTGAACAGGCCTGAGTATTTATGTAACAACATGGCAGATGAAAGTCTGAATAAGTCACTGCTTTCAAAGTCAAAAGCCATTGTCACATTAAGTTATTTGTGCACACAAGATGTCTGCTGCTCTTAGGAGTGCAAATAATAGCTTTGCCAATATGAAAGCAAAACATAATTACTTAACAATAAACATACTGTACACTGGTAACAGCTGTTATCAACAGCATGTTTGAAACCAAAACAAAGGAAGTATTACCGGATCTTTCTAAACCCCTGCCTGTCATTCTCAGGAAGGTAAAGTCTTTTTTCTATCACAGAAGTGTGACTAAGCTACAAGGATCTTCCTCAGACACCATTCTACTCTCGCTCACAGGCCAGGCAGGAAGCTTGGCCTCATTTTGCCCAGCCAGAAAGTGGGCAGGTGATTCTAGAGGAGAGTTACTCAGAAGGTTTTCAGGACAGGCCTACTCATTGGGCATGTATGAATATTATATTTTTCCTCCTTGATATTTGAAAATTGTTTTGATAATTGCTTTACTCCAGCTGTGAATTTTATACCAGCCTTCCAGATAAACATACAGCAATGGCTCATCACAATTTATACTGAGAATTTTGTTTGATAGCCCTAACCATGGGGAAGAAAGTAGTGGTAAATACAGTCCATTTTTGGAATTTCCATACACACACACACACACACACACACACACATTTGTTTCTTTCCACATAGTCACAAGAATGCCAGCACAATTCAAGACAGCTGTGAAATAGGCAAAATCCCTCCCCTTTCATCATCATTCCCTCCTCACCCCACCCTATACACTCCTTTCTGTTTGCTCAGCGTGTCTCTGGGGTTTGAGTGACTGACTTGTGTGAAACTCTTAATACTGGCACTTATGATCTGGGTGACCTCAGGTAAGCTGTTTACCTCTCCAAGTCTCAGCTTCTTCATTTGGGTATTGAGGATAATAATAATCCTTGCATCATTTCTGGGGGAGGATGAAATGAGAAAATGTATGTCAAAGTCCTGGCTGCCGCATCTGGCACATAGTAAGGGATTGCTAAATGTCAGCAAGGATTTTATTATTATTGTTATTATTATTATCATTATTAGTCAAACTCGCCCATCCTTCCCAGGGATGGCGCAAGTTCTGGACTTCAACTGCAAGATGGACACATCAGATTCCATAAAACCCTCCCCCTTTGATCTTTGCTAATTAGTCTGACCTATGACCTGGTTCAAGCGAGTGTCAGTGGATTTATGAGTTACCCTGTATGACTGGCTTTTGCCTCTCCTGCAACAGTAATTTTAGATACTAATGTTAGGATCACTGTTCATTTTTGTTTAGGGTAGAAGGAGTGTTTGGGACTCTACAATCTACCATACAGAGACGTTTGCAGACAATTTATTAATCCACAGTAAGATCAGGTGAGCCGTGCTCAACACGCCCTGCCTCCTTCCTGAAACTTCGAAGAAGTTTCTGGTTTTCATACCCACACCTCTCCAGAGCCTCATGGCACCCCTCCTTCCCTTCTGCTATGAGGAAAACACAACTGCCTGTGGCTGCAGGTTTTCCAGAAAGCTCTGATGATTCAGCCTGACATGCCTGCAGGGGACACAGGGCCCACCTGCCCAGAGAGAACACATCCCCTCTCTCACAAACTTTGTTGCCACATTATAGAATCCCGCAGCTGCAGGGCCAGCTTGGCCTTAGTGGTCCCCTACCCTACTCACTAACAGAAAATAAACTCAGGGAGAAGACACCCACCAGGCATTTATAAATGTGATACTATGATAGAGGAAGAGTAAGCAGACATTTATGGCAGACAGATCTGGGTCAAGTTCCTAGTTTTCCTAGCCCTTTCGTGATGTGAGGCTTGTTTCTTAGCCCTTTGAGCCTCAGACCTTCTGTGCCAAATGGGGACCATACAAAGATTATGACACTCCTCACACAGAAGCAGGCTCCCCCCTTTTCAGCTGAGCCTGGAGGGCAGTGATACTCCAGGGGGTGTGCACAGCTACAATCTTTGTGGAGAAATAAATCTTTTAAAAGCACAAGGAATAGCCATGACTGGCAAGCAAAGCAAAATAGATTGGAAATTATTTCCAGCGGAACTTAAGCAAAAACTATGGAGCTGCCTTCCCTTTCCACTCTCTGCTGGGCACTCACTGGGGAGTCCCTTGGTGGCCCCATTAGAAAGACCACAGGGCTCGTCCTCTGGCTCCACACAACCACCCATCCTCTCCGCTGCAGCTGCGTGTTGCCCTCCCAGACAGACAGACTTCCGGGTGGGGTGAGCAATCTCTCCCCTTGGGTTCCGGTAATGAGCCCAGAAGTTGAGAAGGACTTTAAGCAGGAGGCAAGGAGAATACAATGTATATTTAGTATCTAATTTAGACGGTTCATTTAAAAATCAGAAATCATTCACCTCTACTAAAAAATGGCCCATTCTAGGTTAAATTCTTAATTATTCTGGAAAATGCAAATGAGAAGCTATAAATATAGAGTTGGGGAATAATCATGGTCTGCACAGTGTAAATTTAAGTCAATTGGTAAAGGGGGAAAGAAAATCATTTGTGTTAATATTAAGTCCAGCTGTTCTTTAAAGTTGGTTTTCCCTAGCCGAGGATTCTGCATTTGCTATGACCACACGGTCTTCAAAACCTTCTGAGTTTAGACAATACTTAATCTGAACATCTAATAGGTCATTCTTCTCTAACATCATTGAACACTTCCATTAAACCCAAGTTATTATTATCAACATTATGAGGCCTGTCAGAAGCAAGCCCATTGTTCAAATGAATTGACCTCCACTACAATTGACCTTAACATTGCTCAACTGTTTGACAGTCAATTATCTCATGATCTCCCTTCAAATGGGCCTCACTGCTGAAATAACTAATCCATTACAGAGGGAAGGTTATTTTAATAGCTGAGCAGAGAGTTGCTTTTTGCAGTCTCCCCATGAGTATATATTGCAGAACAACTTGTAGCCCTCAATCCATCTGACAAGAGAAAAGCATCATGCCAGATTCATGTTTCAGGAGAGAGAGCGGAAAAATAAAGGCTTGGTTAGGACTCAGTAGTGGTTGAGATGATATTAGCCCTAAAAAATATAGCAACTCTTGGAGATATTTCCCCCACTGTGCCTCGTAACTATGAAACAGCAGAGGAAATGAAAATACAAGGAGGCTTAACTAACTAGCTAAAGCAGTGGTCCTCAACCTTCTGGCCCTTTCAATACAGTTCCTCATGTTGTGACCCAACCATAAAATTATTTTCGTTGCTACTTCATAACTGTAATGTTGCAACTGTTATGAATCATAATGTAAATATCTGATATACAGGATGGTCTTAGGTGACCCCTGTGAAAGGGTCGTTCGACTGCCAAAGGGGTCGCGACCCACAGGTTGAGAACCACTGAGCTAAAGGCTATAGGGGAGAGCTGTAAGTCCATTCTTAGCTCCAGGAATATAAGGCAGTGGCTCAATAATGGGCTCTGGAGTCAGATGAACTGGTTATAGGTCTTGCACACCAGCACTTCCTAGCTGTGTGACATAGGACAAGTTGCATCCCTTTGCTAAACCTCGGTGGATTTATCTATATAATGGAGCTAATAATATCCACTACATAGAGTTGCTTTGAGGATTAGATGACAAATAAAGCTCCATTCCAGGATCAGGTCACAGTAGGCATCAAAATAGTGTTATTGCAATTATTAGACATGCCATTATCTCTTCTAGTCACTTTGAGAGTCAGCTTTTCTCCCAGACTTGTGACCCCTGAACATCTCTCTGCTTGGATGGTGATCTTGGCATTGAGAACCAAGGACAGGGATTTCCCCAATTCATGAATGAGGCCTAATAAAATAGAACAGTTAATAAAATGTGTGCTTCATAAACCGGGAAATTAAATGTTTCCCCATCAAACTAGGCTCAGCCCCCACGTTTATCGGCCTTTGGAGAGGAGCTTGGGGCACCTCTGTGATAAGGAAGCCAGTTGGCCCTGCCTGACAGGCCACTGCTGTAGCAGAGGCATGGTGAGCACTGTCCTGCTATCCCTTTTACATTAGCTTTTAGGGCTGGACTCCACACCTTATTTATGATTTGTTTCAGCCCCATTAAATCTCTGAAAACTTAATCCATGCCCCCTAATCCCAGGACACTAAGAAAGAAGTCTTAGCTGCTGTTCCCATACAATCAGGCCTGTGCTAATTTCTGGAGAGGGGTGTAAATAGGAGGATAAAGAAAGAAGGAGGGGAAGAAATGGCTTTCAGGCTTCATGCCCACTTTCAGGGATCCTTAACAACTCCATCCAGTAAGAACTTATTTATTTTGCCCTCACAGCCACCTTGGGAGGTGGAAATCACTAATCACCAAGGAACAGGTGAAAGGAGGAAACCAGATACTTCCTGTGACCTCCTGTGGTCAGCCATGACCAGAACTCAGATTTCCCTCAACTCTAATCCAATGTTTCTAATGGATTCCCTATTTGGTGCCAATCCCTGACTTTTCTAGACTCTGTTCAAGGACCACAGCATACACTGCAAGTTTTCTCAAGATCAGGAGAGGCCACTACAGGGCTGGGGGCAAAGCAGAGCTCTCCAAGAGAATAGGGGAAGGTTTGTCCAGCCAGAGAGGTGCCTGGGCTTAGTGACTAGAGGCCTGAGTACCACGTGGGACAGTTGTGCACTAGAGCCTGCTCCCATAGGCTCTAAGAGCCCACTGTGCTCATCTCTTTCCAACTCCAAAGTTCAGTAACTTCACACTTAGAGTTTGAAAGTGGCCATGATGGGAGAATTTATACCACAAATGACAGATTAGAAATATTTTTCTTCAGAGGGCTGGTTGTTCAACATTTACTAGCATACAATAGGGGTAGGACCATCTTTTATTCATGCATTCATCAAACACTGTGCAAGGACCTACAGATAGAAAAATGGATAATGGATCTTGTCTGCTTACATCTTTTGTTCTGTCACTGGCTCGATCTATCCCTGTAGGGTCCACAGGAACTCCCAAGAGCAGAGACATTGAAGTCTAGCCAATTTGCTTTTTGTCATCAGCTTCAATAATAATGTGGTTGGAAAAGGATTTAAAATTCTGGGCTAGAGTGAAGGTCAGCAATCACGTTCAAAGCCATATGTGCTTTATTTTCATGACATTTGTTTCCGGTCTTCCTTGGGTTGGTTGTATAAAAATATTGGCCAAGTACCTCTTCTCTATGTATTTCTCACCTGAAAGTGACTGAGAGTCTGTGAAGGTATAGGGTGACCTTTTTCAAAAATTGTAATGCAATCCCCCTCCTCCTCTAGTAGTGCCCTATCCCAGGCTCTCATGAGTTCTCTTAGGACGGTCAGAATCATCTTCTAATTAGTCTCCCTGCTCCCGTCCCTCATCATGACAATGCTGCCAGAGGGAGCCATTTTTTCTTTCTTTAATTAAAAAAAAATTGCCTGAGTAATGCATGTTAACTTTAAAAACTTGGAAAATACAAATCAGCAATCACCTCTAATCTCACCACTCAGTGGTGCCCAGGCTTTTCTCTGAATATATATACACAGTGATGTGCTGATAAATTAACAAGTTGCTCTCTGTTAACAATGACAAAAAGCCCTGATTTGTGTATTTATCAATTTCCTTGATAAATACTTCCACTCAGATGATGTCAAGCTACTAGAATGATGTCACTGAACATGAAATTGGAAAAAGATGCTAACAATTGGTTTTTTCAAATTCTTATGAGCTAGCTATAGCACACTCTTGTAATATGCACATATAATTTTTATTTATTTATTTTTTAATATGTTTTTATTGATTTCAGAGAGAGAGGAAAGGAGAGGGAGAAAGAGATAGAAACATTAGTGATGTGAGAGAATCATTGATTGACTGATTCTTGCACACCCCCTACTAGGGATGTAGTCCCGAAACCCTGGCATATGTCCTGACCAGGAATTGAACTGTGATCTCTTGGTTTATGGGTCGATGCTCAACCACTGAGTCACACCGGCCTGGCCACATATATTTATTTATTTATTTAAAATAAAATGTGGAAATACTACATCCCTCTTTGTAACCCATTCTTTAAAGTTTGTTCATGCCAATGAATATACATCACCCATGTAATTTTAAATAGCTGTATGATATTCTATTGTATCAATGCATACTTAGCTAAAGATGAAAATTCTTTCTGATTTTTGCTAGTATGAACAAAATCTTAGGGAACATACTTGGAGATAAATCTGTGTAGAGAAAGCGAGTTCAAATCCAGAAACCTGACCTTTTCCATGTCCTCCTTACACACCTGGAATGGATCTCCTTGGACCACCACAGTGCCCAGCTCCTTCACAGGTTGTGGAGTGCCCCTCAGACTGCCCTGGATATCTCGGGCTGCAAGATGGGTGTTTAAATCTAGATAGTACGGGCTCCATTCGCTTCCCTCGCCATCATGAATCACTCCATGTTCTCCATACAGACTACGCCTCATATATTTGGTAATTGTCTCTCTGATCACCTTCTCCTGCTCATTCTTCAAACATCTCCCAGAAGTCAGTGCTTTCCCAGGGCTTCCCAGCAATCCACACACCTGTTTTGCACCTAAACAAATGTTTGTGACCTAAAGCTGTGTAAATCTGTCTATTCAACAGGACTCCTCAAAGACATGGTAGGAACTGAGTCTTCCTCAACTTTGTGTGCACAACTGGTATCAGGCCTGGAGCAGAGCTGGAGTTTAATAAATGACTGTGAAATAAAACCCTATATGCTTTTCAGCTCCCCTGCAGCATTTACTTTCTAATAAGGAGCATGAAACTGTCCTTGACAGAATTGGAACACATGTCCAGGGAAGAGGAGGAGATCTCTACTGCCGGCTTCTAAGTATGGCTAATAACTTGCTCAGAGCCCAGCCTCCAGGCTCTTCTAGAAATCACTGTATGTCCTGGCCTTCTGAGACTCCTGACTCCTCTGGATGAAGGTAATTCAACCCAGGGTGGAGCTGACATTCCTAAATCCAAGGGCTCTTCCAGTAATAATGATATAAGGTTAACTTACTTCTTTAAAAAAATTATTGAATTTAGTGGGGAGACATTGGTTAATAAAATCATATAGGTTTCAGGTGTACAGTTCTATAATACAGCATCTGTATATTGTATTGTGTGTTCGCCACCTTAAGTCAAGTCTCCTTCCATCACCACTTACCCCCTTTACCCTCTATTACTCTCCCCCAAACCCTTCCCCTCTATAGTAATCATCATACTGTTGACTGTGTCTACAAGGTTTTTTTCTTTGCTTAATCCCTTCACCTTTTTCACCCCTACCCCCCAAACCCCCTCCTCTATGTCAGCTGTCAGCCTGTTCTCTGTATCTATGAGTCTGTTTCTATTTTATTTTATTTTTTAAAAATATATTTTATTGATTTTTTACAGAGAGGAAGGGAGAGAGATAGAGAGTTAGAAACATCGATGAGAGAAAAACATCGACCAGCTGCCTCCTGCACATCTCCTACTGGGGATATGCCCGCAACCCAGGTACATGCCCTTGACCGGAATCGAACCTGGGACCTTTCAGTCCGCAGGCCAACGCTCTATCCACTGAGCCAAACCGGTTTTGGCCCTATTTTATAAGTGTAGCCTACATTTGAAAATGTTCTACATGCATTGAAAATGAGAGCCACGGCTAACATTTAATAAGGCCTACTATGTGCCAAGCACTATGATCAGGAATTTATATTCTTTTCATTCTATTCTCACAAGATATTCACTAGTATTACCCCCACTGTAGAGACCAAGAAGTAAGGTCCGGCTTAAAGAGGTTAAGTAACCCGATCAAGGTAATACAACCTATAATATTTGGTGATTCTTTCTTCAACTCTTTAAAGGCAGAGCAGGGATAGCGGTCAACACACAGGCTCAGCAGGATAAATGACATGGCCAAGGCCACATAGCTGGGTAAGGAGACCAACCATCCCAGTTTGCCCAGAACTGCTGCAATTTTAAAATGAAATTTCCTGTTTCCTGGACAACCCATCAAAACAGGATGGTGGGTCAGCCTGTGAGGTAGTAGAACCCCGGGCCTCTGACTCCTAGCACAGGATTCTTTCCACCCAAACTGTACTTTCTCTCTTCATAGTGGAAGATGAAGTCATTAGGATGCATGTATTCATTTTTCCTGAGCCCTTAGTGAAACAGGCATTTCAGAATCTGTTTAGAACATCAATCACTCAGGCTCTCAAGAAGAGACAGACCCCAGCTGGAACTGTTCTTCCTAGAACGCTTCAGTGATGAAATGCCCAGTTTTTCCCCTGCCTCCTCCCCCTGCTCAGCACACCTGGACTCCTGCCACTCAACTGTAGAATGTGCCTAGTGCCATCTGGCCCAGCATCTCGTGTCCTGTCAACAGGGATGTCAAACAGGCAAGATGAAAGGACATAACTCCCAGGAACACTGCTCGTCTCCTGGCCCCAATCTGGGGAAGTCGTGAAGATTACTCATTAGGTAGCTACAAGGAGAGCAAAATGACTTGCTACTGTCAGGCTGTCAGCTGGTGCCTGCAGCAGTCTTTGCTACTTCCTGTTTTAGCAAGTCTTCTGGGGACTATCCTAGGACTTTCAAATGAAGGTGGATATACGCTGGAGTACCTACCCCAAGGGCTACCTGGGAATTTTCACAGTTTAGAGATGTGATGACAGCTATAGCAAGGTCTGTGGTTCTGCCAGTAGATAGCAGGTCCCCTCTCTGAAAGGGGCAGAGGAGAGAATGGACAGACTTAACAAAGGGACCCAGACTCTAAAGAGCCTTATCTTCACATCCAGTACCCAAGCCATCCTTCAGATTCCAAGTAAATGTGAGCCTGATAAATGGTCATTGAGCGACTACAGGAAAATCTGATGGCTTTTGAAAAAATAAAGCTACTCATGTCCTGTTCAGATATTCTGTTTGGTATACTTTCTTAGTATAAAGCAAGAAAAAAATTGCAAAAATGGATAGGTTTGATTACATACAAATCTACTAATTTCTTTTTAATCCTCACCCAAGGATATTTTTCCATTAATTTTAGAGAAAATGGAAGAGAGAGGGAAAGACAGAGAGAAACATCAATGTGAGAGAAACACATCGATTGGTTGCCTCCTGCACGCGCCCTGACCAGGGCCCAGGCCAGGGAGGTGCCTGCAACCAAGGTACGTGCTCTTGACTGGAATCAAACATGGGACCCTTTGGTCTGCAGGCCAATGCTCTATCCACTGAGCCAAACTGGCTAGGGCTCTATTAATTTCTATGTCAGAAGATGTCAAAAGCAAAAAAGGAAATAACTGAAGGAAAAGATACAACAAAAGGTTGATAACATTGATATACAGAGTTCTTAATAATCAATTTAAAATGGTAAACTTTGAAATATTAAACTGGGAAAAATGAACAAAATAGAAATTTTTTAAAGTTACCTAATATCTAAAAAAAAAAGGGCAGTAGTTTAACCAAATATGAAATTGCACATTTTTTAAATGAATTTTGCTTGTGAAATATATACATACACACACACACACATTGTATGAGGGGCTAGAGAAAGTTTCTTTTATCTTCTGCTGATGGTACTGTATATGAGTACAATTGTTTTTGGCAATCTGATAATATGAATTAGTCTCTTTAAAAATGTCCACTCCCTATAATCCAGTAAATCCATTTTTATAATCTCTAAATAAATATAATTAAACCATTACTTAAAATAATGAAAAAACTTTAAGCCTAAATAGTTTAAAATGCAAAATATATCTATACAATAAATTTTTGCAGTCATTAAGAATCATGCTTTCAAAGGTAACTGGTATAAGAAAAGCTCACTATGTAATATTGAGTATAAAAGTAGCATTAATACCATATTCAGTATGATTCCAATGTCATCCTATATAACAAAAGACTAGTATGCAAATCAACCAAACAGCAGAATGACCGGTCGCTATGACGCGCACTGAACACCAGGGGGCAGACGCTCAATGCAGGAGCTGTCCCCTAGTGGTAGTGCGCTCACATAGGGGGAACACTGCTCAGCCAGAAGCTGGGCTCATGGCTGGCGAGCACAGTGGGGGTGATGGGAGCCTCTCTCACCTCTGCAGCAGTGCTAAGGATCGCTCAGGGTATGTCCACCCGCTTAGGTCTGGGGGGGTGAGGGGGGGAGGAGTGGGCCTAAGAGAGGGCACAGGCTAAGCTGAGGGACCACCCCACCCCCGGTGCATGAATGCCGTGCACCTGACCTCTAGTTAAAGTATATATGTGTATACAGGGTGGAGCAAATGTAGTGTTATAGTTGTGAGTACATTAATTGCAGAGTTTACTTTTGTATTATTATTTTTCTATAGGAACAACTGTAAATCTATTTTTCCCACCCAGTATATATTTATGTATATATGTATATTTATGTGTATATATACACACAATTATAACAGAATGTTTAAAGATGATGGGATTATCAGCAACCTTAAGTATTTTCTCTATGCTTCTCTTTATTTCTCAAATTCCCCACATTGAACTTGTATTATTTTCTACTCAGAAAACAATCTTTCACATAAAAAGGGCAGAGAAGAATATGAAAAGGAGTTAAAGCCTCTTGACTTCAGCCTTCATCACAGTACTATGGAATATTGTGTCTCAGCCCTTCCGTTTCCTACTAATCAATTGTGTCTCTTTGTCTCTAGGCTATCTTTCACCTCCTTCTACTTCTCTTTTCTGATCGAGAGGAAGCAAGGTAAGCTTGAGGTTAGAACCATAACTTCTCTCTTCAGCCTTAGAGGTGCCCACAGTAGAACCAGACTCCCTGTGCTTGAAGGGAGGAAAACATCACCCAATGGCAAGCTCATTGAGGGGAGAGACTGGGCCCACTGGTGTCTGAGCCTCACCTCTGAGCCCTGAGCCCAGCTGGGCCATAAAACTGACCTCATGGTAGGAACACTTCAGCACACAGCTCTCTCTCCTGGCTTAGTACTGAGGGCTATTAAATATGTGGGATGCACCTCTTCCTGCAGAGGAACTCCCTCTTCGGAGGAGAGATTCGACAGATTTACAATGAACTATAACAACCAAAAGGAGGTGCAGTGAAATAAACGTGCACTGAATGTTAGGGAAGGAAGGGTCATAAACGTGCAAGGACAAAGAGAATGAGGAAGCAAACAGCAACATTTTGGAAACTGGGCAGCACATGGATGACTAGACTAATAATCAACTGATTTAAGAGATGTGAGAAAGCTGTATCCTCAGCGGACAGTGTGAGGGCCTAGGAGCAGACCTATTTTCTCAGTAGAACCCCTCAAAAAGTGCAGCTTAGACTGCGGCCTCTGCGAGTATGGGAAGGGAGGGGAGCTATGGAAAGAATTTGATCAAAGACTATCTGAGAAGCAACGGGATCCACAAACCACCTCCCCACTCCCCGCAAGCAGAGGTGTGCTTGCTCCCTGGACTGGGTGAAATGGAGCCTCCGATGGACACCAGGCTCAACCAGAGGAAGAGGCAGAGCACTGAGCCCAGGGAGAGGTGTGATCATTCGCATCCTCAGTGCTGAGACCGACAACCTTCTTCCCTATTGGGTTCCCACAGGTGTGGCCGCCGGGCCTAAGCCTGCAAACAGCAAACTGGGAGAATTTTCCAGGGGGATTTAAACAGCTCAAGAGGAAAGATTGAAAGACACTGAAATCGAGGTTCTCCAAAGAAATCGCCTGGCCACAACCTATACTGAAGTCCACAGAGGACAAGCCCCAACGACAAGCTCAGACCTTCCAGACAGCATCTGAGCACTCCTCTTAATAAGAGCAGAAACCAGAGTTCATAGAAATTTGAGGAAAGTCTCGAATACAAAAGATGGAAATTAAATGAAAGAAACAGGAGAAATGGAACCTAGCAGGGATTATGCAAAAAAGTTTTATATTCAGAATATATTTAATATCCTGAGAGATAGAAAAGAAGATATATTACATTTATGAAAAAACTGGACAATATATAAACAAGAACATTGACAGAGTAAAAAAGGACTGGTGAAATTAAAAATATTACGGTAGAAATAGAAAAAGTCAACTGAGAGTTATAAGATAAAGAGACAACAAAAATAGAACAGGAAAGATAAGAAAAATACATGACAAGTCCAGAATACCCAACATGCAAATAATAAGAGTTCCAGAAAGAAAAATCACACACACACGGGGGAGTGTGGCGGGGAGATAATCACAAAATAATTCAAGGAAATGTCCCTAAACTAAAAGTCTTAACTTTCCAGGTTAAAGGGGTCCCTATAGCAACAAAGACAAAATAACCTCAAAAGTCACAGTGCCATGAAATTTTAGAGCACAGCACAAAGATACAATCAAATAAATTTCTGGAGAAAGGAAGATGAAACATCCCATTCCAAAGATTGTGACTCTGAATGGCTTTGAACTTCACGGTAGCAGTACGAGAGGCTACAAAATAATGGAGTGATATCTTAAAAAATCTGGAGAGAAATGACTTCCAATCTAGAATCACATTCTCAGAGAAAGAAACTACTAATCAAATGAGAAGGTAAAATAATGGCTCTGTCAGATATACAGAGCCTCAGATGTTCTGCCTCCCTGTAAGCCATTCTCAGGAAGCTGCCTGTGGATGTGCTCCGCCAGCATCACTGGGACACTGGAGGGAGAAGTGGGTCTCACATGGGAGAGACGAAGGGAATGCCGGGAATGAGGCAGAAGGGAGGGCCCAGAATGCCAGGGAGCAAGCCATCCATCCAGGTCAGAGCAGGGCAGGGGGCTCCAGGAGAGACTGCTTTAAGAAAATGAGACTGGCTGCAGAGCACGGCATCTGACACGTGGAGAAAACACGTAGACTCTCAAGTTAGCAGAGAGTTCAGGGTTGAAACTGTGATAAATTCAGAGGAAACTGAGCTAATATAAAAGGGTATAATGTAATCTAAATGTAAATATAAAACAAAATAAAACCTCTAGGGAGAATAAAAGAGTGTGTATAAAAGGAAAAGTAAAGGCTTCAATATCAATATCATTTGCATTGCCATATAATATAAACACTGAATATTGACTCGAACAAAATTAAAATGTAACATTACTGGGAGAGTGGAAGGAAAAGAAAGGCACGTCTTGGTCCACAGAGTAGAGTGGGGGAGTGGGGGAGGATACTGGGGGTTGTTGGAGCATGAAAGAATCCATTACTCACCTACCAAAATGGGAAGTCAATAGGTTGTTTTTAAAACCCAAAATCAAGAAATAAAATATAATCATGTTATTCAGAGATACAGATCTATATATGCCCTAAAATCAGCCAAATGAGTTGAAGGTAGTAGTGTCTCTGATTAGAGGAAATGGAGGGTGAGGCACAGTGGACTGCTGTGTTTCATAACAAGTCCTATACACTGTTATTTTTTATTTATTTTTATTATTAATACTAGAGGCCCAATGCACAAAATTCGTGCAAGGGGCTTGGCCCTTACAGCCCCATAGCCCCACCCCCTGCCCACTGGTCATTCCCGAAGGTCATTCCAGAAGGTCATTCTGCCATCTGGTCTAATTAGCACTTTATTATATAGGATTATTTTACCCTCATCTGAACATATATTTTCATTGGAGGGAGGGAGAGAGGGAGAGAAAGAGAGCAATCGTTTGCCTTCCTATATGCCCTGACTGGAGTTCAAACCCACAACCTGGGTATGTGCCCTGACCAGGAATTGAACCCACAACCCTTTAGTGTATGGGATAGTACTCCAACCATCTGGGCACCCAGCCAGGGCTACATTTTTTTTTTAAACTATGAACATGTGGTAAAAGTGGGCATATCCCTGTCTTATTCCTGTTCTTAGGTGAAATGGTTTTAGTTTTGGACCATTGAGTATGATGTTGGCTGTAGGTTTGTCATATAAGGCTATTATTATGTTGAGGTCTGATCCCTCTATTCCCATTTTGCTGAGGGTTTTCATCAAGAAAGGGTGTTGGATTTTGTCAAATGCTTTGTCTGCATCAATTTATATGACTATGTGATTTTTATCTTTCAATTTGTTTATGTGATGTATCGCGTTTATTTGCGGATATTGTACCATCCTTGCATCCCGGGGGAAAAATCCTACTTGGTCATGGTGCATGATCTTTCTGATGTAATGCTGGATCCAATTTGCTAGAATTTTGTTGAGGATTTTGGCATCTATGTTCATGAGGGATATTGGCCTGTAATTCTCTTTCATTGTGTTGCCTCTACCTGGTTTTGGTATTAGGGTAATGCTAGCTTCATAGAATGAGTGTGGAAGTGTTCCTTCTTGAATTTTTTGGAATAGTCTGAGGAGGATAGGTTTTAGTTCTTCCTTGAATATTTGGTAAAACTCCCCTGTGACGCCTGTTTGACATAGTTCTAGAAGTGCTAGCCACAGCAATTAGACAAGAAAAAGAAATAAAAGGTATCCAAATTGGAAAAGAAGATGTAAAATGGTCATTATTTGCAGATGACATGATACTGTACATAGAAAACCCCAAAGATTCCATCAAAAAATTATTAGACTTAATAAATGAATTCAGCAATTTAGCAGGATACAAAATTAACGCCAAGAAATCTATGGCATCTTTATACACCAATAGTGAACTTATAGAAAGAGAGACTTAAAAAAATCCCATTCACCATCACAACAAAAAAAATTAAGATGCTTAGGAATATACTTAACTAAGGAGATAAAAGACCTGTACTCAGAAAACTACAGGACACTGAATAAAGAGATAGAGGAACGCCGAAACCGGTTTGGCTCAGTGGATAGAGCGTCGGCCTGCGGACTGAAAGGTCCCAGGTTCGATTCCGGTCAAGGGCATGTACCTGGGTTGCGGGAGCATCCCCAGTAGAAGATGTGCAGGAGGCGGCTGATCGATGTTTCTCTCCCATCGATGTTTCTAACTCTCTATCTCTCTCCCTTCCTCTCTGTAAAAAATCAATAAAATATATTTAAAAAAAAAAAGAGATAGAGGAAGACATAAACAGATGGAAGAACATACCGTGTTCATGGATTGGTAGAATCAACATCATTAAAATGTCCATGTTACCCAAAGCAATCGATAGATTCAATGCACTGCCCATTAAAATACCAATGGCATATTTCAGAGACTTAGAACGAACTCTCCAGAAATTCATCTGGAATAATAATAATAATAAAGACCCCAAATAGCTGCAGCAATCCTGAGAAAAAAGAACAAAATAGGAGGGATCTCAATACCAGATATCAAGCTGTATTACAAAGCCACTGTTCTCAAAACTGCCTGGTACTGGCACAAGAACAGACCTATAAAGAAACCAAGATGGCGGCATAGATAAACACCGGGAAATTGCCGCCTCACACAACAATTGAAGAATGCCGCAAGGGTCAGAGCAAACATCGTCCAGAACAACAGGAAGGCTGGCTGAGTGTAATTTCTACAACTAGAAGAAAACAGGGGCACGCTGAGAGCCAGCGGAGCTGCGGAGGTGAAGTGCAGAGGTACGGCTGCGGCTCGCGCGCGCGGAAAGGGGGTGGCGCCTGAGGACGCGGCTGTCTTTTTGAATCACAAGCTCCCGACTGCTCTGAACTCCGGTTCCAGCGGGTCTCTGGGGACCCAGGGCTCATACGGGGAGAGGCTGGTCTGTCAGGCGGCAGCGGGTGAACTTGAGGGCGGCTTTCCCTCAGAGGCGCTTGCAGCCGTTACTGGGACACTGAGACGCGTGACTCCGGGCGCGGAGAACCACCATAGCTGCTTTCACCGCCCTTTGACTCCCTGAGACCCCGCCCCACCCAGGCTGCGGCAGAGGCTTTTGCATGTGAATGTACCTAACTACAGCCCAGCCAGGCAGACCCGGAACTTCCAAGAGAAGGCCCAAGGCCCCACAGCAGCTTGCATTGCTTCACAGCTGAGCCTCTTCGTGGCTCCTGCTGTGTGGCCTCAGGCAGGGGCTGAATTAGCACCTCCTTAGATCCAGGAGCCACTGTACCCAGTGGCCAGAGGGGGACCATTCTCCCACTTCAGACACAGCTGATTCCCACAGCCAATTGGCCTGGAGGTCAATTCCTCCCAGTGATCCTACAACAACCAAGGCACCAAGAGTGCACCAAGAGTGTCTACCCCAGGTAACTGGGGAGGCTGAGCCACTGGGCCCTACAGGACACCTGGCGCGCAGGGCCACTCTATCAACACAGGCAAGCAGCCAAAATGCAGAGACAAAGAAAAAGGTCACAAATGGCAGAAACGGAGGAAAGCAAACGACTGGATATAGAGTTCAAGGCCACGTTTATAAGGTTTTTCAAGAATTTTATGGAAACCGCCGATAAATTTAATGAATCCCTCAAGGAGTATAGTGAGACCATGGAGGACATGAAAAAGGACCAACTAGAAATTAAGCATACACTGACTGAAATAAAGAATAATTTACAGAGATCCAACAGCAGACAAGAGGATCCCAAGAATCAAGTCAAAGATTTGAAATACAAAGAAACAAAAAATACCCAACCGAAAAAGAAAAAAGAAAAGAGATTCCAAAAATATGAAGATAGTGTAAGGAACCTCTGGGACAACTTCAAGCGTACCAACATCAGAATTATAGGGGTACCAGAAGGAGAGAGAGGGCAAGATATTGAAAACCTTTTTGAAGAAATAATGACAGAAAACTTCCCCTACCTGGTGAAAGAAATGGACTTACAAGTCCAGGAAGCGCAGAGAACCCCAAACAAAAGGAATCCAAAGAGGACCACACCAAGACACATCATAATTAAAATGCCAAGAGCAAAAGATAAAGAGAGAATCTTAAAAGCAGCAAGAGAAAGACAGTCAGTTACCTACAAGGGAGTACCCATTCGACTGTCAGCTGATTTCTCAACAGAAACCATGCAGGCCAGAAGAGAGTGGCAAGAAATATTCAAAGAGATGAATAGCAAGAACCTGCAACCAAGATTACTTTATCCAGCAAAGCTATCATTCAGAATGGAAGGTCAGATAAAGAACTTCACGGATAAGAAAAAGCTAAAGGAGTTCATCACCACCAAACCAGCATTATATGAAATGCTGAAAGATATTCTTTAAGAAGAGGAAGAAGAAAAAGGAACTCTTACCATTTGCCACAGCATGGATGGAACTGGAGAGCGGATAAATACCACAGGATCTCACTCATTTGTGGAATATAATGAACAACATAAACTGATGAACAAGGACTGATCCAGAGATGGAGAGGCATTGATTGGACTGTCGGGCTTTGGAGGGAGGGTAGGGGAGGGTGGGGGCAAGGGGGAAAGATCAACCAAAGGACTTATATGCAAGCATATAGGCCTAACCAATGGACACAGACAACGGGGGGGGTGAGGGGATGAGCGAGGGGGGGGGGGTAGAGGGTACACATATGTAATATCTTAATCAATAAAAAATATTAAAAAAAAAAAGAACAGACCTATAGACCAATGGAATAGAACAGAGAACCCAGAAATTGACCCAAACCACTATGCTCAATTAATATTTGACAAAGGAGGCAAGAACATACAATGGAGTCAAGATAGTCTCTTCAATAAATGGTGTTGGGAAAATTGGACAGATAAATGCAAAAAAATGAAACTAGACCACCAACTTATACCATACACAAAAATAAACTCAAAGTGGATAAAGGCCTTAACCATAAGATGGGAAACCATAAAAATCTTAGAGGAATCCACAGCCAGAAAAATCTCAGACATATGCCGAAGCAATATCTTCACTAATACAGCTCCTAGGGCAATGGAAACTAAAGGGAAAATGAACAAATGGGACTACATCAAAATAAAAAGCTTCTACACAGCAAAAGAAACCATCAACAAAACAACAGGAAAGCCCAACAGGAGAACATATTTGCCAATGTTACCACCAATAAGGGTTTAATCTCCAACATTTACAGGGAACTCATACAACTTAACAAAAGGAAGATAAATAACCCAATCAAAAAATGGGCAATGGACCTAAATAGATACTTTTTGAAAGAGGACATAAGGAAGGCCACAAGATGTATGAAAACATGCCTAAAGTCACTAATCATCCGGGAGATGCAAATCAAAATGACACTTCAGTACCATCTCGCACCTGTCAGAATGGCTATCATCAACAAATCAACAAATGACAAGTGCTGGGGAGGATGCGGAGAAAAAGGATCCCTCGTGCACTGCTGGTGGGAATGCAGACTGGTGCAGCCACTGTGGAGAAAAGTATGGAGTTTCCTCAAAAAACTAAAAATGGAACTCCCATTTGACCCAGTGATCCCACTTCTAGGCTGTATCCCAAGAAACTAGAAACACCAATCAGAAAGGATATATGTACACCTATGTTCATAGCAGCACAATTCACCATAGCTAAGTTTTGGAAACAGCCTAAGTGCCCATCAGCAGATGAGTGGATTAAAAAACTGTGGTACATCTACACAATGAAATTCCATGCTGTGGTAAAAAAGTAGTTCTTACCATTTGCAACAGCATGGATGGAACTGGAGAGCATTATGCTAAGCGAAATAAGTCAGCCAGAGAAAGATAAATATCACATGATCTCACTCATTTGTGGAATATAATGAACAACATAAACTGATGAACAAAATCAGATCCAGAGACAATGAAGTATCTATCAGACCATCAAACCTCAGAGGGAAGGTAGGGGAGTGGGGGTAAGGGGAGAGATCAACTAAAGGACGTGTATGCATGCATATAAGCCTAACCAATCGACACAGACACCAGTGGGGTGAGGGCATGAGTAGGGGGGCAGGGGGCAATAGGAGGATAAGGACACATATGTAATACCTTAATCAAGAAATAAAATAAAATATAAATAAAAAACTATGAGCATGTGTAAAATTTGATAAGCTATTAGAAGTTAAAAGAAAAAAAGAGCGCATCTCAATTCTTCAGCGCCCTTCACTCTCACAAGTGATCATAGAATTTTCCTACCTGTTCTCATGTCTAAAGCAGGAACTGGCTTCACATGCAGCATGAGGACCTTGGCTTGGACTTGGGAAACTTCTTTTGCCTCAGCGCTCTAGGCAAATGGGGCTCACACAACAATGTGCTGAATTCCAACCTATATCTCACTGTTTCATGCTTGTCATGTTCATGTAAGTAAAAACATCAAACAGCACTGATGTCGCAACTACACCCGTTTGATTTTTGGCCAAAAAACAACAAAAGCATTCTGTGAGAATCAATATGAATTTATAAAGGAAAAGAGTATATTTTTATTATTTGTAAACTGTGTGCTACACATATTTTAAATCAGTAAAATAGTAGTAAATGTGTGTGCATATAGGGACACACACACACACACACACACACACACACTTTTCTTTTCAGAGTGTCTGTTGTGAAACATTTACCTACCACTGAACCTGTAGCTATTGCTCAGGGGTGAGGAATGAGAATTGGCCAGTAATTCCCCAGGGCCTGTGTTCTTGGAAGCAACCTCTATCCTCACCTCTTTATTCTCCACCACTTGGGGAATCCTCTGCCCTTTTGGAAGGTCTCAGCTCTGATTTCACCAATTAGCAATTTGGTGGGTTTTCCCAAAGGGCACTGGCACTGAAACCGATAGAAAGCAAACTCATTACAGAAAATGGGTTTCTTCAGCATAAAATTAGGAACTACTGATAACTGAAAGATTCATTCTTTTTCTAAGAAATACAAGTAAAACATTCATCCATGGGATAATGGAATGACAACTGAACTATTTATTGCATTAAGCACTATGCATTTTTGGCTGAATTTAGTTTCATGAATTTCCTCACGAAATTCTATTCTTCTCAAAAGGCATCATAAAAAAAATGGACTTCAAAGGAAGGAGAGATTAATTTAAAATCTTGAAGGGAAAAAGGAGAAAAAAGAGGATCTGTGAAGACTTCTTTAAAGAGAAGGTATTAGAACTAGGTTGGCACCAGATATAAATATCTTTGTGAAAATGTAATCTGGTGGGATAATAACCAATTGAGAGGTATTCCTGTTGAGGAAAATGTCTAAAAGATGTAATAAGGCACTATTGCACAGTGATGGCTGGAGCGGCATACCTCTAGTGCAGCGCCAACCTTTCGGACCTCATGGACCACCAGTTGGCAACCGCTGCTCTAGTGAATGCCACCTCCTAAAATGGCCCATGTAAGGTTGATGCTACCCAAACAGGATGTTTAATTAGTGTTCATTAAATTGATACAAATGGCTGTCAGCTGATTTTCTCCCCCATTGCTTTGAAATTCCCTGGCTGACACATTTCTGAGTGACAGGAATGCTCAGCTCTGAGGCAACTTAATCTCAGCCCCTCCCTGACATCTGCAGATGCACACTCTGAACAGACAAGCATAAACTGTCAGGTTGAGAGGCTGAGGCTCTCCATCTCCATACTTACCCACTTCAGAACCATTCTGGGAAGCCAGAGCTTTGGCCTCATGTTTGCAATCCTGTTTTACAGTTTACTAAGTGCTCTTATATACATTTTGAGCCTCTCAACAATTCTATGACAAGGGCAGAACTGGCATAATGCCCATCTTCCTGAGAATGCAACCAGGATTCCCAAAGGTTAATGCCTTAACCAATGTCCCAGGGCAGAATTCAACCTAGGGCCCACTCGGTTATTTTAGCTTTTAGCCCAGTGCTCTTTCCATAAAACACTGACATTTGAACTCTGAAATGGACCTAAGAGGTAAAAAATAGAATGCTACATTTCTGATAAAATTTTTCCAATAGAATGCAAAAGGCACCACTCTGTGAACCAGAAAAGTATAAAAAACTGGAGACAGCAATTAAGCAGTTTCAGTTGTGTGTACATGGCCTCTCTTTGAAAATGGATGACATAATTGTACTCTCAAGAAAAATCAGTAGATGAAATGAACTTCGCCAAAGAGTTGCCGAAAAAGATGGTTTCAAAATTTTGACTTGGAGATGATTTAAATTTACATAGTTGATCATTCTGTAACTGAAAAGGAGGGATTTCTTTCTGCGTGTAATTAAGCTGGATGTTCATGTCAACAGACAAATACATGAAGACAAGAAAAGAAAGCCAGACTGAAGATTCAGAGCAAGGCAAAAAAAAAAAAAAGATTTAGTTTAATCATTGGAAGTGTCAACAAGCAAAAGGCCATTTTTGTCTGATTAAAAGATAACAAAATACAACATGATGCTTGGTGGAAGGTTATAAAGGGGAGGCATACATTAGATGGGGATTTGGACAAAAGGTCTCTTAAAACCCCTTTAATGCTCAGGTCTTGATTTACTGAGCAATACCACTCTCTAACTTAGAAGTCAGGGTATTGATTCATTCACTGAAGCTGACTATTTGTGTTACCAAAACACTTGACCTAAAGGAAAGTGACAGAGTCATGTTCGTTTGCTAACCCAAGGAACTAGAGAGAGTCATACCACTAGGAGATAGGAAACCCTTCCTAAGTAACTGAAAACCACATGGAGGGATAAGATGAAGGACTGAAATGTTAACCTCTTCCTCATAGTTGGAAGCCTAGCCCACCACATAGGATGTGAGTATCCTCTCTCCACTATAAAAATGCTGAAGCAGAGGGGAGAGAAAGAGAAAGAGAAAGAGAGAGAGAAAGAGGGAGGGAGGGAGGGAGGGAGGGAGGGAGAGAGAGAGAGAGAGAGAGAGAGAGAGAGAGAGATTCCATAACCTTTAGAAGATGATAGCACAGTGGTTAATAGCTTGACTCTTCTAGACAGACTTCTTTGGATTTAAATCCCTGCTTCCCCACTTACTAGCTGGGTGACTCTGAGACAGCCACTTAATCTGTAAAATGGGTATAATCACAGTATTGACCCATTGGCTATTGTAGAATTAAATTAAGTAAAGTTACTTAGCCTCCTTGCTGGAACGTGGTAACCATCCAATAAATATTAAAATGAGCAAATGCTGTAGTTCAAAGTTTTCACTAAGCAACTGTTGCACTCAAAGAGAATCATGAAGGTTACAGCATGAAAAATCCTGGCATCATGGGGTATTTCACAAATCCTTGATCATTTTGAAAAAGTCACGTGACTGTTCACAGACTAGAGCACTCTCAAGATTAATAGAGTCCCTGAGTCAGTCATGGGGAGGGACATTTTCTAATTTCCCCATTTGAAGCAGTGAACCATGTGATGGATAGTATCACAAACCCTTCACTGATTTAGACATATGTTGATCATCTTCTCCTTGCCAGGCATGATGCTAGGCAAGGCATAAAGTTTAATTACTCTTAACACCTCCTTAAAGAAGATTACATATATATCCCTTAGCTGGAATTTTTAAAAAGTGTTGGAATGTGGAAAAAGAGCTTATTGCCAACAAGACTTTTGATAAGTAAGCTGGCCCTTTAAGCATGGGCAAGAAGGATGTTCAAAAAAAAAATTGACTGACAAGCCTAAAACAGCCAAGATTCTTCCTCCACAGTCCTTCCAATCTCGACCTTGACTCCATGTTGAGTGAGAAGTAGCGATGGACACGAGGTTGAGGGCTGCATTTAGGAGGAAGCGTCTCCCTTGCCCTCCTGGCTACTCTCACCTTCTGAGTGAGTCTGCCAGGGACCCAGTCCTTGGGTGTGCCTCCTGTGGGCCTGCCAGAGAGCCAATTTGTCCTCTGATCCTTGTCAAGCATGTCAAGCATGTAGGGAAATGCTGATGGCTAAATGACTAGTTGGCTTATTTCAAGTCGGAGTCAGGTCTGCTTTTCATCAGCATCCAGACACTAAGATGTGGATAAATTCAAAACAGGCCCTAGTTTGTGTCAAGTCCCGGAAGCCCACATTATTTTCATGATTTTTTCAGGGACCTAGGATTACTTGTGACCTGAGTAGGAGCACCTCTCCAGGTAGAACCCCCCAAACCAGGTTCTGACCCTCTATCTACTGGTAACTGGCTCTGGCTCTGGGAGGGAGCCACATGGCTGGAACTTGGTTTCCTCAAATTGCAATGAAGGTACAACAAGGGTACAGTGGGGTTTGATGCCCCAGTTATAAGCTTGGGGCACCAGCAATGCCGGAACTCACACACAACACTTGAATTTTCTATTTTAAAGCAAGAACCAAAATAATCATCTAGGGAAAAATTATAATTTCATTAGATTTTTATAACTGTTTTACAGTGTATTGCTATTCTACTTTTAATTTTATGGCAGGAGTAGGGAAACGGATACACCATAAACTTCTTAAGGACCAGGGTCTTTTAAAATCATGACCAAGCCTAAAGGAGGTGGGCACCTATGAGGTCAGTGGCAGCTGATGTGAGGAGGAAGAAGAGGACAATAGGATGTCAAGAAAGTCTGTGTCCACTCAGACCTCTCACCTTATCCTCTGGAGTCACCATCCATGCCTTTGCCTACTACTGGGCTTCCTTGGTCCTTCTGCCACAGAGACCCCAGTCAAAAACCCATGCTGCAAATCTCTGCAGGCCTGTTCCCTTTCTGTCCCCCACATGTACAGTTTCTCAGTGCAGTACGTCTCAGAGGGACAGTCATTAAGAGAGTAGCCCATAAGAGGAGGGAACTGACTGGCCGTTTTCTCTAGCATGACTACAGACCACCTTGCGCTCTTGTAAAGTACAGATTCCAACTGGGCATGTCTAGGTTGGGCTATGAGATTTTGCATGCTACCAAGCTGCTGGATGATGCTGATATCTCTGGTCCTCAGACCACACAGCGTAGAAGGGAATAGAGACCCTTCCAGCTCTGACTGCCCCAAGCCTGTGAGCCAGAACCATCTCAGCCAGAAGTTTCCAGAATAAGATAGTCTTAGTAGTGATTCCTACAGGCAGCTTTCTTTTCCTGCTGTCCCCACACACCAGCCCAGTCCTCCACCTGATGAAAACAATAAAGCTCAGATGTGAAGGACTCCGGGGGCAGGAGGACACCTGAGCTCCAGGCAGGCAGTGTCGCTAAGAAGCTTACAAACCCATGAATAACTACAGCGGGTCTTCAATTGCTCCAGTTGAGTCCCTCCAGGGAGTCCTCAGGAAAGGACAGAAAGTCCAGAAGAATCCCCCTAAATCATTTGCATTCACAGTACAGGAAATACAAACACATCAGGATGCTCTCCACAGTCTTTGGTGTCAGGTGGCAGAGCTAATCATCTTCCAGTGAGTAAGATCGGGTTGGTGGCAGTAATTTAGCCTCCCTTAAGCATCACTCTGGACTCATATGTGAGGATAAAAGACAGAAAACACTCTCAAACAAACAAAGAACGTCTTATGTGGTTGGACCAGCCTGCCAGGAACTGCCACTGTCACTGAGCAAACTTCAGCTCAAATGCCAGACTTGGAGATGTCTCCCCACCAGAGTAAAAATAAACCAGAATGACAGTACCGTGTGTGTTCCTAGACAGCTGGGGGTCGCTGGCTTTGCAGACGCGAGGTTGTGTGTGTGTGTGTGTGTGTGTGTGTGTGTGTGTGTGTGTGTGTCTGTTGGGAGGGCAGTGGGAGCAATGCAGGAAGAAAGAGGTAAAACAGTGATCCTCTCTCTGTAAAATGTCTGCCATCTCCTTATAATCCACCTTTCTATGGCACTTGAAAAGAAACTCAACCACCTTTTCTCTATATCCTTGGAAAAGACATTAAAACTCCATCCTTCAAAAATCTAACAAATTTGAATAGGAAATAGAGTTCACGCTTATGAGGTAAGGGGATGGGTTATGATTATGATCTTGGTACCCCTCCACTTTCTGAAAGTCCTGCCACAGGTTTTCCTGTCCGAGAGGACAGAATAAAGCAATGCTTTGTGCTGGTTTGACTCGGCTACCAGGAAGGACCAAGTGGAGATGATTTACCTGTGGAGTCTTTGCAAGTCCTATATGGAAGCTGTGTGTGGCCCAAGATCCTCCAGCATTCCACCATCAAGCTCTCTATGCACCAGGGAGGCTAAGCATAGGACCAGGCGGACTGGGCTAAGTGCCCGCTGTGTTGGTGTGGGCAGGCCAGTTTCTCTACTAACATCTGCCACACTTCTTTGGCTCTGACCGGCAGACATGAATAAAGTGCACCTTTGAAGACCTGGAGGAGCTCTAGAAGAACAGCCTCACTGGGCATTAAATCCGGTCTCCTGAACCCTAATTCCAGCCAAGGCTCTCCCCATACCAGCTCCATGGATTCCTAATATGAACCCACACAATTTTATTTGAAGATTTTTTGGTGGGTGTTTAGAGGTCACCCAGACATTAAATTCTGCAAGAGAAGCTCTCCAAGGAAGCTAGTCCTTGGTTCTGGAAATAAGACATCATGTGCTACATCTACTCAGAGAAGTGCCACCCAGTTGTTGGAATAAAGAAGGTTTAATTGCCAAATATTGGGCTTTAAAAACCAATCAAGTATAAAGGTAACTTTAATTATACAGAAGAATCAAATAGTGTCAAAAACTTAGTGTTTGAACAGCCTGTGAACCCCTGTTCCTTTAGTCTCCACGAACATGAAGTCAAACAGAAATTAGACCTCTGCCACCCACTTTGGGACAATTATAAGAAAAGGGGGCAAGCATATTATTTCACACACACTCAGAAACAGTCTTTCATTTATGGAGCTTTTGGATATGACTCCTTGATCTCAGAAATGCTGAGAAGCAAATAACCAGCATCTATTGTGGGTCAAGCATCCCAGGCCTGAAGACAATCGGTCTCGACTCCTGATCTCCACATGCACACTCAAAAATGCAGACTGAAGATTATCAATCAATTTACAGTCAATACTGTCTGCACACTGAATCCATCTTGAAAAGATAAAAAAAAATTTGAGACACATCGCAGCAATTTTTGACTCCGGCATCTCAACAACTTACAGGATCTTGGTGACCTCCTATCGTCAATGGAGTTGAGATAGAAAGGTAACAGAATATTCACTTTCCTACTCTGTCTCTCACGAAGACATTTCCTGAAGGCATGGGGATGATGAATTCACCACCATGAGTTCATTGTCAAGCCCTAATGACCCTCACCTACTGGAACAACTTTGAACTGCAGGCTTGGGCCTCCCACTCACTTGGGTATTTTTAGACCTAAGCATAGAACAAAACTGAACTTTTCAAACAGGAAAGGAATGCAAAGTACTTAGGGCTGGTTTTTAAAGGGCAAAGCTTATTTGACAAGACTATTGATCGTGCCTAACTACATTATGACAGGGTCACCTGGGTTCATGAGTATGCAGGAGGAAGCCAGGTGGGGAAAACTAATCCCTGGGCACTTGAGGGAAGTCTGAGCAGTACCCTCCATGGAAGGTGATGGGCCATGTAGCACAGCTGGTGGATTATAGGTGGGAACGAACGCCACAGGAAGAGTCCATGTTGCTTGCGGAAGATGGTGCTGGCAAAAGGCTCTCCAGACATCTCTGACACCCTTTCTGTTGACTAAGCTTTGGCCTTATCATCATATGAAAGCCTAAGTTCTAATTTTTAAGATGTTTCTTGCCTACTCAGTAAAACGTTCTTTGGTAGCTTTCTATATGCTTACATGTGGTTTGAAGAGAAGGCCAGGGAGGAACTGACTGAAAATATGTCAAGGCGGCCATGTATCATCTTCAGAAAGATTAGACTGCCCCCAGCTCTGTCCTTCCCCTTCACTCATTCTTATAACAGGTGTCTTCTGCACACCTACTATGTGTCTGGCAGCTGCTATGAATGAAGGGAACACAAATGATTCAGACACTGTGTCCATAGAGTTCAAGATGTAATGAAGGAGAAAGTTACAAACAAATATTTAAAACACGTCCGCCTCCTTCTGAGACTGAGTGCAAATGTAGCAGCTTGTTCCGGAAAATACCATCTTTGTTTTCCATTCCACCCTCTGCCTTGGCAGGGCCATTCTTTCAAAAAACTGTATCCAGTATCTAAGCTTCTGCACAAATCCTGTACTCCAGAGAGAGGTGGAAACCACTACCTGGCTTCTCACAGGCTTACCGTTGGCTCTAGCACACCAGTTCCCCCACCCTCCTGGGGGCCTCCCAGGTAGAAACCAGCCTCCCCACCTCCAGGGAGGAGAGAGAACATGCCCATGATCACACAGTTGACAGGCTAGGCACACTTCTTAGAAACACATCATTTGCAGAGAGACATGAAATCATTACAATATGGAAAGCAAACAAATTATCTCACCTATACAAAAATGACACTGCCTACTTATTATGATGGGCAAGGAGCTGTACTGAGTTGTTTTGCCCTCTCATCTTCCATGCTGTGACCACAAGGTTCTAAAGCCATAAAATATTAGATCTGGCCAGGTTTCTCATGGGGTCTTTCCTCTGTCTCCTGTCCTTTATCTCCTATCTCCCTTTATATAATAGACCTTCTCAGGGTTTTTGGATGTTGTGACTTGCCCAAAGAAAGAATTCCTTCTTGACAAGAAGCTGATGGACTCACAGACTTGCAGGCTTCAAAATTTCAGAAATAAGGTGTTGAAGGAAACACATGTAATGAAGTAGAACAGGGTGACAGCTGGAGATAATAACTGATGGACTTTTTATTCCATATATTTCCTCTTACCTATTGACACTTCCCTTTCTCATTCACTGCATCAGGGGAGGGGTGACAATAGAAGAAAAACCAAGAAAAATGGTTGAAATCTAGGAGTCAAAGCTTTGCTTTACAAAAGCTTGGGCTTTTCAATATCCTAAGACCTGAAGGATAGGAAGCTTTAAAAAGGGATTCAGAAGCTAGCCCACAAATCATGTTTCCTTGCTAAAAAATTAGATCAGGGCTCTCTGAAGTCTGGAGAGGTGGGGGTGGGGTTGAGAAAGGTGAATCAGAGAGGCAAAGCTGTGGGTTAGGCAGGAGTTTCTTCATGGGACTCAGTCCAACTCTGTCCTGTGGTCCTAGGCTGGCTGGCTTCTGCATCCCTGCAGCCCCCACACTTTCAGAAGCAAGAGGAATAAAGAAAGCATTCTCCTCCCTCCACTGCACTGCCCAGCATTTATCCCCCTCGCATCCCAGCAGAATCCCCTCCCGGCCTCAAAACAGTTCTGTACCTGTTGCTCTTCACAGCCTCCGCAGTCTTCCAGGAAGGTAGACTAATTACAGGGAATATGTTTCAGAAGCCGACTGAAAGCCAGGACCTAATTTCCCATCAGTCATTAAACTGTAACAATTTCCAGCAGTTAGGGTTTGAACTGAACCAGCGACCTACACTGAAGTAAAAGGCTCCAAACACCATTATCACTCTCCAGAGCCAGCCTCTGGTTTTGCCTCTCACCTCTCTTCTCCAGAGCACAAAAGAGTCTTCTTGACATGTGTATGCCAGTTCCTCTCCCTGAGTCCTTATTCTCAGACCCTTTTGCAGAGTGCCCTTCAGCCACATTCTAGAGGGACTTCCAGTTGTGTGAGCCATTCTGCTATTCATTAACAATATTCAAAACAGCTCTCTTGCCCAGCAAGTGTGGCTCAGTGGTTGAGGGTTGACCTATGAACCAGAGGCCATGGTTTGATTCCCTGTCAGGGCACATGCCTGGGTTGTGAGCTTGAGTCCCAGTAAGGGACCTGCAGGAGGCAGCAATCTATGATTCTCTCTCAAAATTGAAGTTTCTTTCTCTCTCCCACTCCTTCTCCCTTCCTCTCTGAAATCAATAAAAATATATTTTTTAAAAATCAGCTTTCTTTTTTAAAAAATAATTAGCAATATGAGTTTAATGAGAAAACTACATATAACATTTTACAAATTTACATTATAAAAAAACAGAAAGGTTCATTTGCATATGTTATATAAACATATTTTAACTCTTAGCTCATATTTGCATACTGTTTGCAAAAGAAACAATTTGAACAGATTCAAAACCAAAATTTATTTAAAATCCAACCATTCACATTTCTTGCTTTTAAGGAGTTGCAAACTCCTTCCAAAGTAAAAAAAAAAAAAAAAAAAAGATAACCAGGCCTTAAGATTCCACACATTTGTTACAGCTAAATATAAATTTGATCATGAAATTTCTTAATGGCAAATCAAAAGGAAAACGTGGGAGGAAACATAGAGGGTCTTCAGAGAAAGAAAACAAGGTTATTTTTCAGCACTTCTGTAGAAAAGGAATGCTGCGTCTGGAGCTTCACCCAGAGGATGGTTTTCTAGCAACTTCCTTCCTGTCAGGCATTTCTGAGATTTGCTCATCTCTTGAGTATAGTAATAATAATCATAATTGCAAACACTTAATAGAGCCTTCAATCAGGCACTGTGTTAAGAATGTTACTATCATTAACTTTTTTAACCCCCACAATAGCTCTATGAGGTAGACACTATTATTTTTTCCCTTTTTAATGATGATTAAAATGAGGCACAGAGGTAAAGTAAATTGACTAGTCCTTTCGCTTAATGAGTAGCGTTGACAGGATTTTCAACCAACCAATAATGAATTTTAAAAATGATCAGTAATAGTAGAATAAAAAGATAACATTTTAAAAATACATTTATAGGTAATCCCTAACTTGTTTGCTTGCTACTTCCAATCTTCTCAACTGCAAAATCTTTTTATTTCTTTTTTTTATACTTTTTTTTATTGTTTTATTGCTTAAAGTATTACAAAGGGTATTACATATGTGTCCTTTATTTTCCCCCCGCCCTTGACAATCCCCTGGCCTCCCCTACCCCCCAGTGTCTTATGTCCATTGGTTATGCTTATATGCATGCATAAAAGTCCTTCGGTTCTAAGTCAGATAATAAGCAGTTAAGAAACGTTTAGTTATCTAGTACTGAGGAGTAAACCATCTCTAAGTGCAGTGGCTTAAAACAAGTACAATTTAATATTTTTTAGGGTTCTGTGGTTTGTTTGAGCTTCACCAAGAGGTTCTTTTGCTCCATGTGTCACTGGCTGGGGGAACTCACTCACCAGCAGCCAGCTGATGGCTGGGGTGGCCTGGAAATTCCCTGAAGGCTTCCTGGCTGTGGCATCCATGCGATCTCTCACATTACTGGCTTGGCTTCCTCACAACATGGAGATCCAGTAGTTCATTTTCTAACAATATATCTGATTTGAACAGGAAGGAGGCAAAATATGCCATGCCAGCCTTCCTCAGGCCTAGTAGACTCAGGAGTCTGACCTTGCCACTCCTACCATTTTTTATTTCTCAGAGCAAGTCACAAAGTCAGTCCAAATTTAAGGAAAAGGACAACAGACTCGACTTCTTGATGGGCTGGAGTAGCAAGTACATACAGGGAAGAAAAACCTTATTGGTACAGTTTCCTGAGACCCTCTGTCACAGACAATAGTCTATATACCCTTTTCTCTCTCTCTTCCTTTGACTACTATATTCAAAACAACTAAATATGAAAACCAACCATAAGAGAAAGGAATGGAGAAATAAAGGAAAAGGGGAATCGAAATAACAGAGTCAGTAATATTTTAGAGAAGAATTTAAATGGAAGTTGTAAAACCCAATTTTTTAAAGTTTATATGGGGGCAAGAGAATAGTCTTTGTAGAGGAGCTTGGGCAAAGGCCCATAGGCAAGAAATGACAATTGAGTTTTGGAGGATGGCTCACAAGTCAATAAGACTGAAAAACAAGATGCAAGGGAGTGTCAGCATAAGAATAAAAAGATATGGAAAAGACAAAGCATGGAAGGCTTTGAATGACAGGCTGGGGATTTTCGATCACTCCTGATGCCCTTGGTGGGAGAGGTGTTGGGCTCCATTTCCAGGCAGATTCAAAGAAAACTGAACCAGTGCAAGGCATTTGTCATTACTCAAGGGCAGTAACTTAAAGATAGCAGGCTACATTATAGGTTTCCTTTTTTCCCCTATCTTTTTCTGCCGGATCTGTTTTTCTCTTTTCAGCATCATAATCAATAGTTCTCTCCTCTGTGATGGATCATGTCAGGCACCACTATGCTAAATTGTCACCTGACAGTTTGGATGCTATTCTCCCAGATGGAACACAACTTTCTCTTTCTTCAATGCCCAGAATATTGAACGGGCCTAAGCAACAATGTCCAATTATGTGTCAAGTCACAGTTTTGCTTCAGGACTAAGAAAGAGAACACATCCTCGGCCGCCCCCACCTCACCATGGACCATGGATCAGTGAAATGCAAACTCAGTAAACGTCAACCAGTCTCATAATAAAAACCCATTTATTACTGAGAAAGCAGACACACAGGCAAATTAGATCAAAGGCTCACTATTGTTCATTCATGATGTACCTTCCATGCTGAGCAACTGTTGACTTTTATATAACTGGAAAAAAAAAAATGTAAATACCCCTAATCCAACAGGATAATTTCATAAGAAATCTCATCTGAGTTTGGCTTCCCTAGGAGATGAGCTGGTTTAGCTATTGTATCAAAGAGCTTTGAAATATAAAATGTTCCTGAAAGGTTAGAAAATAAAGGAAAAAGCATTATCCCTTAGGGAGACTGAGAGCTGTAACATCCCTGTCCTCACCAGGCTCCTTAGGGACGGACATTTCTCACATGTCACCCGCAGGGACAGAATCCTAAAGAAGCAAGTACACTGAGCACACGCTGGAGCTCTCCAGGATCCCACTACCTGGTGACCTTGTGCATAGGTACATTTCTTGGGCTTCCGTTGTCGCGTCTGACACACAGAAATCTCCAAGAGCGATTTCAGCTTTGAAATGTTATGATTCTTAGATGGCAGAGGGAATGGGGAATACAATAGCATTATATGTGGGCGAGAACAAGACTGAAAATAACGGATGGGTGGGGGGGACTAGGAAGTGAAGAAACATAAAATAGAAAATGTGTTTAGGCACCCGCATGAGAAGTGTAATAACAGAAGATGGAAAGGCAGATAAAGTGGGGAGGTAAGGATAAAACAAAGATGAGGTTTGTGCTAATAAACACTAATGGTGATAGCTTCTATTTATCCAGCACCTACCATGCTATGGACAGTATTCATTTTTCTCTACTATCCACAGCTTTCTGGGGTTAGTATTAATATATCCATCTTACCGATAAGAGTAATAGAGGTTAAGAAACTGGTCCAAGTTCACACTGCTCACAATTAATTAGACCATATTTAAACCCAAGAACCCAAGCCAGTCTTACTGTGATAGTATACTGCCTCCTAAACTATTCTCCCAATTGTTTAGCAAGAGACCAGTGCTCCCTTTTGCTTAAGTTTATAAACCATAGTTCAAATAGAGGATTTATCAAAAATACATGAAGGCAGCATCTTCATCCATCAGCAGTTTTGAATGTGCCCCTAATGCAGAAGGAAAGGATAAAGGTGAACATTCCCTAAATCATGGACAATAAATATCACATTTTAGCATGATTCCCAGTATGTCAAAAAGAAGGACAAGCACTCACTTAGGAATCTGGAGAGCCCAGTCTAGACTCTTGCCACAAATTTCTTGCATGGCTCTCCATGGGCCCTACCTGTCCTACCTACCTCCGAGCACTGCAGAAAAGCTGGGGCACATGTGCTAACAGACGTAAGGTCTTAGATAAAAGCAAGGGACAGTTCTGTCCCAGGCACTTCCTGGCAGTGGGGGGAGGGAAGGGAGGTTAGAGCTATTTCAGAGGGACACACTGATGTCCTGTAAACTATTCATTGCTTCAGGAAAGTCAGGCTCAACTTTCAGGAAATGGGTGATTTGAAAAGGAAAGCCCTTTCAGAACAGACAAACTGGCATGTGAGTGAGACTGTTAAAGTCTTTCTCATTTTGTGCAAGACACAAGCCTCGCTTCTGTTAAATAGAAATCTCCCAAGTACACTGAAAAGATGATTAAATTTACAGAAGTTCCATTTGTCCACAACCTTTCACACAGCCTTGCATTAACAAAGGAGAGTTACATGGGTATAACTCCATGTGATTTGGGAAAACGTGTAAGACAAGAAGCAAAGCATGCAAATTTGCTCAGGTCACAAGGCTAAGACCCAGAAAGAAAGCAGATGAAACTGAAAATGAATATTGCAGCAGGAAAAAAAATTTAGTATGAATAGCAGCCGTGAGCCACCACTGACCCTTACCCTGGTTCCCCGAGGACACTTCCCTATGGGTTCTGACTACTCCTTATCTTCCATTCCCTTGATATGGAAGCACAGAGAAGGTTCAGAGGAATTTCACCCACCCAGGGGGGCAATGTTTTAGAGTTGATAGATTTCTTTTTCACCCTATCTGCAAGGTTGGAACTAAGTATCTTTTTTATTCACTGTTCCTGGAGAAATGCCTTTTAAAAGTTATTCACCATTGTCATTTCTACTTGCGCCTTCATTTACACATACAATAAAAATAAAATGAGACCGGGAATGATTGATGCTCCTCTTTTTAATGATGAATGCCACCGAGTTTTATGTCCTTTGGAGAGTTTTTTCATATTCATTTTCTTTGCCTTGCTTCTTCTTCCATCCAATCTTTTATCCTGTCCTCCCCCCCCCCCCCCGACATTATCTGAAAATTCTATAGAGCCTTAAAAGGACAGGACTGCTCCCCCAGCTCTAACATTACCCACAAACCAACACAGCAGCAGTTCCAACAATGGGAAAATGGAAACCACGTCATTCATTTAACTAAAGCATCAGCACAACTGTGTCAGGGATTCTTTAGAGGACAATCCAAAGGCAAGTGAGTTGCATTTGAACAAATACCTTCGCCTAGAGAGGAAATGGCATCCATAATGATGGTGCTAGAGATGGTGCTAGAGGGCTTCCCTGAGTAATGTAGATATCATAGCGTGGGCATTCCTTGAATAAACATTTATAAAGCACTGAGTGTGTACAGGCACTGACCTAGGAAATTAGACTTCAAGGGGGAATAACACACAGTCACCCGACTGGAGGACTCAGGGTCTGAGTGGTGGGAGCCCGAAGTCCAGGTGAAAATTAAATGCAAATAAAAAGTTTCCTTTTCTTCCCTCTGCTTCTTGATTTTGCACAGACAGATGTCCCAAAGATTGCTCTGGGAGCTTTCAAAGGGATGGAAATCCACTAACAAAAAGCAAAGTCTCCTGAAGTCCAGTTTCCTATGTTTCGCATCAGTTTCAATGTAACCTGAGCAGGTATCATTTTCAGGTACCACAGTAATACATCTGGTAATGGTGCATTCATCTAAAAAAACATGCATGATGCGCCTACGATGTGCTAGACACAGTGCTAGGTGTCAGGTGAAAGATACAAAAATGAATAAATCGGTGCATCACTCTTCAAGCCATTTAACATTTTCCCATGATTGAATCACTTGCATTTATCCACTTATACCAAATGCTTTTTGTGCTCATACTGTATATATCATGTATGTGAAACCAAATGATACTCAGGCTTCTCCTTCAAGAGTTCAAAGAAATATAAGTGAGCCCTGAGATGTATGCACTCGCACAGGAAGAAGGAAGATCGCTTTGGGAAGGCTTTACCGCGGAGTTGACATGCGGGTTGAGGTTTGAAAGATGAGTAAGAATTAGCCAGGAAGAGAATGGAAAAAGGATATTCTAGAGAGAGGGAGCAGCAAGTGTAAAAATATGATGCTTGTTAGTGAGTAGGGTGGGCTCCCTACAGTAGGTGGGTGGGAGTAAATAACTGACCATGCCCTGCACCAAAGAAAACTGAGTACCCAGAGATGATCATTGGTAACTTTGATACCATCTATGGTATTCAGACTTGAGGTAGTGCCCATTGGCACCACAGTAATCCACTCAATAATGGTTCATTCCCATTACAGCATTAATCCCAGTCAAGCGAGATGAGAATCCATGTCTTTAATGAAAGTGTTGGTATATGAAAATATTGGTTAGATGTAGCATGTAAGCATATTTGTGGAAATGGAAACATCCCCATTTGCGCAGATACTAAGGATATCTATGAAGGTAAGAGAGTTTCTTGGAAGCAAGTAGTGACTACCGTTGATAAGAGATCTGTTTGGTAGCCTCTGCCTGGTCTTGAGGCTGTGGCCTGCCTTAACTCATCCAGCCATCTGATGGTGAAACAGCTGTTTAGATTAAGGGGCCTAGTGAAAATTTGTCAAAGGCCTCAGTGATGTGGTTCGTGACTTGGCCTCATAACCATAGCAAGTGTCATGACAGGTTTCACAACAAGAAGGGCTAGAGCAGGGGAGGGCAAACTTTTTGACTCGAGGGCCGCAATGGGTTCTTAAACTGGACCGGAGGGCCAGAACAAAAGCATGGATGGAGTGTTTGTGTGAACTATTATAAATTCAAAGTAAACATCATTACATAAAAGGGTACGGTCTTTTTTTTTTTTAGTTTTATTCATTTCAAACAGGCCAGATCCGGCCCGCAGGCCGTAGTTTGCCCACAGCTGGGCTAGAGTGTCAGGGAACACAGGCAGTGAGGGGATGTCCCAGTGGACACACTGACATGACATTCTTCATCATGGAAGCCAGAGATCTAACTGATGAAACCAAAGAGGTCTCTTCACCCGCCTGCCTTGCAGAGCGTGTGTGATGCAGAGGCAGGATTCCTGGGCCCACGAGAACTGACAGGTTGTTTGGGGACTCAGGAATCATAGGAAAGGGAAAGGGAGGGCACTAGACAAGGGCCCAGTTCCTGAATAAGAGATAAGAGAAAGTTCACATGAACCAAGCGAGACTCAAGTTACTGGGAACAGAGCACAGGTTCAGGCAGGACCTCAATAGCACTGGCTTACTGTCAAAAATAATAACATGGATAGGGACATACAGAGCTACTAAGCTGGGGGATAGAAGTGATTCCAGATTCCAGGATCAAGGGGCCTTAGCTTCAGGAGCCAGAGATTTAAGGAGCAGAGACCAAGAAATCCACTATAATGTACCTCATGTAAAACTAAAAAATAAGAGTAACTGCATTTTCTTGTTCACACATAGCTTTATATTATTTGTGTTTCCAGTTCCCCAACCAATTTCACTTTCTGGTTATTTCTTCCTCCCACCTTCAATCTTAGCAAAGTTTTGCAAATAGCCACATCCAAAACATGCTCCATATTGTTACACTGTGTGTGTCTGTGTGTGTGTGTGTGTGTGTGTGTGTGCGTGAGCACACACATAAAAGTGTTTGTCAGGATCTGGGTCTAGGTCATGCAATATCCTAAGGCAATGAGAATATTATTGTTACTATTTATCTAACACCTACCATAGGCACTGTGATAAGCTCTTGAATCTCTAATCCTTATAGTGCCAGAGAATAGGATTTCATTCATTCCTTTATAGGGCTAATGCTGAGAATCTCCGGTGCTCCTTAGCACTGAGCTCATGATAGAAAATAAGTATCATTACATGCCCTGTCAATGGCAAGATCTAGAAAAGTAACGTCCACACTGAAATAACAAGGAAGACCATTCTATCTGAAATGGCTGAGTCAGCCAACAAACTGATCTGACTGATTCAATCCAGTATACTGACTAGTTGATTGATTAGCTTGGTAAGACAACACAGTCACTTCAGCACCACGTGGCCATAGCTTTGCAATGTGCCTCTGTTGGTGAATAAAGTGAAAAGCTAAAAAATTACTCCAGCAATTTCCTGTGTCAAAGATACTAGCCTGGATTTTTAAAACCTCAAAAACATTTGCCATAAGACAAACTGTACGACATAAAATGACAAAGGGAAGCCACGGACAAATCTCTAGACAGGAGTGTATAGATAGGGCTCCACCCCCTTAGTTTGCCCTGCTAAATATCAACTCTGGCTACTCAGAATCATGTATGAAGCTTTTAATATCATTGATGGAGACACACTGATTAAATTGGTCTGGGTGAAGCCTGGACAATTGCATATATTTTAAAGCTTCCCACGTGATACTAATATATAGCCATGACTGAGAAGTTTAGTGACATAGCTTCTTTGTATCTCAGTTTCCCTTTTTTAAAAATAGATAGATAGAGAGAGATAGAGATATATACTAGGTATATATTATTGATTTCAGAGAGAAAGGGAAAGGGAGAGAGCGATAGAAAGATCAATGATGAGAGTGAATCATTGATTGGCTGCCTCCTGCACACCCCCTACTGGGGATCGAGCCCACAACCCAGGCATGTGCCCTTGACTAGAATTGAACCTGAGCCCCTTTAGTCTGCAGGCTGACACTCTATTCACTGAGCCAAACCAGCCAGGGCTCTCAGTTTCCCTTTTATTTAACGAGGATGCTGGACCAAGTGATATCTAGGGCACTGCACAGTTTTAAGATTCCCTGTTTATCTTGGTCCCATCCCCAGCCAGCAAACATCTCTGAAAAGACTACTTTCTCTTTGGATAATTCAATTTCCGAATGCCACCAAGAGGGCTGACCTACCACAGAGGTTGGCATGTGGGTTAATGAGATCATATTTGCAAAGTGTTTGGGGCTCTGGGGAAGGAATCTCTAATATATGCAGCTAAAGAATGATTACAGCAACATTAATGTCATCTTTTTAGGAAGAATAAACCACAGTTCACAACCCGCATCTGCCATAACTAAACTATGGAGCCTGGATGGAGAGCAGCAGAGTGGAAAGTAGATTAAAGAAGATCTGCTCTTGTTGAGACTAGATGCCAGGTCATGAGACATGTCTATGCGATTACAATTGATAGGGACTGGACTTAAAATGTTAATCTATACAGAATCCTCTAGTCTCCAAGCACACACCAGTAGACTCCTTGCGGCCCAAGTCTTTGTGGGCCAACATCCACAGAGACAAAAGATGAATCTTTGGGAGTTTTCCAAAAGTAGATAGTCATCAGTGGGACTCTATTTCTAAAATGTTACTATCTGTGCTATTTCTGACACATTGAAATTAGAACAGGTGAAATAACCTTGAGAATCTATACTTTAGTTATGCTCATGCACAGGAGATAGGAACTGGAATGGATCACAAAGACTTTTTAGAGAGAGGAGGGAAGGAGAAGAAATCGAGAGAGGCTTCAATTGGTTGTCTCCCATACTCGCCCTGATCCGGGCAGGGATCAAACTCACAACCCAGATATATGCCCTGACTGGGAATTGAACTTGCAACCCTTCGGTGTATGGGACAACACTCCAACCAGCTGAGCCACACCAGTCAGGGATAAAAGGCTTTTGAACTGGGAAAAATTACAACAAACATGGTAGATAGAGGATCACCCAAATAATTTTTTTTTTTAAAAAAACCTAAGACTAGCAGTTAAAAATCCTATGAACATATAAAAGTTCAAACACACACAAATTGCTAAGAAAACATAAAAATTTGTTCAAACTCACTAGTAAGCAAAGAATTGGCATTTAATATATGATGGTATTTTTTCTTTACCTATTAAATTAATATATATTTTTAAAGTAATACTCATGTGCCGGGAGCTGGTCCATCCTTGCTGTTTCAAGGGACCTGGCGTATATGGCATACTGTTCTTAATATGTTTGCTCACCTTCTTGGCACTATGTTTTTTAACCAAGGTCACCTCTCTGAGAAAGGTTGTTTCCCCAGGTAGGGATTTTTCCCTAAAGTTAGGGAGGGAATAAAACCCCTTAACTAAGTGCCAGGCAGGTAATTAATCACTTTAACTATGAACAATCATGCTTAAACTACATAATCTTTACTCCCTGGAATGGAGATAAGAAACGCCTGAACCTTTGGAATAGAGATTGATAGGATTGGAATCAACTGGTATAAATACAGATGTAACAAGACAACAGGACACAGAACCTAGACACAGAACCCACACAGAACCTAGACACAGAACCTACACAGAACCTAGAGACAGAAGAACTTCGCTGGAGAGAACATGGCAAAAGATCCTGGACAGAAACTGGCCACAGAACCTAGAGACAGAACCTAGCAAGAGAACCTGGCTGAAGAAACTAGAGACAGAACCTGGCTACAGAACCTGGATAGAACATGGCAAGAGAACCTGACTAGAACCTGGTGAGTGAACCTGGCTGGAGAACCTGGACAGAACCTGGCTGGAGAACCTAGTGAGGGAACATGGCTACAGAACCTGGCTGGAGAACCTTGAGAACCTGGCTGGAGAACCTAGCAAGAGAACATGGACACAGAACCTGGCTGGAGATCCTAACCAGAACTTCGCTGGAGATCCTGACCAGAACTTGGCTAGAGATCCTGGCTAGGCTGCTGATCAACTGAACGCTGTCTCCGTGTCATTCCTTCTTCGCCGACTCCGTCCACACCTTTGGGGACCCCTGGACCTTCTGGGGTTGGACCCCAGCACTCATGTGTTCATGGAAATAAGCATTCTTACATTCTGCTAGTGGGAGTAAAACTATTCCAACAGAGCATTCTTTAAAACTCTCTGAAGGCAAATAGAGATAGCCCTTATAATGTGCCTATGTTTTGACCCAGTAATTTAACTTACTGAAATCCATCTCAAGAAAGTGGTCTGATTGATATACACATAAAAGCTTTTGGCATAAGGATATTCATTGCTCCGATCTTTATAGGGGAAAAAATAATACAGAAGAACTAGAAAGCAAACTAACTGTATAAAATAAGAAATTATAAAGTAAATTGTGGATATCCACAGATAAGCTATTATGCAACCTCTAAAAGGGTTGTTTATTAAGAGTTTATGTGATATCAAGTGAAAATATCTTAGAAATGTTATTTGGAATATATTTAAATCTCACAAAGTAAAGTCTGACAGAAGGTCACAATTTGATTCCTGGTCAGGGCACATGCCTGGTTGGGGACTCCATCTCCAATGGGGTGGTGCAGGAGGCAGTTGATTGATGATTCTCTCTCATTGTTGATATTTCTATCTCTCTCTCCCTCTCCCGTCCTCTTTGAAATCAATAAAAATATTTTTTAAAAAGTAGTTATTTTGGGGTGGTAGAATTATTGACAATCATTTTATTCTCTATTTTTTAATTAGTTAAAATTAATATTTATTATTTTCTAATTAAAATAATAGTTTTATTAACAGAACATAGATGCACACGCCAGTTATTACTTTGCAGTACAAGCAAGTGGGTTTTCAAGCTCAGTCATCCTTTTTTTCTTTCTTTTCCTTCTTAATCTCTCTCCGTGAAGCCCACACACATGGCCTTGAAAAAGGAATAAAAGGATCACTTGTAGCAGCCCTAACTTCCCTTTTATCCCAGCAGCCAAATGGGAAGATTTCCTCTAAACAGGAAATCTGTGGTATTGTGCAGGAAGAAAAATGGGTAACTGCTTGACAAAGGCTCTCTCTGCTGGGGAAATGCTCCTATAATGACCAGAGATTTTTGTGATAAAGCATCCAGTCTCTATGGCTATCTTCCTAATAAGCCAGAAGCACATTTACTGTAGTCTGGTGGGTAACGATCGGCAAAACGTATAAAAAAATACAGCACAGATTTTCTCCAAATGTCAGCAGCCAATTTCACTCTGGGAGGTAAAATTACTGGAACTGATAAGCCAATATTAAGGGACCTAAAAAAGCTCCTTAAATATTCCAAAGACCAATTTGAGCCATCAGACTCATGTCTGAGTAAACGGGAAGATGGCAATCTGAACATTAGAATAAGAATGAATTGATTTTGTACCTCATCTCCAGTTTCATTGTGATCTCTGACAGCAGAAATGGATTCATTTTATGTCATTTTCTTCTAAGCCTCATAGAATGTTTTCTTCGAGGTCCTGAGATATGAGCAGAAAGCACAGTTGGCCCTGTCTGCCCCAACCCAGCAGAGACTGAGAATAACTTTGGAGTTATTTAAACTTGTTCCTTTCCTCCGAGCAACCTGGCTATTTATCGGCTGGTCATTTCAAGGCTCAGAAAGATGAAGGTGGAGATAAAACTACCTTAAAGGGAAACTGGGGCTGCCAGGGTGGGGGTGGGAGGACATGGAAATAGTTTATAATGAATATCATGGAGTATGGAAGGGCAGTGGAGCTCTCTTTTAATGTTTGTTTTTTTAATAAAAAAGAATAAGTGCAAATAATATCCTATTTGTCTGATTTTAGGAGATGCATATGGGATCGTGATGTCTACACCTCACTTTTAAATGGTTCAATAACAATAACAAAAATCACATATGGATGCACATACATACAATAATAATAGGTATATATACATGTATGTATATATGAACATATATACATAGTGAGAAGGGGGATGTAACAAAATGTTAAGAATTGAAAAATCTAATGGACGAGTATATGGAGATTTATTCTAGCAATTTTTCTTTAATTTTGAATCATTTTTAGAAGATTTTAAAAATAAATTAAAAGCAATTTGTTGTGTAACTTCCTTTAAGTTTCCATGATTGGATGTATGCTCTATATTCTAACCAGTGTAGATAACTCTGTTTTTCTTGAGCACATTCTCTGCTTTCCCATCTTCTTGCCTTTTTTCCTGCTATTCCTCCTCCTGCTACTATTCACTGATATATCAATGATTTTTTTTCAAAACTTCTTGAAGCATCTTCTGACCTCTCCTATCCATCCCCAAATATATTGGATCTCTTGCCTTTGGATCTTTCTGAAGAACCAGTTGATTACAATAGTCACCTTGCCTATGAGATCCCAGACCAGCCTCTCATCCCCTCATCCAATCACTCACTATTCCTTACTAGTGTTGCTAGTTTAATTGTCTCTCTCCCTTTCTGAACAATGGGCTCCCTGAAGGCAGGGACTGCATCTGTCTCATTCATCAATATAGCCAAATACCTGGGACAGCGCTCGGCATAGAAGTTCTTGCAAAATATTTGTCAAATGATTGAACTACCAGGTACTGACTAGTTATTAATCTACTCTTTCAAGTCTTTTTATGATCACTGAATCTTACCTATGTCTATATCCATGTATAAAGTAGGTGCTCAATAAATATCTGTTGAATCGAATATAAAAAAGAGCAGAGAAATGTGAAGAATTTTTCACTTTCACCAAAGGACTACACTTGTTCATTCATGCAGTCACTGGTCCAAGACTGGTCAAGTAATGCTTTAGCCTTAGCCAACCAAGGGGAACAAGAGGAAGGCAAAAATGAGTGGGTGGGTCCATCTGCAGAAGACACTAAGGTAGTGAGCTTTTGGATCTCCCTGGTCAGTGAGCAAGTCTTAGAGCTGAGGAAGCCACCAAGTGTTAATGACCAGGTATCTTGAGGTGGCGCATTGGATGGATTGACATCAAATACTGATCTGGGAAGGTGAGGGTGAATAGGCAGATTTCCCTTACCTTCCAGTACCCTGTATAGCCAATCAGAAAAAAAGCTCAGAGGGGAATAATTGCCACCATTTTGATAATTACAATATAGCCAAATATCCTCTTTCTGAGCTCATGTGTGAAAGTATTGTGGGTGCTTTATTATCAAAGCAGTACCTTCACCAGTTTCCCTCCATTTTGGGAGAGCCAAATGCTCTCAGCCATAGGTTCACCCAAAGGGACAAAGTTATCCATGTAAGTCCCATTAAAAGGAAAACCTAAGGAATTAGATTTCTATTTTATTATAGTTGAAAAATTATAATTTCAAATGTTGCTGGAATGAGAATAGTTAGTCAAGATTTAGAAATCATACATGACATAGGGAGATTTTGTGTTAAACAGAAATTATTGTGATGGTCTTCCCATCACAAACTACAAAATTCCCTGCTCCTCTCCTAGTGTCCAGCTCTTTCTAGAAGACTTTGGAATCCAGGGAGGCCCCTCCCCCACCTAGATGATGGAGGAAAATAAAACTATGTAATAACTAGTGGATGGTGTGAGAAATGTCTGCCCTCAAGAATAAGAGTAGAAGACAAGAAACACAGGAAACAATAACCCATTTGCTTTTCCAGTTTGCAGTTCCTCTTCATTGCACCTAATTTGAAAAATTCACAGCACTTTTTAAGCTCAATGACTAGTCATCGATCGCTTGGTCCCAGAGACTGTTTTGTTTAAAAACAAAACAAAAAAACCACTCCAGTTGCTACCCACACTGAGCAACACCTCAATTTTCTCATTTACTTTTTTAAAAACATTTTTTAAATGATTTTCGAGAGAGGAAGAGGGAGAAAGAAAAACATCAATTGGTTGTATAAGTTTGGCCACACAGTCACTTGAATAGAAATTTGCTTCTATTCCTGCCTTTCTTCCTTTAACTTCTTCATTTTCTGTTTTCGTTCCTTCTACCTGACTCTTCCCCGGGAGGAAAGAAACCTATCTTTCCATTTTCTGGATGTCTATAGACCCTTAAAGTTAAAAGTGTCTCTAGAAATCTTCCCGTAATCCATCAATTCATACTAAGGAAATCAAGTGGGAGAAACCACAGCCTGGACTCACAGTTATTTGCTGAGTCAGCTCTAGGACCAGGTTGCTTGACCCCTATGTCCAGTCTTTCTACTACAGCACTGCAATATGGTTGCAGGGCAAATCCGTTTGGGATGTGATAGTTACCGACTTCTTAACCCCAAGGTCTAGAAGGGCATAAATAATAGTGCTGATGATAATGATAATAATAGATTCCAAATCAACACCTACCTCTAGTGCTGTAAACTATACTATCAAAGAAAATAGGGCGGGGGGAAAAATGGACACATATGTAATACCCTTTGTAATACTTTAAGCAATAAAAAAAAGAAAAGAAAATAGTCCTCCTTTAAATGTTTACTTGGTGTAAAGATCAAAACAAAATAAAATATCACAAACCTAATTAAGATCTAATATGTTTTGCTGGGTCTCATAAGAAACCCACGCATGTCTCCCAAAATAGTCACCCACTTAAGCTCAGTCGAGAATGGAGACTGAATGAGAGGAGAAGAAAGCTTAGCAGTTGGCTGTTTGGTTGTTGTAGCTGGCAACTCTAGCTTATAGACAGAGAGAAGAGATGGGACAGGGAGGGGAGGAGAGAGCGAAGGGAAAGGCAAGGGGAGAGAAAAGAGGAGAGCAGAGAGAAGAGCTAAGAGAGAGGAGAGGAAAACACCCCATAACCGATTCTGCATTCAAGGGCTGATTGTCAAGTTGGTAGATTATTCAGGATCTTTGCTTTCCCATCTCCCTTCACCAATATGATTTTAGATAATTGCTCTCTTCCCTGTACCTACAATGGAAGGAAAAGAAACAAAATACTAAAACTAATTCCCTGTTTAGCACTTGTGATCTACAACAACAATGACAAAGAAAGGGGTGTTTTGAAAACCAAAACAGAAATCCAAGGCACGTTTTAGACAGTTGTAGCCATCCTCTTTACACCAATCTCCAAACCATGCATCCTGGCTTACTTCCAGTTTCTGTGTTTCCCTTTGAATGTGCAAATAATCTAAATGGGATTTTTTAAAATACAGTAAGAGAACTTTTAAAAATGGTTAAGATGTATTCAAAGGAATTCTTCCTTAACTATCTAAAAGTCTCGAAGTACAATGCAAGTGAGGAATTGCTTTTATTAAATGCCAAATCTTTTTTCAAAGCAAGCTCAGGGAGATACAGCACTCACTCTCAATGAGCTGTGTCCATGCCAGCAAAACATAGTGGCAGTTTGGGCAACTGTCCACATAATTCAGGCCAAAGAAACCTGCCATCGCCATGACTCCATTAACATGAGGTTCTGAACAGCTTAGCTCATTAGGCAGCTGACTTGGGCAGGGAATGAGCCAGATGAGATGAAGCTCCCACAAGCTACTATGGAAAAGCTGAATATAGTCAAGCAAACCCTTGTTTGCTTGAATTTAACTGGTTGTTTAATAACAATAAAATGACCAGTAACTAGTCATTAACTTCTTTAAAACAGTAATTGGTTGTTTGCATGAGTTCACTCCCTCATTATCATGTTTGGGGAATTTTTCATACTTAAGGTGTGGAAAATTAAATGGAGAGTTTTACCTGCCCCTGGCTCTGTTTAGAGAGAGGTTCTCAACCTGTGGGTCGCTACCCCTTTGGCGGTTGAACAACCCTTTCACAGGGGTCGCCTAAGACCCTCCTGCGTATCAGATATTTACATTACGATTCATAACAGTAGCAACATTACAGTTATGAAGTAGCAACGAAAATAATTTTGTGGTTGGGTCACAACATGAGGAACTCTATTTAGGGCCAGAAGGTTGAAAACCACTGCGTTAGGGAGAGAGAAAAATAATTCTGGCTGTCAGGGTGCTGCACTTCACCTGTTTACTCATTAATTTAGATTGCTGTAGTTTTTATCAGATCCATCATGTGGAAACTGTCTTTTTATCATATAAGGGAAATAAATTAACTGTACCAGGGTGGATTCATTCATGTAGAATAAACATTGTCTCAGGTTGTCTACACAGTGAAATGTAGATTCAAGGCAGTTTCACACATAGATAATGGGATCCCAAGCGTAGAAGTCGAGGTGGGGGTGGGCAAACTTTCTTGCCTCAGTAAACTGCACAGCTCTCCACATCCCCATTCATCCACATGGGCTCAGCCTCAATGTCCCTTAAAGGCAGAATTTTCAGGAAACGAACAGCTCAGACTGAGGAGAAATTAACCTTCCCCAAGCAATAGCAACGGTAGATAAGTAAGCTGGGAGACATAATATCCGTAATGCTGAGTATTAGAAGCTGAGTAAGAAACACCACATCAATTGTTTTTCAAGACAATTAGGCAATGCTCAGAGGCAAACCAGGAAAACTATATCTCCCCTATTCCCTCATTACTGTGTTGCAAATTTAAAAGACTGCCTATCTGTGAAGCCAGCAGTTAGAACATTTTCAGAACAGTAATCTCATCTTCCAAGAGCTAACTATTGTATTTACAGACACAGTTCCAAGTGAACATTAAAGGTGCCTGCCTGCTACTCCTGGCCCCACAAACAGATGAGTGGGGTGGAGACCACAGTTTGGGTACAAGGCAGGGCAGCCAGCACTCAGCTCCCCTTGAGACCATTCCATTCCACTTGGAATGAATGAGATCTCTGAGAATTAGAGTAGGAAATATTCCCCAAGCCTTTCAAGCACAGAATTCTTTAGGTCACAAAGAACTTTTATACCCTCACCTCATAGGCAACTTCTAACCAGGACCATATGAGGCAGGTATGGCCAGGATGACTGTCTGCATTCAGCCAGTAAGGCAACAGGAGTTCAGAGTGGTTAGTGAGCTATAGCAGCTTCCTTCCATGGAGGTGGGGCCTGTGGCTCCTACCACACCTCTGCTGCTTTCCATTTTGGGGAGGAATGCCAGCATTGGGTTGAAGGTGCTTGCCAGGAGTATGGGTGCTGGCCCATTAGTCCTACTTCTGACCTTCCAGAATATATCTTCTTTCTCTGTTCCTTAGATCCATCACCTATTAAATAAGGCAAGAATAGTGCCACTCCCCAACCTCACAGAGTGACTGTAGGGAGTAGCTGAGAGAATAGACAAGGAGGCCTCGTACACATCAAGGACTATAAGACAGGAACCCTATATATAGGCATTAGCCCCAGGGAGCAATTTTATTCCATTACCACCCCTTCCAGCCACTGTTTATGTGTATCCAACTACCAGTTTCTCCCACTCTTCTGTCCTTGTCTCATCACATCCTGTTTCACTCTTTATCTGAACACCCTCTTCACAGTGCTGACAAAGATACAGCTGAGAAGTACAGAGCACAATCTGCAAGGAGTTTAGCATATTGGGAAAGGCATGTATGTGTGAATGAAGAGCTAAAATGGAGGGGTCCTGTGTATGTCTGTGCACATATACATACACAGATGCACATACATGCATGCCCACTATAACAAGGTGGGCAAACTAAAGACGAATTTATACAACCTCAGCCCTCAACAGGTGAATAACTCCCAGGAGCTTTCAAATATGCAGATGTTTAACTAAAAACCCCAATGTCTTATTCCAGCTGGTGTTGTCAAGTGGTAAGACTACAGTTGGCCCATGCCCAAAAGGGTCACAGGTTTGATTCCCAGTCAAGGGCATGTACCTGGGTTGCAGGTTTGATCCCTGGCCCTGGTGAGGGGCATGTGGGGTATGCAACCAATCAATGTGTTTCAAATCTATGTTTCTCTCTCTTTCCCTACCTCTTTCCCTACCTCTTTCCCTACCTCTCCTCTCCCTTCCACTTTTTCAAAAAAAAAAAAAAGAAAGGAAGAAAGAAAAAAGAAAAGAAAAGAAAAGTAAAGAAAGAAAAGAAAAGAAAAGAAAAGAAAAGAAAAGAAAAGAAAAGAAAAGAAAAGAAAAGAAAAGAAAAGAGAAATCAGTGGGGAAAAAATATTCTCAGGTGAGGATTCACAACAACAAATCCTAGTTTCTTATTATACTTTTCCATTGTCTTCCAGCTGTGTCACCATATGGAAAGGCCGGAAAGCTTTAGGGAGGTTTCAGAGTGGAAGACAGGGGCACAGAGAGTTAAGTGAAAGCCTAAAGCACATCGTGTACATGTGCGTGCATTGTGTCCCTTCTGGATGTTGTTGGGGAAAGGAGTGTGGAATGGCGAAGGCCTGAGACTAGCTTTCGGATAGCATTTGAGAAAGACTAACAGTGTTATACATTAGAAAGAAAAAGGCCCATGGGGTATAGGAAGAGGAAAGAAATAGTTTAGAAAAGAGAAGATAAGATAGAAAGCTAGGGACACCCTAGCAAAATGGCAGGAGAGCTGTAGACTCTACCATTAAATAATTGGAATTTAGGGTGAAGAAGCTACAAGTCCATGCGGATAAATACAAATCTACCTCAAGATTGTAGACTGGCTGGCTGGCAAATGTGGGTGGGACCTGGGCTGGTTGTGGCTGCCCTTCCCTTGTGTTCATTCTCCTGGCAAGGCTTTCTACCTAAGCAATGTGGATCTTTCCAGATGAACTCTGAGACTGGTAGAAAGAGAAGCAATGGCTTAAAGCTTCCCAGGGGAGTGTTGAAGAATTGGTGACATCATGAGGAGGTCAGATGGGGGAATGACTGATTCATGACAGCCTCCCCCCTCAAAGGAGCATCTAGGCCTGAGTAGAGGGGCATTTCTGGGTGGCTAACAGACAGAAATAAAAAAGAGGGAGTCGCAGAGCAATGTCTAGAGTTAAATGGTGATGATAAGGACAAGCAGGGGTCTTGGAGGAAAACATCATTGGTCTGTGTTAGACAATTGCCAGGGAAAACACACACACACACACACACACACACACACACACACACACACACCCCTTCATTAAAGAAATCTCAGACAACCCAACCACCCACAATACTTTCATACTTCACTCGAAGGTGATCCTCACCAAGGATCACAATCTGTGCAGATTGAAAATGACAGTTAAAATGTTAACTTTTTAAACCACAAATAGCACTTGGAGTCTTTATAGTGAGTTGGCAGGTGCTACAAAGAGCATATCTTTCCTATCTCTCCCTTGACAGCCCAGAAATATCAGTCACTCTCGTCCCTGTGGCTACCACAGTGATATAATGAGAAACAAGGGAGGAGATGAATCTCTCCCCAGACTCTCATCTAGGGAAGCCAAGGGAGGCTGAATGAAAAACAATGGAAGATAAGCAGAGCTGTGTGAATCTAGTGCTATCGATTTGGCATCTGTCTCAGAACATTCCTCATTGGAATGGTGGCAGCCCTTGGACGGGTGCAAAGAGGTTTCCTTCCTCTAGGCGGGGCTCTGTGCTCAGGAGCCCAGTGCAGGCAGAAGAGGTGGGCAGAGGGACTCTCAGACCAGCTCCTTGGCCTGCTGCCAGGCTGCAGTAATGTGCTGAGTTTAAGTGTCAATGGTTTTGAATTAGCAATTGAAAGTTTTTTGAAGGTGCAAAGTGCTAAGTTTGGAGATTCAAATAAATACCAGCCTAATGCAGGCCAGTGAGCAAGTAGTAGAACTGAAAGTGGAAACAGAAAGGGTTAATTAGGTGATTATTAGGGATAATAGATGAAAGTAATAAAAATTTGGAGTTGACGGGAACTAAAAAGTCCTAATACAGTTTTCCCCAAAGTATAGGATTATACCATTGTTCACCTGACATATGATTTTAGATGGTCCAGAAAATGCTATGACACATTAAAAACATTAAAAAACATGAATTTACATTGTGAGAAAGTTACTCCTTTTTGTACCTCAAAGATAAGTCTCAATTGGGTGCTACGTGTCTTTAACATCTCTCTAACACTTGCCAACTCCATTTTTAACTAAAAGAGCAAACTTCAAACGTTGAGACCAAAGCATCTGGCAAGAATTTAATCTCATTGTTTGGTTTTTCATTTTTTTCACATATTTTTATATCCATTTACTATAGCAATATATGGTTTCATCTTTTAAAATAAAGTTATTAAAACAAAATATTATAGTCCATTGGAAAACTATTAAGCACATGTAACACAAATAGGGCACAAATGATGAAGGTGGCACACGTATGACTGGAGCTTGGAGAATTAAAATGCTGGGCCCGGAGCAGGAAAGGACTTGCCCACAGAGGCACGTTTGGTTGGTTCTTCCACTCCTGCTGCTGGAACCCTATGGAGGAGCAGTGGAGGTAAAAGTCAGCCTTGTCCAAAAAGCCTGAGTTGCTCAGAGAAGCCACATGATTTGTCTAAAGCTCTGGGTCCTAAGATCCTCAACAGAAGGGCCTTCTCAGGCCAAGAAACCTACAACCAAGAGTCAAGTACAGTATGTTGCATGCTGATGCCAGAATAAGTTAATTTGCCTCATTTTCTTTTCCTTTTCCACCAATTTCCTAGATCTCTGGGAGATAACAAATGAGCTCAGGCCAGGACACTCATCGGATGGAAAAACAGACATGTCATTACCCTATACTTGCTGGTTTGCTCTCCAAACCCCTAATGTCCTGAATGCTCCACCATGGGAGGTAGTGGCTGCACTGAATGGTGTAAGTACAGGATTCTGGGCCTCCGGAGGGCTAATCGCTGCCTTTCCACATGGCAGCCCAGCGTGATCAGAATACAAAGTAGAAAGCAGAAGTCCACCTTCGCGCTGCCTGCCATGCATCACATCCATACACAATTGCATCTTGATGGATGCAGCAAACACAACTCTATATGTCTGCCACAGCCCCAGTGACCTTTCAGATCCCCGAGTTAAAGGGACCATTATTCATCTTTATGAACAGCTTCCAATGACAGGTCTGCATGATAAAACCCAGAGACACTTTGATGAAGTAAGTAACTTAGCCCCATCCATAATGACCTGCCATTCCCAAATCCTAATGCCTTTCCAGGGATTGCTTCACCAAACCAATGATATGATAAGTCCCTTATTGATGATGCCTGGGCAGCATAAACTTTATGCAGAAGCTAAACTGTATCCAAAAGTATATGAATTTTAAAGAAGGATATGGATGAGGGACATTATCTTATACGAGGTTCTGCAAAGACAAGACTACCACACATTTCCATTTCTTAAATAATGGATACTATTTATTGGCTATCTATAATCTGCCACAGGTTTTACTTGGATATTTCATGCATTATTTTGTTTAATCCTTCAAACAGCCTTACAAGGTGACTGTTAGTATCTCCATTATCCTGAGAATCAGAATCAGTTAAGTGTCTTATGAATGTCACCTCAATAGCAAGTAGCAAGGCAGCAAGCCTTTAAAAATTTTGCTGAAACAAGAAAGGATATGAAAGAATGTATGACTACATGACAGAGTTGGGATGTGAACGATCCATACTCATTTTACTACACCTCACCACTTGTCTCTCAGTGAGAAAGCTTGGTTTAAGGGCAGGAGTGGGCCGCTTCTACTTGATGTATTCTCTTGATGCCTTGCGTCCTACCAGTCCCTTACCTGATGTTAGGGGTACAGGACATTTGGAAGAGTATGTGAAGTCCCAATGACGCCCACCTCCCATCTTGAGATACAGTAAGAACGGAGGTTTCATGGGACTCTTTATGTGTCTTTTGCTGCCCTGTTCTTAATTCAAATTATTACTTCCCAGAGACATACTAAAGACCAGCAAATTCCATACAGCAACTAGTATTAGCCAGTGAATTTGTGAAGACAGCAACAAAGTGGCGGCTGGACTTTCCAGCCTCATAGGAAAGAGCCAATCTGTCTGCAACCAGTTTCTACTGCCTGAGCTTGTATCTGCCTCTGACTTTGGAATCCTCCCAAGTCATCGATTGAAAGAGCTTGATAAGTCTGTGGATTTCCTGCTCCAACTTGAAACTCATTATAATTGAGCTAATGAATACATATAGATAAAACTTGAAAGGTGACACAGATAAAGAACAGCAATAAGATGGTGGTGTTTGGGGTAAAGTTTTCTTCTTTACAATTTAAATTAATTGAGATGTCATCATTAAAAAATAATGGGTATGTAGTCATATTGCTAAATGTTGTCAAGGAGGTAAGGACTGAGAAAAGACTGATGCACATTTTAGTTGGGAATGACTTGTGATGGGAAGAGGTCAAAGGTAGAGCCAAAAAATGCAGGTGCTCTCCCCAGCTTCCACATTGATCCGCCTGTCAAACTTGTGCAAGTCCATTGTCAACTCTCTGAGCCTCAGATCCTATGCTAATAAAATGGCGATCACAATGCCGTCCTGCCTATCTCCTGAACCTTATATTAAGAGTCTGTCTTAGCATAACATACTTTCTGGCATGTTACAAGCTGTGAGCAGAGAACCACAAAAATCTAGTGTTTTGTGCATTGTTTCTGGAACCTCAGCTATTCCTGGTGCAACATTCTAGAGTAAAATCCTATGTCTGTCACTTAAAATAATTGTGCGACTATGGCTAAGTTAGTTAGGCTTTCTTAGCCTTTGTTATCTTCTCTGTCAAAGGGGGATTGTAATAGCCAATTTGCATGGTTGCACAACTAAGAACCCAAGTTTTTAACACAGTATCTGGCATTTCTTTATGGAGTCACCAGTACCCCCACTTAGGTGTATATTTTAAAAATGAGCAGCAAACACCTTCTGGCCTTCTGAACACTTTCAAAAGCTCCTCTTCCTCACAAAGCAAGGTCCTTTGACATCAGTCACATGAAGGCAGGCACCTATTGGATCTCTTAAACTGGTAGAGCTGGTTGCATCTCGTGCCACAGTTAGTCTTGTTTATACCACATATTTTTTGGTGGGTTGTTTTTGTGTGTGTGTGTTTTGTTTTGTTTTTTGAGGGCATGTGTATCATTTTAGTGTTTTGTTTTGTTTTTTATCACTTAAAAAACAGTAAGTTTGCAGTTATGGTTCCAGATGCCTACAGGCAAGAGTAGACCTAAGCCTGTCCTGACCTCTTTCCTTAAAGCTAACATGTCCCATTTTAACAGACTGGGATCTCTTCCTTCTTTCACGGCATTGCACAGATTGCCTACATGACAAGGCATTTTAATTTGGGAGCCCTTTGAATTCCATTAAAACTATCTCTTCTTACAAATCTTTCACATTTGTTTAAAACTAAAAGGGAGAGAGTAAGGGCTGCACATTCAAGCCTTGAGTGAGCCCACTGTTCCCGGTCCACCATTTGTTTGAACAGTTCTCTGTTGGGGTCCAGTGGTGAGGAAGGCATTGGAAAGAGGGTCCCCTTCTGACAGAGGAGAGGTTTGCTCTTGAAGCCTTCTGCCATTAGACTGTGGAGAGGTCTCTCTGGTGGGATTCACAGAGAAGGCCTCACAGAGTTGCATGAAATCAAGTACTTTAATGAATAACATTAAGATGATGGTACCATCATTTATTCATGAAATACAGAATTAAAGATTGAGGAAACACCTCCCACCTTCTGCTCATCTCCCCGCAACTTTTGCTTCCTGACAACAATATTTGTGTCTGAACAGACCCTATCTCTTCAGGGTTGGAGGCAGCAGTAAAAATTTTTTCAACCAACACATATTGTGAGCCTGCTGTGATTACTGTAGACTCTTTAAGAATACAAAGAATGTTTAACACATGATCCAGGCCTTCTAGTGAAGAACACAAGACAAATCCACATGAAACATTAAGTAACATTCATTCAGTCAGTCAGGCAAGCAGGAAGAAAGAGGCCAGTTGCAGACAGCTGGCTGAGTGGCCCTGAGCAATTCTCTTTCTTTCTTTAAGCCCGTTTCCTCTTCTCTAGAGGAGATAAAAATAATCCCTGCCTCTTGGCATTGTTGTATCAATAAGATAGCAATATATCTTATTATTGTACTTTGTAAATAATGAACTCCTAATCCAATATAGCTCATTGTTATTATAAGCAAATACCTACTATGGACAAAATAACTTGTTCAGCACTTGGGGGTGTGAGATTCATCAAGAAAGGCCACTCTACAAGTGATTACTAATCACATCCCAGTAAAAAGGCTTCACAACAGAGCAAGACCAGAAGGAAAGAAGAGTTCTATAGAGGGAGGCTGCCCAGTGTCAGAAGGAAAACTCTGGCTGCAGAACTGGTCCCCAGGGGCTTGGGGCTGGTGCTGCGCCACCGTGGCTCTTCCACCTTGAGCTACTAACTAGCTACACTTCTCGGTGCCTCTGGCTTCTCATCTGTAAAATGAGGGGGTTGAATTCAATTATCTGCATGGCTCCTCCCCATTTGACGGCTGTGATCTATGGTCTATGAGGGGCTGGGCCTTGAAAGATGAATCAGATTTCAGTAGAGGAGTAGGAGCTCATGAATAAAGGTGTAGAGGCAGGGACAGGAGTATTTAAGAGAAAGGGAGTAATAAAAAAAAAAAGCTGACATTTATTGAGTGCCTACTTTGGGCCCGGTTTTAAAGTGCTTTATGTGTATTAACTCATTAATTCCTCACAACAACTCCGTAAGGTAGAAAAATGATCATCCCTCTTTTTTAAAAAAACGGACAAGATAGAAGCATGAATGTGGTAGGAGGACAAGGTGGGAATAAATAAGCAATGTGACTGCAAGATGGAATCTTTTCCTGCTCCTCTGAGAAACAAGGCTGGGGCCATTCTCCCACTGGTCCACCCAGCCAGCTACTGTCCCCACAGAGGGGACTGCTAAGACAGAAAAACTAAAGCCTTCATAACAGAGTGTCAGATGACAAAGGGCGCTTCGAGGTCATGAGGTCATGTGCCCAAACCTTATCCACCAACATTTTACTGACTTAAACACAGAGGCTCAGGGAACTTAAGTGACTTTCTCAGGAATGCATTCATTCATTCATTCGTTCGTTCGTTCGTTCGTTCATCCATTCATTTATACTATGCATCTCCCATGTGTCTTGTATTGTGCAAAGCCATGGAGATGTAGAGCTGAGCTAAGTATAGATTAAACAAAAGTAATAAAAAGAGTCCCCTAATAGGGAAATGAAGGGAGTGCTAAGAACTTGGATCTGGAAAACTTAACTTAGGCCAGGGGACTAGAGGTTGCCTTCTACAGGGAATTAAGTTTAAGCAGAACTCATAAGTGTGGGTTATCTAATTATAGAGAAAGTAGGGAATGAAACCAAAACCCAAGTGCCCATGGCCAGTCCTCCTCAGGCTCTGTGTTAGGATGCTAACATGTTTCCTGTCGTCACCCAGCTTTCTCTGCAGAGTATAAAGTACATTAAAATGGACTTGGCTCACCAAATTCTGCTGTGTGAGACACAGGGTGTAAGACTTATTATTCCTCTTATTATCTCCTATTACTGCTTGCTTCCATTTCCCCCAGCGTTTTAAATTTGTAAAACAGACAGGAGTTTTGATGTGACCTGGATTATATGAACACCTGCATCGACGTCACTGCTGCTTTCTCTCTCCAAGAGAAATTACTGCAAGTGTGTGTATTTGAACCAACTTGGTCATTATACCATTTGAGTTCTTCCCTTTTCCATGGCCTATTTTTAGATTCCTTCTCCCATTTTCTGAGCTCTATTAGAATTAGGTTTTCATTTTAATCACGCTCTCTGGGCAGGCCAAATTTAGGCATAATGAAAACAAAAACGGTTATGCAAAATGAGACGTTAGAGGAAGCCCGGCTGGGCACACGTGCACAGCATCGCCAACATGCGATGGCTGGGAACAGCGCGCTTGCTTTCCAGGCTGGGACCCGCTGTTCACCCCATTATGCTCCAAGAGCATTCTGTTGTCTAAGTAATGCAGCTCTGAGCTGCTCTGTCCCCAATCCCCTCAGCTAGGCAGCTGAAAAAGGGTTTTGTAGTGCCCAGCTCTGAGTGGGTCAGCCCACACTGAGCCACGCACTACCAAACCTCAATGTGGGACCTCCATCCCACAGCTTCTGCAAAGGGAAACGAGATCTTACTCCCTCAGGCCTTGGTCCTACACTCTAGCTGCAAATGAGAATCCCTTTGTTGGCTCTTAAAAATACTGCTGCCCTAGGTGGTTTGGTTCGGTGGACAGAGCATTGGCCTGTGGACTGAAGGGTCCCAGGTTCGATTCCGGTCAAGGGCACATGCCTGGGTTGCGGGCTTGATCCCCAGTGGAGAGTGTGTAGGAGGCAGCCAGTCAATGATTCTCTCTCATCATTGATGTTTCTATCACTCTTTCCCTCTTAATTCCTCCCTGAAATCAATAAAAATATATTTTAAAAAAATACTGCTTTCCAGGAAGATGCCCCAAACCAAGTGAATCCGAACTCCTGATGGTAGAGCATGGGCAGGAGGTTTTTTTTTCTTCATTTTTGATTTTATTTCTCTAACATCTCCATGCTCCACTCTACCTTACCCCCATGATTCTCATGTCCAGCCTGGGTGGAGAACCTTTGCTCCAGAGAAAAACAGGATGGGGGAGGGACATCTCTTCACTCAAAGTGTAGTTCCCACCCCACCCCCAACAACATCATCTGGGAGCCTGTTAAAATGCAGAATCTCAATGCCCAACATGAACCCACTGAATCAGAATTCATTTTAACAGGTTCCTCTGGACTTCAGAGAGTTCATACTCACATTACAGACTGAGAAACTGTCATATTCTCATTTTTCACCCAAGGATATGTGTAAAACCACTAGAACTTATGTCTAAGAGCCCAGGTTCGGCAGTCAGACACTACCTGGGTCAAAATCACTCTGCCGCTTATTTGACTTTGTATATGTTATACAACCTCCTTGTGCTTCATTTTTCTCATCTATAAAACAAATTATAGCAGTTAGTTCACAGAACTGTTATGGAAGGAAATTAGTCAATACAGCGTGAAACAGTGCTGGTCCATTGGAAGTGCTCTCTGAGTTTTATTAGTTACTGCACAAGGGGAATGACTGGGTGACACCCTAGACTGGCACTCACCCTGCTGTTTTTACTTCCCCTGTGTACAGAAAATATGTTGCCATACCAAATTGATGTTATCAATTGAATGGTAGAATTTGGGCATTCAGAAAGGGTTAAAACAAGGGGACAGCATTAGGATATATGAACCTTTGTTCTTTTTCACTAAAAGGACTTCATTTTGAGAGCTAGACTCTCCACGTGTTGTCAGAAGTGACTGCTTGCTTTTCACCATCCACACCACCGTGATGCCACCTCAGTGGGCCAGAATACAATACTTCTTTCTTGAGATTGAGCCCACTGCAGATGAGGAACTGGACCCACATGTACTTGGCATGAGGGTGAAAATCATCTGTCCCTACGATTGGAGTGACTTGAGCAACAGGCTGTGTGGTTTTTAAATATGTTCACAAGTTCTCTGATACTCCCCTCTTCAAGAGATGGACCTTAATTCCTCTCTCCTTGAAAGTGACCAGGACCTAGTGAGTCACTTCTAATGAGTAGAATATATTGGAAGTGACAGTATGTAACTTGCAAGATTAGGTTATTGGTAGCATGGCAGCTTCCTCCTTGCTCTTTCATCTCTTGCTTTGGGGGAAGTCCGTTACCATGTCATGAGCTCAGTGAAGCAGCTATACAGAGAGGTCCACATAGGGAGGAACTAAGTCCATACAAGTGGGCCATCATGAAGAGGTCCTCCAGCCCTAGTCAAGCCCTCAAATAACTGTAGCCTGCAACAATCTGACTGCAACCTCAAGAATGACCCTAAGCCCAAACCAACCTGCTTAGGCCCTTGTGGATGACTGAACCACCAAAACTGTGTGATGCAGTAATATAGTAAAAGCTTGTGGCTTTTTTCATTTGGGGGAAATCTACTATGCTGCAGTTTATAACTAATACCCTAGCCTGGGAAACATCAAATGGATATCTTCTGAAAACATGAGCAATGCAGAGAAATGAAAGAGGAAAGGGATCCAGATAAAAATGAAGCAAGTCTCGGGCCATGAGTAAAGACGAGGACTTGTGAAATTCTTGAGTTCCTAGTAATCCTAAAGAACAGAGACTTTAGAGCCTGAAGACTTGAGTTTTACCCTGGCTTTACCACTGACTGGTTTTGTGGCATTGGATGGGTCCCTGGACTGATCTTCCTCTCAGAAGAATAGAGAGGATATGATGTCAGAGACCTAACATGTAGGTCTCTGAAGGTTGGAGCTGCTACCCCTATACAATACTTCTCCTCTCTCCCTTTTTCCTCTTCCTATTTTTATCTTTCAGACCCCACACAGTTGTTAACCTAACCCCACTACATTTGCCTTGAGGACCGATGTTGCTATCACTGAATGGGGATGGGGAAGAAGGAGAATATGTGGAGAATGGGGAGGGAGGAGATGGTACATATACTCCATCTGGATGAGTGGCGGGGTCTGAATGAAGCCTCCACCACAGCAGTGATGGAGAGTGATGTCAAACCAAGTATCCCTGGTGATGCTCAGAGAAGGGGAGCCCATTTTCTATCCTTCTACCCACTGGTGCCAGAGAAAGAAGAGGCAAGCTATGCATAATGGAGGTTACTCGCCCCAACTCTGCCTTCCACCCTCTCTGATCCTGCTTTGTTTTCCTCTCCTCTGTATTCTCTTGTTCCTTCATCCCTTCCTCCCTCAAGAATCTACCTCTTAGGAAGACTGTTGGAAGACTGGCACTGATCTTGACAAATTTATCTTGCATGGGACTGACCTACCCCTGGTTGCTCTACCACCCCTTCTGCAGCAGCTCTGTCATGGCCCTATATTTCTGTAGAAAGGACAAACATACCACAGTACTAAAATCTACAAGAAACCTGCCTCTTCAACTGGGGTAGTAGAAACCCAACTATAAAACCCCAAACTCATGGAGAAAAAGAGTTACTGTGATCTTATGACTTTTCTGTATGTGAAAATCCAACAAAAACAGAAATTATCCCTGTAGGTTTTGGCATTTGGGCTTGATTTATCATGGGCTTTGAAATAGCATCATAACAAAATTCTACAATAAGAATCATCAAAACATTCTGAGTTACTAACAGACAGCCTCTTGGCTGATGTGGCTCAGTTGGTTGAGTGTCATACCGTGCACTTTAAGGTCACTAGTTCAAATCGCAGTCAGGGTACATGCCTGGGTCGCTGGCTGGATTCCCAGTTGGGGTACATGCAGGAGGCAGCTGATCAATGTTTTACTCTCTCACGTCATCAAAGTTTCCTCTCTTTCTTTCTTCCTCTCCTTTCCTCTCTCTAAAAATCAATAAAAACAATTCTAAGAAATACAACCTTAGGTCTTTATCAGGCTCTCTCTTTCTGTGTCTCTTTGTGTGTCAGGATTTAGCATTCACATACTCAGTCGGTCTTATACAAGCCTCATGCAATATTAAAATGTTTATGCAACCCTTTCTGTGCTTGAAACAGCAGCAAATGTTCCTGGTGTGCAAGGACTGAGAAGAATAATGCTCTTACACTCTCCCAGGAGAAAGTCCGACACCAGAGCAATTCCCATCTTACCCTCCATGATTAATCAGAGCAAATATCAGACCTCATTCTCCCTGGATACCTGCCACCTCCTTGGGACCCCCACGCATTAACTGGGCACTGAAGAGAGGACACCGTCTGGTTTCTTTGCCATATGGAACAGAGAATTGGACTAGAGCTCAGAAGGCTTTTATCTAAGCTCCTGGCTGCAATTCTACAGGCATCTGCTATGCTGATATTAGCCAGGTATCAAACATTAAACGCATTTAGGGGGCATATTAATAGTGGGACATTTCAGAAAGGTTTGCCTTCCGCTGCTGCACTCTTACAAGAGATTGATTTCCAAATGTATTAACTTAAATCCAAGTGCTGGAGACTAACAGAGAAATCAGTCTCAATCCAGTATCTCTCAACCAACGATCATAAGATATTTGATGGAGCGAATATTGCTAAAAGAAATAGAGAGGCTTAGAGATAACAAATAATGGTCTCAGGACAGCATACAACTCAGAAGCAGTCCTTGATGCATAGCTTTTGCCAATCCCAGGAAAATTAGAACATCAGAGCTAGAAGGGAAGGTCTCCAAGGTCAATTTCTATGTGAGGAGTCAAGGTCTAGTGAGGTTAAGGGATTTATTCAAAAGCCCTAATTTGTGGTTCACAATTTAATGCAAAACCCCACTGACCTTCGAAGAAGAAGGGCCAAGCCAAACATTTCCAACAAGGGGCACACTTGCTCCCTGTGGTTCACTGTGATGACGTGATGCTCTCCAATGCACAGGTCTTCTCTGCTTGTGGGCTGCTATCAAACGACGAGTTCTCTGCAGAGCCGTTTACAGTTAGAGATGCTTTCTGGTTATTATTTCTGTCACCTCGTCCAATTTGCTTAGTGAGCTCTGTTGACTGAGGGCAGGGGCAGGGACTTAGTTGGAGAGCTCAAACCCCATTTGAGGTGATTTGGTGTCCCTACTGAGAAGCTAGTTCCATAGCCCAGGAAACTTCCCGCTACTGGCTTTGCAGGGGGCCCTGGGATGAGGGTGGTATGGCTACACTAACCTAGGAGTACTCTAGAGGCTGGCTGAAGCTAAACTTGTATATTCTGGCATCCCTCTCACGACCAGGGAGCTGGGTCTGAAGCAGCCCAGGTGGCTGTAAGGCAGAAGCAAGAACACGCCTCACTCTCAGGCCTACTGCTTAGGATCATTGCCGAGCAAGTTAAACACGCTTTAGGCTTGTCACAGTTGTTTTGGGGCAGTTTATTTAGAATCAGATTATAGGTCTGCACTTGAATTAATGAGGTGGGTCCACTACTAAGATCATTTACACCTACAAAGAGAAGTACATTCTTCATTAGATTAATTCTCAGTGAACCCATCTTACTGCTACTGAGTTCTGGTATTAGAAAACCCCCAGGGTACCAGTGCAAGACTATCCCAGATTTTCTGTTGCTTCAAGCTATGGGTGCATGTATCTATCTACACTCAGCCCAATATGACCCTGATTCCTGAGACTCTCTCCCCCTCTTGAACTTGGATCTTGCTTCTCAGTAGCTGTAAGTCTCAGCAAACACTCTGGGCCACGGGAGTATAGGAGCTGTCAGACCCCAGGTGAAGATTTGAGATTTTCATTAAGTCGATGCCATAATTTGCTGTATCTTCCAAGGTTCTGCTTTCCAAACTAGACATTCTTCATCACTCCCTTGGCAACCCAAAGTGGCCTGGAGCCACTGGATGCTGACAAGTTCAATGTGGGCTTAGCTCCGACTTTGAAGACAGAGCGCTTGTGTAGCCTCTCACCCCTCTCTTCAATATGGAGTGGATGTTTTAGTGTGGCTCTTGGCTATAAATACCTTCAGAAAAGCTGATTTTCAATCATTTCTTTCATTTCTAAATTCATGTTTTGTCTTTCGCACAGACACTAATGGCAAAGAGTTCTCTATCCTTTCAACTGAATTAATTATTGCAGGGGGAAATTATACCCAATCTTCAAAAAGTAGGGTTGCTGCCAATGTAGTCTGGAAGAAAAATCACTGGTCAATTTCTAGGATGTGGCCATACCAATATGCTCCATTGACAGTCATTACCTCCCCACCCTGAGGATGCAGGAAGACCCCATGTGGAAGTAGATCTGAGGCTTTCAGGAGAGACTTCAGTTAAGAGCAGTCCTATTGGTGCAAGGTCTTTTCCAGTCCCAGTCCAGGGCTCCTGAGACCCTGGCTATTCAAGATGATCCTGTAGCTGATAGAATCAACATGACCTGAGAGCTTATTAGAAATGCAGAGCCCCAAACCTCACGTCTAACTTCCTAATCAGAATTTGTATTTTAATTAGATCCCTAGAAGATCTGTACATATATTAAACTTCCTTACTCTGTATCTTTAGGTTTAAGAACTCCACTACAAGATAATCTCCTAGTTCCTAATCAGCAACTCTCCTGATTTTACTTTTTTCACATGTATTCCATGATAACCCATTCCCAAAACTGTTGACCTAAGTCAGTCCACCAAATTCAGTGTCTTCCCAAGATTCAAAACCTTCTGTGGTTGATAAAAATCACTAACCTGTCTAGGCCACAGTATCTCCAGATGCTAAATGTCAATATACATATGTGTCACTCTCTATGGGACACACATGCCAGGAGGACAAATGAGGTCATCCATATTTAACAGTGCTCATTAATATACAGTGAATACAGGGCATTATTTGTGAGCATGTGTCTGGGTTGATGGCCACTAACTCCTGAATAGGGTAACCATTTCATTACATGCTTACTTCTGAGATTGTTAGAAAAGTTGGGGTTTCACAATGCTCTCCAACTCAGTAAGATCATATCATTCAAAGACTTCAGTGTATTTAACAGACTTTACGAAGAACTTCTAGCAACAGAAAAGGAATTTTAAGTAAAAGTGAATCTTTACTATATGGGATGGTAAGGTCTCCTGTCTGCATTGTCATCTCTACAGAAATGGACAAGCAAGAGAAGGTAATGTGGAATATCTTACTCAGCATAATGGAGAGATTGGATTGGAACTCTGGACACTCAGAAGCCAGTTCCATCTAGGTATCTGGTGGAATGGGCAATGAAAATACAGCTCTGCACTTTAGATCTATATCTTACTCCACCACCCCTTGTACCACCTGTGTGAGAACCAACTCTCAATCAATAAATAATGTAGCAGCACTGACGCAAAAATATCTAGCTCCCTTCATTTTATCATGTCTGTCTTTTGACATAATGGTCTCCCATGCTCTATAGTCTGAACTTTCACCAGCTGGGTTGAAGAATTCAGAGTCATTTTCCATATTATGAGCTCTCTAAAGGAGACTGAAGTTAAATATAAGCAAAGAGTATCCACAGCAAGGATCATTCAGTAAATGGAATAATAGTTGCCTTTTATTGAGCACTTACTATATGCCAGTCATAGTACATATGCTTCAGAGGAATTATTTCATTTAATTTTCACAATAATATTGCATGTTGTAGGCATTTTAACTCTCATTTTACAAATGAGGAAAGGGACTCAAAATGTGTAGAATTTACCCAAGGTGACACAGATAGTAAGTGGTGGATTCAGGACTAAAGCCTAAGTCTATCTGATCCTAAAGGCCTTCCCTACATCTCCTTTCCTGCAAAATTACAAATGTAACTCACAACCTCCTGTTCTAGGCAGTTTGGGGGCTATTGTCCTTGGAAGCTTAGTTACATGGTTCTGGAGACCCGTTATAGATTTTGTCTTTAGTAATATCAATTGTACTTCCCAGCCCTCATTTTCTTAAGCCAGAGAGCACAATTTAATAATGTAAAGTCAATAGGGCAGATAGTTGGGCAGATAAAATGAAGGCAGACATATAAAAGCACTTTGTAAATTACAGTGGGTCATACGAATGTTTGACAAATAATTTAAAATATCCTAAGATATTCATCAGGAATGTGAGACTCAAAAATGCTACTGAAATTAGAAAATGTATCCAGCAAGGTCACACATCTGGTAAGGTCAAAAACACTGACTTCCTAGCCAATGCTGTTTGGGGGCAATGTGAGAAAAATGCTTCTTTCAGACTGGAAGCTCTAATTTACATTGTATGTTTACTATCTACATGGTACCCACCTAATTAGTAAAAAACAAAAAAACAAAAATCAGCTGTGTTAGCCAAGTTTTGTGGACTTCACACAATGCCAAGTAGCCAATCTCATCAATTTTCTCAGATGATTTGACAGGTTATTTTGGCAAATGGTTGACGGAGCTAGAGGCAGAAAATTCTAAAAGAAGGATCAACTCTAAACAATTAGGGCAAAGCGAACATTTAGAAACTATATAGATTGGGAAGGGACAAGGAAGATTTTCCATAGTTAATAATGAAATTGGTTTAGACATCAAGATGATGCCTATATAATAGGCATTCTATCAGGTTAAAAATAAGGATGAAGAACTGAGATTACATTAGAAAGTATGTTCTCCAGAAATATGAACAAATGAAAGGGGGGTGAATATGGAGAGAGGAGGTCATCAAAATGAGAGAGAAAGATAAAGAGGGTTGTGATTCTATATTCCCGAATTGGCAATTGGTGCCAATCTACTTCACTGCACCTAATTTAGGAGTTGTTCCATATCACTCACACCAAAACACAAAGACCAGAGTTCTCTGATCTGTCGTTCACACCCACTGCACCATCAACTACAGCAAAACAAAAAGCACACACCTTCACTTCAAATTGTGGCAGGCAAAATTCCATTTGCTTTACCTTTCAAAAGAGCACAAAGGCATTGTAACTCATTCAGCTCTATTAGTGTAAAAAAAAAACCCCTCCCCATTAGACAAGCTCCCCAAAGCCTTGAGAGCTAAGCCAAATAAGGAGGCAGCATCACTCAGGCTGGACTGATGAGGGAGTAAATCAAATGGTGACAAGGAAACAAGCAATTGTGAACCATGTCTTTTGTAAGCAAAGGGGTCTGAATACCCTGCTGGCAGCCGGCAAATAATAAATAACAAGAGTTGAAGGAAAATGTTGAAGCCCTTTTTTTGTGTGTGTTCTAAGCTGATTCACAGGCCAAGAAAGTCGAAGAAAATACAAAGATGGGGGGGGGAGGATTCAGTAGCTATACTATGGTGTGTTTACTGACATACGGACATGACACAAAAAAGAAAAGGCCTTTCCATCAGAGACTCCTGCAACCAGCAGCCTTTTTATCTTCATATAATATTGCAGTTAGGTTATTCCAGGCCATTTTTATAATAGATAAGAAATTAAAGGTCTTCCCGTTGTACAGAACTGAAAATAAAGGTACAGAGCTTTTTCTTCCTCCCTTGTGATCACAGTAGTGAGCCCACTGGTGCTTCACCCAGATCCCCTGTAGCATCTTCTACTGGTTTTCTGTGCACCCCCTTTCCTCCACAACCCTGGCTGTGTGTGGGCATAAGAAAGCCCAACTCTCTTGCCTTGAGTTGAGACAACACCAAAGCGAAACTTAAGTTCCAGAAGTCTCCTGAAGGAATTTTATCTGAGACACTCCTTTCTTCCCTTCCCTATCCTGCTTCCCTGACTCCTTTACCAGTCTCCCCTGGTCGTGCTTCTTTAGTAAGTCACTTTCATACTAATGTCATCTCAAGGTCTGCTTCTGGGGAACCAATTTAAGGCAATTGAGTTTTATCAAAATTTTTTACTCTATATAACTTAGGATGGGCTAAGTTGTGCTATGAAAACATACAATCCCTAAAATTCCAGTGGCTTAAAACAAAGGTTTATTTCTTATTCATGCTATCTGTCCATTGAGAATTAATAATTAAGAAGCAGTCTTTGCTCACCTTTGTCACTCAGAGACCCAGGATGACAGAGCCATCAACTAAAACATGGTCAGTTGCCATGATGTAATGAAAAGAAAGACTAGAAGACTCAGCTAGCAGTAAGTGTTCACTTAGAATTAACACAAATCGCCGAAACTGGTTTGGCTCAGTGGATAGAGCGTCGGCTTGCGGACTGAAGGGTCCCGGGTTCGATTCCGGTCAAGGGCATGTACCTGGGTTGTGGGCACATCCCCAGTGGGGGATGTGCAAGAGGCAGCTGATCGATGTTTCTCTCTCATCGATGTTTCTGGCTTTCTATCTCTCTCCCTTCCTCTCTGTAAAAAATCAATAAAATATATATTTAAAAAAAAAAAGAATTAACACAAATCACTTCTGCTAAAAACTCATTGTCCTGTACTAGCTTCATGGCCCCATCAATTTATCCCCATAATCTGCTTACATACACTTTCTACAAGAGACTGTGTGGTTGGTTAGGGAAACCAAGAGCTGAAAACTGTTGCTATTATCCCATCTTTGCCATGGGCTGGTAATGTGGTGATCCTAGATAATCCTCGTGAATGCCTTGGTTTCTCCAAAGGTAAAACAAACTAATAGAACTACTTTATGTGGTCTTTCACTTGGTCAAGATAGAATAACTGGTACCGAGCTATACGTCCTGATGCAAAAATGTATAAAACCAGAAAAATACGTACAAAATCACTGTTTTCAGACATTGGACAGGAAGCAGCAAAAAACTGATCCCTGAGAAAAGGGAACTGCATGAGACAAGCTAGTCAATTGACTCAGTTTTATATCTGCAGGCACTTGTTGGATTGTGGCACAAAAAGAAGGAACTCAGACATGATCTTGCTGAGCCCAGGAGAGAGATATTGGGGTTCAGGGCTACTGAAGTAGCTGGAATTTGTGGGGTATGGTACAAGAAAGAAGAGAACTATACAAAAAAGGAGATCCACAAATCTGCCTATTATTAAGGAAGACAACAAAATCAAAACAGTCAACAAAGTAGCATCAATAACATCCAGCATTCAATAAAAATGACCAAATAGGCAAGAAAGTAAGAAAGCGTGGTCCGTAACCAGGAGAAAAATAAGTTAGTAGAAACAGATTGAAAGCAATAAAGAAGAATGAATTAGCAATCAATGACTTTAAAATGGGTAGTATAACCATATTCAAAGATTTAAAGAAGAATGTTAATTTAATGAAGAAACAAAAAAGGAATCACAATAGAAAAATGGTAAGTAAAAAAAAATAACCAAATGGCAATTCTAGAATAGAGAAATACAATATCTGAAATAAAAATTTCACTAGCTGGGCTTAACAACAGATGACACTGTGAAAGAAAAGATCAGTGAACTTGAAAACCATGAACTTGAAAAAGAATGAAAAGAAAATAGCAAAGCCTCAGTGATTTATGAAAAAAACTAGAGGCCCAGTGCACAAATTCATGCACAGGTGGGGTCCCTTGGCCTGGCTGCCAATTGGGGGCCTTTTGGGCCGTTTTGCCCAGTCCCGATCTAGGTCAATCAGGGCCAGCCGGTGGGAGGGACCGCAGGAGGTTGGCCAGCTGTGGGAGGTTGGCTGGCTGCAGGAGGTTGGCTGTGGGAGCACACTGACCACCGGGGGCAGCTCCTGCATTGAGCGTCTGCCACCGGTGGTCAGTGCACATCATAGCTACCAGCCAGTTGTCTGGTAGTCCAGTCATAATGGTCGCTTAGGCTTTTATTTATATAGGCAGTAAGCAGTGTAGCATACATGTAATAGGCCTAACAGAAAGAGAGGCAAGGTTGAGTCAGGAAAAACTTTGAATGGTAAATTTTTTTCCAAGTTCTATGAAAAACACAAATCTACTGATTTAAGAATTTCAATAATCCTAAGCAAGATAAACACAAGTAAGGCTTTACCAGGGCATATCATAATCAAATTGCTAAAAACTAATGATAGACAAATGATTTGTATAATAATGTGCATAGCAACTTTATTTATAACAGTTCCTAACTAAAATAACCCCAATATCCATCAAGAAGAGAATGTATAAACAATTTATAATATTACTACATAATTGAATACTATTCATCAATAAAAAGGAACAAACTGATACACAATAACATGTATGAATCTAACAGATAGTATGCTAAGTGAAAGCAACCAGACACAGAAAAACACTACTGTATCATTTCATTTATAGAAATTTCTAAAACAGAAAAAAAAAAAACACCTATACTGAAAGAAATAACAGTAGTTGCCTCTGTAGGGTATTACTGGCAAAGGGTGTGAGGTATCTTTCTATGGTGATGGAACTGTACATCTTGATAGGCATGAGGTTTATGCAGGTACATGCAACTGTCAAAACTCATCCAAATGTACACTAAAATATTTGTATCTCATGATATATACATACACATATATATAATATTTTCAATAAAATATTTTAAAGTTAAAAAAATCAACATCTTTGTATAGTGGTCAATAATATACCTTCATTGTTTAGGCACACTCTGGTGTCACCCTTATCACCCAAAATGCCTTTCCTGTGAGCCTACGAATGCCTGCAATTCCAATTCATTTATCTGAAGCTCTATGCCTGTTCAAAAATCAAAGGACCCTCAGATGAGGTCGCATTGAAAACCATTTCACTTTCTTATAAATTAGTTTATCAGGTCCTTTTGAAGAATGTGTTTCGTGGGGGTGCTGGGTCGAATACCACTGGGGTCAAAGGAGGCTGTTTTTTTCTTGTGTGTTCTAATTTTCCCTCAATAAACATATGTTAACTAGGTCTTAAGAAAAATGAATGGAGTTTTTTGTTTTGTTTTGTTTTGTTTTGTTTTGTTTTTTAAGTGCATGAAGATCCTGGATGACTAGGCAGGGTGGGGGACTCCAGCCGGATGGAGAACTGCAAAGGGAAAAGTTGCTGAGAATTCCAGAAGACAAATTTCATCATCTTCAAGACTTCACATAACTGCCTTCCAATTCAGACCAGCAAAACATTAGAATAATTGAGGCAATTTCCTACACAGGGAGACATGGCAAGATATCTTTATGGAAATTTCAAAGTCAGAATGAATTCATTAAGTAGAACACAACATGAGCTTTTTGTTCGTGGCAAAATGAATGCTTTGCCATTCCTAGTACTTGCCACATTCTTTCTTGCTTCCCTCTCTCACTCTCTCTCTCCCTCTTTCCCTCCCCCTCTCTCTCTTCCTCTAGAATGATGTTTTCCTTATATCTGCCAGTGGAAAATCCTCTCCTCCTTGTAGCCTGAGAGTCATTCCCCACAAAGCCTTTGCTGAGTGTTCCCTCCTTTGAACTTCCATGGCTCCCAGTGCCTATCTTGGAAATCTAGCTTGACTTGTTATTGTGACTTCTTATAATAATGATGATACCAATAATAACTACCATGTATTCTGGGTTTACTAACATGTGCTACTCCCTGCGCTTTACACAATCAGCTTATTTAATCCATACAGCCACTCTTCAAGATAGGCAGCATTAAAAAGGGGTTTAGACAAGCCAAAAAACTTGCTCAAGGACAAAGCTAGTCTACTCAGCAGATGTTGGATTATACCCAAAACTATCTGACTCCATAGCCTTTTGTTCTTAATCACTATTTTACCTCCTGAAATCCATGTCTTATTTATTTTAAAACAACAAAAACAAAAATCTAGGTACTATCTCTATCTCTGTATGACTTACTATGTGACAGGCAGAGTGTTCAGAGTTCCTTCAAGGAAGAGATCATAGTTTGCACATCTTTGCATTGCCTACTGTATCTCACATGGTGTCTGAAAATACATACAACTCAAAATAGGCTTGAAGGGATGAATACATAAACAAGCCCATTGCAAGATTCCAATTCTTTCCCAAATTCCGAAATTTGTATTCCTAGAACCTTAAGCAATTGAAGTGAATGAATAAATGAATACAGACAAAACTTAGTTCCTACTTCAAACATAGTTTCAGTATTGGCTACAAATAATACTGGTTTTGCTCAGTCTCCCAATTCTAAGATCTGCAAGACTGGTTTCTATTCCTCTGTACCTCAGAAATATTTCTATATCTCTTTTCTAATTTGTTTTCTGTTGGGAAAATATTACAAAGAAAAACTATAGCTAAAATGCAATTTAATGGGATCTTAAGTTCAGGAAAGAAAGGACTATGACATTCATACATACTATGTCACTAAATTTGGATCACATAAGTTAATGCATCTATTAATAGTTGAATGCTTGTATGACTTGGCAGCAAGCAATGTACTTCCATTGTATTATCTTATCTGACCTTCACACCTTAGAGTAGGCAAGGCAATTTGGATCATCTCAACTTTGCAGATGAACAAACTGAGACATAAAGTGATTAGCTAGTAAGTAAAGTCAAGATTTCAATCTAAGTCTTTGGGCTACAATTGTTCTGTTTGACTCACACCATATACTGTATCTAGCTTATTGCTCATCAAAGATTTACGCCCTATTCTAACTATTACTCTAAGTGTATAATAGGTAAGTGACCATTTTGCTAGGTCTGTATTGGGGGACAGAGTTAACCCTCTTCATTTTGAGTAAGCCACTTTCATCAGGTCATTCCTAAATGTGGTTCCTATAAGTTATAGTAATAGGAAGTTATAACTTAAAAGACCTTGGAAAGCCAGACTCTCACTGCCTCAGCATCATTCTATCATTTTTAAGTAGGAAAGCTAAGACTTGTAGGAGTCCTCAAACTATGGCCCTTGGGCCACATGCGGCCCGCTGAAAACATTTATCCGGCCCGCCGGGTGTTTTTGCCGCCGCTGCCTGTGCTGCTTAGCAGCCGACTCGTCCCCGGCCCACAGTGCACATGTGTGGAATGTCTGAGGGACAGTGAACTGGCCCCCTGTTTAAAAAGTGGACCTCTGAGTCTTAGAGGAACTGATTTTTCCCAAGATAACATAGTACCCAGAATCAAGGTTTTAACATATCCAGCATACTGTATACATACTGTATACAAGTTAATCTAATCTGAGCATCCTCCAATGCAGTAAATTCTTCTGTTGTATTCATAGCAGATACTCCTTCATTTTTATCTTTACCATCTAAATCCAGTTCTATCCGTTTGTGGTGTTGGGTAATCATAATAACCACTGCCATTATAGCTGAACCTCTAGGATGGCCTCCATCTGATTTTGCTTAGTGTTCTCGGGAGCCCTCTAATGGCCTTCTGGAGGATAGCAGGCAGGTTCTGCTGGGGGCTGTGCTCATTGAGGCCTGGGGAGCTACTGAACAACCATCAACTTTCAGAATCAATACAGCCCTGCCAGTGCTGCTCATTTCAGCGCTATCTAAACACAAAACAGGGTGAAGAAATCTGTGTTTGCCAAATTGAAATAAGGCAGACTTGGCAGTGAAATGAACGTCCATTTTCTCAGCTTCCAAAAATATCCATCAAAATGAATTTCTCCAAAAAAAACCCCACAAAACTTGGCTCTGAACAAGAGCTTGTCTGGCCTTTCTTAATGAAAAAGTTCCTTCCATCCTCATCCCACCTCCTCCCTACTCTCACCCCAGCCACGGTGTATAGTGTGGTGACAGGCAGGTTGTGCAGAGTACCACATACATACTAAAAACTAACTTTATCTCCTCCCTTCTTCCCTCCATTCTTCTCTCCTGCCTCCAGCCCCTCTTCTTAATCTCCTTCCTTTTTGGTCCATTCCTCTTTCCCTTTCTCTCTTTATCCTAATAAATTATATAAGAAGCTAGAAAGATAAATTGGACCCTGCCTCAAGGAGTTTATAATCTGATAGGGAAAACATAACAGGTATATTTAAAAAGAAAATATATTAAGAACCCCAGGATAGGTTCCAGCTAGATAGAATCTTGTGGCTGCAATCAGTTACCTCAAGTAACAGGAATTTATTGGAAGAATACATGAGTACAAAAACTCAAGAAAAGCTCCACTATAACACTTCAGAAAAAGCAGAAACTGGAGGGTGAATCTGAACCTGGGGCTTTTTTAGGGCTCACTCATCATTCCAGTGCTCCTCCAGGGCACACAACTACATCTCAGGTGCCTGGATTTTTTTTTTTTTTTCATGTACCAATTGACTTTTTCACCAACGAACTTTCCTCTACTAATGGACTTTATATACAACATGGTTAACACTCAATTCTTCAAGGAAGACACTCATGCTCCTGGGTTAGGGACAGCTGTGGGAGGGGCAGTACAGCGTTCCAATAGCAACAGGGCAGCAGCTGATGGCTACCAGCCTCCAGGCTTCCGCAGCATGTACCAAACATGGGGACTGGGCCACATGGGGAAGGAAGAAGGTGAGGAGTACGGAGCAGCAGGACTCATTGTCATCAGAGCCGCTTTGCCAAGCGCTGCATTTGACTAGGTAGTCTCTACACAAGTAGTGTGCTATGAGCACCTGGGTTGTGGGAGCATACCTTTCCACATCTAGCTCCATCCAAATTCCTCCCTCATGAGTGGGGAGGTAAGTTTTATCTGGGGAACTAGGGACTCAAAGGCCATTGGTATTTGGATGGCAGGCGGTGAAGGGAAAGGAGACATTTTAGAACATTTTAGTAAATGTTCTAACACTGTGGGCAGAGGGCATAAGAAAGGGAAAGCCATTGCCGTCTCACTTCTTATGAGGCGAGGTTCACTACCTTTCCTCCCCACTGTGGGAAGTCCCAGGACATAGCTTGACCAAGTGGCAGGGGAGGGGTGAGCATGTAGACATGATTGGGTGAGAAAGGTATGAGGACTTGAGAGTTGAGTAGTACTGACATGATAAGGTCATATTGGTGGAGAGGAGGGGAATGAGATAGGGACGGGACAAGGGGATCATCAGCTAGAAGGGGTCTTAGTGCCCCACCACCATGCAGAGTTGGTTTCAACTATGAACTGGAATTACTGGTAGTGAAATTTTGTCCTACTTTGCACCCAGTCCCACCTACCAGGTACACACATACACATAATTTCCTTCAAGAGTTTCCGTGTGTGTGTGTGTGTGTGTGTGTGTGTGTGTGTGTGTGTGTACGCATGTGAGCCTACACAACTGCTAGAAGAAAGAAGAAAAGGAGGAAGGGAAGAAAGAAGTAAAGGATGAAGGAGAAAGGGAAGAAAGGAGTGAAGGATGGAGGGAAGAAGACAGGAGGGAGAGAGGAAGGGAGGAAGATGGCTGCTGATGGATGTGGTTATTATGCACTTCTACAGCCTAAGGGTTGGCAGAGTGAAGTCCAAGTTCTGCTAGTAGATTTATTCATTGAGGAAAAATTTATATTGTAAAGACCTGGCAAATAGCTTTATGAAGACTGAAGTACTCATTGATTTACCTAGAGAAGGACAAACCTCTCATAATTTGTCAATATAATGAACACAATCAATAGTCACTTATCAAAATCAGAAGCCCTGGCAACGTGAAATGGGTTACCTTGAAATATAATGCACACCAGTGACAAAAAACCATCCCTTCATCCCACACACAGTGGATAACAAGCACCTACGGTGTATCAAGACCCATTTTCTGCCCTCACACAGCTTACCATCTAGTGGGGGATCCAGACATCAATCAATTACCCTCACAAAGAAATGTAAAACTCAGCTGTGACCGGTACTTTAGAAAGAAATGTCCACAGTGCTATGAGAACACAGAATGAATAATCTGATATATAGGACCTAGTAAAACAAGTCAAGGAAGCATTCTTGAGGAAATAATCCCTGAACTGCTATCTCAAGGATAAGAAGGTGCTGTCTGAGCAACAAGGCAAGAAAAAAACATGGTAGGCAGAGGAAACAGCATATGCAAAGGCACTGTGGAAAGTGAAGCATGGTGAGCACAAGAACCCCCAGAGGGGCACAGGATGGCTACATGGGCAGCAAATGGGAACAGATTGAATAGTGACAGATGAGGCCAGTGGGGAGTGAGGCACTGCATGCGGGGCTGTATGAACCATTTTTTAAAATGTTTTTATTGATTTTAGAGAGGAAGGAAGAGGGAGAGAAACATCAACGAGAGAGGTAAACACTGATCGGCTGCCTCCGGCATGCCTGCCACTAGGGATCAAGCACACAACTGGGCATGTGCCTCGACCAGGAATCAAATCGGCAACCTCCTGGTACCACCAACTGAGCCACACAGGCCAGGACTGTGTGAACCATTTTAAAGAATGTGTTTACTTTATCAGAAGAGCGAAGAGGATCAATTAAGGGGATTTAAATAGGTATTCAAGAAAATGTTATTGAATATATTATAGATAAGAAATATGAAAAGGCTTGTAAACCTCTGATATTATAGGTAAAATGTTATTTGAATATCTATCAGGGATTTTTCTCTAGGGATTTTGTCTATAGCTTTCATTAGATTCCCAAAGGGGTCCATGATCCTCCAGAATATAGAACCACTGTCCTGGTTCTTACTGGGAGAGTGGACTGAATGATTTCTCACTAGCGTCCCTTCCATCTCTAAGATTCATAAGCCTAAAACCAACCCTGAGTCATCTAAGTAGTTGGCAAACTTAAATTCAGTCACCAGCAGGAAATTAGAGTCAAAGTTAGAAAACATGGATTTGATGTTGCTGGCATCAGAGCAAAGAACACACTTATCCTAACACTGATTCCTCTCTCTCTCTCTCTCCCACCTCCCCTCCCTCGGTCTATCACATGCTGCTCTTCTAAGGAAAGGTCCCTCCTAGGCTGTGGATATTGACCTTTTCAGAAGATTGGTGCTGGGGGCTCACAGGGCTGTCATCTAAGGTCCAAGAGCATCCTCATAACCAGCTCAGTCACAGCTGAGTCCAGGGGGATTATGAATGCGTATCTACTCACTTCCTCTCTCCAGGCCCTCCCTTGTCCTGCTGGCAAAGTGAAAATAAAGCAAGTGGATCTGAGCCAACAAAGGCACAGTTGACACTCAATGATCTGAGTCACTGGAGGGGATCATCAGCGTGAACAATCGTAGGCACAAGTGGTGAATCATTCATCCTGGGATTCGGAGGCTGAAGCTACTGATCCCTCAGGCCCACAAAACCCCAGCTTTTTCTTCAGCAGTGATTCCCAAAGGGTGTTCTCTGGTACCTTCATTCTAGGGGCTATTAATAGGAGTTCTGAAAATAAGTAAGATTCCACGATCAAATAAACTTGGGACACATTGAATTACAAAATGTAAAGCAGGTATCTTTGCAGCAAGACTTCTCCAACCCTTTATGGCATTTTTTTAAACCCTGGAGAAGGAAGCCTAGTTTCTAATTTCCCCAAAATTTTTAAAGACTTTCCCAGAGCCTTTGGTTGAGGAGCTTCTCATAGCATCCATGCTCCAAGGCAGATTTGGGGAAATGTGGCTTTCCAAAGTGCTCCTAAAGGGCCTCCATGCCCTGGTTCATGCTGGGGCTCTCTAAGCACAATGCATAACCCTTATTTTCCATTCAAGGCTCATGTTAAATCCTACCTCACAAAGGAAGCCTTCTCCAATGGTCCAGTCTGCATTTAGTGCCCATAGGTTGGGCAACACATTTTGGCCCATGATTATAAGAAATTCAATTTAGGGCTTTGGAGTGTGATGTCTTACAAGTCCCACGGTCTGATCTTGCCAGCCTCTCTGACCTCACCTCAAATTGTCCTTTGCTAGGGCAGTCACCCTGGACTCCTGTCTGTTCCTTGAATATGTCAGGTTCATTCCTGCCTCCAGCCCTTTGCACTCGGCTGTTCTTCTGGCCATGGACAGTTCACAGTCTCTGACTCTTTCTCATCAGCCATGGAACTCAACAGCACCCCGCTCCACTACTGTTCCATGTCCTATTTTATTTTCTTTCTTTCTTTCTTTTTTTTTTTAAACACATTTTATTGGTTTTTTACAGAGAGGAAGGGAGAGAGATAGCCAGAAACATCAATGAGAGAGAAACATCAATCAGCTGCCTCCTGCACATCCCCCACTGGGGAAATGCCCGCAACCCAGGTACATGCCCTTGACCGGAACCGAACCTGGGACCCTTCAGTCCACAGGCCGACGCTCTATCCACTGAGCCAAACCAGTTTTGGCTTATTTTCTTTATAGTACTGATCACCATGTAAAAGTGCTTCTCATCTATTTATATGCTTATTTATTGTCAGTCTTCCCCTATAAAATATAAGCTCCATGTGAACAAGAATTTGTCTCTTGTCCTCATCCTAGAACCTGGCTCATAGTAGATATAGCAGATATTAGTTGAATGAATGGATGCTTTCAATGATTTGTTACTTACAACTTTGTCCCTTAGGAAGTATTGCAATCTCCTTGAAGGCGCAGACTATTGTCATCAGTGCAGTGCAGCAGAAAGGAATCTAGGGTAAGTGAGAAAAAGCCTGGGGCCCATCATAATTCTACCGCTGTGTCCCCTTAGAGAAGGCTCCTGGACTCCCTGTGTCTCATTTCCTCCTTCTGTGGAGAGTTCAGCTATTCACCATTGTACACCTCTACACCCACCTCAGAGTTGGGGGGACACAAAAAGTCACTGAGTGATTGAATAAATACATATTTATTGATAAATGTTGATAATATATATTTATTGATAATCTATGAATGCCCAATAAATACTCAGTGAAGTAAAAAAGTAATATGTAATTTTTTGTTTATATGGGTGAGGAGGATATAATCCTTTGGCAAAAAGAAATAGGCATTTGCTTTAAGTACAGTGAATTTTACAAAGACTGATGCTGCTCCATATTTAGACTCTCAGTCTCCACAACCTGTTCAGTCTATCCTGGCAAAGGTTTTCCTTTCTCCATGCATAGCCTTCGGAGTCGTCCAAGACCCACCTCCTCTCCCTGGCACTAAAGGACATGCTACAGTGCAAGAAAGTGATGCCACCCTCCCCTGGAGACCATCAAAAGTCAGCAATCTCTTTACTGGTTATCTGTTAGGAAATACTGCTGCTGCTGTTGTAGTAGTAGAAGTAGTAATAGTAGTAGTATCACTACTGATTGACAGTTTATGTGCCAGGAACATGTGAACATGTAAAGCTCATTACATATATCATTTAATTCTCACAAGAATTATACGAAATGGGTTCTATTATTTTTCCACTTTACAAATGAGGACATGAAGCTCAGAAAAAAAATCTCCCACCCCCGGATTTACAAGCAGGTCTGCCGGCCTCCAGAACCAGACTCTTGCTGAGCTGTGGGCCTGCATATACACTTGAAGGGCATGGGAGTACAAAGAGCTCTGCCCCACAGCCAGTACCCTGCATGGAAGCATGGGAAGGCCTGGTGGCCCCATGCGCTAAGGCACAGGGAGGAATCTCCCTGCAGGCGGCTCAGGAATCACCAAGAGCTCTGCTTCCAGGGTTTGTTCCTTCACTTTTCTGAGGAGCCTCACGTTCCCCTGTCTATGGACAGGCAGCTTCCTTCTAGAGGTGAACACGATGGCAGTGAGGCATGAGTTGCCTTGGTGCCCTACACAGTGGGCAGAATACTTCTGAGAGAGCAAGGAGAGGGACTGGGGGTCCGGTGGGGGTACCTCTGGAAGCCTGCTTCGGTCTCCGCTGAGGCTGAAGCTTTGCCAGCAGCCCAAATAGCTGAACAAATGCTTCAGGCGCCCGGAGGTGCTGGACAACCAACAGGGGATTTTAATTAAAGCAACTTGCTGATCAGGTACATACTTAATGTTATAATTACCGGTGATGACAGCACCATGAAGTACAGGCGAGCAGGAAGTACTGACCAAGCAATTTTAAAAGGTTGGTCTAATGCTCTTCATTTTTCACTAAAGCCTAAATTGAGTTTGTGCTTTCAGAGAATAATGAGAAAGACAGAAAGGTGAACATGACAATCCAGCTCTAAGCACCCAGACTTAAAAAAAAGAAAAGTGACTTCCTCTGAAGTCAAACAATGACATTTAATGGTGGAATATGGAGGAGGAGGAACAGAGAGGGGAGGAAAGGAGAGAAAGAGGGAGAAGGCAAGAGGAAGACAGAGGCAGGAGAGGAAGGAGAAGGGAGAAAGGAGGAAAGGTAGGAGGAAGAGAAGGAAGAGGAGAAGGAGGAGAGGAGAAGAGGAAGCATCCTTGTCCTCGATGAGCTCATTGTCTATTGAGGGAGACAGACTCCTGGCTCCAAAAATATAGACTCAGGAGCCAACTGAATTTAAATCCCTCCATAAGAGGCAGGGATTTCCAAATCTCTAGGAAGTGTCCTCTTGGCTGCTGGTGAGGTTGGGCATGCAGTTGCCAGTGTCTCTGGGTCTCTCAGGCAGTGAGGCATAAGTGTGCCTTATGTCCCTGGGAGGTAGTAGGACCTTTCTTCCCAGCCACTCAGCAGCACAGCAGGACTTCAAATCAAAAGTCAACGAAAAAAGTTAAACATCACATAGAGTCAAAGCTATGCTTGAAAATCCTATAAACTGCCTGTGAAGTGCAGCATATGCATACATCCTGTTTACCCCGTGGTTCCGAAAAGCTATTTCACAAGCTATCTTGAGAACCACTGAGCCACACTTCACGGGAGGCAGGAAAGGAGCATCTGTATGCAGAGGATGGGCTTTTGAACCATATGGTCTTCAAGATAATTATCAAATTGCTGGTGGCAACAGAGGATGAGTAGAGATTTCTGAAGTGTTTCTTACTACCTGGCAAGGTTTCTGCATAGTGTTTTAATACCTAGTCTCTAAAACCTTAACAAAATGTGAATGGATTTTTATGTTGTTAAGAAGGTTACCCAGGATGGGGAGTGCAGGTTAAGCTCTCAGGGACCCTGAGGCTGGGGTTCTGCTAGGAGCCAGGAGGATGAGATGGGGGCATCCTTGCTCTAAGGGTCCAGGTGAAGGTCCCAAGGAAGGCCAAGTCCTTGGGGCGGTGACAGGAGCTAACTTAGGAGACTGAGAGAGAAGCTAAATCACAGAAAATGCAGAAGTCAGGGCCACAGAGGCTTGGCAGCCACACTGCCAAACAGCAGCCAAGCCACAGAGATCCCGGAGCGGGAAATAATGTGTCAGGCGGCACTTGGTGGGTTGACCTGCCTCAATACCTTCCTTGAGTGTGTATTCTGAGTACAACCAGGAAGTGCCTCTCCCACCCCTTCTGGTAACCTCCTTGGGCCCCTAGCTTTGTCATCCTCAATGCTTACCCAGGAGGGTGCTCAGGCTGGTCCCATCTCACAGGACCTGCCTACTCTTCTCCACCAGAACAAGCCTCACCCCTTCTTCAAGGTCCTACCTGAATCCCACCTCCCCTCAAAAACTGGGGCTCCCCATCTGCCCTTCCTCCCCTAACCTTTCCTGCTGGCTAGGCTCATTTGATACCAGCAGCCGTAGCAGCTAAGAGCACAGGTGTGAGCCTGACCCGCTGGCTTTGAATGTTACCTATAACACAGTATGGGCCTGGCATGCTGCTTAGGCCAGCTGTGCCTCAGCTTCCCCTTCTGTGCAAAGGAGAGGAGTAACCGCCCCCGCAGGGCTGTGTAAGAATGAAAGGACGCCAGGGAGGTAAAGCGCCTGAGGTGTCTGGCACAGGGAGAAGTGCTTGACAAACATTTTTCAAAAGATCTTTAAGAGAAAGATTGCATACCTTGCTGTATTCCCAGGGCCCACCTGGCACATCATAGATTCACAGCAACTTGTGTGCTTTGTTTTATTAGAAACTCATTCATTTAAGAAACCTTAATAAAGTGTCTACACCAAGCCATTTATAAAAATGAACAAGATGGACTTCCCACCCTCCACGGGCTCTTGAGAGCAATCCACCTGCCCAGTTGTGCGGGTGCTTGGCTGGCAGCACCACTAGGTAGGTCGCAGCGAGTTCCCGAGAAAGAGGAGGGAAGAGGAGGTGGAGGGTGGGGGAGGCAGTTTTGGGTTTCTTGAACCACCTATCTGTTGCTGTTCTCTTTTTATTTAGAATTCATCTCTATTTATTTCCTTTGCCAACTTGCACAAACAACAGAGCATTCAAAGTTTTAGAGGAGATGAATTTAGTGACAATGAGGGGAGTCTGAGCAGACTGAAGAGGAAGACCCAGATCAAAGGTTGAAATGTGACAAAATAATCGCTTCAAACTGGAAACTCCCTAAATGCCCATCAACAGTGGAATAAATCAGCATACTGCCCTGTATTCACACAATGGAAAAGCCTACAGCAATGAGAAGGAAATACCTATGACTACAGGCAACAATACAGACTGAGCTCACAAATGTAAGGCTGAGAAGCTGGAAACAGAGAACCATAATGTACAGAAGAAGCAAGTCGCAGTCAGAATACTGATTCTAGAAGGTGGGCACGTGGATGGGGAAACTGGGCTTCAGGGGAAATGGGGCTTCAGGGTGCTGAAATGTCCTGTTTCTTGATCAAGGTGTGTTCATTTGGGAAAAATGTTATGCTGTTAACTTATGATATGTGATGAGCATATTTCCTAAAAGGATTTAAAATCAAGTGCAAAACAATGAACTGTGAGCGATGCCTAAGAGCCTGGGAAAGAGATAGAAAAGAAATTCTCAGCAGCAATTGCAGTAAATTACCCTGCCTGAGGCCTCCCAGCAGTGCCCTGGCCAGTGACCCCAAGGATGGCTTCATTTGGAGCCAGAATGGTCTGGGGGCCTATATGGCCAGACTGGGGGGGCTTCCTCCTCCTAGGCCTGGTTGCACAATCTGGTCCCAGCCACTCCTCTCAACTCAATGTCTTTTCCAATACTTCCCGCTGTGACCTGAGAACTCCTGCCCAGCCTTTACCCCGGATACAGAGAAATTCCTTGCAAATCTCTGCCTCTACACTTTTCTCCAAGGTTCTCCTCCTCTGCTGTGCCAAGCCTGTGCCCCACCTCCTCTGGGAAGCCTTTTCTGAGTGCCCCCGCACTTCTGTACCCACCCAGTCTCTAGCATCCTGCCAACCCAGGCCATTAGGAGTGTCTGGCACCTTTCTTTTTGTCTTGTCTTCTCACCCAGGTTCTCCATCCTTTGAAAGAAGCAGTCATATCTTTTCTGCATCCTTTATCATGCCTCGCATAGTGCCAAACACAAAATTAATGCTGAATATATATATATATATTCATGGGTTTGCCCAATAGTTATACCCTGCCTTGTCCTGAATTAGAGTATAAGCCCTAATTAAGATAATAATTAACTGCCTTTATAAGCTCTCTCGGAGATTAGATTATAAGGAAATGTTTTAAAATTATAATAGCATGTTATTGACCAGGAAAAGTACTTCCCTGCTCAAAACCTGTTAATGGTGTCCCATAGACCTCAATATAAACTGCAAAATCTTTCCCAAAGGTTACAAGGCCCCTCCCACCAGGCTGCTTCCCTCCATTCTCTTCTACACTTGCTCTTTCTCTGCTCCCACCACGTTCAATTTCTCAAAAGGACTAAGTTCTCTCTAGGGCCAGGACCCTCCTCTTTCTCTGACCCTCCCATTTTCTTGGGAAGGCCTTCCTGCGTGCCTCGACCAGTGGTTCTCAATCTTGGACACGAATCAGAATCTCCGAGAGAGCTTAAAAAACATAAGCTCTCAACCTTCCTGATTCAGTAGGTTTGGGGTGAAACTTGCAAATTTCGATGTTTAACCAGTTCCCAGGTGCTGGGGACGCTTTGAGAACCAGGGGTCAAGACCAAGTGGTCGCCCTTATTACTGGTAAAGCCTCCAAGGACACTTCTTCTTATCCCCTTTATGACCACACTTGTCATTGCTTGTTTGGTGTTTATCCTCCTCACCAGACTGTAACTTCCACAGGGCAGGAGTGTGGCTGAATACAGTATCTCCTGCTTCTCAAAGGTTTAATTTCAGGCACCTTAATGTTACCAAAGAACCTTCAAAATGTTGTCTCATTTGATCTTTAAAACAGCTCTGGGAATAGGGAGGAGCAGATGTAGATTGCTCCTATTCTTCAGATGGACCGACCAGTGGAGATTCGGGATGCTCGGGGGTCTTGCAAAAAACAGTCAGACAGGTAGTAAGCAGTAGAACGAGAGCTAGAACCTGATTTCCTTAGTTTCAGCCCATATTATTCTGTTCTGGCTATATCTGAGCAGATAGAGAACAGAACAAAAACTGCCCTTGATTTTTCTCTTTTGCTCCCTTAGGTGCTTCCACAGGAATAAGAATTCCAGGTCATGACGTAGCATTTATGCCATAACCTGTGGCACAAAGTTTGATTCCTTGGAGAGGGTATGCCATGGTAGCTAAGGCAGCAATGGAGCACTAATTCAGACAATGTCTTCCTTTCCAGAGACCTCACAGCCTTCCAGGTGGCAATCCCACAGGCAGATGAGGCAGGTCAGTGCAGAGGCTATGAATCTTCTCCAGTGCAGTGAAATCTATGTAGCTCCCCCAACCCTTCCTGACTCAAAACCAAGCCAGCAGCCTCACCCACCATCACTCAGGTTTACCAAGATGGGCCACCACAGGTAGGCCTAGGAGTGTGGCATCTTGATATGCATTCTGCAATATCAAGAAGGTCTCACACCATGGGACAGGGCCCCCAAAGCCTAGCTGTAGGAGTGGAAACTGGAGGAACAGCCGGCGCAGAAGAAAATTCCAACAGTCCTGAAATCTTCCTCTACAAATGCTCCGCCCTGTCCAAGCTCACTCAGTTTCAACTCGTGATGGAACACCACCTAATGGGTGTGTTTGACAGCTGTGCCTGAAGAACTACAGAGAAACCTTATACACTAGAAGTTGCTATTATTAAATAGTAATACAATGACTCCCAAATTCCTACCTCCAATCCCAATCCCTGTTTTCTCTCTCCATTTAGATATTTCACAGACACCTCAAATACAACATGTCCAGAGCAAAACTCTTTGTTTCTCCCCATAAATCAGTTTTGCCCATCTTAGCTAATAGCCTTTATTCTTCCTATTACTTACACCAAAAATTCAGGCTTCGTCCTTAATTCTTTACCTCCTCTCATCCGGAAAACCAATCTATTACCAAGTACTGCTGGTTCTGACTCCAAACAACATCTCTGAGCCACCCATGTTTCTCTCCCTGCTTGCACACCAGTCTAGCTGCTAACATCTCTCTCCTAATCTCACCTAGTCCACCCTACCTGCCTCCTGGCTTCCACCTCTATCCTCCTCCCCATCTGTTCTCCAGGTGGCCATCTGAGCAGTCTTCTTAACATGTAAATCAGATCATGCTGTTCTCCCACTTAAACCTCTTCAAAGGCTTCCCATCAGGCTTGGAATAAAATCTATCTTCATGCTGATGGTGGGGAGATCTTGCAGGATCAGACCCTGTCTGGCTCACCAGCCTCTCTGATACCTCTCCTTCCTCCTTCGGTTCTCTCCTCACTTGGGGCTCACTTTTCAGACTCTGCACCTCCCAGCCTTTGCATCTACTGTTCCCTCAACCAGAATATTCTCCTCTCCCCAAATCCCTCCATATCCTGTGCAAGATCAGTCTTTCTCATCCTTTTGATCAGTTTAATTGTCACCTCCTCAGAGCGGCCTTCACTATCTACACTGTCTATATTAACACTACCTGGGTTCTCTTGTATTTATTCTTTAGGGATTAATATAATTTACTTAACCAAGCATACACTTTTGGACAATTAGGTTGGTTTCAACTTTAGATTAACAATCCTGGCATTAAACATTTTTGAAATTAAATCTTTACTCATCCCACCATTATTTTCTTAGAATAAAGCCCTAATTTTTAACTTATCTATTTTAGTCAACATGCGCTTATACAACATTTTCTCTGTTATCAGTCAATATTTTAAATGCTTTACTAATATCAATTCATTGATACGTGTGCACACTTTTTCGTAATTTATGTATTCATCCTATTGTTCTAAGGACACTTAACCTGAGATCTACCCACTTAAATTTTTAAGTCACAGTGTTGTACAACCGATCTCTAGAAGGTATTTATCTTGTAAAACGGAAACTTTATACCCATTGAGTAGAAACTTCCCATTTCCCTCTTCCCACAGCCCCTGATATAGTCTCTTTTATATTTCTACTAGAGGCCCATGTGCACAGGTAGGGTCCCTAGCAGCTGCCAGCTGCAGGCTGCCGGCCTGGGCCTTCCTTCATTCTGTGCCGCCCCCTGATGGTCAGTGCATGTCATAGCAAGCAATCAAACTCCCGGTTGGTCCAACTCCCGAGGGTACATATTAGGCTTTTTTTGCAATATATATACACACACACATATATATTCTTTTCCATGTCCTTTAGCATATTTTGTAATTATATAATTTACTTGTGACTTTTGTGTCTGCCTTTTCCATTAGACTGTGAGCTCCTTGAGGGTAGGAACAACCTGCCTTATTTTCTAACGTAAACAGTGTGACCCACAGTAACCCTGGTGTATGGCATGCTCCTGCCACACAGAGGACTCAAGAAATATTTATCGCATGAACCAGTGAAGGAGCAGGCACTGGTTCGTGCACATACATAATCTCATCTACTCTTCACAGCTGCCCTATAGTAATGTAGTATGCCCTTTCCAATCTTGAATACACCCAAGCTCATAGGTTCACAGACTTATATCTGAGTCAGTTTGAGTCTTCGGCTCAGGCTGCACAGTGCTGCTGCCTAGATGCACAGCAACCCATCTCCTTATGCAGTGCCATGCTCATTTCTTTGGAATAACACTAGGAGAGTTGTCCCCTTCTTCTTCCTACCAAGAGATTGCTGCTTCACATTCCTTGGAAATGGTTATATAAAGATAAAAATCTTTATTAACAAACCCATGCATAACCTTTAATTAATTGGTCAATATTCAAAGATTACATCTTAAACTTTAGAAAAAATTAACAGAACAGCTTCTAAATATTAAGTAGTAGAAATCAACACACTGACAAAAGTCCCCATGCCAGATGGAGGCCCTTCCATTTTGTTTTCGTATGGCCATGGCTTTGTGATTCCTAAAATAACCTTGATCAAAACTAGCCTCTGTTTTGTCTTCTCAATTATTCAATTATTTAGTTGTTTATTTCCCTGCAATTTGCTTTGTGTAAAGAATTACTAAATTTTAAAGCCAAAAAAGTGCCCTAAACATCATGTTTTGTCTCTTTAATGTGTGACACTATTAATTCAGATGACATTAATTTGAAATTCATAATAATTACATAAACATAGAGTGAGAGGTACTGTGGCTCTTTCTAGTTAAGATATGCATATTCTCTTCACTGACATGCTGTCTCATCCCACGAAAGATGTGAGGTGACTGCCTGATTAGTGTGCTGAGGTGCTCTGAAGGAGGAAGGGGGGATGGACATGGAGCTGTGGGTTAGGGCTCCTTCCTAAGTGTCAGGAAAATCTGAGGTTGAATCTGGCTCTACCATTACCCAGCTATGTGGTTTTGCACAAGTGACTTAACCCAGCCTCAGCTCTTTCATCTGTAAAGTGGAAAATAAAAATAGCAACTTTATTACAGGGTGCTTGTGAGGAATAAAAATAAATATTGCATATGAAGTGCTCAGCACAGTATCCAGCATGTAGTAAGTGTTCAATAGATTACTACAGCTGCCACTAGCAATGTAAGCCGTCATAATGAAAGCACCTACTATGTATCAGGTATTTTACATACATGACCCCGCTTCTCACCTCAACCTTTTGAGAAAGGTTTTTCAGGTAAAAAAGTCACCTGAAGGTAAGTTAGTCATTTGCTCAAGGTCACCCACTCAGTAGGAACAGGAATAAATATTTGGACCCAGATCTGAACTCCACCATCAGGTTGCTTTCACCAAATCATTCCTCCATGGAGACACTCACATGTAAGTGGGTAAAAAGAAGTGGTGCCACCTGCTTACCCTTGATGTGCACAAAATGACTGGAAACAAGCATGTGTGACAATGAGGAGAAATGGGACCAATTAGAAGAGAAGTATCATCAGTGGAGGGACCTGTGTCTCTCCTGAGGGCCACGAGCTATGGACTCGCCATGAGAAAGGTTGTCTAACAAGTGAAGTTCTTGGAGGAGGAAGAGCACTAAATTATAAATTAGAAATTAGAAATTAGATGACTGCAGTCCTTTCTGCCTCTAGGATTTTGTTGTGAGACCACCGCTCGTAGTTTTATTGTTTATCCAAGTCATCTTCCTTTTCCTTGTATGGGCGGGGCAGTGAGCTGTGGGGATGGGATTTGGCAAACACAGAACCCTCACCTACAAGTAGGACACATCTGGCAGGGGTGAATGCGCATCTCTGCTGAATTAGAACTGAGCTCAAATTTATTTACCTTATTTATAAATGCCCCAGAGTATGGAGTGTGCAGTATGCTTTCAGATTTTACAGGATGACATGAAGTTTTTCTAAATATTAAACTGGCAAACGGATGGGAAGAAGCCAAAAGCTCCTGTGAGGCTCTGTGAATAGGTGTGGAGAGGCAGCAAGGAGTTTTCTCCCACTTAATAGAGTCACAGCTCTGAGTTCTCAGTTAAGGCCCACAGAATTCACCTGGGAGTCTTTCCAAGCCTGGACCCCAAAGACTCCATTTAATGTGTTTCTGTAGTCAAACATGTTGGAAAGGAAAGAAAAAAAAGAGGAAGAAGGAAAATAAAACCGAACAGAAGGCCCCACACTGACTGTGCCAACTCATGGTGCAGTCAGGACGGGGCTGTGGCTGAGTGTGGTTCTGATCCCAAAATTTCTAGAAAGAAGAAATGCACAGGGGAGAAACCTGGGAAGAGCAGTTTAAACAACCAGAGGAACACAGAGGTTGTACTAAAATTATTGGGATTCTTCAGTTCGCAGGCAAGAACTCCAAGGGAGGTTGTGAAGGGTGTCTGCAAAATCATGAATCTACGAACAGAGAAAGCTGGAGAAGCTGAAGCCAGAGGTACATTTGGAAAGTAAGTGGAAACATTCTCTCATTAGGTGAACAGAAATCCCATGCAACCTACTACTCTCAAGAGGCAGAACTCGCTGAAAGAATAAATGGTTTAATTCAATACTGAGTATTAGAACTAGGAACACTAACAATTTTTTAATTAAACTTTTTATCTTGAGGTAAGTATAGATCCATATGCAGTAGTGAAATAAAATACTGAGCAATCCTGTGGTGCACCTTTCACCAGGTTTCCCCCAGAGGTAACATCTTGTATACTTATAGCACAATAGCACAACCAGGATACTGACAGTGATAAAATCCAACCATCTTAGTCAGATTTTTATTTGTACTTATGTGTGAGGATCTGTGTGCATATGTGTTTAGTTCTGTGCAATTGTATCCCGTGTTAGTTCCTGTATCCACCACCATGGTGATGCCGCTATAGGCCCATTCCTGTTGAGTTGTGAGACTCCTCTAATATGAAGCTTGGGCTCAAGCACTCCCCTCTGCCCAGTCTTTCTTGAAACACCTTCCTTTCCTGTCTCCTTCATAGATGGCAGACCGAGGTCTGAAGACCCTCTCACCTTTAGTGGCTTCTTCCTCTCCCTTTCATCCTTCAACACATTTCTCCCAATAAATCTGTTGCACATTTAATCCTATCTTGGCATCTGCTTCTCAGAAGACTTGACTGACTATAATGCTTACCTCATTTCATAATTATGGTAACCCAGGATATAAGTACTACTGTTCTCATTTTCCAAATAAGGTGAAGAATGGTTAAGTGTTTACTTAAGGTCACTGCACTCACACTGGCCATATTCCATGTCTTGAACACACCCACTTCTTCCTGCCTTGGGCCTTTACCCACACTGTCTCCCCTATCTTGAAGGACTGGCTCCTTCTCCTCTTTTAGGTCTTGGCAGAAGAGTACTCTTTGGCCTCCCTAACTAAGTACTTCCTTTCTGTTTTTCTCTGTCTCTGCCCCTGGTTTATTTCCTTCACAGCACTCACTACTATATAAGATTATTTCCTGTACTGCTTAGTGTTTTGTCTGTTTCTTCCCTTGGAGTACAAGTCCTATGACACTAAGAATCATGTCTTTCTCTTCCTATTGTATTAAGAAATCCTAGTATAGTACCTGTCACATAGTCAATACACATCTGTTGAATAAAAGAATGAATGAGTGCATAATTAAAGTATTTGCATGCCATTTTCCCACAAACATCTTATTTAATGACAAGGGAAAGAGAACACAAAGGAAAGAAAAGACAATGGTTAAAGCTATTGGGTAGGTAAAAATATTACTCCTCCCATCCCCCAAACGGCTTCAGGTGCCAGGTTTCTCTAATAATAGGAGAGTCTGCAGCCTGTGAGGACATGTCCCATCTTTGGAGAAATAGCAGTGTTTCTCCTAGAAGAAATCTGTATAAAGCTGGCAGTTCAAATGTGAGCACATCATGATGGCGAACACCTCCCATCCTCAACCCTAAAGGACAGTGGAGATCAAGCAGGGCTGATATCCATCAGAGGTGTCAGAAATGTCAGCCAAGTCCTTTCAGCTACATTCTGGCCTAACACTACTGAGTTCAATGGGTTTGCCCCTGTCAGCCCAAGATAGAACTCTGCTGCTGACTATTAAAATCCTAGAGCTTGTGCCTGGAGTGATCTTCTTCAGTGACATCTTTCTAACATATTCATGACATCCTCATCAGCCTAAGGTGACCTGCTCAGGGCACATGCACTCCATGGACTGCAATTTAGCCCCCTGACATACTGAAAAGCTGGCTAGAACAAGTTCAAGATAGTGGTATTAATGTTGGGGTCAGGTGTTCCCAGGAACAAGGAGAGGAAACGCATCCTCCTCCTGAGAGGGAGGATGGAGACTCATTGTGGCAGATTTAGGGTAATAGCTCATAAGGCTTTGTTAAGAGAGAACCCAGCTGACCCAAATTTCGTCCTCACCGAGCTCAAACTTCTAGATCAGCAACTTAGTCATTCTGGTAGCCACTGGGTTCAACATCGAATTCAAATGTACTCCACCTGATACCAGATAACTTCAGTATCGTTTGATTTCTACTAGAAAATCCCCCTCATCTCTCATCTTATAAACAACTTAACTTGTCTAGCATAGTATGATATTAATCATCAGCATCACTATCATCATCATGGCCACTATCACCATCCAACAATCCCTTGCATTTTAAATAAATCTTTTCAGCTTATAAAGTCTCCTCAGACATATGGTCCCATTTAATTTTGACAATTCCCCTTTGCACAAAAGCAATGTGGCTTGGTATATTTGGGACTTTTTGTTATAATGGCTAGAGAGCCAATTCATATTAGCTCCAGCAAGAAAGGGAAGATTTTGCTAGTACTCGGGCTGTTTCACAGAGTCCAGGAACAGGTCAATAACAGGAAATCCACAGAACATTGGTACCTGGGCCTGGAGAGTCCCTGGGGCTTCTCTCACCTTTTGTCTCCACCAGTCTGCCAATCTGCTTTATTTGTTTCTCATGCATGAATTAACTCCCTCTGCTCCTCAGCTGCTCCTGAGTTTTATATGCAACAACAACACACCCAGAGACTCACAGATTCATTTATTTTCTCTCTTTCTTCCTTTTTTTCTTTCTTTCTCTCTCTCTCTCTCTCTCAACAACTCACTCCCTACATGCCAAGATAGGAACTGTTGGCTCATCTCTGCTCAGACATCCACTCCTGGATCACATGACCACTGTCATGGGGACACAGGCATGGGAACTATGATGAACAAAAAAGTGAGCTGACAAAATGTCTAATACCAAAAAGAAAGTTGAAAGGCAAACTTAAATAGATAATGTGTGTGAAATCACCTAACATTATGCCTGGCACACACTTAGTGGCCCAAAACAGAAGTCATTATGGTTATGGATAGCATTATTATTGCCAAAAGTCATATTGCCCTTAAGAGAGGGCTCAAAACTTAAAACAAGTCTCTGGATGCCCAAGATCTCTCTCTTGGAGCCCAAGGGTCTCTGGGAGTAGGGACCAGTCATTCAGCGTCAGATCCTTGGCATCTAGCCTGCACTTGGCAGGGAGTGGGTTCTTTCATTTTTTTCAACAGTTTCCACTGTTTCTAGAACCACAGCAACATCAATGTCTTTCTCTACAAGGCACAGGGGAAAGCAAGGAGAAACTGCAGACTGCCCCCGAGCAGCCCACAGGCAGCCTCCCATGCCTCAGGAAGTGAATGAGGCCACCTGGCTCCTCAGGAGATGGGGTCTTCCTCCACATCACCTCTCCCTACAGCTCAGCTCCAGGAACTGAACTCACTCCCACTGACTGGTAACTGGAGAGAAAGGAAGGACAGTGAAACCCATTGGTGTTTATAGAGCAACATTTGACAGCGCGATACACTGGTGACCTTGAGCAATGAGAGCTGGTAGCATCTGAAGTCTTTTAGAGCGGCGGATCTCAACCTGTGGGTCGCGACCCCTTTGGGGGTTGAATGACCCTTTCACAGGGGTCGCCTAAGACCATCGGAAAACACATATATAATTACATATTGTTTTTGTGATTAATCACTATGCTTTAATTATGTTCAATTTGTAACAATGGAAATACATCCTGCATATCAGATATTTACATTACGATTCATAACAGTAGCAAAATTACAGTTATGAAGTAGCAACGCAAATAATTTTATGGTTGGGGGATGCCACAACATGAGGAACTGTATTAAAGGGTCACGGCATTAGGAAGGTTGAGAGCCACTGTTTTAGAGGAAGAAGTACTAGATCAGTGTGTAGCAAGCACAAGGCTTTCAAAGCCCGCTAGGAATTGGCGAGTTTAGCGGGCCTTGTCTAAGGACCAATCCTACATGGGAGTGGAAGAATTTTTAATTTCTATGGTAATAAGGAGATTAAACTCCAGTTCTATTTACAGGCTAAACTTATGAGCTACATCCCTATGCCCCAGGCTAATCACCATGATATGCAGATTTACCAGGGACTAGTGATGACTGAAGAGAACCTACATAAGGAGGAATTAGAGCTAGCAGATGAAAACAACTCCATGATTAAAGGGCTTGAGAGAGACTGAAACAGGGGTTGGGAGGGGACTGAAGGAAAAGGTCCTTACAGGCCTACTGAAAATGTGCCACATGGAGTACAAATCACCTGTTTGAAACCCCAAAACTCTTGCAACTACCACCTGGGCAAAAAATATGCACCAGGCACCCCAGTGGGGCTCCTCAAGGCTCTTTGATCCTGCTCTCTCTGACCTATGGTTCACAGACAGTGGTGTGCACTGGAAACCCAGGTACCTGTCAAAGCTACATCCCTAGGCTTTTCTGCCACTTACAAACAAGCCAGTTTCTACCTTTTGGATGAAAAATATACACTGGCTCAATGTTTGAAGGGCAAAATTCATTATTTGACTGGCACTGCATGACAGTTTTCAGGGCGGTAGAAGGATTAATATATTTACATAGAGAAAACCTCCAGCCCCTTCCACATTCTGGAGGACACCTCAGTCCATGACAGAATGACAGACTGAAGAAGAATTTTCTAGAAAACAGTTCCTAATTCACAGTGGCCCAGAGCTCAAATAAGCATGTCAAAGAAGGCAGAATTAAGTTACTTTCTTGAGTCCTTATATCTATTCAAAAAGAGTTAGTTCTTAAAAAGAGAGAGAAAGATTGTCAAAGCATTCTCCAGAGCAAAGGTAGCAGAAATAGAAGTTCTCTAACCAAAATAGTCATTGGCTCAGTATGTAACTTCTGTATTGAAAGTAGTCAAAATGGTATTTCTGGAAGGTAATTTGATCAAATTACAAGGCTCGCTTGTCCTAAAAAGATATTCAACCATTTTGTTGCTATATTCATGCGATTCAACTGATTTCATGAATTGCAACAATGCTGTTTTGTCTCTGACTATTTGAGAGCTTATGACTTGGGATGTTTTGTGATTTCCTTTTGGGGAAACTGAAACAAAGAGACTGAGAAGGCCCAGAGTCACAAAGACAGTCACCACTCAGAAGGAAATTGAGGCTTAGAAATGGAAATTCACGGACTCCGACTCAAGGCGTCTGAGCTCCAGCTGCTATTCTTTATAACCTTGGACAAGCTCTTTTATTACATGGCTCTTCAATCTCCTCATCTGCAAATGGGGGCCTCCACACTTGGCCTTCCTGCCTCCCAAGACTGTCCTGAGGACCAAGTGTCCTTGCCCTGCTTGAGTGAGGAGTGTGGTGAAAGAAGATGACACAGCCACAGTTGGTGAGGATGAAGGAATGCACAGCTGCTAAAACAGAAGTGCCTTCACTTCCCATTGAGGGTGAGGACAGAAAAGATGCAGGCCCTGGAAGAATCAAGTGGACAGCAAGGGTGCCTAGCAGATGCATCACAGTAGCATCTTCTTGAGCAAAGCAGCAAACCATGGAGTCACCCCTCTTGGGCTCCTGTAATATGGAAATGCCACCAGAACCATCAGAACCCCTGTTTTTTCCCTCATGGCCCAGACCACAGTTGCCGGATAAGCACTCTGAGATTGGGCCTCAAAAGCCTGACTCTTTAAATGTCCCAAACAAAGCAATGGCCTCCTGGCCAATAAAGAAGGTATTTCCCCATGTATCATGGGAACCTGGTTTGTTCTGGAAGCTGTCCCTTTTGGCATGGCCCAAATTTAGCAGTGGAGAAATGCAGATTCCATAAAGGAACATTCTTACATTGACCTCACCAACAATGAGTAGAAATTGCCCCACGATCAAAGCATCCACCAACTACTAACCAAATCGATGGATGCAAAGAAATGTATGTACAAATCCTCTTGTCCCAGGATGTGTGCATCCCAAAGCACTTGTTGGCATGGTTGATTTTATAGCTTTCAAAGATTGTGAGATTATTTCCTTATCTATCGCTACTTTCACTGGCCCCCACCCCACCCCCATCACGCAGGACCAAGCAACACTTGACATCTATCAACTGAAGCCCAGTGCCAAAAAGTTTTCTATTGATGTAACGAAGGCTGACATACTTAAAAGAAACTTTGGCAATGACAAGCTGAATCCAAAGGGACTAAGTGAAATAACAGATACATCAGATAAGACATTTTCCTCCCTCTTCAGAGAAAGCCAGAATTCAATGAAATTCAGATGTTGAAAGTAAGTGACACTGCTGGAGCCCTTACCTGAAGCAGTTACCACATCAGGGACAGGACCTCTTGGCCTACATGCATCCAGAGAAAATACTGTTTATATTACTCAAGCATGCTTCAAATATTTTGTCTCCATATGACCAATGTCATTCCTTAACATGTTAGGAAGAGAGAAGGGGAGCAGGCATGATAGGGGCTTTCACAAGAGGAAATTTGGATTCACATGGGGAAATCATTTCAAAAAATCCCACAGAAAGCCAACAGGGAGACCAATAATGGATTCTGAATTTGCACACAGCTAATTCTCATATTAGATATGTGAAATGTCATGGTATTGGAGGTGAGTTTGCACAGATACAAATACCTTGCGCTTAACTAACAAGATCTACCTTGACTCCTAGCTCCATTTTTGTCCACCCATCAATGAGCCTCCTCAGCAGTCCTCACCTACAGTCAGTCCTCATCACTCTGGCTGCACAACAATCACCTTTTAAAAACATACCTGAATTTGGCATTTCCTCAAAGGTTAAACAAAATTACTATATGATCCAGCAATTTCACTTCTGAGTGTAGATCCAAAAAAATTGAAAGCAGGGACTCAGACAGATACTTGTACACCAATGTGCATAGCAGCATTATTCGCAATAGCTAAAAGGTGGAAACAACCCAAATATTCATCAACAGATGAATGGCTAAACAAAATGTGGCATATACATAATGGAATATTATTCAGCCTTAAAGGAGTGAAATTCTGACACATGCTACAACATGGATGAAACTTTACAAACATTATGCTAAGTGAAATAAGCCAGACACAAAAGGACAAATATTGTATGATTCTGTTTATATGGAGGTCCCAGATAAGGCAAAATCACAGAAGTCCAATAAAGTAATTGCTGAAATTCAGTGTGTCCTTGGACTCCTGAGGGGTCATACTTACATATCAGAAATAAGCATGTAACTTTTTTTGCCTGTTTATAAGCTAAAGTTGGAGGCTGATGTCTGCCAAAAAAACCTACTCCACCTCAGGCCCTCTGCCTGGAGCAACTTCCGCCAGGTATCTCATTGCTCTGTCTCTCACATCATTCCCACTCCTGTTCTCACATCACTTGTCACAGAGCCTGTGCTGCCCATCCTAAGTAAATGAGCACCTCCCCACATCACGGCGCACCCTTTGCCCAAGCTACATTCCTCCCTATCCCTTGTCACCCCCTATATGCTATTTATGTCTGCTCTCCCCTCTAAAACATAAAATCATGAGAGCAGAAACTTTTTTTCCATTTGTTCATCACTATATCCCTAGTGCCTGAAATGATGCCTAGCACATGATAGGTGTTAAATAAATGACTGTTCATTTGTTCATTCATTCAGTGAGTAAGTCAGTCCACTGCTTACTACATGAACTCCTGAGACCCCCTAGCCCACCACTGATTTAAAATTGGTTCAAAATTTCACATACTGTAAAGGCAAATTATGGGCAAGACCCCCACTTCCCCACTCCTCCCACATGGAGCCTCTGCACATCTATGGTTTGGGAACCAGGCCCTCAGAGCAGAAGGGCTTGAGCTACCCTTGTGGTTGCCCCTGGCTCAGTGGTGGAAGAATGAAGGGGGCCGCCCAGGAGGCTGCATTCCCTGAGAGATAATCTGCTGCCACGGGGTTCCCACTGAAGCAGAGACAAGGAAGTCCCTCTTCCTTCTGCCCAACACCAGGACATTGGCCTCCTTCTGAGCCCAGGGGAAAGACACGACTACCAAACCAGAGGGCGGAGGCCCACCTGCTTATTAGTGCAGTCTGTTGTGAGGGCCATTAGCCTACCCACACAAACTTGGAAGACAAGCTGAGGAGAGTATTGTTTGGTAAGAGCGGCTTTTCTGCTGTTGTACAGAATGAAAAACAGTTTTTCATTTTGTTGGATTGCAGGATGAATCGAGTACACATCTTTTTGTTTACCCAAAGACCACCTTTTTACCATTTGTAAAGGTATTTGATTGCCTCTGAGAAATGTTAGTGTGGAGCCGCAGTATTCCACCCACTGAGGAGTGCAGAAATCAGAGAGAAAGACAAAGAAGAAAGTTATGGACCTTTAGGTCTTCAGGTGATTAATTATAATGGAAACTATTATAGGCAAGCTTCATTTTAAGTGCGCTCCCCCTGCATCTATTGTCCTGTGATTATTCATATATTTTACAGATGAATAAACTGAGGTTCAGTGTTCACACGATTTACCTGAACTCCAACAGCTGGTAACTATCACCCCAGATTTAGTCCCAAGCCTAAATTTTGATCTCTGACCATTCCTAAGAAAATATACTGAGCTGTCCTGCTGGGGCACTTTATAACTTTATAACTTCACCCAGCTCAGACCTGGATGTTACCAGTAGGCCCTGGTCACTACTGGGGCCTTGGAGTTTCCAGTTCACCCTAGAGAATGAACCGCTTGCCAATCACTATGATGAACTTCCTTGCCATAAGATTAGGGAGCAAAGAGAACTCCAAAATAGGAAAGTTGGGCCAACACAGTTGCACTAGGCCCAGTAGACAGCTGGGTTGAGGGATTAGGGAACATTCACAGTTGACAGGTGTGTGTGGTACAGGGTCCCTAGGTCTATGAGGAAAGTAGCATCAGGGACAAAATCAGCCAGGAATCCAAAGTCAAGAAGGTAAGGCTGGTAGATAGAGGAGGGAGAGGGGCCAGGACAAGGAGCTGCACAGAACACAACATGCTGGCTGGGCAGTCTGGCAGAGGGGCCATGCAGTGAGCAGGCAGAAACAGGACTGATGCTGAGCACCCTGGTGAGTCTAAGAGCGCCTGGGGAAGGTCATTCCACCCAACATCAGTTGCAAACAATGACTCCAGAACCATAAAATCCTCTGAACTCCGTGAACTCGGGCACTCAGCTTTCCCCTGCATGGTCCTAAACTGCTACTGTCCCCATGTAGCCTGGTCTTCATGGCACCACCAGGACACATAGATTTGACCCAGTGTGTCAAATCCCTCCTCCAATTAATTTTCCAAGATTCAGAGAACATCTGACCTGAAAAACCTCTAACCTCTAAACAAAGCAGCTTATGGAAATATTTTCAGTGCTTCTCAAAGTATTGGTCTATGACAAGGATTTTACACCGAGCATGCAGCAACATACTGAATCCTCCTTCAAGAAGTTCTTGCAATTAAAAAGAAAAAAAAAAAGTCAGCTGAACTAATCCTCAAACTCAGGGAAGATGATTTACACTCTGGTGCAGTGCAAGATCTTCTCTCATCAATGGCTGGTAACAGTGTGTGAACAGGCAGCCTGTTTGAAACTATTCTGCTTCAGCTCCTTGGTCTAATGCCCTTCCTTTCCAAACCAATACTGCAATTCCACTTGTGTCCCAGGAGATGGACATCAGGGGAATTTCTGGTCTCAAGGACTCACCTCCTAGAGTCCTTTCATCTTGACTCAAAAGATGGGGTGGCTGTAATGTAACAGCTTATTCTATCCTTTTGCTCCCCAAAGTCACAGAGTTATTATTCCTTAGAAACAAAAGAGGATATGCCCACTAATGATCAGAAGAGGAAGGAAGATTGCCAGACCAAAGTCTATCAGAGAGAAATTTCTCTCCCCTTTGGTAAGAAGCAGCCAATAAGTTTCCTTAATTATTGAGGCTGAAACTTCATGGACTGAATCTGTCAGAGAAAAGAAAGGCTGCCTGAATTATTTCAAAGGGACAAATTATTATTTCATAGTCATGTGATGCTATTCCAACTCTTTATCACCTGAGATGATTTTCTCTGACTGCCCAGGTCCCAAGGCAGATTTAAAGCAGATCCAAGAGACCTCGTCCTACAGATTTCTTCTGCATCTGTTAAAGGCTATGTCATGTCACAAAACGGATGGGGGCACTGCCGTCTCTTCTGCAGATCCATCCTTGGAGACATGTCTGCCTCATTAATGACAAGGCCACTTTGTCATCTCCCAGAGCAAATCTCCCCTTGGCTGCCTTGGGGAAGAATCTGCTTCTTTCCATTCTGCTTCATGCCTTTGCCACCTGTCAGGCTCTTTCTTGATTGTGTCTGTGGTCATTTGGAATTAGCTGTGAAGCGGGAATAACCAGCTGAGAAGGCTGATGTGCCCCCATGCAGGAGGATGTGATGATCTGATCCAGAAAGGAAGCAGGAGTTTGGGGATTGTCAGAGCCCTTTACTGGCATGCTAAGTAACCTTGGGCAGTTGTTCTTAAATATTGGGGGTCATGAATCTTGCTGAAATATGATAAAAACTATGAACACTCTTCTCAACAAAGAAAAAAGTGCCTGTAAGCCACACACACACACACACACACACACACACACACACACACACACACACTGACTTAGGGGCTCTCCCCACCCCAAGACCTACCTAGGCTACTCCTGTATAGGCTCCTGGGAATCTATGAATAGATGGGTTTGAATTTTCAGCACTGAAAGAATAACCTAAGTGGGCTTATTATAAGGGCATTTGCATGGGGTGGAGGAGATTTGGGTTTTGACTTTTCTAATATCTAATTGTTTGGGTAGAAAAATGCATTTCCTCTAGTCCCTCATCTTAAAAGTGAGGGTGATGAACTATTTCTTCAAGAGGTCTTAAGGATTCCATAGAACATACAGGTGGCTTTAGCCAGGAGCAAGATGAAGGCTGGGTAGCAGTATTTTGTAGGCATTCTCTCACTCCTCCTTGTCAATCAGAAGGCAGCTCTTTTGGCCTTAAAAAGTTTGAAAGTCTTTGGATTAGAAGTTCTCTAAGGTCCCATCCAGAGCTAACTTTCTAGGATTCTAGATCTGGTCAGGACAGAGAGATAAGCCAAGGGTGAAGAGCTCAGAAAGGGCCTCCCTGGGATCTGTATACTCTGGCTCTTTTCTCTATGCCAACAGAATGTGAATCCACCTTCACCTTTGTAGCCTCCTACTCAAGCCTGATGCACCAGGCATGAGATGAAAATTGTATGGAAGTGAGCAAGAAAGACCTTGCTGAGGAAAGGAGAGATGCAGATTTCTTAGCTCTCACTCACAATCCCTCCAGTTACAGGGAGCTGAGCCTTGCAAAGTTCCAGGGGCATCACATGAATGCTGAGAGAAAACAGCAGACTGCGACCAACCCATTCAGTGTGGAGCTGTGTTACTGGTATTGTTCTGTTAACTTGCTAAATAGCTATAATTACGACAGGGCTATTATCATTTATTGTGATCTTCCCTCTTCTGATTGGCAAGTTAATCCTTTTACCAAGTTTCAAAGAGCAGCATTCTATATCTTCTAGAAAGTAAGGGGGGTAGATGTCGCTGAATTGTTCTGACTCTGGAGCAAAGGGCAAGGAACATTTTATCAAGTGAACCCTAAGAAGATCCCGATGTATGAAACTTTTGTGCCTGTGGAGCAGGATTCCCTGCCAGCTCAACCAGATACAACAGGCTGCTTGTGTCCCTTACTCCTCTGTGTGTGTTACAAGTCGGGCCACTGTACTCTTCACAAATTCACATGATGGGGCTGGAAGAGTGGATGAGATTCCAAGAATGGGGCAAACATTCGACACAACTTTGTAAGGATCAGCTGAAATGCCACCTCCTCCATGAAACTTTTCCTAATTCCTTACCTACCTGCACCCCCCTTCACCTTCTCCATGTCAAAATGAATCACTCTCTCATTAGTTTCATTGCATGTACTCCTCCCATTTCCCTAGCCTTGAAACCTCAAATTCTGTACAGTTTCTACTGCCATGAAACTGGAGGGAGAATCAACTAAACCAGTGGTTCTCAACCTTCCTAATGCCCCGACCCTTTAATACAGTTCCTCATGTTGTGGTGACCCCCAACTTCATTGTTACAAATTGAACATAATTAAAGCATAGTAATTAATCACAAAACAATATGCAATTATATGTGTGTTTTCCGATGGTCTTAGGCAACCCCTGTGAAAGGGTCGTTCGACCCCCAAAGGGGTCGCGACCCACAGGCTGAGAACCGCTGAACTAGAGACTCCTGGATGCAATGGGTCCTAGGAGTGGGGCAGGCCCTTTTGTGTTACACACCCTTTCCTGATCTCAGCTCTTCAGCAGCTTGGTGAAGACCTTCACACCACAGCCTCGCTCAGTGTGTCCATCTGCAAACAGGGACACTCTCCGAGGTTTCCTAAATAAACACAATCACTTCCAGGTCTGTCATGAGATGCAAAAGGTTGTGAAGGATTCTGAACATGAGAACCTTGGTGTCCCCTAGCAGCAAACCTTGGTTTGAGGCAGAACACCTTCTGGAACTATGGTTGTCAGACTTGAGTGTGTTAAGATCAGGAGAATAAAGGCAGACAGGAAGAAACCAAGTAACAAATTATAAACAGGCCATTAAAAAAAGAGAAACAAAAATAATATATAAATAAAATATGATGTCTGACAAACTATTATACCATGTTAAATCAAAATTCCATCTATTTATAAAACCTGGACAATACCAAGTAGGTTTCACTTCACCTGTGGAACAGACATGAAGAGTCAAAGAGGAGCTTATACTTTCCTAATACTAGAGCTGCCTGGTAAAATACAGACACTCCATTAAATTTGAATTACAGATAAAGAATGAATGAATAAATACTTAGCACTTGTGTATCCCAAATAGTGTAGGGAACAAGTTTAGCTGACACTCAGATTTAACTGGGCATCATGCGTTTTTATTTGCTAAATCTAGAAACTATCTGGTACCCAAACATCTTTTCCCTTTATAATAAATAAAAGTGATCAATTATTTTTTTATAAAATGGAACCTAAGTATTAGCTAATGACCAATGCTAGTACAAATTTATTTACTAAAATTTACTTATTTATTTAAGGAATGATACCATTCAAAAGCAGAATTCAAAAAAATTATAAGCCTCTAAATACAATATGGTGACTTCTGTATAAATTACCATCTCCATATCACCTATTGTCTCTAAAGGGAATTTCCCCTTTGTTCACCCAAAACAAGTATATGTTTGTGCCTGTATAGACCTTCTGGGAGCTGTGCTGCTCCAGCTAGTGAACCTAATTCAGAACTGAGAGGCACATGGGCACCATTAGCCTTGAAACATGTAATTTGCCCAGAAGAAATCAATAATGTTTCTTTTCAGTATGTAATATTAGTTCTGGAGCACTTTAATTCACCAAAGTCAAGTTTAAGACACGTACATTACTTCCTGTTAATTTCTCAAAAAGGAATTCCTCTTACTATACCCACAATCTTTGCATCTTTTACACTTTCAATCAAAAACCATTTGGCGAAAAAAATACCAAGTTACATGCCGATTTCTAAGACAGTTCCTTTACCACAGAAAACTCTTACTTACTCTAACATCTAGTACACCATTTCCTTCTGATTCTTGGTGTAAAAGAGGAATTTGCATACCATTTGGTTGTACCAGAACATTTTGTCAAGTGAAGTTCTAGGACGATCCCGATGTGTGAAACTAATGAAAGTGAGTAGCTACGATGGAATCTAAAGTGGGGCATCCTCATCCATGGACACAGTTTGAAAACCACTGGATAGAAGTTAATTTAAACTGAAAAGTGACTAGAAAACTAGTTTGGCAGCTTTCTCTTTAAAAATTCTTTTTACTTTGTTAATGTTTAAGCATACATTAAAATAGAACAAAATGGCCCAGCTGACGTGGCACAGTGGCTAAGCATCAACCTATGAACCAGGAGATCACAGATCGATTCCTGGTCAGGGCACATGCCTGGGTTGTGGACTTGATCCCCAGTGTGGGGCATGCAGGAGGCAGCCGATCAATGATTCTCTCTCATCCTCGATGTTTCTATCTCTCTCTCCCTCTCCCTTCCTCTCTGAAGTCAATACAAATATATTTAAAAATTAAAAAATGGAACAAAATGTTTCCAGTACAAGGGTTTCTCTGCAGAAGAAAGACAGGAAAGAAGGCAGGAGATCTAGATATCTACCTATCTATCCATCTACCCGAGAGAATGAATGAAACGGGGGTGGGCTGGGTTGGGAATAGACCCTCTGATGAAGGTGGGCTTGAGTACTCTTAGTCCTAGACGACCATTTCATCTCTTTGTGACCCAGCTTGTTAAAGGAAAAGAATGACAATCAGTGAACCAGCTATTGCTGGATTCTATTTTAAGAATAAGCTGATAAAACAAGACAATGGGGCACTTTACAAATATATTATAGAGAAACTAGAGGTCCAGTGCACAAAATTCGTGCATGGGGAGGAGGGTCCCTCAGTCCGGTCTGCACCCTCTCGCAATCCGGGACCTTTTGGGGGATGTCTGACTGCCAGTTTAGGCCCGATCCTGCAGGGATCCCTGCAGATTGAGCCTAAACTGGCAGTAGGGCATCCCCTTCACAATCCGGGACTGCTGGCTCCTAACTGCTTGCCTGCCTACCTGATTGCCCCTAAGCACTCGCCTGCCTGCCTCATCACCCCTAACCACTTTGCCTGCCTGCCTGATCACCCCTAATCACTCACCTGCCTGCCTGATCACCCCTAATCACTCGCCTGCCTGCCTGATCTCCCCTAACTGCTCGCTGGGGAGCTGGGCCATTCTGGTCGTTTCACCATTTCAGTCACTGGGCTCTTATTATATAGGATACTTCAAAATACGTGTACATTCTGAGTATTTCTAGGCCATTTACACTTTCAGTTGAACACAGAGCACCTACAAGTAGGCGAGACGAGATGCAAGCTCTGCCCTCATTTTGGCAAGACCCCACCTCCTATACAAGTTTGCACTGGGATTTACTCTTCCATGGAAGTGTGCCTTTTCCTCCTCCAATGAGACTGTATGTCAAGAAAATGAAGGGACCACGTCATATATTTGATAACCTCTTTTAGTATCTAGCCTAAGCAGTGTTTTAAGTTGAAAAAAGTGGGTGTTTTCAAAGTCAAGCAAGTGTAGGCCTGAATCCCTAAATGTCAGGTGAAAATCTGGATTTCTGTGCACTGAGTTTTGGAAAAGTGAGTTTGAAATCCTTTATTTTGTTTTCTCTGCTACAAAGGAGCTACAGACTCAATACTCCTTCTCCTGCACCCTAGAACTCTCAAAACAGGATTTCCTTTTCAGACAGAACCTATCTTTAAAAAGGGAAATGACAGTCAGCTTTGTTCTCATTCCTTCTAAGGAGAACCACCAACAATGCCATATATTTGAATGATAATAAACAGTTTAAAGTATTTTCACACTCAGTGCTTCCTCAGACTCCCTCAGAATCAATGTGAGCAGGGTAGATATCCTGTGTTATGTATGTGGCTAATCTAAAGTCATTGAAAGGATAAGCTGTGAGCCTGGATCTAAAACAAAGGTCTCCTAGGAGTTAAGCATTCCCTTGCCTCAGTTCCACAAGTCTGAGACTTGCCTCAGGCCACTTGGGCCAGAATCAGGGGCAAGTGTTGGGCAGAAACCCCCAACTCTTAGTTCAGTGCACATCTCATCAAAATGGAATGAAAGGGGAACGGAAATTTCCGTGAAATAGACCTAGGTTTGCATCCTAGACCTGCCATTCCTGGCTGTATGACTTTAGGCAAGTTAAGTTCTTTGGAACTCAGTTTTCCCATTTATAGAATGGGGATGCTAAGACTTCCTTCAAGGGGCCTTTGTGAGGATTAAGGGAGCCAATGTACATAAAATTACAGAGCTTAGTGAAAGACATGCGTGCTCTATAAATATTCATCAAATTTAAAAAAGGCAAGAAGAGGGGATTTCCTGCCCTAAATGTCTTCCTCTATATACCTATGACATCATGGTATTTGAAAGTCATTCCTTTGGGGGTAAGACTCATCTCCTTTAAAGAATAATGAAATAATGATCACTCATGTACACTTTAGTGACACCCTAGAGCCTTGCAGATGTTTTGAAAGGGGAGGATGTAGGAGAAACATGCACTCCACAGTAACAAGAGACCTGGAGAGGATGCTGGTTGACAATCACTCTTGTGTAGCAATGTGGATAATGCAATGCAATTTGAATGAGCATAATGTTGTAATTAACACATATACATTAGGAAGTTCCAGCTCAAGTATTTCATATGTGCCTCCTAAACACCTGTCAAATCATCACGCTCATAATCCACAGAAACTATAAATGACCTTAGAAATTACTCTAGCACATCTCATTTAAAAATGACAAGCCTGAGGCCCATAGAGAAGGACATTTTATGATTCTGGATAGAACTGTAAGAAACTGATGAGTTCTTTTTGGTGGTGGTGATTGGTTGCTTGCTTTTAAGATTTTTTAATTTATTTTTAGAGAGCTGAAGGGAGAGGGAGAGAATCATTGCTGTAAGAGTGAAACATTGATAGGCTGACTCCTGCACACCCCCCACAGGAGATTAAGCCAACAACCTGGGCATGTGCCCTGACCTGGAATCAAACTGGTAACCTTTCTTTGCATGGGACTATACTGATGAATTCTGATGCTGCCTGGGCAGAAGGGTTAACACAACCCAACCACCTAGTGTGACTTGACTCAACATCAACTCACACAGACCTGAAATGGCCACCTGAGGGCTGAGAGCTAAAAGGGTTGGTCACGGAATCTTTGCCATATCATAGAGGTGGAGACACAAATACAGAAACACCTACGGGCAGCAGTGATGGGGAGAACTCGACCACAGCCCTCCTAACATCCAGCCTCTCTCCACACAAAGCCAGAGCTCAGAGCAAGATTCTCCGACAGAGCGTCCATTGCTTGGGTAAACAGTGGTTTGACTAAGTTTAACCAATCTCCCTCTGATCCTGTCAAATGACTTTGTACACACAGTTACGGTCCCAAACATACCCCTTAAGGTGAACTCTTACTCTCCTGCAAATATTCAACCTTTCCTCCCTTCCCACCCCACCCCACCCAGAGACCATAGGAGGATATACTTCCTTGCCCTGCTGTGGCCTCAGGATTTGCTTTGGCAACTAGAATGTATATAGAAGTACCAAGATACCAGCTCTAAGTAGAGTTTGTCAGAGCTCTCTTGCACCAGTTTCCTTTGCCACAAGAATATCGAGGCTCAGATAAGAGGTGCCCCTTCATCCTGAATCCCAGAATAAAAAGATGCACAGAGCACATCTGAACCTACTGACAGCCATCCTATGGCACCAACAAGCAGCATGAATGAGGAGGACATAAATGCTGTAATCAGGGTTTGACGTAATTTATGTAACATAACCCAGAGGAAACTTTCTACCACACTCCCATTTGTGAATTGTGACCCCTGAGTGAAGAGATACACCTATTTTCCTCTCTAATAATTGTTTCTAATGACTTACTCTGCACTAGACACTGTGTTACGTACTTTACAACCATCAGCTCATTTTATCCTCACAATTAGCTATATTTGAGATATTTTGTCCCCATTTTACATATGATAAAATCGAGGCTGAGAAAACCTGAGGACTGAGAACTGAAGAAATTGTCACATAGGTTCCCACCACCACCACTCCAGACTGCTTCCATAGGCACTGATGGAACTGGAGCACACAGGGGCCTGAACACCCAGACTCTCTCCCCTGCTTCAACACACATACTATCTCCCAACGGAATACAATATTTTTAATAGACTCTTGGATGGGGGGGAGGGGGATGACTGTGGACCTTCAGGATGATCTAAGCACCCCACAAGCCCATTTTTAAAAGCAAGTTGAATTTTGAGCCTTCCCAAGGTCGACACGGTCAATTCCATCATGCCCAGAGCTAGGCAAACCCAACTTTATAAAGTCCTTCAGCCCATTGCCCATTAGGGCGCAGAGGTGCCTTGTGATGGCCATAATGCGTCTCCCCTTGATTTACAGTCCCATCTATCTGGGCCGCTCCTGATGGGCTGTTCTCACCCCCCACTGCCTGACAGCTTTAAGGATTCTCCTCAGGCCATAATTTCAGACTATTTCCACCCCTCGTCTTCCCTGGCCCTAGAATTTCAGCTAGTTTCCATTCAGAAAAAGATTGCTCCATTTATTCTCCGCTTCATGGGCTTTTTACATTTATCTACTGCTCAGCTGCCTTCCTGATTAGGTATTTAAAGATAAGCCCATCTCCTTTGACGAGTGACCCTGCTCCTTTTTCTCATTGCTCTGAGTTTCTCCCGGGCAGATTCAATATCATTTTATATATTTTTCAGGCTTCCAACTCATTCCATTATTCTTTTCCTCTTACCAAATGAGATAATGGATGTGGAAGGGCCTGGGAAAATCGAAAGAGGTGTATAAACACTAGTTCTTTGTTGTTGTTGTTGTTGTTGTTGTTGTTGTTAAAACTAACACCTTCCCAAGTTCAATTCACTGTGGTGAAATATTAACTGTCACTGCTGTGAAGATTCCTGGATACATTCTGAGCTTCAAACAAACCAAATGCCAAGGTTGAGGCTGTCCACACCACACCACTTACATATATTCTCTGGTATACAATGCAGCCTATAATAAACAGATTGCTGTCCTGGCTTCAAGATTGCTCAATTACCTAGATGTCTATGTCCATGATACCTGCACCAATAGAATTTAGTTCATTTAAATGAATGGAGCTTATTAAATTGCTTACATGGGAAAAACATGGGGCAGACAGTGCTGGATTCAAATCCCAGCTCTGCCATTTATAAACTGAATGACGTTGGCCACGGTAACGTTTTTAAACATCCAATTCCTCATTTGCAGTCATACCTGGACTGGCTTGAGGACTAAATTCAATAGTCCTATAAAACCCTTAGTAGAGTACCTGTCATCAATACAAGTGTGTGACTAATAATATTCATAAAGAAATGGAAGACTAGAAGTCATTGCAAATAGTTTAAATGCTCTTAAGCTTTCAAATGGAAGAGTTGTCAGGAATCTGGACTCTTTTCTGAAATAGAAGATCAAGAAACTCAGAGAGAACTTAGTTGTCCTGTCTGTAAGCTCTGAGAGCCGAGGCCACGTGACTCCATCCCCTTCCCAGGGCCTGGCTCATGGTAGGCACTCAGTGAGTCTGAGCTGCTGCTGTGGATGGTGTTGTTGGGCTGAAGACAGCAGCATAGCACACTGCCCAGGTATTGAGAGTCTGCGAAGAACCTGGTTGGACAAGTGACTTCACCTCTCTAAGCCTCTGTGAAATGGGGAAAGTCATCATACTTCTCTCATAGGGCCGCTAGGAGGGGAGGCAAAACCTGACTCAAAACAAACAAACAAAAACACCCAAAACTTACCACAATAATAAAGTGTTAGTTCTTAAAACTTTCAGTAACCTGTCTAAGATCACCTAGTGAAATAATGGGAAAGCAATGAGAGCCCAAGAAGCAGGACTTCTAGCCAGGATATTTTCTTTACTGCAGAAAAATAAAATTTTAAAACATCAGGGTGTTAGAATGTTATAGACTGTTTCATTCTTACTCCTAAGCACTTTTTTAATGCACTATATTCTTTGACTCTGGACTCCCTTTAAACTCTCAAGTATTTTACTTTTCCATTAGGAGGAAGACAAGGGAAAGTGTCAGTATCTGAGAATGGTGATGCTTCAAACACATACACATACACACATACACATGCACCACATACCATTTACATATATTCTCCTTAAAATATACTTTGGGGGTCAATATTTCCTATGGAAAGATATAGTATTTGCTTAATAATCAGTGGAAATTGTAGAACCACTAACATTTCTATCAGCGGTAAAATCTCAATATATCAAGTCATATGCCCAGGCTCCTTTCTGTAGACTTAATATCAAGGTATCATCATTATTCATAATGCGTTTTTGAATCAGGTCTTAAAACTTAATGTGGCTTTTATGCCTGGCGATAAGGTGGGATTTGGGTTGGCAAGTTACAGTGGCACACATGAGGGCCGCTAGTTAATCCTAATTCTCCAGAATGATTTAGAGCCTTAATTAGCCCTGAAAGTTATTACTCAGGATGGCCTCCTCCGTGCCATTTTGCGCTGTGAGTGGGTGACAACCTGGGAAGGCAGACCACACTGGAGTGAATCAGGATTCCATTAAAAATCTTTCATTTTGAAAGGCACTGAAAGCGAACAAGGGTTAAAAGACAAAGCTGTTCTCTAACAGGGAATGGGCTGTGAGTTGAGTTATATTACTAAAAGTCTTGGCAGAAAGACAAAAGCTGAGAATGGAAGCAGGAAGTGTCAGCTCCAAGAGTCACTGCACTGGGCTATCAGCCCAGCTCACCGAGGTCTGGCTCCTGTATCATTCCCTCGGAAACCTACCCCGTGACTGGCCGGTTTAATGTGGAAAGAATTCATGGGCTTAGTAAGTGAGTGTTGTATGATTGGCCATAGTTTCTTATTTAATTCCTTCTAGATAATATTTGCATTTTTTAATAGTCCTTCCAGTGGCTTAATGTAGGGGGTCCTTGACCATCTCAATTCATTGTTTATTGTGGGCCTCAATCTAGTCAATTACCAGTCAGGTTATGGCTCTCCCAAGAGTCTTTTTGCAGCCAATAGGCATTTGAAAGGAAGGCCACAGAAGTGAGCATTCTCAGTGGCCCAGGTGAAGAAAGGGGGCTGGCTACATGTGATGGGTCTGTCTCTTTCCTTGGCATTTCATGCATTTGCCAGGTATGGTGGCTGGTGCCAGAAAAATTTGGCACATATCTCTCCATCCTGAAGTATGGGACAGATACTGAATGTCTCCATGGAATCTACAAACTGTTACCTGCAATGGGAGGGTGGGACTGGAGGTACAAGAAGACCCAGACACTGCCACAGAATCAGCAAGACAAGACATGTGGTCACAAGCTCTTGGGCAATATCAAAGAGGGAGTGGGTCTCTCTTGTGGAGACAGGGAGGACCTATGGAAGCCCCATGTCATGGAGGAGTTGACATTTGAGTGTATTTAAAGTATGAAGAACATTTCCCAGGATGGAGGAAAATGGAAAAGGCACCCCAAAAAAGGGGACTGCTTGACAAAAGTATAGAGCTGTGAAGGTAAATTGGATGTTGCCCCCAAATTCTATGTTGTTGGACCCCCCCTTCCCATAAAAAGAAAAAAAAAAGGAGGAGAATGAAGGGGAAAGATAACAGAAGACCCAGTTTCTATACCATTGATTCCCAACAACACAGCCAAGGAGAATCTTCCTCCCACTCCCTACCCAGCTCCAGGAACACCCAGAGAAGTCTGTCTCCTCTGCCACCGTAACAGAGCAGGTGTGTTCTTTCAGTGAGCCCATTTTGATTCCTTCTTCCACATGGTAGGTTTAAAAGCACAGGGAAAGGCCACATTCCTTAGCAAAAATGGAAGAGAAAATAGTGGGGGTTTTTTTTGAAACTGATCAAATGCAATTAAGGCAGAATATCCAACTTATATATCTTTGATTAACCTTTACCTGAAGAAAAATGATTGGTGATTCAGAATTAGATGAGGTGACTAATTATTTCAGGAATCTGACTTAGAAGAAATCTCTTTCAGCACCAGAGAAAGAGCTGATAAAAAACAATCATGGCTGTAATGGTACCTTTTAAGGAGAATAATTAACCTGTAATAACAATTTTGGCTTTGACTTAAGCCCTGTAAAATAGTCCTTTTTCATTAACTACAAGTTCAATTAGCATTAATAACGAACCTTCCGTTAGAAGTAACCACAGCATCAAAGTCCCTAATGGCTGAATCTGCAGCTGCTCAGCCTCCAGATGAGAGGCCCTCAGCCCTGGCTGCCACAGGAGCTGCACATCCTGAAAGTGGGGAGCCTTGAGTGCACCCATTACAGGCAAAAATCTTCTATATCTGGAAAGTATAACTTTCCTCTGACACGGAAGTTTGTAAGGAAGAAAAAGAAGGAAGAAGGGAAGGAAATTTCAATTTAGTCACTTTAAAGTATTTTTTTCTAGCACTCACTATGCTTGTACACAGTAGGTACTTCTCTCAATGTCAGTCCACAGTCAAAATGAAAATCAGAAGCAGCCAAACTGTACTATCCACCTGCCCTTGACCGGGCTCCAGAGAAGGTTAGTGAAAAGTGCACAGGACACCCTGAAAAATAAAGGACTTGATGCTGCACTACTTCACCGCTCTGCCTCATACTTAACCTACCCACCTCAAGAGAGAGAGAGAGATAAAACTCAAAGAAGGCACAATGGTAGGCGGATGTGAAACAGGAGAACTCAGGAAGAAAAGAGGAACAAAGGAAATGAGTGACATCGCTGAGGAGTAAATGGATATGAGGACGTCTGGGTTCTCCTCCAACAACATAGGCCTTGGGAAAGTTATTACCAACATCTTTTTTTAAATAGTGTTTTCCCTTATGATAGGGATGGGAAGGAAGCACAAGCTTAGAACAAGAAAAGGATCTTCAGGTTTTGAAACCTAATCCTAGTTAGGGAAACCAAATCCCAGTTCAGCCACTTACTAATAGTATGATCTGGGCAGGCCACATAACCCCTCAGAACCTCATTTGTGAAACTGATTAAAATACCCATCTTTCATCTTTTGCAGTTGCAACGATTAAATAAGAGAATGTCTATAAAGTGTCTGGCATATAATAATGTTCAATAAATGTTAGTACCATGTGTCTTATTTCTCCAACTTACTCTCCCCATCATTAACTTATCTAATGTCAAGTCTGATACTTTCTGTGCCAGACAATGCTTGAGAACTGCCAAGTAAATTGCTGGGTAAATTTTCTCGTTGAAGGGGAGAAAGAAGAAGATTAAACTAAAGAAAATGCGACTTCGCCTGACCAAGGTGACTCAATGGCTGAGTGTTGACCTATGAATTAGAAGTCACAGTTCGATTCCCAGTCAGGGCACATGCCCAGGTTGTGGGCTCCACCCCTAGTGTGTGTCATGCAGGAGGCAGCCAATCAATGATTCTCTCTCATCATTGATGTTTCTGTCTCTCTTTCTCGCTCCCTTTCTCTCTGAAATCAATAAAAATATATTTTTTAAAAGAAAATTCAACTTCGAACTGCTGCACCCACTATTTGAACTCCATTCAAACCATAAATGAAAGCTTGGTGCCAGGAGAGGAGGCCCAGCTTCAAGACCATCCACCGTATCTGAAAGCTTGACTTCATCTGATCACGTTATCTGCCAAGCATCTCCTCTCTCATTGAGAATCAGTGCTTTACTTAAGAAAAGCTGCAAACCAAACAACAGGGCTGTCGAGGGACTGAGAATTTAGCTCCTTAAACATTTCCTCCTATAAATATAAATGGTTGCTTTCCTCTAAAGCAGTGGTTCTCAACCTTCCTAATGCAGCGACCCTTTAATACAGTTCCTCATGTTGTGACCCAACCATAAAATTATTTTCGTTGCCACTTCATAACTGTAATGTTGCTACTGTTATGTTATGCATCGTAATGTAAATATCTGATATGCAGGATGTATTTTCATTGTTACAAATTGAACATAATGAAAGCATAGTGATTAATCACAAAAACAATATGTAATTATATATGTGTTTTGCAATGATCTTAGGTGACCCCTGTGAAAGGGTCATGCGACCCCTGAAGGGGTCGCGACCCACAGGTTGAGAACCGCTGCTCTAGAGGAAGCTTGCCTCCCTCTGATCTCTGAAGGACTGGTGAGGGTGCCAAGAGGATTGGCGTATCTTCTGGTGAACATTCCCAATCACCTTAATCTCTTCATTGACAATATTCTGATCTGACAGAAATAAAGGTTATTGTGTCCCTCAGTTTATAAAGTGTTAGGGGAAGCGGAAGTGGATCAGAGGGAAGAAAGAACACAAAAATCACCAGGGAAAGAGAGAATTACTTTTAATACAGTTGTATAATCCATAATTCAGCAAGATGTTCATGTCTCTTATCTTCTACAGTAAAAAGCATGAAATTAAGTTCTAAGCAAAGTGCATAATTTATGAGGAGTGTCTGTGCTGATGATTCCCAAATCCCTACGCCTAGCCCTGACTTCTCACACAAGTTCTAGTCCCACATTTCTAATCGCCTCCAGGATGTTGCTGCCCAGAGTCAGCTATCATCTCAGTTTCCCATGTGCAAACAGAACTTAACTCTTCCTCCCAAATTTCATGTCTTCCCCAATTCTTCTTCCCTATCAAATGAACCAGTTATTCTAATCTTGCTGGCAGAAAGTTCCAGAAAAACTTGGAGTCCTCCCTCTTCTGGCCCTGACACCAAAGTCTATGAAGGTTTTTTGAGTCAGAGGCAGAAGAGGGAATTTTTTTCTCTTTTATTTCAACTTTCCAAATCTTCCCTATCCCACCACCCCAGATGACTGACTCCAGTCTCTACATACTAATCCAGACTGTATACCATTACTAATTCAATTCTTAAAAAACTATTCACATCGGAACTATGAATGACTGCCTACTTCTTGCTATGAAAGGGTTAAACACTTGCTTTCCTTCCAAGGCCCTCCTGTCATGTCCTGATTCCATCCTCTTCATCCAACTGTACTTTCCAACATAAAATCTCTTATCCAAACAAAGATGTCCTAGCAAAGCATGAGATTCATAGTAGGTATTCCAGAACTAGTTTTACTCAGACTGAATACAGCACCCCTCACTCCATGCTCCATTCTCCCCAATCCCTGCCTAGAATGCTCTCTTTAATATGACTACCCAAACCCTACTCATCCTCCAGGACCCACAGAGCATCAGCTCCATCAAGAAGTCACTGCTCATGTCCTCTACTCACTGTTCTTTGCACCAACACACTCAGCCTTTACACCCATAATCTCTTGTACTACTTCTAATTAATTTGTTGGTAATGTTTATCATACTTTCTATTTCACAGAGCACTCTTTTACATATACAATCTTATCTAATCTTCTCAACAACCCTGTAAGGATGGAATCATGCTCTGCACTTCACTATGACTCAAGAGAATTTAAATGAAGATTGTAAAGTTAATTGATGCTGATATCAGGTCTTGAATCCCCAACATTTGATTTCAAATTCTGTATTTTTGGTCTTCCTTATCCTATATAATAAAGAGGTAATATGAAAATTGACCATCATACCATCACACAAGATGGCCACCCCCATGTGGTCACACGATGGTCACCACAAGATGGCCAGCAGTGGAAGGCAGTTGTGGGCACTCAGGCCAGTGGGGGAGGGCAGTTAGGGGCCACAAGGCCAGCAGGGGAGGGCAGTTGGGGGCAACAGGGCTGGGAGGAGAGGGCAGTTGGGGGCAACCAGGCCTGCAGGGGAGGGCAGTTGGGGGCAATCAGGCTGGCAGGAAAGCAGTTAGGCATCGATCAGGCTGTTAGGGGAGTGGTTAGGGGGTGATCAGGCTGGCAGGCAGAAGCAGTTAGGGGCAATCAGGCAGGCAGGCATGCGAGCGGTTGGGAACCAGCAGTCCCGGGTTGTGAGAGGGATCCCAGATTGGAGAGGGTGCAAGCTCCGCTGAGGGATATCACACCGCCCCCCCCACATGAATTTCATGCACCGGGCCTCTAGTTTGACAATAAGTTCTTTAAAGTCAGGGACTACATTTTGTAATTGATGTCCTTTAACCTATAAAACTTTACAAAGTTCTGAACACACAATAGGTCTCTATGATTATCTGTAAAAAGGAGAACTGAAGTTAAGAAAAGAGTTGATGAGCCATTAAGAAGTAAACAAGTGAACTTATAAGACACACAGTGTATTTACTGGGGCATAGGTTATTATAGATGAAAGGACTTGCTCAAGTAGCCCTTGAAATATACCTTATTTTCATCCCTCATCCATTCTCTGTTCTTCCTTTCATTGATTCAACAAGTATTTACTGAACACCTTTTATATCCCTCATACTGAGACAGATGAGTCAAATACTTCCTTATCCCTCAATCCTACCTCTAATATAAACACTACAAATAAGGAAGAAATACTGTTTTTATGTGTGTGGGTAGGTAAATAACTTCCTTTCTATCTGTCTATCTATCTATCACCTATCTATCTATTGCCTCTGTCCACACAATTGGACCCTGACTCGCTGTAATGATTAAAAGAGAAAACAAGAACAAAGCAACTTGAGTGAGTTTACTATATATCCATAAAATACAAAATGCCTGGGTTTTCTTTTGGGGTGAAAATGAAAATAATTTCTTTAATCTTATCATAGTCTCTATCCATATTAGTTAGAACTAAACAGATCTTCATAATATGCTAGTTACCAAACATCTATAATAATAAAAGCATAATATTCTAATTAGACCAGACGTCCTTCCGGACAACCTTTCAGACAAAGCCAGGGCTGTGAGAGAAACCCAGGTCCCCAGGTGCCAGAGGGAAGCCAGTGCCGGCAGCTGGGGGAAGGAAGACCTACTCTTGCATGAATTCCGTGCATCAGTCCTCTAGTATAAGAATAAAAGACGGTTATCATTTCTTATCACTGCTCTGTGAAATTCTAATTGACACCCCCCCCCCCAAAAAAAAACTATTTGCAGAACTAGCATCTTCCCAAACTTTCCAGGAATGTTTCAACACCAGTCCTGGAAATAGAAGAATCACAAAATTTTAATATGAAAATGATAGTAGAAATTAGAACTCACTTATTTCCTATGACAGAAACTAACACTCTAGAAAATTTAGGTGATTTGTCCAGGTTCAAACAGAACAACTTGGCACATCCTAAAATAAACACCTAATGCCCCAACTCCCAGGTCCAGAGCTCTCTCCCCTCCTTCTACTGCCTCAATTCATGCAGTTTTCCAAACTTCAGAGTTAATTAATGAAATAAGGATTTCTCTACTATGAAAGTAAAAGATCTTATAATGAATATCTCAAGAGTTTAGAAATAATCTTCATGACTTAATTAAAATTATTTGACATTTAAAAATAAATAAAACTTACTGGTTCCTATGGGATGGCACTGATTTTTCTGATGACTTCAGCTTGTAGGCTGCTTCAGTCTACAATATGTAAATGCTTTCTTTGTTTAATTTAACTTGTACAAGGTAAACTAATTTTTAGTATATAGTTAGATGTCATCAAAGATGCTATGAAAAGAAAGCAACAAAAATAATTAGGAGAAACCCCTTTATTAATAAAATGACAATAATAAAATAGAAGATAATGGGTAATATTTTCAGTGTTTTAACTGTTTGGCAGTGCTATACTATACTCTTTTTAAAAATTATCTAATTTACTCCTAAGAACCTTATAAAACAAATGCTATCAGAATGTCTATTTTATAGATGAGAATACCAAGAGCAGAAAAAATAAGTTATTGTCATAATACCTTAAGAACTTTTAACTAGTAAGTTCTGAAACTGAGTACCAGACCCGGAACTAACTCCACATTCTATTTTCTCAACACAGTGCAATAGTGTGTCCTTTCAGAAGTAAATGGGTTAACTGATGTTCACAGTTTGTAAAAACAAAACCACCTTTCAGAGCCTCCATTCTGAAAGGAATGCTGCTGCTTCTGGTGATAATTGAGGATGAGGCTGAGTAGAGAATTATACTCCAGGCTGGGGGATTATACTTCTATCAGGATTTACACAGCTGGAGCAAGATAATTCTCTCTCCTGTTTTAACAATAAAAAGTCTTCAGTAAAATGGGGATAAGAGACACAAGTAAAAATGCACATACTATGAAATATTTTGTATTTCATCAATGGAAAGGACATGTGGATTGTGGGTCTTTTTCTGGAATGCCACCATGTACCACACCACACAGATATGAAAAAACCAAATACAATTTTGTGTTGCAAAGTGTTTTCTTAATAATATCAAACATTCTCATTACCTATCAGGAATCATTTATCTCTTCGATCTATTCTGATTTTTCACATTTTCTGTTTTCTGAAATGTAAACATCACTGCTTATACTTAAAAGCGCTTATGATTCTCATAGGTCAGACTCTTCATGTAAATTATACTTAAGTCTAAACTAAGCTTCTTCCCTAAATAATTAAACACATAAATAATCTCTAGCCATCCTGGCTGTCATTTTAAGCTATTTGACATTTATTGTTCTGAAGACAAAAAAGGTCAGATCTATCAAATCTGCATTCATACTTCTTGACATTTTTCTCCAACCAGATTTTCCCAAAATATGGTATTGACACTAATACTATGAAAGGAAGGAAGGCCCCAGCCTGTTTGGCTCGGTAATTAGAGCTTCAGCCTGAGGACCAAAGGGTCCCAGGTTTGATTCCGGTCAAGGGCACACTGTACCTCAGTTGCAGGCTCCTCCCTGACCCAGGCCCTGGTCAGGGGCAACCAGTCGATGTGTTTCTCTCACATCGGTATTTCTCTCTGGCTTCCCCTCTCTCTTACACTCTAAAAATCAATGGAAAAATATCCTCCGGTGAAGATTAAAAAAAGAAAGAAAGAAAAGGAGGAAGGAAGGGAGGAAGGAAAGAGAGGGGAGAGGAAGGGAAGGGAGAGCCTTCCTACCTTAGCTGACAAATGTGTATTTAGTAAACCTCTGTGCTCCCTCCCTTGGCTACATTTGTCAAGGAGATGCGTGGGTACAGAAGGGCTGGAGCATGAAGGGAAAGGCAGGAGCTGGAGAATGCATGGCTTCATGATCTATTTAGCATGACCTTTGGTCATACTTCATGGAACATATGGAGAACATCTGGTCCCCTTCTGAGCTCTCTGTCGTTGGTCTGAACATTTGTCTTCTTGTCTCAAAGAAGGAGTTCTTTTCCTTCTCTCCAGTCACTCCTGATGTGGTTCTGCCCGTTCCTACCTCTAAGCTGCAGCAACATAAGGTTAAGAGCCTCACTGAGCTCCAAGATTGTCAGATTAACGTGGTAGAAATTGTCCTCTTTGAAGTCCACCCCTTAAGGAGAGGATGTGGGGGGGCGAGGCGGGGAGAAGCAAGCATAGTGAGCACCCAGAAATCCAGAGACTGTGAGGAAGAATGACAAAAGGAGGCTAGGGATGTTTGTTTCCTTCACAGCATTCATCATTGTTTCTTATTATACATTTGCTAATTTGTACATTTAATATGCTTCCCTAGCCAGTCTGTAACTTCATGAGGGCAAAGCCCTGGTCTGTTTTGTTCATTGCTATCTGAGCAGCTCCTACCACAGTGTCTGATATATTGAAGCTGATCAATAATTATTTGTTGAATTAACAATTTAAAAAAAAAAGAAAAGGAGAGAAAAAAGAAGGTGTAGACAAAGGAAATTACCCAGGCTATGTGGGATAACTGGCTATAAACATTTAAAGGGCCCTTTATGTTGGAGAAAGGACAATACTTAGAAACAGAAATGACAGTCACAAATGGGAACGGTAAGACATAGAAATTACAGGTGTGGAGTTAAACAGCCTGTGGGTCAAATACCAGATCCTTGTATTACTAGCTAGATGACTTTTGCCAATTACTTAACCTCCCTGAGCCTCAGTTTCTTTATCTGGAAAATGGGAATAATAATAATAATATCAACCTTATGGTGTTACAGTGAGGATGAAATACAGTAATCTGTGTAAAATTTTTCAATGGTAGCTGTTATCATTAATATTGTTACAAAGGAGCAGAATTTAGCCAGTATGAAATATAGGGTGTCTCCCCCAAAAAATGTATACACACACTTTGAATAATTATAAAGGCAGTTTATTAAAATATATTTCATTTTCAAAATTGAGCTATCAGCTATTAAAGTGTGTATATATATTTTTTGGTACGCCCTGTATTTTCCCAGCAGATCTGTCCAAGAAGCACAGAGCAGCCTCATAAAACAGTGATACCATCTCCCATGAAGATTTAAAAGTATGACATGGCAGGAGCTCTATTTTAAGAAGAGACTGCCGAAGCAGACAGGAGCCTAGATGGGATGTATGTAAGGCCTGTCTGGGTCTGAAATGCCCAGACTGAGTGGTCTTGCTATACAACTAACCCCTCCCTTTCTGATACCTAAAACCTCCTTTCTCTTTAGCTTTTCCCTTCTGATTTTCCACATTAAGAAATTTCATCTGTTCTTAATACATCTTTTCTTCAGTCTGCGGAACTCTCTGACATCACTGAAATTTCATTTTCTTTCTCTTTTCTTCTTCCTGTCACAGACTGAATGACCACATAAGCACATTGTGCTTTGATCTCTTCAGCACTCATGCTGAACTTCCTTTTGCCTGTGCCAGCTCTCCAGAAGGCTCTGGGACAAACACAATGGTCTTTCCCTCCCACCCCACCCCTGGAACATCTGCCTCCCTACCGACCATGACACCACACAATCCAGTGGCCTCTCTTCCTTCTTGTGAGCAAGTTCTTTCTGATAACATCATTGACTCCATCCCACTAAGTATGAACTTTCCTAAATCCAAGTTGTGACCTTCTTTCCCCTTTCTTCTCAGGAAAACACATCTGTTCTCACAAATTAAATCACCAGGTCCACATAAACAACTCCCATATTCATATCTTCTGCTTGGACCTCTCACCTGGTTCCTGCTTCCATTCCATACCTTCATGTGCATACCAGATAACTCGATCTTCGATGGATGCCCACTACAGTTGTTATCATGTTAGCCACTCTACCCACACCAGATCCCCTTCCCAACTATCTCCTTTATCAACAATACCATCAGTCTTCAAGGTCCCCAGGCCAAAACCTTAGACCTTTGACTCTTTCCTTTTTGTTCCTTTTATATCCGGGCATCTCTTCACCCAGCTCTGAGATCCTCACCTCTGAGCCAATGCAACAGCCTTTCAGAGCTCTTATCCAACTACCATCTCTCTCTGCAGTCCAGGCCTGAGACTCATGACCAAACTACATTTCCTAAAGAATCTGCAGTCCACATGCAGTCAACATGTATCTTCCCTACTCAAGAATTAAACCCTTTCTGACACAACATTAAATATTAAATCCTGAAGGAAAAAATGTTATTGATGGAAACTGGTTTTAAAAAAGAACCAGGGATTTCCAGTGCAGCAAGATGGAACAAGCTCATTAAATCCTATTTATCCTGCTGCTTACAAATAAAAACTGAACCAAATACAAACAAACAAACAAAACCCAAATATCAAAAGACTCTGAAAAGTAAATAAAACCAGGAATATTGAGAAAGAGAATTCAAAATCTAAAAAAGTAACCCATATGAAGGCGAGTTTTCCCTCTTACCTCTTTTCTCTTGCATCTGTGAGTCAAGTTCAGGCACCCATGGGCGGCACCTTTCTTTCCAGCAAAAAGGTCATGAAAAGGAGCCTTATGATCCACTGAGTAAGGAAAAAAATCTCAATTTCTTTTTCTTTTTTTTCCTTTTTTTCTCTCTTATCTCATGATAGTGAGCCCTCAACAGAGTCAGCACGGCTGACCATGACAACAGCCAAAATTCTAATAGAAACTCTGTTAGAAACCTTCAGGCCAGGGGACTGGGAAAAGGGGCCCCTTCAGGCCAAAGAATATGTAAAGAATCCTGTTTTGTTTCTCTTTGTTATCTCTCTGTTTTGCCCAAGAACAACCCTAGTGTCAGAAACTGTACAGAAGTTGTACAGATAGGTAAGACTGAGTTCACGGAGAATCTCAAAGAGGAGAGAGCTATAGAGGGAAACATGTTAATTCTGTGAAGAAACTGGCCCAGGGTCCCAGCTCATCTCTGAGCAGCACATGTGTAGATGTGCGGACAGACTCAAACCAGCACAACAAAGGCTTTATGAAAAATCTAAAGTTTAAAACACACCCAAGCCTCAGACCAAACAACATAATGTTCAAAATTTTCCTGGATACGATATAAAATTAATCAATATACAAAAAATGTGAGCAATAATTAAGGGAAGGATAATCAATAAGTGCTAATAATAAGATGATCCAGATGTTGGTATTATCAGAAAAAACTTTAAAGAAGCTATCTATTATAACTATATCCCATTAGGTAAAAGTAACCATTCTAAAAAATAAATGGTAAGGTAGTTCTAAGTAGATAAATAGAAATTATTTTTTTAAAATAGAAAATTTAAACTGAAAAACACAGTATCTAAAATTAAAAATTATAGCAAAATGGAAACAGAGGAAAGTGTCAGTAAACTTGAGTTTAGAGCATAAAAACTGTTCAATCTACAGAACAAAGAGCCTACTGGAGATCAAGCCTACAACCTGGGCATGTGCCCTGACTGGGAATCACACTGTAACTTCATGGTTTATGGGTCAACACTCAACCACTGAGCCACACTGGCTGGGCCAAAATTGAATTTTTAAAAATCACACAAGACACAATTATAAGTTTTCTCTAATAAAGACACCAAATATAAAGACATAAATTAAAAGTAAAAGGATAGAACAAATATACCATGCAAGCACTAATTAAATATGAATTTTACTAAGAATGAAATATAATATGACACAATAATAAGAGAGTCAAATCATCAAAAGAAGACACCTAACAATTCAAAATTCATAAAGCAAAATTTAACAGAATCTCAAGGAGAAACAGGCAAGACAAAACTTGGAGATATCAGCACTCCTTTATTGGTAATACATGTAACAGACAGAAAACCCGTAAGGATAAAAAAGACCTGAACAAAACTATTAACCAAACTGACCTAATTGGCATTGAACTCTCCACCCAACAACAGCAGAAAATTGTGTTCTTTTCAAAGTGTACATGAAACATTCAGTAAGACAAAGTATAAAATAAACCTTAAAATTTTTTAAATAACTGAAATCAAACCAACTATGTTCTCAGACAATATCAGAATTAAACTGGAAATCAGTAAGAGAAAGATAATTGGGAAAATGCCCAAATATCCTGACCTAAAACACACATGAATAACCATGGGTCAAAGAGAAAGCCAAATGGAAAATTAGAAAATACTTTAATTGAATATAAATGAAATTCCATTACAACATAATGAAATTTTTACAAAACAGCTGAAAGTTACTAGAAGAAATTTTTGCATTACATGCTTATATTAGAAAAAGAAGAAAGGTACCAAATCAATGATCTGAGCTTTCAACTTAAGCATCTAGAAATAAGAAGAGCAAATTAAACCCAAGGCAAACAAAATGAAGGAAAGATAATAAAATAAGAACAGAAATCAATGAAATTGAAATAAAATTAAAAAACAGAAGAAACTGGTATCACAGAATATTGGTTTTTTTAAAAAAATCAATAAAATTGGTAAACCTCTAGCCAGAATTACCACCAAGAGAAAGATTATATAAATTACCAATATTATATAAAGAGGGCACATCACTATTTACCCTGCAAACATTAAAAAAAAAAAAACAATAGGAGGATATTATGAACAACTTACCCTATGTTAATCAACAACTTAGATAAAATGGACCAAATTTCTTAAAGGATACAAATGGCTAAACTTCACAGAAAAAGAAATAAATAATCTGAATAATCCTATAATTAGTATAAGATAAATCTAATTAGCAATTAATAAATCTAGCCCTTGGTAGGAAAATGGATAAATAAATTGTCTTCTATATATATAAAAGCCTAGGCAACCATTTGACCGTTTGACCAGTAGCTATGATGCACACTGACCACCAGAGGGCAGACCCTCAATGCACAGGCATGGAAACATGGAACAGATTGATGAATCTCTGAGGGAAGGGGGAGGGGGGAGCATGGGAAGAGATTAACCAATGATCTTATATGCATACTAGAGGCCCGGTGCACGGATTCATGCACTGGTGGGGTCCCTCAGCCTGGCCTGTGGGGGTCGGCTTTCTGACATCCCCTGAGGCATCCCGGATTGCGAGATGGCACAGGCCAGGCCGAGGGACCCCACCAGTGCATTCATGCACTGGGCCTCTAGTATTCACATAAAGGAGTAAAACATAGAAATTAAAAAAAGAAAGAATACTGGTACACACAACAATATTGATGAATCCTACGGAAGTCATATTATATAAAAGCCTAACACAAAAGGGTACTAGTATATATATGATTCTATATACATGAAGTTCAAAAATAAGCAACACTAATTGATTACATGGAAATCAGAAGAATGGTTACTTTAGGTATAGGGGAGATACAGACTAGAAAAGGGCTGGAGGGAATGATCTGGGATATAAGAAATGCCCTGTATCTTTAGCTGAGCAGTGATTATATGGATGCTGCACATGTGAATTATCATTAAGCTGTACACAAACTAATGCATTCAATGCTATTTATTATATTTGTCATTCTTCAATTTAAAAAAAAATCATTTTCTGATGTAAAATGCAGGTTCTTATGTCCTATACCAGAGATTCCTTTCCAGAAAAGTTTGGAATTGAGAAAACTGACTCCAATGAAAAAAACACATTTTGAGAAACGTTGGGGAGGGGCCATATAAACCCTTTTCAGGACTACTGAGCTGTTAACTAAAACCCAAGACCTACCTCAAAGTCGGTACCTGTGTATTCTGCTCCTTAAACCAAGGGCTGTTTAAAAACATAGGTGGATGAAGCAGAATCTCAGCACTTTTTATGATCTTGTATATTAATTTTTCTACTGCCTTATATATTTATTCTTAATAACCCACACTGAAGCCTTTCATATAAGTTATAGCATACAATGCTTGAGACTCCATGAGGAAGTCAAGACAAGTTTTGTATTACCTCCTTTAGGAACAAAGATCCAGAATCTCAACAAAATTAAGGGAGTTTCACAAGATTTCAAACCTAATAACAGGCATATATCATAATAGAATCGAAGACTTCCATCTCCTTTTCTAGTGTCCTCTGCCCCACAGAACATTTACTTTAATTATCTGGACTGAGAACGTGGAAATGATCTATAAAGAAGACCCACCCATGCCCACCTTCATGAACCATATTCCAATAAAAACTGAATAAAAGATAAATAGGAGGAAAAGAAAAACATAGTCAATTGCTTAAATTTTCCATTGGCTAGTTGACTCCCTGTAGCCTTTTCCTTACTCTCTTTAGAACTCTGACTGCCTACCTCTGCATCTCTTATCTCTTAGGAATTAGGAGTTCATCACATGGGAACCCACAGCTGCCAGGGTTGCCACATATGGCCACAAATATGGACTGCGCAACTCCAGATGGCACCATACAAACAGACTAAAATGTATGTGCAATGCTGGGGTGTTGTTCCTGCTAGGGAAAGCCATATGGTTCATATTGATGGAGTATTTCATTTTGTGTATCTTATTGGGTTAAGGATTTACATGTATCATCTAATTTAATCTCCATCACAACATCTCGAGATAGGAACTATTACTATTCCCATTTTTCTAATAATGAAACTTGGGCTCAAAAATTTTAAGTCAAGGCTATTGAACACCAAATATTTTTTGCATAGCCTTATAACAAGGATAAATTAAGGTTTTCATCTATTTACATGTTTTGGTTGTTTATAATCTGCACCTTGAGATGATGCCCTTAGTGAAAAGAGCCCTCATTTGAACAAAAGGTCTGTGGTCCTAGTAACTAGCACTTCGTAACCTCTCAATGCATAAAGGAAAGTTTCCTCTCTATCACTGTCTACCTGTATAACCTTGAAAAAGTACTTTCAAACATCCAGGTTTGGTTACTCCATTTATAAAATAAAACAAATACTTGCGCTACCTACTATAGAACTGGTAAGGAGAATAAATGTGAAAGTGCATTATAAATTGTAAAGTCTCACACAACTGCAACAGGACAATAATAATGGTTATAAAGACAAAATGTCCTTTCGGAGTCAGGCTGGGCAAATTCCCAGAAGTGAGTTTATCAAGCAGTAATCTGTAATCAGAAGAGTGGCAAGGGACTGCAACTTCTGCTGGCCCAACTCTCCCTCTCTTCTGCCTGCAGGCTAGTCCCTCCTGACCTTCACCTTTCAGACAGCCATATTCACTCACAGTACTGCAAAGGGTTTTCAGGTAGCCAATAGGAGTCCACCAAATCTAGAGCTGATATCATCTTCTCTGTCCAATGGCTTGATGGTGCACACACCTACAGATGCATCTTAATGCTGTGGTGAATATACCTCCTCACACTGGATATATAGACAGCACCCCACAGACATACTCTGTGCTCAATCTGGAGGCAGAGAAGTTTAAACCCAGTAATTTCAAAACATTTTTCATTAACAATCTTCTTGTAAACACTTCCCACCAACTTCAAAGATGCTTATGCAATTATTTCCTTTTCTCCTAGAAACACCAATACTCAAAGGCTCTCAAGAGTTATATCTCATCATGGCAACCACTTTGTAAGTTATATAGATGTCTAATCACCATGCTGTACATCTGAAATGCATATAATATTGTATGTCAACTGTAATTGAAAAATTAAAAATAAGTTAATAAAACCAAAAAAAAAATAGTTGTATCTCAAAATATCCTGATTTCTGTCACTGTTCCCCACCCCAGATCTCCTGCCCATTGTGGCTTCTCAACATTTGAAAATATAGAACTGATTAATTATGAACTCTGTGGCTTGTCTGACCCACATCTCACCTTACTCTTTGCTCCCTTGGAATTCCATTCCATAGTGGGGGAGTATCAGTTGCAGAAAATAAGGTTTCCCTGATACCCAACCTGAAGTTTCCTTTACAAGTATCATCCTATTACTTCTATGGGCCACTCTATATAACTCCACTCCTTCACTGCCACTCTCGCTCTTCAGATATCTGTACATTGTTATCATAACTTTCTCTTCATTGCTACTTAGCTCAGCCATATATATTTAATTATTTTCATCTATCATTATAAATCAGTCCCTTCAACTCTTAAATCAGCTCTCTGCTCTTCTCTGGACTAGTTCCAACTCTCCCAATTCACCTCCAATAACTGATATTCCTTCTGGGAGCTCCAATTTCATCTCCATCTTCCTTAGCTCTCTTTATCCTCTCCAGAAATGAAATGGGAAGGGACTGACAGATATGTGAGGTTAAGAGTCAGATGTATTAAATTACATACAGCTATTTTAAATTGCTCAGGCCTTTTCACAGTACATGTGAAATCCCTAATCATATAGCCCCTTTCTTGGAGTGGGAAGAAGTAGAGTGGTTACAGGGAAATAGGTCCTCCTAACCCACAAATCATCATTCTATAGGCCTCTGCCTAGGAATGGCAGAAGCAAAATGTTAAAACATCTATAAAATAGGCTACAAAATGCGGCTGTAAGCCATATGGCGGCCTCCAGGCGGACATCTTTTCTGAGGTTGGGGCTCGTGGTGCACTACCATTGGTACAATCCCAGCAATAGCCTCTCTACCACTTCTCCAGGAATGGGTGCTATGGGGAGCTGCCTCACACTTTGAAATGCTGACCCCCATTTGTGAGTTCAAAGCAACCCACATAGAAAAAAATTAGCATGTCATGTATTATAAGTCCTCTCAGGCATCCTTTTGTCCTCTCAGCCAACCCAAACCACAAGTAATTCAAAGTTATTGCTTTGTCTTGACGGGGTACTTTTCCATTTTTACCCCATCCCTAGTTATGGTCCTACTCAGATTCAGGAAGCTATCTTCAGTCAGACAAATGAACTACTCTAGGCCCCTCACCACAACGGTAACAGAACACCCATCTCTCCTCTTCCCTTCCAACAGATAACCCCATCGGCATGGCTGTGGCCCTCAAGACCAGACCAGCCACTTGGAAAGAGTCAGGAAGAAGTAAACTGAATTGTGCCTCTTTTCCCTTCGCATACTTGAAGAGCCTATGTCACAGAAGAGGTAAATGTCTTTTCTATGAATCACAGCATATATAAAAAGATTAAATCCCTTGCCTCAAACATGATAAATAGTAAAATCAATCCAAGTGTGAGAACCTAAGCTTAAATTTTCAAACAAGAAAATGAATGAAACCATAATGATGTAAGTTGCCCCAAACACAAAACAAGATATGCAGGGTGTGTCCACTCCCTGTGCTTTAATGTCATCGTGGCTTCTGTGGTTTATACATGCAACATTCTCTTTTAGTGCCTAATGTTTTTGTAATGGATATAAAAATGACTTCTCTATGAATGTGGACTTTTCCACTTTCATGTCTATGAGCATCTCTAGAGCTTTCCCATCACCTCTTGTTAAATGACCATAGGTTCTGGCAGTCTAGGTCCATGACTGATCCACTGCTGCTGGGAAGGTCTTACAATGGAGACTATATCTGAATGAGGCTGTGGTAAGACAAGAGGCTAGTCCTGCATGGCCAGATGCCTAACTGAAGACAGTATACATCTCAGAGCAGGAGAGTCCAGCCTTTTCCAAGTGTGATCACCACAAGGCTCATAGTGCTTTTCAATAAGCTGGCTGTCTCTCCGGAGGTCATGGGGAGCTCATCCAGTTACACTTAGTGTCTTATTTGTTCCCATCAATTATCATTTGATCCAAATCCTGCTGAAAAATGCTTGGCGAAAATTTCTAGCTTTCTAATGGCAGAATCCTGGCTCTTTCTCAAACAGGATTGCTAGATGTGTCAAATGATGCATAAGGGCTTGGTCCAGTTGCCAAATGGACTGTGCTGCTGAGGGAGGACTTGGGGTGCTCACAATGCTTCCCTACTGTCAGTATCAGGGCAGCTCTTAAAGCACACTCCTCCCTACATGAAACTCCCCCACTCAGCAGCTTCATCTCTTATCTAAGGCTTGACTAGAGTATATTCTTCAAATGCATTACACATGTGACACTTCAGAGACACCCACTAATAACTTCATGCAATCTGTCTGTTTGTATTAGGCAAGATCAGGACCACAGAGAGACCCCTTTGACCTGTCACCAACATCTAACAACAGGTGATCTAGACTTCTAGGGCCTGTGGTCACTTAACAAGAGGTGATGGGAAAGCTTTAGAGATGCTCATAGACATGAAAGCAGGAAAGTGGGGGGAAATCCACATTCCCAGAGAAGTCATTTTTATATCCATTACAAAAAACATTAGGCACTAAAAGAGAATGTTGCATGTGTAACCCACAGAAGCCACAATGACATCCAAGCACAGCTGTTCTTTACAAAAGTTTCTGTGGTGAGACCACAGTATTGGTCTCCTAACTCATCAGACCCTACCTCTTACTATGGATTAATATATATTCCAGCATTGAGTAGAAAGGGGTCATTTTAGATGCCAATGCCATGAATGTTAATGCTGAAATATGCATCCAAACTCTGTTTTGCTTGAGGACCACATATCAGTATGTTTACTGTGCAATGACTGAGGAACCTCAGCTTTTGAATATCCCTGCTGATAGAGGATGATTGCATGTATGTGGGAGTATGTGTGTTTGGGGCAAGCATAGAGATACTTGTAGCTCTACAGTGAGTTTTTTCAATGCTTTCCATCCAATTAATACTAGACATTAGTAACCAGTGGAGCATACAAATTTCATTTCTTTCTGACGATGAGGATGAGATAAAAGATGCTGGGTTTGCTCAAAGGAATTAGTGTAGGCTTTTAAAAGGCATGGTTTCTTTTCTGTGCTTTCTTATTCATTTCCATTGTCTATTTTATTTATGAGTCTTTCCCCAGTGGTCTTATAAGAGAAATATCCATTCAAAACCACCTGATTTTCCAGTTAAGGATACTATGGGAAGAGATAGAAGTAATTGCCTACACACAGACACACATATATACACACACAACCAACTCAGTGAATGTGGGCAGAAAATGAGAGAGTAAAAGGAACAAAAACCTCATTTCAGGAGTCCCCAGCAGAGAGATCTGCAGTGAAACAGGCCTGCCAGAGACCGTCATTCAGAGACGCTGCTGCAGACATTCAAGCTAAGAATTGGAGGGAAGAAAGGGGGCAGGGGAAGAGAGGGAAATCAACTATTATCTCTCCCTGACTTCACAGTGACTCCCCAAAGGAAGACAATCTTGGCAACTCCCGTCCCTCCCTTCTCATCTTCCTTCTGTCCCCTGTCCCTTATATAGTTCCTCTATGATTCTCCCAGTGACATCTGAGAGGAAGAACAAGAGTTTGAGAGTAGATAGCAGACTGGGGTTAGGGAGGAGGGAGTAGAATGAATTCATGAAGAAGAGGCAATACCTAGGTAACCCAACATTTGAAGGAAACAGCTGGGTGGAATTCAATTATATGATGCGGAATTCTACATTCCCTGAGAAAGTATACTACATTACCCAAACCTGTGGTAGCCAAGAAGAGGAACAAGAGGAAGGGAAGGTGGGCAATAGTTTTGAGATCTAGAACTAAACTTGAAACATACAAGCAATAGATTAATTCCAACTGTCCCAGGGACCCCCAAAGAAGAGCATCCAATTTTAGTTGGGATCCTGTTTAAGTCAGAAGAAGGCATTCTGCCAAGAGCAGAAAACTTTTTCCCCAATTTGGTTGCTGAAGAGGAACGAAGACCCTTAGGTAAAGACTGCCTTCATAGGGGGAGGGGGCAGAAAATATGGTTTAGCAAGGGGGAGAGGTTTGCAGAAGGGGGAAAGGGGGCTAAGAACCAAGGGCTGAGGTTTGGGAAAAGGGAGTTAATTGACAGTAGTTCCAAATTGATGTGTCTAAAAAAAAAAAAATCCCGACAAACTCAGGCGGGAGCTGCTCACCCATCCTGAAGATCTGAAAGAGAAGGCGGGGCTGAGAGGCTCGGATCGCTGCTGACAGCTTTCCCTCTCTGCCCACTTCCGACGCCTTCTTCTCAGGCATCAGGCGGATCCTCAGCCGCCCTTCGCCATGGCGAATCCACCAGCTGAACAGCTCGCTGAGGTTGAACTGGAGCAGCCCTGCAGTCGCCTCCTCTGGGGGCCCGACACAGCCCTCAAGAATCGCCTCCTCTCCCAACTCTAGCACCAGCTGCTTGGCCCGCCGTAGCTTGCGAACCGAGCCGCCCTTCAGCACCCTGGACAGCGTCCGTGCCGGGGCTGGCGAGCTGGCTTCGGCGGTTCTAACTCCGGGGGGTGGCCCCACTAGCCTCAGCAATGGGGCGCAATCTAGAGCCAGCGAGCTGTGCGCTTCCAGCCGGCTAGCCTTTGGCTGCGAGGGGGATGGCGGCGGCAGCAGTAGCTCCCGGGCATAGACGCGGAAGAGCGAGGGCACCACGAAGTCCACCGCTAGGCTCTTCCTCTGCAGGCGCGAGTAGCTAAGCGGCTCCCGGGGCTGCAGCGCAGACCCCATGGCCAGTGAGCCCACGCTCTGGTTGGTCCCGCTCTCGGCCCCAGGGCCAGAGGCTGCCGCTGAAAGCAGAGGCAGCAGCAGCCATAAGAGTCCTATGGCTCCCATCCCGCCAGAAAGGTTATTTATATTAGTCTCCAGACTCTCCGGAATCCAGCCTCGCCCTTCTCTTCCCAACTGAGAAGAGGCTCCAAACAGTCCTTGGTCCTGAAGGCTCCTTCCACCTGATTTCTATGGAATTATGCGTGCACTCGGTTCTCTCGCTTTCCTCCCACTGCACGGAGCCCAGCAGGAGTCTCAGTAAAACGGGGCTGAACGCTCAGGGACGTGTCAAGAAACCCTGAAGTGCACTGGGCTAAGCAGCCGAGACCCTGTGCCTCTTTTGTGACGCGGCCCCGCGCCCCGCGTCTGTAGCTCGCTGCCCTCTGGAAGGAGAGAAACTACTATGGTTGAAGGTAGGTGGCAATTGGGTACTGTCCTCTCCTGCCTCCCATGGCCTGATCTGTGGTCTGTCCGCTCTCGACTGGCCTCCAAAACTCAACTTTCCAGCTGGATACAGTGGCTCCGAGCTGTTGTCTGCTGTCCTGGACGGCTGCTGCACATCTTTGGGCTCCTCCGAGCCTCACGCCCCTTGAAGGAAGGGGAGGAAGGGGTGGCGATGGCGGAGACTGCTTTCTCCTGCACCCTCCTGCGACCCTCCGGAGCAGGAAGTCTTTGGATTGCACCGCTAGCTAAACTTCTAGGCTTGAACTGAGCCCCCGCTGTGAAGCGGAGGCTCAAGCCTCCGCAGCGCAAGTTTGAAGCAGTATCCTTGCTCTTCTCCCGCGTCTCTTCTCAGAGTTCTCAGGCACTACCAAAGCACCCCAGTGGCAGCAGCAGAATGAAAGCAGTCAGGGCAGGAGAGCCTGAAATCTTGCTGCCCCGTTCTCACCCATCGGCAGCCTCCGCAGCTTCGGATAGGCTGGCCGGAGGGCGGCTGGAAGGTGCCGCGTTGCCCCGCGACCCTCCGGACAGCGGCAGCGCCGGGAGGTGCCAGCTGCTACTGCCGCTGCTGCCCTGGAGCCGCTGGATCGCATCTGCCTGGGCGCCCGCCACTCACATCTAGCTGGCAGAGCCGAGAGCGCGCCCGGGAGGGGGCGGGACAGGGAGGGGGCGGGACTCAAAAGCTTACTCCCCCGCCGGGGCCAGACCTACGCAGGCCTGCCCCGTCCTGCTCGCATCCGCCAACCAATGGCGTGGCGGGTGTCGGCTCTTATGCAAATCTGCAGAGGCCTGGGCATTCATTGAGAAAAGCACAAAGCTCGCCCCACCCTCCCTCCACCGCTCTCTCCTCTCCTTTCCCCCTCCTCCAGATTCCCTTCCCTATTTCTCTGCTGTGTGGACAGGAGCTTGTTTTAGATAAATGGGAGGATGGAAGAGGCATTTGTAATCAAGCACTCTCTCTAATTATGCATTTAAGAGATTAAACGGGTCTGACTTCGGAAAATCAGGTATTGGAATAAAACTGGAGGCCAGGGTTAGGAAGGAGGGGAAGAAGAGGCAGGGCGACATAGCCAAATGCCAGGACAGCTCGGATGAGGACGCTGAGAGACTCTTCTCTGACGCTTCTATTATTTGAATGTATTCCTGGGAACCTTGCGATGGGCCATCCACGCAGGGAGAGTTGGCAGGGTTGTAGGTGGGGGTAATCTCCCAGATTTCTTCAGCTACAATAAATACTTTTCAGACCTGCCAGTGCCCCCTCCCCACCTCCCCCCACCCACTCAGAATAGTGCTTACATGTGTCACCTCCTTCAGTTTCTGCAAGGTAAATATTTTAAATTCCAGTTTGGGAGACGAGGTTGGAGACGAACTGAGTCGTAGAAATCTTAATTGATTTTCCTTGGATCACATAGTTATACATACTTCCCAAGTCCTTAATCATGTGCTCTTAACTACTGCTCTGCCATACCACCTCCACCCCACCCCTTTAAGAAACAGGCCAAGAAGATCTAGGGGTGACTTAGCTGGAAGGAATAATGATCTGATACTCTTGCTGTCAGCCTTGAGAGTTCAGAACCGCAGACCTTTCGTTATTCACCTGTAACGTAAGGACTGCACCTCTGGTCTCCTTCCCTTCATCTCTCTCCCAGCTGCCAACACAGAACTCAGATAATGGCTGTGTTTACAACAAGTGGTTCACTAGAACCAGAGACAAAACAACAGTCTTTGGTTCACATAAATTCCTCTGTTCCTTCTTAAAGGTTGATTGTCAGGCCTCTTGCTAACTGTGGGAGTTAAAAATGAGGCGAGATCCTCCCTTGAGGGGCTCACAGCCTAGCAGGTAGCAGAGGCGTTTCCTAGTGGAATCAGAGCACAGAGTAAAGTTGAATCTCCCTCAAGGAGCTGCAAAAGACTGTAGTAACTTGCCCACTGCCCCACAGGAAGTGGTGGGCAAGCAGGGCCCTTGTTCTCCCAGGCTGTGCTCTTTCCAGCATTGTGCTATTGCCTTTGGCAGCTGAAAGACTAAATATTTTTTTTCCTAGGAATGACTTGCTTTCTGCTCTATGTTTGGCAACTCTCTTAATTTGATAGGCAACTGGCCTCTCCCTGGAACCCAAACTGGGTACACTGACTCTACAAGCTTAAGGGCAAAGATTGATTTGCTCTAAGGAAAAGAAAATATGCTCCTACACAGGTGGAGGAAGGCATGGCGGTAGAAGAGAAAGAGAAGAGGAAGGAAAGGATATTGATGTTCATACTTTCCTAGTACGTGAAAATATAGATTTAAATTTTCATCAAATTTTGTTGGCATGCACACTGATGAAAGAATAAATTTCAATTTAAAATGTTATAAAGATTAAAATGTAGGCCCTTTCACTCCCCATTCCCTTATTTTCTATTTAATTCTTGTCCTAAGTCAAATTGACTCCAGTAATTTGTCAGTAACTATGAATTGTCTGCTACAAAATGGCCACTAGAGGGCTGCAGAGACTAGAAACTTCAGATGAGCCATGATGGCTTTTACATTCTCTGAGATAGTGTCCTGGGCTGGACCACTCATTGCCTTTGCACCTAATAAACACAGAGGTCTTGATTAATTCTCATACTTTTCTAAATTCTCTCAAATTTTTCCCAATAAAATACAAGTGCTTCTTCCTGTGGATTAAATCACATCAAATCTCAAAAAAGTTACCTTTTCATTCATTTTAAAAAAGGAGACAGGAATGAACATTAATAGAGTCTATCCGACATTATACATATGCACCAGTAAAAGAGAGAGAGAGAGAGAAGCCTTTTGGGGAAAGGTATATATTATTATTTCCATTACAGAGATAAAACAGTTAAGGCTCAGAGAGGCAAAATAATCTGCCCAAGGTCAAACACGTAAATAAGAGAGTTGGAATTCAAACCAGTGATTCTTTTCTTCCAACATTTACACATCCTGCTAGAACAAATTAGGTGTTTTCCTCATGTTGATAGCTATAATTTTGAGAGTTCTATCCTATATCATTGCCATCTAGAAGATGGGAGATGAGATAGTGTAGTTACAAGGAAGTGGAGAAAATAGAGATCGAAAGATTAAAAGTGTGAGAAAAAGTGATAGCTAACAGGTTTTGTGCACTTATTATGAACCAGCATGTTTCAAAATAATTATCATGCATTATCTCATTTAATATTCATAATAACACTATGAGGATAAGTAATACTATCTCTATTTTACAGACCACAAACTGAAGTTCAGAGAGGGTAACTTCCCAACAATAAGATTACATAGGTAACAAGATTTGTTAAATCTGGATAGCTGACTAAGAATTACATGCTCTCAAATGAGATCAAGGAAGAAAGCAACAATTACCTGGAAACAAATGAAAATGAACACACAACAACCCCAAACCTATGGGACACAGTGAAAACAGTCCTGAGATGGAAATCCAGAGCTTTAAAGGTCTACCTCAAGAAGTAAGAAAAATATCAAACAATCTAACCCTATACTAAAAGAACTAGAAAAAAAAAGAGTATGTAGAATGAAGGAAATAATAATGGTGAGAGCAGAAATAAATGACATAGAGACTAAAACAGCAATGCAAAAAAATCAATAAAACCAAGAAAACAAGATTGACGAACTTTTAGCCAGATTCATCAAGAAACAAAGAGGACCCAAATAAATAAAATAAAAAATTAAAGAGGAGAAGTAACAACTGATATCACAGAAATACAAAGGATAGTAAGAAAATACTCTGAACTACATGCCAACAAATTGGACAACCTGAGCGAAAAGGACAAATTCCTAGAAACACACAATCTTCCAAAACTCAATCAGGAAGAATCAGAAAACCTGAATAGACTGATAACAACTAATAAAATTGAAGCCGCAATTTAAAAAAAATTTAAAAAATAAAAATACCAAACAAGTAAAAGTCCTAGACTGGATGGCTTCACAAGTGAATTTTACCAAACATTCAAAGAAAATCTAACACCTATCCTTCTCAAACTATTCCAAAAAATTCAAGAGGAGGGAAGACTTCTAAGCTCTTTATACAAGGACAGCATTATCCTAATTCCAAAACCAGGTAAAGACACTACAAAAAAAGAATATTATAGGCAAATATCCCTGATGAATACAGACACTAAAATCCTCTACAAAATATTAGAAAATCGGGTCCAGCAATTCATTACAAATATCATACACCATAACCAAGTGGGATTTATTCTAGGACTGCAAGGTTGGTACAATATTCACAAATCAAGAAATATGTTACATTGCATAAACAAAATGAAAGATAAAAATCACATGATCATATGAATAGATGTAGAAAAAGCATTTGATAAAAGTGAGCACCCATTTTCTATAAAATCTCTCACCAAAATGGGAATACGGGGGTCATACCTCAACATAATAAAGATCATATGTGAAAAACCTATAGCCAACATCAGACTCAATGAGCAAAAACTAAGACTGTTTTCCCTTAAGATCAGGAACAAGACAGGGATGTTTGCTTTCAACACTCTTATTCAACACTAGAGGCCTGGTGCACAAGATTCATGCGGGGGTTGGGGGGGGGGCGTCTCTCAGCCTGGCCTGCGCCCTCTTGCAATCTGGGACCCCTCAGGTAGGGTCCCTAGGCCTGGCCGGCGATCAGGGTCTATTGGGGCTTTCCTTCCCCCGGCTGCTGGCAGCTGGCCCCGCCTCCACCGCTGCCTCTGCTTGCCATCTGTGCGGTGCTGACCCCCCTCCCCTGTCATTGGTCACCTCCCTCTGTGGGCAACAGGCATGGGGTGCAATCGCTTGGCTGGCCTGGGCCTCCCTCTGCAGGGCAATCACTGGCCAGCCCCGCACACCTGCCACAGCATCGCTGGCTGGTGGCCTGGGCCTCCCTCTTTGGGGTGATTGATTGTGGGGCTGTGAGATCGATCACCCAGCTGAGGGAGGCCCCACCCACCCGCCACAGCGCTGCTGGCCGGGTAGCCTGGGCCCCCTCTGCAGGGCAATGGTGGGGCCCCCTGACCAATCACCTCACATCTACCTTGGCAGGCCTGGCACCAGTGTGTGTCATAGCATGGTTGTCCAGAAGGTTGTGCGGACGGTCGTTCTGCTGTTCGGTTGTTCAGTCGATTTGCATATTATGCTTTTATTATTACAAATAGTACTAGAAGTCCTAGCCACAGCAATCAGACAAAACAAACAAACAAATTGGAAAGGAAGAAGTAGAACTGTCATTTACTATCCCATTTATTAGTGCAACAACAAAAAATAAGATACTTAGGAATAAACTTAACCAAGGAGGTAAAAGACCTGTACTCAGAAAACTATAGGACATTTTAAAAAGAAATAGAGGAAGATACAAACAAGCAGAAGCATATACTGTGTTCATGGACTGGAAGAAATAACATCATTAAAATGTTACTACTCAAAGCAATATATAGATTCAATACAATTCCTATTAAAATACCAATGGCATATTTCACAGACTTAGAACCAATATTCCAAAAATTTATATGGAAATAGAAAAGACCCCAAATAGCCTCAGTGATCTTAAGAAAGAATAAAACTGGAGGGATCACAATACCAGATATCAAATTATACCATGAAGTCACTGTAATCAAAACAGCATGGCACAGACAATAGGGTGGGGCGGGAACCGGGTGGAGGGAGGCAATGAAGGGAGGGGGAAGAGGGACATCTCTAACAATCTCAACAATAAAGATTTTTTTAAAAAATAAAATAAATAAAAACAGCATGGTACTAGCACAAAAACAGGCATATAGATCAATGCAATAGAACAAAGAGCCCAGAAATCAACCCACACTTTATGGTCAATTAATATTAGACAAAAGAGGCAAGAGCATACAATGGAGTAAAAACAGTCTCTTTAATAAATGATGTAGAAGAAAATAGTCAGGTACATTTTAAAAAATGAAACTAGGCCACCAACCTATACCATACACAAAAATAAACTCAAAATGGATAAAGACTGAAATGTAAGTCATCTATATATATAAAACCCTAATATGCAAATAGACCGAACAGGGGAACAATCTAACAACCAGCTGCTATGATGTGCACTGACCACCAGGGGGCACACACAGAACACGACGGGTGTCAGCAGCAGGCAACAGAACACCAAACATGGCGAGCATCAGCCGTGGCTGGATGGTGGAGCAGGTGAGAGGGGGTGCCAGACCAAGGCGGGGTGCCAGTCACTGTCATGGGGGTGAGCCTTTGGTGGTTACTGAAAATTCTTTGCTCCCACATGCCTCAGTCCCACCTGGCACTTGCACCTGCTGCCAGCGCCGGCCCCGCTCACACCCGCTGCTGGTGCCGAAGCTGCCGCTCACACCCACTGCCAGTGCCAGCCCCATACACACCCGCCCCGCTCATACCCGCAGCTGGCACCAGAGCCGCCACTCGCACCTGCTGCCAGTGCCTGGTGCCGGTCCTGATCACTTGGCGCCATCAGCGGATGCGAGTGGCAGCTGCCGGCCCTGATCACCTGAGGGCTTCTCCACCTCCCCCTGCTTCTGAGGGGCAATCAAGGCAGCAGCAGCTGCTCACACCCGCTGCTGGCACCGGCCCCAATCACTCTGCGCCATCAATGGGTGTAAGTGGGCTGGCACCGTCAGTGTATGGGAGCAGTGGCGGCAGGGGCAGAGCTGCTGGCAGACAGGGGACTGGGGGCCGTGGCGGGAGGGGCTGGGTGGGGGCACAGAGGATGGGCCAAGACCCGCCCCTGTGCCTATCGCAGTCTCGCAGCCCACAGTTCCTTTCAACGTGCACAAATTTGTGCACTGGACCCCTAGTGTATAAATATTCATAGCAGCTTTATTTGTATTAGCCAAAAACAGGAAACAATCCAAAAGACTATCAACAGGTGAGTAGATAAACAATCATGTATATTTGTACAATGAAATACTATAGAACAATAAAAAAGGAATGAACAAGTGATAGATGCAACAGGATGGATGAATCTCAAATAATTATTCTGAGTGGGAGAAACCAGACCAAAAAAGAGTACATGTTATATTATTTCATTCATGTGAACTAGAAAAATGAAAGCTAATCTGTAATGACAGAAAGCAGATCAGTGGTTGCCTAGGGCAGTGGTCAGCAAACTGCAGCTCACGAGCCACATGCAGATCTTTGGCGCCTTGAGCGTGGCTCTTCCACAAAATACCAACTTCTGCGCATGGGCCACAAAGTTTCAATCGCACTGTATATGCACGCCCGCATGTGGTATTTTGTGGAAGAACCACACTCAAGGGGCCAAAGAACCGCATGTGGCTCACGAGCCGCAGTTTGCCGACAACAGGCCTAGGGGATAGGAGGATAAGGAGAGGAAAGAGGGAGGATTTCATGCAAAGGAAACTCTTCAGGGTGTTGGACATGTTCAATATCTCAATTGTGGTGACACTTCACAAGTGTATACATGTGCCAAAATTTACCAAATTTTACACTTTAATATATGCATTTTATGTCAAGAAAAGAAAAAGAAGGAAAAGAGAAAGAGGAGCAAGAAAAGAGAGGAAGGAGGAGAAAGATAAAAAAAGGCAAGAGAAAGACCAGTAGGTTGAACTGAAGCTAGACATCCTATCTATTAAAGAGGGAATATGCTAATTGACCCTCACACTGTCGCAAAGATGGTGGCACCCACAGCCAATAAGGAGGAAATATGCTAATTTACTGCCCCGCCCTCAAAGATAGCAGCGCCCACAGCCACAAGATGGCGGCGCCCCGTCCCTTCAGCCACCCAGCTGCCAGGGCCAGCCCGAGGCACAGGCAAGCCTTGGATGGTGGCTGCCCAGCTGCACAGGGCTGCCCAGGGCTGCCCAAGGCTCAGGTAACCAGGGCTGGCTGAGGCTTGTGCTGCCGGCAGTGGCAGCAGCAGAGGTGTGACGGGGCATCACCATCCCCTGATCGCCAGGTCACCTCCCGCCCCTGAAGGCTCCTGGACTGTGAGAGGGGGCAGGACGGGCTGAGGGACCCCCCTCCAGTGCATAAATTTTCATGCACTGGGCCTCTAGTTAAAATATATTTACTGCTAAGACGTTTGGAAACCCACAACCTGAGTAACTTACCCTGAGCCAAGAGGAGGAATTGGGACTCAGAAGAAACATTCAAATGAACTATGGATTTGTGTTCAGGAAACTGGATTTTAATCACAATCTCACTCCTCAGAGGCTCTATGATTGGGAAAACACTTGATTTTTCTAGGCTCAGGTATCAAATTAAAAGAAGGACCAGGGCCCAGCCTTGTGGCTCAGTTAGTTTTATATTGTCCCATGCACCAGGATATAGTGGGTTTGATTCCCAGTTAAGGCACATGCCTGGACTGCAGGCTCAATCCCCAGTAGAGGGCGTGCAGGAGGCAACAAATCAATGTTTCTCTCTCTCCTTCTCTTTTCATCTCTCTGAAATCAATACAAACTTTTTTTTCCAAAAAGAAGGACCAGGTATAGACTTTAAGACACATGCCCAACTGTGAGATTCTCCAAGTGGCCAAAAACCTCATCCAAGACTGGAGACCAGAGTTGACAGGTTCTAGAAGGAGATTATAACTTCCATGAGAATCAGGAAAAGAACCTGGATTTAATGCTGGGCAGAGGGAAAACTAAACAAAGATTTCTTTTAAAAAATGATATGTCTGCCATTAGATAAGTCTGAGCTCTGAGTCTATAGCCTGCAATTGCTGACCAGTCAAGCATAAGATATCTTCTAATAATCACCATGCTAAGAAGAAAGTGGTTAAAGTTGTGAATTCACCCATTATTTATTAGGTACCTACTGTGTGCTTGGCTTTACATGAGGTGCTAATGAGAGATGCTGTAGTGACTAAAACAATAAGACTCCTACTATCATGAGGCCTTGATAAAAGTAAAGAACCCACAATACAAAACTGAATAACCAGTTAACTGACATGATATTTTGAATTTAGTTAAAAAAAGGTCCGCCGCTTGCATCTATAGATGCTTATGGCTTACAAATGGTTAATGCCTAGCTACAAGTAAGCAAAAATTACAAATATGAAAAATAAACTGTAGGGAAACATTGAAAAATAGACTTCTTGGGGTAGCAGAATTATGGGTGCTTTTTTCTTTCTCTGAATAACTGTTAGTGGTTTTGTATAATAAATAATGATAGAATTTGACTCCTATAATAATAGAATTCGATAAAGAAAGTGTATCAGTAAAGATACCCAGGTTATGTTGTAATAATAAACAAACAAAACCCAAATTTCAGTAACTTAAAAACAATGAAATATATTCTTCTGATAGTCCATGCCCATTTCAGGTGAGCAGAGGCCTATAACCATCATCTAGGAACCTGGGCTGATGGATCAGCCACTATCGTGAACTTGGAGGGTCTGGCACCCATTAAATACTCCAGCCTGGAAATGGCACATGTTACTTCCATTCACAGCTCTGCCTGTAAATATTTATATGGCCCTAACCTTTCATGAGGAAGTCCACAAGGTAGACAGAAATATCTAGCAACAGCTTTACTGATTCCCAAGGGAGAAAACATGGGAGTGTTGCATTAGATGACTTAAACCAGGAGGGTTCTAGAAGACTGGAGTTACCCAGACAAAAATGACCTTAATTCCCCTGGGATCTACAGCCAAATGGGGAGCCGAGCCACCACCAGATACCACAGCCTCTCAATCAGTGCATATGTCATCGTGAAAACAATGAAAGAGCTCACTCCATTTTCATCCTCCCCATGTGTGGTATGAGGCCACACAGTCACAGAAAAAGCCCTTCTCAAACACCAGAGAGTGACAGCGCTCTCCTGGAAACTATAACAATCTCACATTTACTGAAAAGAGAAGAAATGAGAAAGATCAAAGCAAATATTAAACCACTATGTGTTTCACAACAATGCCTGGGTTTGCCAAAGCAGGTACTTTAGGGAAAAAAGAACATCAGCTTTCACTGGAACTAGCACCTGTTGATCTTATCACCTGCTGCTATCCTAACATTTTTCTTTCTTTTCAAATATCCTTTTTGACTGAGGAAGATTGAAGTAAACATTTGGGGTAATTTGTTTATCCATATAGTCTTCTTGAAAGCCTTCTAAAGAGCTCCAAACCAACACGTAATATCCATTCCGTTTAGTTCTTTCTGACTTTCAGCAAATACAGGTTAGTACGTTGGCCTGTGACTGTTACTGGCATCAAGGAGAAGGCTTTGGTATCTTAGAGCCTAGTCATGTCTATATGATGAATCAGATCGACTATAGGCAAATCAATCTCTGAGCAATGGATTACATCTAATTGACTTGCTCCAGTTGTCTTGATGATCAAATAACAGACAGTTCCCACTAGCCCAGTGGTTCTCAACCTTCATAAGGTCGTGACCCTTTAATACAGTTCCTCATGTTGTGGTGACCCCCCAACCATAAAATTATTTGCGTTGCTACTTCATAACTGTAATTTTGCTACTGTTATGAATCATAATGTAAATATATGATATGTAGGATGTACTTTCATTGTTACAAATTGAACATAATTAAAGCATAGTGATTAATCACAAAAACAATATGTAATTATATATGTGTTTTCCGATGGTCTTAGGCGACCCCTGTGAAAGGGTCGTTCGACCCCCAAAGGGGTCGCGACCCACAAGTTGAGAACCACTGCACTAGCCAGTCCGATCTGATCCGTCATTTCACATATGTGTTGTCCTGCCTAGTCTTCTAATCCTGCCTTCCTTTCTTATCCAGACCCAGAGCTGACTACACTCCTTTCATTGAGCCCTACCTAGTTCAGGCACCAATCTTGGTTCTACTTAGGAAGAATTAAGATCAGAAGGCTCAGCATCAGTTGACTCGCATACTAAACATCCTCTTACTTTGAATCCTGTTTCAATAACTGCTATTTTTAAGGGCTGGGCTTAGCCTTGTTTTTACAGCACCCTCTCTCCAGACATTACCCTTTCTCTGAAGTCTCTTCTCCACAGACTGGCTTCCCTGGGCCGCAAGTCATTGTAAGCCTAGGTGCATATATACTGATTCCTAGTCCTCTTTCTCAGGGATGTGAATTAAAGATTCCCATCTTTCCTTTCTGCCTTCTTCTAATTGGGTCCACAGCCAAGAGGGAACATCACTCATTACCATGGGACACAGGGCATGGTCATGGCTGATTAGACCAGAGTCAAACACTTACGTAACTCTAGAGAGACCAATCCCTACACTAGTTTGAGCCCATCAGCCTCCCTCTCCAAAATTTGAACTAGGAATCAAAGAGACTGTGTGGAACTAATATCTGAGTCATATTTACAGTTGGGTACCAGAATGCCCTCTTCCCTGAGGACTAATGGTTTCCATCAGATCTTTGACCTTATACATGAATTCCTCACTTTGGGGATAAACTTTGCTCCTGGCAAATCAAACTAAGACAAGCTGAGAACTTGCCCTTTCCCTCTCACTGGTCCTTCATGACACCCTGCAGAAGTCCTACGTAAACTGTTCTCTAATCTCAGGAGTATGTGGCCCCAGCACTGCTTAGCTTGCTATCCAGGGCTGGTTTGGCTTGTCCCATAAGACAAACCAAGTTTGAGAGTCCTCTGCTTTCCCTTCTGTGCTGACTGTGAATGGAAAACCCAAGTGCATTGGCCAGCACTGGAGAAACCTATGTCCATAAGGACCATATGTTCAAAGCCATAAGCCTGGATATGTAGTCTGATAAGATTTCTGTGTATAGAAGGTTTCCACATAGGAGGCAATTTGGATGCTGCAATGTTCATATTTTGCAGATATTTCAAGGATTTGTGAGAAATAAGGTTACATCATGCTGATTCAAAGCACTCAACATGCAAGGTTATAATACCTGAGACCAATACTTGAACCCCCAGCATATGACAGCAGTCCTATAGACAAGGAGGGCTACCTAGTTCCCAAAAGAAAGAGCTTTCTCTTTACCTCTTTCCCCTTTCTAACTCCCAAACCCCACCTAATGGCTCCTGGTGGCTAAGAGCCTCAGTACCGCCCAGAAAGTCAGGTCACACTCTACAAAACAGACAGACCCTCAAGCCCACCACCAGTCCAGAATGTCCGGCCATAGGACATAACCAAGCTCTGGAGCCTTGCTCATTGCTTTGAACAGCAAGCATCCACCGGTCGTAACCAGTCTCAAAGATGGCCCCATCTCCTTGTACACCCTGTATGTACACCCTGGTGCTTTGCCCTTCCACATATACCAGTGTCACCAGTAGTATATGTGGAAATGATAATGTATGACTTGTAAGTGTAGTCATACAAGACAAGTGGCTTTCTTGGATCATTTGCTCTAGGGCCATAGTTGGCAAACTGAGGCTCAAGAGCCACATGCGGCTCTTTGGCCCCTTGAGTGTGGCTCTTCCTAAGCCTTAGGAGTACCCTAATTAAGTTAATAACAATGTACCTACCTATATAGTTTAAGTTTTAAAAATTTGGCTCTCAAAAGAAATTTCAATCGTTGTACTGTTGATATTTGGCTCTGTTGACTAATGAGTTTGCCGACCACTGCTCTAGGGGAAGCCAACTGCCATGTTATAAAGATACTCAATAAGCCCTCTGGAGAGGCCCATGTGGCAAGGAATAAAGGGTTCTTGCCAATAACCAGTCCCAACTTGCCAGGCTGGTAAGCAAGTCATCTTGGAAGTAGAGCCTCCAGCCCCAGTCAAGCCTTCAGATGTCTGTAACCTCAGCTGATATCTTCACAGTAACCTCATAAGGGACACTGAGCCAGAATCACTTAACTAAGTCAAATTCTTGACTCACATAATCTGTGAGATGATAATGTTTATTGTTATTTTAGGTTGCTAAGTTTGGGGTTAATTTATTGTGTAGTAACAGATAATGAATACACCACCATTCCCTTTCAATTCACAGGTTTCCTCGATCTCTCCTTTTCCTGCATCCTTGTCCAAGCCATGCCATAGCAGGCCAATCCACCACAGCAGGTGCTGCCTGTGCCCAAACATCCCCAAGGTTGTGTCCATCACCACAGGCCACACGCAGCCCTCAGTCGCAGCAGCCAGGGGCAGGATACCTCTCAAAAACACTTCACTGTTCTCCAGCACCTGCAACAGAAGCTACACATCCCTCACAGCCCTGGGAATGAATCCTTCCCATCTTGTTCATATATATATATATATATATGTTTTATTGATTTTTTACAGAGAGGAAGAGAGAGAGATAGAGAGCCAGAAACATCGATGAGAGAGAAACATCGATCAGCAGCCTCCTGCACATCTCCCACTGGGGAAGTGCCCGCAACCCAGGTACATGCCCTTGACCGGAATCGAACCTGGGACCCCTCAGTCCGCAGGCAGATGCTCTATCCACTGAGCCAAACCGGCTTCGGCCCATCTTGTTTCTTTTATAGCTTTTTTTCTTCCTGATTATAAAAGTGATACATATTAAATCTAGGAAACTTGGAATATTCAGAAATATATTTAAATGGAAGTTTAAATAACCCATAATCTCACTACCCAAAAATAATAACTCAAAATTCTGGTATATTTCCTTCCAGTATTGTTTTAAATTAGTACAATTTGGTTCATGCAAAGTTATATCCTGCTATATTTTTTAACTTGACATTAGATTGTGAGCATTTTCCCATCTCACATTCTAGAGATTTATGATTTCTAATGACTGCACAGAATTACAATGTATAGATAGATGAACCATGATTTGTTTAACCAATCTCTATTTTTGGATATGTGGGTTGTTTCTAAGTCTTTGCTGCTATAAATAACCCTGTGACAAATATTCATGCACATCGATCTTAGTCCATGACTCTGATTAATTCTATAGCTCATAAATCTGTTTGCATTTCATTTCTTTAGATCCTTGAGTTTCTTTGTAAAAAATGTAACCACTAACACATGCATAGAATTGAAAAGTTCCAAAAGGTTAAGCAGTGAAAATGTATCTTTCTCCCACTTGGGTTCCCTGGTCCTCCCAGTTTCTTTCTCCATCGGCAAAAATTGTTACCCATTCTGGGGTATTCACACAGAACTCTTGTATGCACATATAATCACCTATGAGTAGATCAGCGGGACCCTGGGGATCCTCAAGACCCTTTCAGGGGGTGCATAAGGTCAAAACTATTCTTATAATAACACTGCAGATAAGAGAGGACTACTGTATATCCCTATCGTGAATTCATAGTGATGGAACTGCTGGCTCAGAGGCTATACACATTAAAAATAGGAATTGCCAAATTGCCTTCCATAGAGAATATATCAATTTTTATACCCAAAATAATTGAGAGTGACTGCTTCCTCAGAACTTCACTATCTGTTTGCATTTCATTTCTTTAGATCCTTAAGTTTCCTTGTAAAATATGTTTTTATTGATTTTTAGAGAGAAAGGGAGAGGGATAGAGAGATAGAAACATCAATGAGAGAGAAACATCATTGATCGGCTATATACTGCACGCCCCCTACTGGGAATGGGGCCCCCAACCCAGGCATGTGCCCTGACTGAGAATCAAACTGGTGACCTCTTGGTTCCTGGCTGGACCCTCAATGGGCATTCTGAAGGAAGTGGGCAAGACATGTCCATTAATGAAATGAGGTAACTTGGACCCTTCTTTACAGAAATCAGCCTTTCCTGGGATGGGCCATGAGAGTCTATGACAAGATCTTTCCAGCCATAGAGAGTATATGCTCAAGGCTGGCTCTGTAAGTCCATATCCACAAAACAAGCCTGTCTCGAATTCCAGAGTCTCAGAACCCCAGGCCTGCTCCTAACTGCCTCCGATACTAAGGCTAACAGGAGTCAAGACAGCATCTGATGCGCCCCCTGGCTGCCCCATCGCTGATCTGCTGGCTCTCATTTTTGTGAGAGAAAGCTGGCTGCCCTATACCCACCTCTGCCCTCTTCCTGCTCCCTCTTTCCCCACAGCCTGCTAATGCAGAACGGTCTCATCTGCTACCTGCCTGAGTTAAGGCCACATATAAGGACAAGCATCCCTGGAGACAAACAGCCATATTTATGGCTCACATGCACCGAGCCTGGGCCACTTTGGAACGTGGCTTTCCAACACGGAGGAGACCCACAGGCAGCTCCTGTGGTTAGGGTCAGGGGTGGTGAGAAGCAGAACTGCTGAACTGCTTTTAAATTGGTCTTTAAGCAAAAGAGTAAAGGAGCTGGGCCCATTAAGGAACACTCACTCAGAAGCCGTCCTGCTGACATGCCCCCTGGGGCCTTGCAGACGCAGACCCTGCTAATCACCCCCCACCATCTCCACCCCCACCCCCACCACGACAGACAGTTACTTCCCTGCAAGTCACACCACATCAAGGCAAGTTTGCAGGGAGAGGAATGTGCGCCTGGCCATCAAGGGAGCCCATCTGGTGAGTTTAGCTTCTGTCTCCAGCAGCAGGACATAATGAAGGAGGCTCCTCTGAGGAAAGAAAATCATTTTTCCAGCCAATCTCTCTGCCTTTTTTTACAGGAGTGATTTTCAAAGCCTGGTGAATGCAAGAGGTCTCCCTTCTGGCAGGGAATGATGAGCTGTTCCGTAGCCTTGAATCATGACATGGCACTATGGGCTACTTAGTAACAACTTAAATTGAGTTATCGAGGTTATTAAACGTTGGCATTCATAAACTAAAAATAGCTCATCATTAGCGTTTGCAGAGGAGTTTAATTCAGTATCCACTAGAAAGTAAGGATGGCTTGCAAAACCTGGCCACGTTTCCCGGTTCCTGCTTACTGTGTGTGCAGCTCTTTATAGGTAGTTGTACTCCAACCATCTTAAGGAAGTTGGCTTTCTTATCAGCAGGTCTTCCGTGTTACTGAGCTTCATTCATAATGCCAATAATTACCATATGATTTCTTACTAGTAACAAGATCACCACAACTATTTTGAGCTAGTGAGGTTTTCAAGAGCTGCTACTTTTGATAATTTAAAATATAGTCATTAATTCAGCTTCATTATTATAAATTTAGAATATTATCAATTATTTGGTTAACTCTATGGTGTGTAGTGATATATAGTTGCATTAACAATATTTCAGGGCTATAATTTTTCCAATAATTAAAGTCTAATAGTAATCATCTCTATCCCTGTGCTAATTTGCTTTCATAAGGACACTTAATTTGTAATGTGTTGCCTGTGAATTTGTGCCATTGGAATAACTTGAACCTTCTGTCAAAAAAAAAAAGTGTAATAAAATCACTGGGTTGTTTTAAGATCACAGAACACTGTTTTAGCATATATAGAGTTGTATAGGCTCACTTTCTTTTTTTACAATGTGAATAATATGCAATATCTACTTCTTACTAGCAACAAGTTTGTCACAATTTGTTGATTTTGTTTTTCTCCAATTCTTTTTTACGCTCACCAAGTGAAAGAGGGAATGGGTGAGTCATGGAGTCCTTCGCCTCATGCAGGTGGAGTAATGATCAAAAACATTTATGCATAGAGGTTTGGGAGGGGCACTGCAAAGGAGGCACTTGGCTGGGGGTCCAGTCTCACACCACTTCATTAAAGCCCAGAAGTTTGCTTCAATCTGAGCACACAATGAGTTTCTATATCTACAGAGGGAATCCTGCTGCCAAAAAATATCTGAAATCTCTGCACTACATTTTTCTATTTATTAAAGTACCATAGTCATGTAAAACAATGCTGGAAAAATCCAAAAAGAACACTACCTTATTAATTGTGGTAGTTGCTTTCTTTAAAAACAGAAAAAAGGAAAGAAAGAAAGAAAGGAACACAGAAATGAACAGTCAAAGCAATGAAAAAAACAAAGCTAGGTACAGAAGGTTTCATTCAGCTCAGTTTAACTTAGCAAAGCACCCAGTTGGATGTTGGGAGTGGATGAAGTGCTAGTGATGCGGTGGATGAATGAGATAAGATCCTAGACTTTTTGGTCCATGGGAACAATGAGAGATGTTCAAAATTGACTATGATACAGAAAAGGAGATGCAAAGGGCTTTGAGGGGAGATCACTTTGATTGTGAGGGACTAGGGAGGAAGCTTCTCCCCCAACCTTGGTTGGCATGACTTACTCTCTCATTCAGAGAAATTACCACTGACAAGGCACTGGGTAAGGCCAGGGAAAAGATGCCAAGAGCCAGGGATTCCCTTGTTCATCGTGACACAAAGAAAAGTGATTTAAGACAAGGGTTCTTACATTTGATGGTTCATACAAGTTACCTGTGTGTGTTTTGGGGGCGGGTGGGGGGAGGTCTTCTTAAAAAACAGATTCTGATTTAGCAGGTCTAGGTTGGCCTGAGATCCTGCATTTCTAATAAGCCGCCAGGTAATGGCAATGCTGCCAGTCAGAACTCTGAGTAGCATGGATCTACTAAACCCATGCTCCATTCGGGTGTTAGTAATGCATAATAAGGTGTTACTTCTGTGACAGTACTGCTGCTCACCTATCCAGTACTCATTTTCCTTTCATTTGACAAGAGTCCCAGTTTTGCTTGGCAGGGTTATTACCACTGCTCACTGTCTGCGATAGTGGGGGTGGGGGTGACATAATTCTGACAAAAGAAGTGTAGGCAGAACTTTTTGAAGAAGACACCCCTTCCTGTTTAAAATGGTAAAGCCTCTGGTGATGAAGGTTTTGGCCTTTGTCTTGGATTTCGGTGTTTTCTCCTTTTTCCTACCTACAATATGGATTTCGTGTCTGGAGGGGCGGCAGGTCTTGCTATCATGGCACTGAGAACACAGTGGAGCTGGAAGACAAAGCCCAGGCCCCTCATGCCTTGTGGATTGTGCCTACTTGCTGTTGCCTGGTGTCTAGGTTTGGGTTTCCCAGAGGCAGCCCTGAGACAAGAATTCAGTGGTAGCTTTTCTGGGAAGGAAACACAAGTAGAGGAAAGGAAGTAGTAACACAGGGAAGGGAAGAAAGCTAAGAATCATGTGTCATCAAGCCATTCACCACCGTGGGAAGCTGGAGCCTATTCCCGCTAGGGAAGTCTGGGAGACTATGTAGAACACATACCAGAATTATCTCACCAAGGGAGACCCATGGAATCCCATCCATCCTTGGGAGAGGGCTGCTTCCGTAGCACATTAACTATCCAGCACACGGGCTCGCCCTGCACATCGGTAGGGCAAGCATTCTCCTGCAGCTTGAAAGAGCCCTCAGGCCAATTTGGGGATATTTCCAGTAGCAGTAAGAATCCTGTATACAGTCAGGGTGGGGTACTAACAGCATCTGCTGTTGCCCCAGCTAGAATTGTGTTTCAATTCTAGCTGAAAACTACTTTAGGAGTATTCTTATTTTAAAAGAGGTTTTTACCCCTGTTACATAACATTAGAGGGCAACATTTAACACTAAGCTCTATATCTGTAGTGTCAAAATCCAAGACAATATATTTAGAAGCAGGAAACTTCTAGCAACCCTAAAATATACTATATCAGCAACCATCTACTCTGCCAGTGGGAGTGGCCAGTAGGCCTCTCCACAATGTGGGGATTTTGATATTACACCCAGAGCTTATAAATATGTTATTCACATAGATTATTTTCCCACTTAGTTTAGATTTTATTTTCTTAGTTCTTGGGCAAATCAAAGAGACTTTCAATGAGTTCAGGAAAAGGATTCTCCAGGTAGAAAAAGTTCCCATCCTTCTAAATGATTAACAACCTTATGAATGACCTAGAAGACAAAATAAGAAGAAAGTTAGAAGGCACAAGGTACCAAGCTGAGACAAGGGAGAGATATAAAGAAAGATTAAAATATGCACACCTGAAACATATAATGTTATAAACCAATGTTACCCCCAATAAAAATAAATCACAAAAAAAAGGAAAGAAAAGAAGATTAAAATAATGAGTTCATAAAGTTCTTGAATAGAGAAACGGGAGGTGAGTACACTGAGATCATCTTTTATTCTTGTCTAAGCCCTTTGGGTGACCTTGGGGGAAATGAAAGCAGAGTGGAGAGAAGAAGGGCCTCACTCCACTCCACTGCCCATTGCCCCATTCCACACAGTGCCTGGGTTAAGGGTTGGTTGCAGCTCAGGTAATACAAACTGGAGATTAAGCAAGATGCCTATAATTTCAAAGGTCAATGATTTCAAAGACAAACCCAGCAGAGTAGGCAGCCATTACTGAGGGGCAGCCATTACTGAGGGGCAGTAGTTTCAATGATACAGCAAACCCCCTCAGCTAACCCAAGGAATGAACTTTGGGAAGGCAGGATCAGAGTCCCACCAGGGCTGTGGAGGAAGGGGAACCAGTGTCTTTTTAAAGAATTTTGAGAACATCCACAGTCTCAAATATTTACAGATCAGGTTCCAACATAGCCAAATGGCATGCAATTAAACAAATGTTTTTGCAATATAAGAGCAAATACTTTGTTTTCTTGGTATTGTGCAAATTGCAATGATGAGATTGTCCTTCTTGAATCTCCAATGCAATTCCCCTAAAGTGCTCTTCATCAGTTCTTTCTTACATGTTTGTTACTCTATTATTTACCTTTTTGAGTCTTAATTTCATTACCTATAACATGAGATACATCCACCCTTCTCATGTCTTGACAAAATCAAAACAGAAAAGGTATCATGGATAAGAAATGTCTTATATTGGACATAAATTTAAGATATTCTTATTAATATCACCATTGTCTCCTAAGCAGGACTGAGTTATGGTTTATACAGTATCATTGTTTATTCATTAGTGTAACCTTCGATAATACAATGTGGCTCTGAGGATTAAATGAGATGGTACATACACAGATTTAGCACAGGTCCTAGCACATAATATATATGCTCTATATGTGTTACCTATTATTATCATTAGAAGCACTATCCACATCATTATCATCACTACTCTGATCATCATCACCACCATTCTAACCACCACCCTCATCACTATCATCAAGTGTTGTACCTTTTAAATTATAAATGCCCCAAATTCATGAACATTCTCTTCACTTGATTCATAGGCATTTGGCTATTTATGTATCCTTTTTGTGCCAATCTCTAAACCACCAAGCAAGATTAGAAAATGAGCAGTAAGGCTCTCTCTGATAACCTGGGAAGTTTTTCTCCTCCAGAAGATGAGTAATAAATGAATGTGAGATTACTTTGGAAACCCAATAATGTACCATCCATATTGGTTTTGTTTTTGCCTAATTTTCACTTTTGCTGACAGCACTCACACAGTGGTGTCACCCCAGGCCTGGAGAAATGTATATCAATAGGCTGAGCTTTTTCAACCAAACAGTGACAAAGCAGATTTTTCATTAGCCCTGGAGCTAATCAATGGTATTTTATCCACCTGTAGACAAATCAGATGCATCCTACCATCTCCCTTCCAAAGATTCAAAACATCATAGAATGTGAATGTTGGAAAGCCCTTAGTGACCTAATCAATGCTTTCACTTAACAGATGGGGAAAGTGGAGCACAGAAAAATAAAGGCTTTGCACAAGAATACTCAGCTAACTAGAGATGGGAATAGGACCAGAGCCCAAGTCTGCTTAACTCTCAGCCCAGTGTTATTCCCTACACCCGTGATGGCGAACCTATGACACGCGTGTCGGAGGTGACACGCGAACTGATTTTTTTGGTTGATTTTTCTTTGTTAAATGGCATTTAAATATATAAAATATATATCAAAAATATAAGTCTTTGTTTTACTATGGTTGCAAATATCACAAAATTTCTATATGTGACACGGCACCAGTTAAGTTAGGGTTTTTCAAAATGCTGACACGCCGAGCTCAGAAGGTTCACCATCACTGCCCTACACAGTGCCACCTTTTCTTGGCATCAGATGGCACTGTCAAATCCTTGGCAGGAGGGTTGGTGGGAAAGCAGTTCATACAGGTAGGAGAAGCCAGGAGCAACTGGAAATTAGCAGGCTGGAATGAAGATGAAATAAGCCCCAGGACCAGATAAAGGTAGAATTAGAGCAGGCATGTCCAAGTGGTATGCAGAGCAGACAGAGCCCAACCCAACTGGCAGTGACATCTAGCCACGCTGCTGGAGGCAATTACCTGGGATCCAGACTCATGGTGCTCACTGCATCACTGGTTCTACACTGCTAAGAAGTCTAGCCCTAACCTGGAGTGACCAGGGCTGAGGCCTGGACCATCATTCTAAAACATAAAGGATTGGCCTTAATTTCTGATTTTATTTTGGTGATGCGTGTTCCAACCTCAGCATTCTGAAGGGCCTCGTGTGATAAAAGTTTAGGTCCAGGTTGAAAACCACAGGCTGGGAGTGAGGACTCCCCAATTCTTGAGAATAAAAGCCTGAAAAAATAGAGCAGGGATTTTCCCCCCAAGCTCTAACACTGACAGCATTCACCAGTGACTGATGATTAGGAGAAATAGAAGAAACACGTCCTTCATAAAAATAAATTTTCATCTGTTTGCCCAATGACTTGTGCGTGCCTTGAAAAATAAATCTTCAAAATAAAACCCTTTTATTCTGAGACAAATATCCAGATGGTGTGGAAGACTAGTTTCCTATATATTGGTATCCATCAAAAAGAATAATAGCTTACCTTTGAAAGGATAAAGAGGGCATTTTAGTAAAAAACAAAGTTTGTGCAATGGCAAAGAGGCAAGAAACAGCATTCCCTGACCAGAGAACAGAAGGATGGCTGGGGTACCTGTCAGAGGGCAGCTGCAAGAAGGGCTGAAAAGCAGGCACGGGGTATGTCTTGAAGGGCTTTGCACAGTAGGTGGGGTCCTTTGGACTTTATCACGATAAACCCTCACAATGACTCTCTGAAGTACAGTCAATCCTCATTATCCACAGATTTGATATTTGCAAACTCTCCTATTCACTAAAAGCTATTTGTAACCCCAAAATCAATTCTTGCAGCACTTTCCCTGTCATTCACTCACATGCACAGAGCAGCAAACATGTTTGTGCAAGTTCCCAGCTGAGGTCAAATAAGGAGATGCCCTGCCTATTTGTTTCAGCTCTCATACTATGAACCACTGCCCTTCTTGCCGTCTATTTAGGGCCACAGTTTTCTCATTTTTGTGCGTTGTGCTGGTGATTTCGCTGTTTAAAATAGCCCCCAAGTGTAGTGCGGGAGTCCTACACAGCAAGAAGGCTGTGATGTGCCTTAGAGAAACAATTTATATGTTCGATCAGCTTCACTCAGGCATGGGTTACAGCACTGTTGGGCGTGAGTTTAGTATTAATGAATCAACAATATGTATGAAATAAGATGTCTTTAAACAGAAACACACATAAGGCAAGGTTAGGTGTTGATAGACTGATTAAACTGTTGTGGCCAGAGGTTCACAGGAACCTAACTCTATTTCCCCTAGGAGCACTGGTTCGGGGTTCACTAATTCAGGGTTCACTAATTCAGGGTTCATGGTAACTTTAGACAACAACCACAATGATTAAAAATAACCCACTGTACTGGAATGGCTTTGCGTTCCTTTACTTTTTAATTTCCATTTCACAAATGGGGAACCTAACTTTCACAAGGCTGAGACTTGCCTGAAGCCCTGTATCTACTAAGTGATGGAGTCAGGACTTGAAGCCAAATGGTATGACTTCTACTCCCATTGTATTTCTACTCTGAAACACTGAAGATGCTAAAATAGCAAAAATGCAAGTGTCCTGCAGGCCAGGTCTTAGAAATCTGCAGCCAGCCACCACATGAGACTGAAAGATAATTCAGTGCCAGTCTGCAAGGATGCCTAGCTGGCTCTTAATTGGAGGAAATGGCCAGGTAAAGTCCTAGAATCTTACCTGATGCCACCTGCGCTGGGCTTTACAAAGACTAGGTTTATCAGTGGCCTCTGATAAGATCTCCTGGGAGCTGCTGGCAGCCCCTGGAGGAGCCCCGTGTCCTAACATCCCACATGCAGCAGTGTTTGGCCGCCTGGAGTTAGTCAGATCATGGCAGCATGGGGTGTGTACGTGTATTATTCCCTCCATCAACCCCAAATCCCTCCCTCTGCTTCGAGTTGTGCGACATTTTTGAGGAAGACTGAAGAAATTATGAAGGAAACCCACAAAAGGTATGATGTCCTGGGAGAGTAAACCATGGAAAGAAGGCAGAACTGCAGCTTTCTACTCAGACTGTGCTTCTTTGGGGGTCTTGGATGCCTGGTTTGTATTCAGCTAGTGCATATGAACATGTAAGCACAACTAGTGAGTGATGAAGTGTGTGTGTGTGTGTGTGTGTGTGTGTGTGTGTGTGTGTGTATTGGACAAATGGGGTGAGAGGGAACCAAAATGACAAAAGAAAAAAGGAATTTTCCCATCTGATATATTAGTAATTGGCCATCTTCATGAGAGCCTCCTCAAATCTGCCAAAACTGTAAAGAAAGAAAATCCTTCTCACACAATGCCCCTCCAAAGAGAGAGGAATCAAAAGTAAAAAAGTAGCCTGCAGCAGCCCCAGGTTAATTGTGGAGCTTGTCTTAAGAGCCCTAGCTTCTCCTTCCAAGGTCTCTGCTCCTTCACAGACACTTAGGACCCCAGGTTTCTTCCTCTGTCCATCCTCTATTGTGGGGCTTAGCATTAAAGGAGACCCCCAGGCCAGCTCATTAGAACCCCCACCCAAGGCAGGGATAGGCACACACTGTGGCAGTATTAAGAGGATCTTTCAACCTCTCCTGGAACACTGTGTGCCTGTGGTATTTGGAGAGGGGGAAATCTACCACTCACTTCCCAAAGGCATCCAATCCCTCAGGTGCTTCTCTAATGCAAGGGTCAGTAAACTGTGGCCCATGGGTTAAATCTGGCCTGGCACCTGCTTTTGTAAATGATGTTTGATTGGCACACAGCCATGCTTATCCTATATAATAAAAGGCTAATATGCAAATAGACTGAACAGCCAAACAACCAAACCGAACAACAGGTCCCTATGACTTGTGCTGACCACCGGGGGCATGCGCGGAACATGGTGGGCGTCGGCCCTGGCAGGATGGTGAAGCAGGTGAGTGAGGGCTCCAGACCAAGGCAGGGCGCTGGTGAGCCTCTGGTGGTTACTGAAAATTCTTTGCTCCCACACACCATGGTCACTCACACCTACTGCTGGTGCTGGCCCCGCTTGCACCCGCTGCCAGCACCGGCCCCACTTGCACCCACAGCCAGCACCAGTCCTGATCGCTTGGCACCATCAGTAGCTACCGGCCCTGATCGCCCCTGAGGTGTCCTTCACCTCCCCCTGCTCCTGAGGGGTGTTCAGGGCAGCAGCTGCCACTCACACACACTGATGACACCGGCCCCAATCGCTCTGCACCTTAAGTGGGTGTGAGTGGGGCCAGAGCCATCAGCATGTGGGAGCGGCAGTGGTGGGAGCAAGGCTGCCAGCAACAGGGGACTGGGGGCTGCAGCGGGAGGGGTCGGGTGGGGGTGCAGAGGACGGGCCAAGACCTGCCCCTATGCCTACTGCAGCCTCACGGCCCACAGTTCCTTTCAAGGTGCACAAATTCGTGCACTGGGCCCCTAGTTATGTATATAATAACACAACAGTAGAAGCAATTGTAACAAAGACTGTATGGCCCATAAAGTCTAGAATTTCTACCATCTGTCCCTTTACAGAAAAGTTTCCCAGCCCCTGTTTCTAAAGGAAAGGATGGATTTCCTTCCATTACACTGAAATCTGCAATCTTCCCTGTTAGTCATCATTCTTCCCTGGAGTGCCATGGGAGGCTGTACCTTCCTCCATCAGACAGCTCTAAACCTCCTCCACCAGGCAACCCTTGTTTATGTGTAATAAATCATGTGGTTTGCTCTTAGTTCTCTCTTCTCTGAGATGAAAACCCCTGCCTTATGTAGTCACTGCTTGTATTTTAGGGAGGACCCATGCACATGCATGCCTGATCAAGTGCTGCACTCTGAGGAAGCTCTGTGTTTTTCATTCCTACACCTATTCTTTGCCTACCTCTGCCTCAGAAGTCTTTGCGTTCTTAAACTTAAGAACTTAACCAGATAGTAATAGATATAGCTTGTATGTATTCAGTCACCAATTCCCTTTATGAAGAACCTGTCTGGTTAGGTTTGCTTTGCCTATTCATCAGTTTATAGCCCCTAGACAACTGGGTAAGGTAGCAAGTAAATAGAGACAAGCAGGAAAAAATGTATCAACTCAGTTTGGCTGGATATTGGAATCAATGATCCTTATAGCAAAAAAATAACAAGAGCTTGTACTAACTTCTTTGTTTAACAGATGAGTGAGTGGAGACCCAGACAGCTTATAGAACTTGCCCAAGGTCACAGACGGATCAGCGGTGGGATTTAGACTAGAACTCAGGAGTCCTGAGTCCAGGATCATTCTTTCCACTGTTGTTGTTTTTGTTTTTCCCTCTTGATATAGCTAATTTCCTTAGATCCACAGTAAAGATGTTGAGTATCTTAATGAATATAAACTGGGAGAGGAAGAGAACTTTTCCAGGCCATTAGGTGCCACGCACACACACAGTCCTAGGTCCAAGGATTCCCCTTCGCTGCACTTTCCTCCCAACTTTCTGAGACTCCAGTTAGGCAAAGGACATTCAGAAAAAATTATTGATATCTATATAATTAATATAATTTATTGAGCACTTATTATGTATCAAGCCCTATGACCAACAGCTTCTATTATAATCATCTAATCCTTATAACATGATACTAGATATTATGAGCCTCATTGTATAACTCAGCAAATACCATTTTAAGAGCCAACTGAGTGGCCATTGTGGAAATGGGATCCCAACCAGACAACCTGACTCCAGAGCTGGAGCCCTTGGCCCCACACTCTCTTCCTCCCTTCACTAAAACTTCACTTACCTACCTCATGGCAAGAGGTAGATGTAAGTCTATGAAGCAATACTTGGTTGTCCTTTCCCTAATATTCTTCTCTTTCTCTTCCTCTCCTTTCATGCTTAATCAAGCAATGATTATTTTGTTCAATCAGCAAAGGTCTATAATGGACCTATTACAAATCTGTTTTTCCTCCTCCTGTTTCTCCTCTTATTTTTCTTTCCTCTCATTCTCTTCTCTTCTCCTGAATGGCTTAGATCTGCCAAAAGTTCCCAGAGGTATTGTCAGCTCAGACAAGGGATGCAGGCTTTGCTCTCCTTTGGATCTGTTCTGTTAAAGGTGTGGTTGATGCTATCAGCAGGCACCTTGAATTGACCTGTAGAAAGGAACAACCTTGAACCTTGAATTCAATTCTTTCAGTTTTGTTCATAGTGGACCTTTCTCTGCGACAAACTATGAATGAGACTGGAATACAAAAGAAAAATATAGTCCCTGCTTTCCAGAAGTTTACCATCTAATGGGAGAGATATAAACAGATCATTCCAAAACAATGTGGTTGGTATACATGGCAAACTATGAAACCCAACCAGGGGCATTTGGCTCGGCCTAGTAGGGGTCAAGGAAAGTTCCAGAGAGAGAAATTCTTAAGTTGGGTATTTTAGGATCATTAAGATCCATCCAAATCCAGAAAGGGGATGAAGGTGTGCATTCAAACAAAGGGTCTAATAGGCATGAACACTGAGTCTGGGGCCCATTGAGGATGGAAAAATCTCTTAAGCCTATTCATGAGTAAGACCAAGAGTTCTTACTCACATAATAGCCACCATTTAGTGAGCATTTATGCCTCTCTTGTGCCCTTAAATGTAATCTAATTGGATCTTCACAGCACACTACTAGGTAGGCAGCATAAGCCCCACTGTATAGATCTTTGGGGCTTAGAGAAACTAAATTCTTTGTCCAAGTTCATGCGTACAGGAAGTGATAGAGGTGGAGTTGGAAAAGTTCTTGTTCTGATTTTCAAGCCCATGCTCCTAACCTCTACACACATTTCTGCCCTCCCTAGAGCAATATTAGCTTCTCTCTTCCAACCCGGGACATACTCACCCACCATTTACTAAGAGCATTCATAAGAGATAGAGTTGGGGATCAAATGTGATGCATTAAACAAAGGAAAATGTCAGGAAAGTCATGGGCAGCTGTGCCTTCCAGAGGAGTGTTCTCTGCTATGTGGCACAGTAAGAAAGACACATGGTGTTCAGGGCAATGAAACATGTTCATGCCCTCTCTCTCTGCCACACTTTGCAAAAGCTGGCATCTTTGCAGGGACCCTCAGACTGGTACTTGGGGGACTGTGTCTCTCTCCACCACTGCTAAGCCCTTGCCTTATGACCAGGTGTTTGCTTGCTGATCAGTAGCAATAAGTGGCTCTGTAATCACTTAGAGCTCCCAGAGCCTTCCCACCTCACCCCCCTTTTACATCTGTCAACATTTTCCTTTGTCCTGGAGCCACGCTGAGCTCCATATTGGAACCAGCACAACCCTGGCCTGAATACTGCTAACTGCTTTGGTAATGACATTGCCAATGATGAATAGATGTTTTACTCATTCTTCCAGGCCACTTGCTGAACTTAAGTATCCAGTACTTTAAAAACACACACACGCACATACACATCCAAAGCCCAGAGTCAGCAGGTTTGAAATAATTAAACAAAGCCCTGTAAACAGAGCTGATGCAAAGCCCAGGTCCAGCGAAGCCGGGTGAACTGCAAGTTGGAGTCTGTGTATGCACCTCCCTTTGGGCCCAGCAGCTGTGGGTCGGAGGGCCAGGTGTCAGATGAGAAAAGCAGGCCTTCTCAGAACAGAAGCCAGCTGCTGAGGCTACAAAGAGTCTTGTGAGGCCAATAACCAGTGGGATGTTTTCCCTAAAGGCCCCAAGGGTGTGAGCTTCAGTCAGAATAATCCTATATAATAAAAGGCTAATATGCAAATCAACCAAATGGTGGAACGACTGGTCACTATGACGTGCACTGACCATCAGGGGGCAGACGCTCAATGCAGGAGCTGCCCCCTGGTGGTCAGTGCACTCCCACAGGGGGAGCACTGCTCAGCCAGAGAAGCCCTGAGCCAGGCTCACGGCTGGCAAGTGCAGCAGCAGTGGCAGGAACCTCTCCTGCCTCCAAGGCAGAGCTAAGGATGTCCCACTGCCAGCTTAGGCCCAAAGGCTCCCAGACTGTGAGAGGGCAAAGGCCAGATGGAGGAAACCCCCCTCCCCTCCCCAGTGCACAAATCTCATGCACAAGGGCCTCTAGTCTTAAATCAAACCCTATGCTTTTTGGCCTCCAATCTTATATCTGAGTAGGATTAAGCTCTCAGAGACAGTTACCTATGTCAGGTACCCAACACTTGAGAGAGCAGGAGAGTTTAAAGTCAGAAGAGCTGGATAAAGTGATGGCTTGGTCATTTGCTGGCTGTGGGACCCAGGGTACAATCCAAATCTCCTGGTCCATTTTCTCATCTTTAAGATGCACAAAGGATGTACTGTATTATACAGATCATGAAAACTTTACACTGAGAATCAACTATGCAGAAGACAGATGCACAGTAGGAACTTAATCTCACCTCCCCTTTGGTGAAAACTTTCTTGTTTATACATTGGGCTCTCTTTTACTTTTAGAGAACTAGCTGAATACAGCATTTATTGTGCTATACTTATTACCTTATAACTCCTTTTCCCCCAATTGAGTTAGAACCCCTTAGGAAAAAAATATTATATCATTCTTATTTTTCTCTGTATAGCTAACACTTAATACACATCAAATGTGCCCAAAAATGTTTGTTAAATGAGTTCATGCATCCATGTGCTCAGTGGAATAAATAATAGCTAGAAATAACTGTCCTATCTAATAATAGACAAACATGGTAATTGACCGTACCTTCACTACACCTCCCATTGGCTAATCAGCGAGATATGCAAATTAACTGCCAACAACTATGGCGGTTAATTTGCATACATAGGCACGAAGTGGAGGAGCAAAGACTGAAGGCAGCTCTGGCCGAAGCAGCGAAGGCTTGAAGGCGGCTCCGGCCGGAGCGAAGGCCTGGGTCCCGGGTGCCAGAGGAAAACCGGTGCCAGCAGCCAGGGGAAGGGAAGGCCTATTTCATGAATCTTTTCATGCAACAGGCCTCTAGTATATATATAAAAGCCTAAGTGACCGTTATGACCAAACAACTGGAATGACCAGTTGACCAGTCGCTATGAGGTGCAATGACCACCAGGGGGCAGACACTCAATGCAGGAGCTGCTCCGGTGGTCAGTGTGCTCCTACAGCCAACCTCCTGTGGCCAGCCAACCTCCTCCAGTCCCTCCCCGCAGCTGGTCCACCTCCCACAGTCCCTCACCCTGTCCCTCCCCCAGGCCAGCAGGCCCCAATTGGCCCAGCCCCAATCGGGACAGGGCAAGATGGCCCCAATCAGCTCTGATTGCTGGCCAGGCCTAGGGACCCCACCCATGCACAAATCTGTGCCTCTAGTGTATTTAAGTCTTTTTCTCCATTGCTTTCTCTGTTTCTTGCCCATCTTTTTATTCACTGATTAAGCAAACATTTAGTAAATAGTTCTTATGGGTCATCTCTACTCCAGGCACAATGGAGAACACAGTATGCATGAGGCATGGTCTTCATACTCTTCTAATCCTGTAGGGGTAATAGCACATGTCTGATAGGCAAAACATGGTTATAGGCCTTGTTCTGTAAGGACCATCTACAGTGTTCAAGGTATGCTGTAAGGTTAGAGAAAGGAGAAACCACTGAGGTTGCAGTGGCAGCTTCATGGAGCACAAGACTTTTGAACAGTGCCTTGGGGTTTGTTTCACCCTGGCCTGGGTTCTGAAACTTTCCTACAGTTTTCCCAAACAATGGGAGGCTAGAGATTAGTAAACAGAAGCACCAAGGAAAAAAGACCCCGGCCATCAGCTAGAACTCACTGTAACCAGGAAAAACTTTCCAGCCAGACTTAATGGAAAGGCCCATGGTACAACCCAGATAATAGAATCTTGGATTAGATAAAGGTCACTTGGGGACCAAGACACTGCTGGCAATTGCCTTGCCTTGTGTTGTCACTTGTTAACACCCCACTATTAATATGACTCAACTTATGTCTATGTTTGCTTTTTGCCATTTGGTTTTTACTCTGGCCACCGTTTTAGCTATTAAATAACTATCCAACAGAGAGTAATGGATCCATCAGTCTCATCAAGTAAAATAAGACAAAGTCACCTCAGAGGCTGCTGTCACATCTATACATTGGTTTTCCTTGGGTCTTGGCCCAGCCTCATACAATCAGCTATGGTGAGGGAGACAGAGGGCATCACGTGGTACAACATGGTGCATGTTGTTTAAGGAACCTCCAATGACCACCTTCCTCAGCAAGGGTCTTGGCAGAGACTCTGTTAAAAGGAGGATATTGATAGAGCAAGCAGTTTAGCCTATGCATCTAACCTTGAAGCTTGGACAGGATTTATATGGAAGGAGAAAATAGGTGGAGTGCAAGAGAAAGAAAGGAACATTCCAGTGGGGAAACAAAGGGCAAAGTCTCGGAAACAGCAAGGCCCAGGACAAAGCTAGCACCCTATAGTATGTGATTTTGGCTTGCCCTTAGGAAAGTCAAGGATTTGGGAAGTTCCTGAACACCAAGATTATTTGTCAAATGGTAAATACAGATCATTGATGAAGGAGAATCACTAATTCAGAAATGAGTAGCTTGGGCAATGACTCCTGTTAACAAAAAATGTTGATAATTAAAACTTATTCCCAAAGATAATGGAGAGAACAAATGTCTTAGTCCTCCGAAGACTTCATTCAAGATCAAAAAGAACAGGAAGAGGCCATCAGTGGTTGAGTACTCTGGTATTCAACAAAAGGAGAAGAGCATCCCTTGGTAAGTACTGGCTGATAACAGATGAAACTGCAGCCCAGAATGCACTTAGAGTTGGCTACAGATGGGGAAGTAGTTAAATTTTCAAGCAAGTACAGTGGAACCTGACATCAGAAAGGAGCAAAGATGAGAGGTGTGTTTATGGAACAATACCTTTACTCTCATATGCAGAATACTAGGCATTTGTACCATGTAAAGAAGAAAAAAGCAAAGTCTCTTTTTCTAATGTATTTAAACAAACTACTTTGGGAGGTCTAAGGCCTTTCTTGTGAAGGTTTATGTTCCAAGCAAAGTCCTCCTCATTTGAACATTTGGGGATAAGAGCTCCCAAGACTTTGCACCCTAAGGGAAGCTGTCTGTCAGTCAGGAAGTCCAAACAAATACAGAGATCTGCCTTTTCCCAGCCTCAGTCAAAAAATGATTGAACAGCCTGGCTGGAGTGGTTCAGTGGTTGGGCATCGACCTATGAACCAGGAGGTCATGGTTTGATTCCTGGTCATGGCACATGCCCGGGGTTGCAAGCTCAATCCCCAGTAGGGGCCTGCAGGAAGCAGTCAATAGATGATTCTCTCTCATCATCGATGTTTCTATTTCTCTCTCCCTCTCCCTTCTACTCTGAAATCAATAAAAACATATATTTTTAAAAATGATTGGACAAGCAAAGTTTTCATCATAATGAAGAAACATCAAGATTTTTTTTAAAAAATGTCCCCAGTGGAATTCAAGTAAATACTGCATGAATAAAACAAGATCAGAATGCCATTTTTTAAGTATCAGAGAACAATAATATTCCATGTATTCTCTCTTAAAAGTTACTTTAGGATGTACTTTAATAAATTAAGGATGGAAATAGAGAAAGAGAAAGCTATGGGATCCAGAAAATAATGGATACAACCCAGAATAACAATATAAAAACTCACAACCGGTGAAAAATGGGTTAGAGAGACTGAGGCCTCCAAGTACAGTGGAACCTGAGAAGAAAGGAGCAAATAAGGAAGATTCTAAAGTAAATAAAAAGCACAAGCGGGAGGAAAGCTGGGAATGGGGACTGAATAGAACGGAGTTTGAAAACACATTAGGAATTAAAAAGCATAAAAAGTATGGGAGTAAATAAAGGTAGGCACCTAGATACTCCAAGAAAAATTAAAAGCCCTCAAGAAAGTTATGGTCCAAATATGAAGCAGCTGGTTTAACACAGAACAGGAGATCACTGTCCTTGAAAAAGACATGAAATAGATTCCAAACAATAGACTGCAGCCCAGAATGCACTTAGAGATGGCTACAGATGAGAAGGTAGTTAAAGGAATAAAGTAAAAAGTAGTACATTTCTTCCCTTAACAAGAAAAATGTTAAAGCAATCCATAATTTCAGGATGAGGGTTGAGGAAAGGCAAGTGCAAGAAAGGCAAAGTCCAAATATGAAAGCAGCTTAAATATGACATTATTTTGAGCATTTGGTGGAATGTAAGAAAGAATAATCCATTTGAGGATTTTTTTTTTCCTTTGAGTTGCACAAGAGTAAAGACATCACAACCATAGAGAAAGAAATATAATCAGAGCCTAGTACTTGGCTCTGCAATAAACAGTCAGCCCATCCTCATAATATCCTCAAAGCTTTGTGTTGTTTTCCACTTCTAGAATCAACTTATATGTTCAAAGCAAATAAACTCTTAAATGTAATTCCAAAATATAATGTAGATAATCACAAGTGACGCAATGTAAATTACTGTTTGGCTCAGAATTTGAGAGGTGAAGGAAGAAGTAAAGGGAGAGGGTAGGGTCTTAATATTTTTATTTTATAAAACTGGAAGGTAACAGGAGCTTCAGAGGTTTAAGTACAATATTAAAAATTTCAAAGCTAAAGGAACTGAAAGTAGAATAGTGGTTGCCAGGGACTTGAGGTGGGGGGGGGGGGGGCAGAAATAGGTAGATGTTGGTCAAAGGGTACAAACTTGTACTAATAAGATGAATAACACATTCTGGGAATCCAATGTGCAGCATGGTGACTATAGTTAACAATACTGTATTATAATCTTGAAAGTTGCTAAGAGAGTACGTCTTAAATGTCCTCACCTGCCGGGGTCCAACCCCAGCAGGTCCAGGGGTCCCCAAAGGTGTGGACGGAGTCGGCGAAGAAGGAATGACACAGAGACAGCGTTTAGTTGATCAGCAGCCTTGCCAGGATCTCTAGCCACAATCTCCAGCCAAGTTCTGTGTCCATGTTCTCTTGCTAGGTTCTCCAGCCAGGTTCTGTAGCCATGTTCCCTCGCTAGGTTCTCCAGCCAGGTTCTGTCTGAGATCTCCAGCCAGGTTTGGTCACCAGATTCTAGTCAGGTTCTCTTGCCAATTTCTGTAGTCAGGTTCAGTCCAGGATCTTTTGCCATGTTCTCTCCAGCGAAGTTCTTCTGTCTGTAGGTTCTGTGTAGGTTCTGTCTTCTTGGTTCTCTTCTAAGTTCTGTCTCTTGTTGTCTTGTTACATCTGTATTTATACCAGTTGATTCAATCCTATCAATCTCTATTCCAAAGGTTAGGGCGTTTCTTATCTCCATTCCAGGGAGTAAAGATTATGTAGCTTAAGCATGATTGTTCATAGTTAAAGGGATTAATTACCCGCCTGGCACTTAGTTGAGGGGTTTTCTTCCCTCCCTAACTTCAGGGGAAAACCCTACCTGGGGAAACAACCTTTCTCAGAGAGGTGACCCTGGTCAAAACACACAGCGCCAAGAAGGTGAGCAAACATATCAAGAACAGTATGCCATATACACCAGGTCCCTTGAAACAGCAAGGATGGACCAGCTCCCGGCACTCACCACATGCACTCACAAAAAGGTAATTATGTGAGGTGTGATGGATGTGCTATCAAACCTTAAGGTGGTAATCATTTTGCAATACAATAATACATGTATCAAATCATCATGTTGGACATCTTAAATTTACACAATGTTATATGTCAGTTATATCTCAATAAAGCTGGGGCAGGAAGCTAAAGGAACTGAAAGTAGTGACATGTTCTTCTAGAAGTAGGAAAAGAGGAGGATAAGAGTGTAAATAAGCTACATCTTCCTTCACCATCAGAGGAAGTCAACTGACACTCTAGATTTGAGAGTGGTGTCAGTGTACCATACAGCATATGGTAGGAGCCAGACTAAATCCAGGAAAGGTTCAAAGGGATAATTTCAAAGAAATTGCTTCTAAGCCAAGGTTGAAGATGGGAAGGGGAGGAAGTGAACCAGGAGAGTTGGTTGTATATATGTATGTGTGTATACACACACACACACACACACACACTAGGGGCTCAGTGGACGAATTCATGCACCTTGAAAGAAACTGTGGACCACGAGGCTATGGTAGGCACAGGTGTGGGTCTCAGCCCATCCTCCACGCCCCTGACCAGCTCCTTCCACCACGGTCCCTGGTCCCCTGTTGCCGGCAGCCCCACTCGTGATGCTGCCACTCCCATGTGCTGATGGTGGTGGCCCCACTTGCACCCGCTGAAGGCGCAAGTGATTAGGGCCAGCACCAGCAGCAGGTGCGAGTAGCAGCTACTGCCCCGAACACCCCTCAGGAGCAAGGGGAGGTGGAGAAGCCCTCAGGGGCGATCAGGGCTGGCAGCCACTGATGGTGCCAAGCGATCGGGACTGGCGCTGGCTGTGGGTGCAAGTGGGGCCGGCACTGGCAGCAGGTGTGAGAGGGGCCAGCGCTGGCAGTAGGCACGAGTGCTAGGCGAGACCACAGCGCACAGGAGAAAGAATTTTCAGTAACCACCAGAGGCTCATCCCGATGACAGCGACCAGTGCCCCGCCTTGGTCTGGCACCCCCACTCACCTGCTCCACCATCCTGCCAGGGCCAACACCCGCCATGCTCTGTGCACGCCCCCTGGTGGTCAGCGCACGTCATAGTGACTGGTTGTTCGGTTGTTCCAGTCGTTCTGCCATTCGGTCTATTTGCATATTAGCCTTTTATTATATAGGATTATTTTTGCTATTTTTATTTTAAAGGAAATATTTCCAAAAGTTCAATTGTAGTCAACTAAATCTGCATTCAAATGCTGATTCTTTCTCTTTGTTACCATGAGATCTTAAATAAGTTATAACCTCTCAGAGCCTCAAATTCTTCACCTGTAAAATGGAGATAATAAAACCCACCTCTAAAGGATATTGTAAGGATAAAATGGCACAGCCTACATGAATGCTCACAACATTGTTACCTCTACCCCCCTTTTTATGAGGTGATCATTGATTCCTGGACTGTCAGCTTCCACTTTTATATATGTGCATATCTTGTTTTATTGCTCTTCACTTTATTGCACTTTGCAGATACTGTGCTTTTACAAATTGAAGGTTTGTAGCAATCCTGCATCAAGCAAGTCTATCAGCACCATTTTCCAACAGCATTTGTTCACTTCATGTCCGGATCACATTTTGGTTATTCTCTCAGTATTTCTAATGTTTTCATTATTATTATACTAGTATGGTCATCTGTGATCAGTGATCTTTGATGTCACTCTTGTCATTGTTTGGGGATACCACAAACTGCACTCATATAACACAGCAAACTTACTCAATAAATATTGTATGTGTTCTGGCTGCTCCCTGACTGGCCAGGCCTCCCTCTGCTCAGGCCTCCCTATTCCCTGAGATACAACAATATTGAAATTTTGCCAATTAATAACTCTACAATGGTCTCTAAGAGTTTGAGTGAAAGAGTCAATGGATGCAACAAACTTCATTGTTTTCTTATTTTAAGAAATTGCCACAGCCACCCCACCTTTAGCAACCACCACCCTGACCAGTCAGCAGCCATCAGCAATGAGGCAAGACCCTGCACCAGCAAAAAGATTATGACTCACTGAAGGTTCAGAGGACAGTTAGCATAATTTCGCAATAAAGTCTTTTAAATTAAGGTATGTACATTGTTTTTTAAACATAATGCTTTTATACAGTTAATCGAATGTAGTATAGTACAGACATAACTTTTATACACACTAGGGAAACAAAACATTCATGTGACTCGCTGTATTGCGATATTTGCTTTATTGCAGTAGTCTGGAACCAAACATACACTACCTCTGAGGTATGCCTGTCTTTCAGATTTGCTGAATACCCTCACGGCTACAGCTGCTGAATCTTTTGCTGATGTTTTATCAATAAATTCATTAAGGTTAGAATCAATGTGTAAACAATGAAGCACAGTGTGTTTTTCATTTTTTTATATCAGGAACTATTCAAAGGGTGCAATGTGCTTGCTTTTCAAGTTCCGCATAATCATCTAACCCCCATTTTAGAATTATTACACTGGCAATATTTTGAGGAATGAGAAATGCAATTCAGATCCAAAAGCACATAATCTCCCCTCTCTTAGTCTTAAGCTCCACAAGGCTGGGAAGAAAGAAATCCCATCAAATTTCCAATAGCACTTCAAGGTCTCCTCCAGCCCCAGGATTTATTCCCGGTGCATCATCCCCCACTACCTCATCCACAGGCTCTGTTCTTTCTCTTGTCTCTATTTCTCTCTCAACAGCTGAAGTAATCTCTCTTAATGCCAGGTAAGGTGCTTTGAGATCCTAAGATGAAAGGATTTGGGCCCATAAACATGGAGTCTGGAACTGCTTGATGTCTCTGAACCCTTCATTCAGCTCTGAACATCTCTGTAATCTTGCTCCCTTTAAAAGTAAACACACCATGTAGGGAGCTGGGGGTATGCTGCCTTTAAAGATACCAAAAGTCCTATTTTCTGAAAACAGCCTGCTTGTTTCTAAGGCAGCACTTGGCTGCTGCTCTGGATTCCTGAGCCAACAGAACCTCCCAGAGCAGCTGGGAGAAGCAGGTGCTTCCTGACTCCTCCACATTCACACCTGAAGTGAGAACATTCTAGTCCCATTCTTTATGGGGCTCCCTGCCTGCCCCCAACTGGAAACAATAACTGCCTCTGCCCTTGGCTTCCCACCCTCGACCCCCATAACTCCAGAGGCAATTCAGTGTGGCCTGGTTTCCTCTCAGAAGTGGTTTTCATATTCTCTTACTGGCAATGGAATCATCTTTATAAATTCATTTCTTTTCCTGAAATCCAGGCTAGGTGACAAATAGTAGTGGAGCAGTTCTGGATAAAAGGGAGTTGCGGATAAAGGACGCTACTGATTAGCCACCATTCCCCACTCCCAGTCCTCTTCACTACCACATACTCACACCCTGGGGTGAAGTTATTCACAGAACCCTGGGTCTCCTTGCAACATAATCTGAAACTAATGGGGGGGTTGACTATATATAGCTCTATAAATGAGGTTTAAAAGGGGAGGGGGAGAAAGGAGATGGTAGCACCAGATGACACTCCTAACAAAAACTAATAGTGAAAAGCATTATTTAAACTTTAGAAACCAATGCATACGCTGGGAAGCCAGGGCGCTTGGGCTACACAATCCCCTCTGTTATTGACAGCATGACCTTGAGTGGATTACTTAAATTCTCCAGGCTTCAGTTCCCTCTTCAGGTAAGGGTTAATGATACTGAACCATTCCCTTAAGTCTTTCCAAGCAGTCACTGGCAAAGGTCTTTCTTCCTCCAGTAATATTCTATGAGGAATAATGAGGATTGATGACATAGTGTCTTTGGTGCATAAAACCCATGTTTTATGATATTTTATGAGAGCCAAAAGGTAATCTCAATTATACCTATATTTAAAATAATTATTTACTCACATATAATCATCCTTCCTTATTGGAGGCTAAACTTGCACTTGCAATTGATTAAGATTTCTATAGTTTACAACTTTCTACATGATGCATTTATCCCCTCTGCTTTGCCATATATCCCCACTAAAGCTTGTTCAAGGTAAGTCTGACATTTTTAGGACATGATTTTTAAGTGTTACCTGTGTGCAAATTACATTAGCACTTCCAAGTTAAATTGTTTTTATTTTAATTCATAGTGACAAACAAATACCTGATTTGTATTCTTGGGAGTAGAGAGTAGTATTAAAAATATCCATATAATAACATGCTTAAAATCTGAAGTTCAAGGAAAGTTAGGAATAAATATTATGGTTTTGCCTCAGGAAATCATTTTCCTCTTAAAGCTGGTCTTGGAGTTTCTGGATCAAATAAAATATGCTACCACCTTCCACAAGGAAAGAGATCACCCTTAGGTATAAGATGCAAGGAGACAAGGAAAGATAATCAGCCCTATTTTCACACTCTCCTTTCTTCTTATCTTCCTGTATTCCTCAGTAAGTTTTCCCAACCTGGTTCGTTAATTCTGTGTTAATTATGCTTTTTCATTTCTATGACTGTTTATAATTTACAAAACACTCTCACACTCATCTCATTTCATTATATTCTCCAATAATCCCAGGGTATCTGTGTAAAAGCTCTTATTCTCCAAAGGACCAAACAGGCACAGTGGAGTAACTGATCACCCAGGTAGCCAGCTTTCTTAGGAAGATCACTGACCAATTCAGAAGACCTAAATTCTGGTTCTAGTCTTGGCCCTGCCCGACTCACTTAGCAACATCGGGCACTTTACTCATCTTGTCTAGGCCTCCGTTCCCCTTCCATAAACTGGAGATGTAAATGAGCCTATCTAACGGGCATACCATAGAACTCAACGTGATACAGACATAACATGTCTGAAAGTGGCTTTCAAGGAGGTGCTTTCATTTTATTGTTTCACAGGCTCCTGGAGATACATTCTTTTGAGGTTTATGTCTTGGGACCTCATCATCCTTCAGAGTCACCCTAAATTCTCAAGGGACCAGCCAGGCATAGGACCTCAAGGAGAGAAAGTGCAGGGTTGGTACCCTGAACTCCTCAGAAATCGGCAAGAAGGTCGTTCCTGGTGGGGCCCTTGCATTCTGGTCAGCCCAGGCTCCGTGGGGGGCATGCACTGTGCTGGCTTCTGGCCCCTCAGAGCAGTGGCTGCAGCCCTCATAGGGTCATGACACCCCTTGCTGAGGCAGGGGTGAGGTGCAAGACCACACCATGATATAATTGGGGAGCCTGCCCCTCACCCACAGAGCCTGCTGGGAGCCAAAATTGACAGGAGGGAATGGTGGGGTGTTGAGCACTGACGCAAGCAGCAGCTGGTTCTCCAGCTCTCCTGGTCCCTGAGGCCTACTCTCCCAACCTCCGATCCTCTCAGGACACAGTCTACTGAGCTTTGTGCTCATTAAATGTTTTTCTGGGTAAAGCTTCAAATCCTGGATTAGGCAGATCCTGGCTCAGATCATCTGCAATGCTAATCAGAGCCCAGAAACTTGCAGATGCGCGGACACAGAGTTAAGGTATCCCTGTGTAGATGGGGGTGAGTCCAGAGTTAGGGGAGGGGGCAAGAAAAGAACCCCTTCACTTGATTTAACAACTTGTTATTGTTACACACACAGTTTTCAGATGGGCTTCTGAGTGCTTTACAAATCCGGGGCTCACTATGTCCAGGAAGGGAGAGGCAGCTCTCAGGAGGCCCTCTTTATTTTCATAATGGCTAGAGGAGGGAAGTGTCTGCAGGGCTCAGCAGGCCTGGCAAGAGAGCTGGGTGCGAGGAGCAGGTGCTGGCCTGTTGCCAGGAGCCCCAGCCTTTGGGAGATTCTCACAGTCATCGTCTGAAATGTTCTAATGGGGTAATAATACTGCCAGTAATGGCTGACATGGATTGGTACTAAGCACTGCACTGCTAAATTGTTTGCATGCGGTTTTTTATTTGCTATTCACAATGGTTTTACAAAGTGGGACAATGAGGGAACTGAAGCTCAGTTATGCAAGTTAACACAACCTGTGACAGCAAAACTTTTAACTAGGGCTGGAGTCCGACTTCAGAGCCGGGGCTCCTAAGTAGGCTGCTCTGAACTTCCACCCAGGCGAGAACAGGCTCCACTAAATGACGCGTGAGGGCTCTTTGAAGGAGAAAGGCAAAAAATGTGTTTATTGAGCACCTACTTTGTGCTAGGCATTTTGCATTCCTTATCTCTGACATTACTCATGACTGTTCCAGGAGGTACTAGTAAGTACTCTTATCTCCAGTTTACAGATTAGAAAACTGAGACTCAAGCTATGAACCTGAGATCCAAACCCAGGTCTGGCTGGCTGCAGTGTCTATCTTCTTTCCACCAGGCTGATCTAGATGTGTTTATCTATGATTATCACTCAATTTCAGGAATTCCACAGTCCCCTAGCAAAGCCATTAAAATAAGAAGGTCCTGCGGAAACTGTAGAATTAAGGGGAAAGGGGTCATAAGTTTAGGTTGGGCAGGGATATCCCAGAGCAGTTTCTACAAATCCCAAAATCCTTGGAGTTACTGACCCACATTTTGAGAATCTTGGATTTCGAAGCCATTAACCTAGAGTGCCCAGAGATATAAAGTCACAAGGTTTTGAAAGTCCTGAGAGGAAAACATCAGACCAAGAGTAAGAATAACTTTTCCAATGTTCTCCCCCCCCCCCCAAAGTCTCTGGGTGACTTCTAGTATGTCAATTATCCTCTCTGGGCCTCAGTTTTCTAATAAGACCTTTTAATAACCCTTCTAACTCTATTCCCTAATTCTACAGTCAAATCTATCTTAGTCTATGAAAGCGGCTCCCAGTAGAGGTGTCCTGACATGTTAATTGTGAGGCATATTACAAATAGTTTGTTGCTGATATTAGGTGTGCCAAATCAGAGACCAAGTAAAATCACGCTCACTCATGGTGATGAATGAGGAGAGACAGGACTGAATTTCAACCAACACTGGGAATGACACAGATACAAATATTGGTGCTCCGAGGTAGAAGTAGGTGCAGAGTCAGATTGCAAAGCTGAGGCATCAGGAAGGTGGCACAGAGGAGGGGCTATTTGGATCAGGTCTTGAAGCACAAGCAGAAGTTTTCCAGGGAAGAAGGTCTTCCAGGCAGAGGACAGATTAGAATGGGATGGATACAAAGAAAACAGGGAAGGCAGCCTTCTGATACCCAGAGAGGATGAGATTTGGGGCTAAAGTTTCTAGGGACCGCTGGGAGCAGAGGACATTCTCCTTCAACTCCTTCCAGAATCTAAGACCCTGTCCTGCTGTGCTTTCTCCCCAGCCTAGACTTGCCCAGTCTTGTCCAGTCCTGCCCATCCCTATTTTCCTCTGCCCTGCTCTATCCAACTCCAGCACCCCTGCCCAGTTCTGCTCTGAGCTACCCAGTCCTGCTTAGCTCTGCTCACTTCTGATGACTTCGGCCCAGTCCAGGCATCGATGCCCAGATCTGCCCAGCACAACACAGCCATGCTCACGCTTCCCAGGTCTGTCTGGTCCTGCCCAACTCTGCCTTGTTCAGCTAAGCCCTGCACAATCCAGTTCCTGTTCTGCTCAATCCTGCCCAGCCTTCCCAGCCAGCCCTTCCAGCCCTGCCTGACCTAGCCCTACCCTGCCCACCATGCCCTGACCAGCCCTGTCTAGCCTGGCTTGGGATTACCCCAACCCAGCAGGCTCAAAGGAAGCCTCTTGTCTTCAAACAACCTACTCCTTCTTCTTATATAATGAGAACATTGTAAAAATGAATAAAAGACTGGAGAGGAAAAGGCTGAGAGGAGAATATGCCTCAGGTTGTGATCTGGGATGAATAAAGAGATCATTGAGAGAGACAAAGAGCCCAGAGTTGGAGCTAGTTTTAAAGAAACGTCAAAAGGTTTTACTTCCGGTGGCCTTCGTGTCATTACATGTGTCATTCCCTCAGCCAAAAGTACCTATCCTTCCTTCCCCACCTGAACTACTTCTACTCTCCTTCCAGACTTGGCCTTAAACATCACATCCTTAGGTCAGACTTTTTTGAACCCCCTGTGGAGATTTAGTCACTGTGCTCCCTTAGCACACAGTATGTACTACTTCTATCCTAGAACCTATTGATAAGTGCTTTCCAGTCATTTATCGCACCTTCTACGGATCCGGGAACACCTCAGGCGCCACAACTTATTCATTGTCACTACTGATTCCCCCAAATAGAGCCTGGAACATAATGCAAATTAAGTGGGTGAGTTTTGTTAGACAAGCTGAGATGGACAAGAAACCAATGCTGGTAGGTTGAATTACTGGCCCTAATTATTGGTCCTATCCTTGTACGATGGCCTCAGGGAGGACAAAGTGTGTATCACTGGCACTTGATTTTGATCTTGCCACGAAAAATTCAAAGCTTGGAATGCAAACGTCTGAAAGGGAGGAGGGTGGCTCCTGAGATATTTTCAGGGGAACTGTGAGGCCAAAACTATTTTCATAATAATACTAAAACATTACTTGCTCTTTTCACTGATTTGACATTTTCACTGATGGTGCAGAGGCAACAAGGGGCAAAACTGCTGATGCCACCGAACATCAAACAAGGCCGTGCCACCGAACTCTACCAGGAGTCATCATGTTCTTCACAGCCATGCGCTCAGCAAAAGAAAATGCCAGTTTCTCCACAAATTTCCTTGATGAACCAGGAAACAGAATTACTTGTATTAAATCTTGATGCCTGAGTAAGCATCTTTTTAATAGGCTGTGCGAGGGAAGGGGAAGTAAACAGAAAGCACTTGTGCTGTGCCCCTGGTGTGGGAGTTGTCTGTAGGACAAGCCCTGGTCCTAGCTAGTTTTTCCACGGAACACCATTTTACTTGAAAGAATGACTAACAAACTGTGATTATTAGTAGTAGACACTTTGTCAAAAGCAAACAAAGTGAGATGGTCACTTCTGGGAAAATACCTGGCAATAATTACTGTTAATGATACAATTTGAGCATTCAAGCCAAAATAAGAATTTTGTAAAACATTTTGAATCAGTGTAATAAAAAGTGTGACTCCATTTTTTATAGTTGACAGGCCCCATTCCTCTCTTTCCCTGAGGTCCCACATTTGGGCAAGCTGGTAAGAAAGCCCCAGTGCTCGCTCTCTGAGTATTGGCAGAGAAGTTAAAACCACACAAATGCTGGCTGTGCACAAGAACACTCACTCTGCTCCAGGATCCTAACTACAACAGAAACCAAAGCCACTATCACCTTGTTTCACTCAAGTCATTTCAGACCACCTTGGGTGCATGTGTAGACTGTGTGTGTGTGTGTGTGTGTGTGTGTGTGTATGTGTGTGTGTGTGTATAGATTCTTGACACTCAAGAGTCTTGGTGCATATATAGATTCTTAACATCACTCTTGACATCCAATCCAATTTTGGGTGAGGAACTGATTTCACCCTCTGTGGGCAACCACAGAAACAGGCATTGTGAGCAGGATGGTCTAAGCAATGACCACCACCACCTGGGCCGTCTTCTCTTGTTTTTGGCTAGTTAACCAGCTCTGCTGCCTGTTGGGAAACATGCACTTGGAGCTGCTGCCTACGGGCCAGTGAGCTCTTTGACTTGTGCTGCTGCCTGCTGACAAGCCTATACTCTGAGCTGTGCTAGCTGCACCTGCCGGGTCCTTCTGAGATGCTGTTATAGATTTCACTGACCTAAATCAGAAGCTTTGAAAATTGGCATTTAGGAACAGGAGTCCCTAAGTGGGACTGGTGCCCTCTTTAAAGTTGCAATGGGTAGTGTGTCATGGCCCAGATCTATCTATTTGTCTCAGATTGAAAGTCATGTCTTGATTTCACCGAAGCCAAGACTGACTGACTCTAGGCTCAGTGAACAACTTGTGTCCGATGACTGTTGTACGGTATGTGTGTACCACCAAGATATTGACCCCTGTTCCATAGAACACTCAAAGACAAACCAATATACCTGTGCCATTAAGTGGCCACTCATGAGGAAGAGCAACTAGTATGTGGCACACTGAGGTACAAGCTCCACAGGGCCTTTGGCTCACCAGGACTCTGAGGTTGAAAGTGCCTCTGCTATTGTTGCTGTTCTGCTTCTGTCACACACACACACACAAAAAAAAAATTCCTGGTCCTCAGCATTATTATAGAGGGAAATCTCTGATGCCCCAAGTCATAGACCCTAAAGAATATGGGCCAGTATGTTTCACTCCAGTTTCCCCAAAGGAGACTGTAAAATTATTGGACATTGAAAAACACTGAAAAAGTGATCACCAAAGATTCTGGGTGATATCACCTATCAGGATGCTAAGCAGTCATTCCAACTTCATCATGTCTACAAAATGGGTGAGGTTATGTCAGGAATGGAATTCTTGACCCTGATTACATTGACTGGGATTTTCTGGATGAAGAAGGTTAAAACAGGCAAGAGCCCTAGCTGGTTTGGCTCAGTGGATAGAGCGTCGGCCTGCAGACTGAAGAGTCCCAGGTTCGATTCCAGTCAAGGGCACATGTCAGGAGTTGCAGGCTCAATCCCCAGTAGGGGGCATGCAGGAGGCAGCCAATCCACTATTCTCTTTCATCACTGATGTTTCTATCTCTCTCTCTCTCCCTCTCACTTCCTCTCTGAAATCAATAAAAATATATTTTTAAAAAAAAAAACAGGCAAGAGCAAGACTTACCCTACCCTGAAGTGTTCTTCATAACTACTTAAAAAACTTTTCAGGTGAAGGAAACAGAAATTGAAACAAAGGTCTATGGTTTGACCTAACTGGAAATCCAAAGTTAACTAAAAAAATTTATTCAACGTGAAGATGAAAACTTAACCAATTGGTTTTTGTATCTCTATACACTAGTTCAGAATTAATTTTAACATCTGTTGAAATGTGCCAATTGGTAGGCATATCTCATGATCCCCAAGTAATAATTTATTAATAAACCCATTAATATATTCAAATGGGCCACAGTGTGCATGTCTACAGCATTCTAGAGCTATCTCCCTATCTTTTCTCTCATCCACTAGTGTGCATACCATGAAAAATAGCCCATCCCACCGCCACCACCATAAATGGTCATGCCTACCTTGAAGGAAGGACAACAGCTACTGGGGGAAATTGACATGGTACAATAGGTTTATTATTATTTTGATGAACATTGCAATGGACCAAAGGCCCTTACTAGTCTCAAGCAGAGTCTTAGGAAGCTAGTAAAAGGTAACCATTGTTAAGAAGGGTGCCCCCAAAATTATTGAGCAGATTTACCACCTATATTAGCCAGGCTGCCACTATTAAGAAAGCATTAGATGGCCCAGAGTTATTAGTTGCCTGTGAAGAATGAGATACAACCCAAATAAAAACCAAGATCTTTATCAAAAGGCCTAATATTGGAGACTCCAAAATCTGGATTTTCCAAATCATTTCATCTTGGGCACAACCCCTGAAGTTACAAGTTTTGTTACAGCAGACTATGGGAAAGTTACAAGACCCCCAATGCTAGGCCACACCAGATATACAGCAAAGTTGCCTCCAGACTTCTGTGACTCCCATGCTCTTGCCACCCCAAGGGCCCACCACTCAGTATCCTGATTTTAGGCAGTGGCAACCACCACAAGGCTGCTAGAGACTTGGCATCTCCCTGAGGTACCAGCCACCATCTGGGGACAATTGCCCCTATAGCTCTCTGGTGGTTTACTGGTTTCCCCACAATTGACAAATCCTCATGACCTTACCAATATTGAGCTCAAGTTACAGTTATTCCTAGGGTCCCACAAAATTTCAACAAAGTACCCCCTATACTCTTAGGGGAATTACAAGACAAAATATAGGGCAAACAGGTATGCCTTGCCTTAACTATCAGCACTATTATCTTACCTAAATTACCCATGGTCATAGCACTCATTGCCCTAAAATATCCCATTGTGTGCATGGAAATCTGGCTTACTGAGTAATAAATTTAAATAAAACCTAAGTCTTACAGTTAGTTTTTCAAAATGGGATCCCAAAAATCTCCCTCACACCCCCCTTTCTACCTAGTTAAAATAGTTAATATAGCCCAATATATTTTGAAACAAGGCCTACAGCCATTATAGTAAGAAGTTATTGTTCCTACTATTTCCCTCTTTAATAATTCAATTTTGCCAGTACTCAAATCTGATGAAAATAAATAATACCTAACAGTGGTTTACCATAACACTAATGCCATGATACCTTTAGCTGAGGTTCCCATACCTAATATGGACATTACTGACTCCATCTAATTAGTAATTAGAAAGTATTAATGCCACAACACAAGACCTCACCAAAACGCTCATCATCACCTTCAAAGTTCCAGACATAATTGACAGTTACCAAGGAACTCATTTCACTTTTCAAAATATATAATTCATAACCATGTCTTATATATACTAGTAATTCATTTTAGTCTTTGGCTATTCCTTGAGCACCTTCCATGAGCCAGACACTAGGTTAGGTTCTGGGAGATGAATATGGCAGATGTGGCCTTTGCCTGCCATGAGCACATAATCCCAATGGGAAACGGCCAAGTCAACAAATCAATGAAGCTCATGATAAAAATGAGCACGAAGTGCTAAGGGAACCCAGAAGGAAGATACCTACACTGAGAAATGAAGAATGAATAGAAGTTACTCATGTTTAGACATGTAAGAGAGAACATGGCTTATCACAAGAACTAAAAAAATGTTCACTGTGGTTGAGAAAAGGGTGCTAGAAGGATGTAAGTCATGAAAACAGAACTCTCTTGAGGTATTTCAAATAAAGGAAATTTAATGGAGGCAAATTTTTTATAACTGTAATGGAAGAGTTGAGAAGATACACAAAGGATGAGGAAGCAACTCAGATCAGTGACAGCAAGATGCGAGGGAAGGAGTGACATTTCTAGAGCCCAGAGCTGGAACCATCTGGTAGGGTCCACAGCTTGGCGGTTACTAGCTTACAGGAGTGGAACCTCAAACGATACAGCAGCCTGGTGGGAGCTGGAGCCACAAGGAGACAGAGGAAATGAAGCCATTTCTGGAGATACCATCTGAGGCAGAGTGGTGGGAAAGTAGAAATACCCTTCCACCCTTCATCTCCCATCAGTCCCTCCAGTGGACCAAACCTAGCTGGAATCCAGCCAATAATGGAACCCTGAAATTTTGGGGGATGGGAGGTGGGAAATGGATCAGAGGGCAAACAGGCAAATGACTAACATAGGGATGCTTGGAAAACATAAAACTGAAAAAATAAGCTACCTTTGGATTATTTAGGGTCTCGTAAGTGCTTTATCTTAAACACAATGGGGAAATTTTGAAGGGTTTTAAGTAGGAAGTATATGATTAAATTTGTGTTAAAATATTAATAAGTCTTTTAATAATTTTTTTAGCTTGTGTACCTGAGCATAAAAAAAATAGAAGTTTCAAATAAGAGAAAGATGGTGGCCGACGGGAAGGCAGGCCGCAAGATAGTGTGTAAGAGAGTGAAAGGAGAGTGCGTGGACGTGCAGGGAATGTCTATTTGTGAGTGAGGGACAGCTATATTCCACAGGACTGTTGGGAACTGGCAGACATAATAAAAGCCTTATATGATAATACCTCAACATAATAAAAGCCTTACATGACAAACCTACAGCCAACATCATACTCAATGGGCAAAAACTAAACTCATTTCCCCTGAGAACGGGAACAAGACAGGGATGCCCACTTTCACCATCCTGTTCGACATAGTACTGGAAGTGCTAGCCATAGCGATCAGACAAGAAGAAGAAATAAAAGGCATCCAAATTGGAAAAGAAGAAGTAAAACTGTACTTATTCGCAGATGACATGATACTGTACATAGAAAACCCCAAAGACGCCATCAAAAAACTACTAGACCTAATAAATGAATTCAGCAATGTAGCAGGATACAACATTAACACCCAGAAATCTATGGCCTTTTTATATACCAATAATGAACTCACAGAAAAAGAAATGAAAAAAAAACAATCCCATTTACCATTGCACCAAAAAAAATTAAGATACCTAGGAATAAATTTAAGTAGGGAGGTAAAAGACTTGTACTCGGAAAACTACAGGACATTGGAAAAGGAGATAGAGGAAGACATAAACAAATGGAAGAACATACCATGTTCATGGACTGGTAGAATCAACATCATTAAAATGTCCATACTGCCCAAAGCAATCTACAGATTCAATGCAATCCTTATTAAAATACCAACGGCATATTTCAAAGATCTAGAACAAACTCTCCAAAAATTCATCTGGAATAAAAAAAGATGTCGAATAGCCACAGCAATCCTGAGAAAGAAGAAAAACAAAGTTGGAGAAATCACATTACCAGATATCAAGCTATATTACCAAGCCACTGTTCTCAAAACTGCCTGGTACTGGCACAAGAGCAGATATATAGACCAATGGAACAGAACAGAGAACCCAGAAATCGACCCAAGCCTAATATATGTTCAGTTAATATTTGACAAAGGAGGCAAGAGCATACAATGGAGTCAAGACAGTCTCTTCAATGAATGGTGCTGGGAAATTTGGTCAGATACATGCAAAAAACATGATACTAGATTGCCAACTTACACCATACACAAAAATAAACTCAAAATGGCTAAAGGACTTAAATGTAAGACGGGAAACCATAAAAATCCTACAAGACTCCATAGGCAGAAAAATAGCAGACATATGTCATAGCGATATCTTTACTGACACAGCTCCTAGGGCAGCAGTTCTCAAACTGTGGGTCACGACTCCTTTGGGGGTCAAACGACCCTTTCACAGGGGTCGCCTAAGACCATCGGAAAACACACATATAATTACATACTGTTTTTGTGATTAATCACTATGCTTTCATTATGTTCAATTTGTAACAATGAAAATACATCCTCATATCAGATATTTACATTATGATTCATAACAGTAGCAAAATTAGTTATGAAGTAGCAACGAAAATAATTTTATGGTTGGGGGTCACCACAACATGAGAAACTGTATTAAAGGGTCACGGCATTACGAAGGTTGAGAAGCACTGTCCTAGGGCAATGGAGACTAAGGAGAAAATAAACAAATGGGACTACATCAAAATAAAAGGCTTCTGCACAGCAAAAGAAACCATCAACAAAACAACAAGAAAGTCTACTGCATGAGAGAACATATTTGCCAATGATATTTCCAATAAGGGTTTAATCTCCAAAATTTATGGATAACTCAGACAACTTAACAAAAGGAAGATAAATGATCCAATCAAAAAAAAATGGGCAAAGCATCTAAATAGACACTTTTCGAAAGAGGACATACAGAAGGCCAAGAGACATATGAAAACATGCTCAAAGTCACTAATCATCCACGAGATGCAAATCAAAACAACAATGAGATACCATCTCACACCTGTCAGAATGGCCATCATCAACAAATGACAAGTGCTGGCGAGAATGTGAAGAAAAAGGTACTCTCGTGCACTGCTAGTGGGAATGCAGACTGGTGCAGCCACCATGGAAGACACTATGGAATTTCCTCAAAAAGTTAAAAATGGAACTCCCATTTGACCCAGTAATCCCACTTCTAGGACTATATCCCAAGAAACCAGAAACACCAATCAGAAAGAATATATGCACCCCTATGTTCATAGCAGCAGAATTTACAATAACTAAGATTTGGAAACCACCCAAGTGCCCATCAGCAGATGAGTGGATTAACAAACATCTACACAATGGAATACTATGCCACTTTAAAAAAGAAGGAACTTTTACCATTTGCAATAGCATGGATGGAACTGAAGAGCATTATGCTAAGCAAAATAAGCCAGTCGTAGAAAGATACATATCACATGATCTCACTCATATGTGGGATATAATTATCAACAAGAATAGATCCAGAGACAAATGGTGGGGAGGGGGGGAGGCGGGGGGGAGTTAGAGAGCAACCGAAGGACTTGTATGCATGCATACTAGCATAACCAATGGACACAGACACTGGGGCGGTGGGGGGTGGCCTGGGGTGGGAATCGTTGGAGGGGGGGAGGGGTGGCAATCAGGGAAAAAGGAGACATGTAAAACTTTAGACAATAAATAAAAATTTAAAAAATAGAAGTTTCATTTAGTAGAGATGGTCATAAAACATCTGAAATTATCATTTCTCCACTAAAAGCTGCACTGGTATGTTAAAACGTATCTGGAGACTACAAATAAGAAGAGTGAGGTATCTGGGAACTGTCATTAAAGAACCAGTTTGAGGTATCAGTCACATTCCTCCTGGAGAAGAGAGATCTGAGGGAAGACATGACAGCTGTCATATTATGTGAAGAGCATTCATGTAGAAAAGGTGTCAGTTTCTCCCTTGGTATTTCAGAGGGAAGAGTGAGGAGTCGGGGGAACGATGGGAAAGCTTATTTTTATTTCCATTTTGAAGGAAGAACTTCCCAACAATTAGAACTTTCTAGCAATGAGATGGTCCCTCTCTGAGATGTTAAATTCCCTCATAAGATGGCTTTCAGTGAGAAAAGATGACCAGATGGAATCTTATTATTAGTTGGGGCCAGGTTATAGGGTAGTTACACCACCACAAAATTCAGTAGCTAAATATGGCAAATGTTTACCTTCCCACTCACACTACACATCCAATGTGGAGCAGGAGGGATCTTTGCTCACTGTGGTCCTTCAGTGAGCTAGACATCCGTGATGACCACAAAATGGAAAGGGAAAGATCCTTTTGGAGCCTCTGTTCATAGGTGACAGATCCTTCCTCCTCATATTTCATTAGCCAGAGCATGTCACACCGACACAGCTACTGAAAAGGGTTATGCGCAGAAAGCAGAAAGCCAGCAATATTTAACAGAAATGCACTAATGACAATTATAAACTTCAATGTCTTGATTATACTTGTCTTGACTACTCTGCAGGATGGTTGAGCGGACACAATCCAGTGCATGAAAGGTCTTCATAGGGATGATGTGTAGGGAAATGAATGGTGTGCTGCTGATGTTCTGCACCTTGTTCACTGCTTTTTCACTGGTGACTCACACCCTACCTGGTGCATAGTACAGGACCAATAAATACATGGATAACAGCCATTTTCAGTTGATTTGACTTCTTTCTGGGAAAATGAAATTTGAGTGTAGACATATTTAGGCAAAGGTGACTAGTCTACTATCACTTATTGGGTTATTGAAAAACAGGCTCCTTCATTTAGATGAAAGAGGTATTCAATGATCTCAAAAATCCTTTTTTAACAACAACAAAAATGCTAACTACGCAGCTTCCCCTTGGAGACATAAAAGTACAATGGTTATCCTAAAATAAGGCCCGGAGTTTCATGACTTGTGAAAGAGATTTTATTCCTTCTAATAAACCCCTCTTCTACATACCTAATACTTTGTGGCTTTGCTTTATTACCATGATAGCATAAAACACTTTCTGAATTTTATTTACTGTGTCCCCATTAGCATAGTAACAACATGAAGTAGACAAAATGTTTTGTTCTTGCTGGTAACCCCAGTGGCAAAAGAGTGCTGGCCACCTAGTAGACACCGGTATTTGCTGAATGGGTGTTCTTGGGCCCAATAAGAAATGAGAAAAATTGATAATTATAAAGCCAAATAAAAAACCCAGGCTTTTGACGTAGGTAAACCTATAGCAGAAGAGTTTCTCTGAGCCTCTTTGTGAAACAGAGCCTCCAACCTCAAAACATCAAAAAGTATCCTGGACAAGGAAGCTTCACTCACAAACGCGGCCATTTCATTTGCCGGCGTGAAGGAGGAACCTCACTGGGAAACACAACCCCTTTGAGGAGAAACCTTGTTCCTCACAATAGCAGTTTTCTGCCGCAGTGGCATTTTCCCAACACATTATGCAAAAGCTGGTTAGAGAAGATGCTGAGGACTGTTATTTCCTAATTTGATTCTGCCATTTCCAGTAATGGAAAGCTGCACTCCAGCCATCCATCTTAATAAGTGACAAATGCATTTCATTAAAACTTCCTTAAATAATTTCTTGTGGTTTTAAAAGGAGGGAAAAACAAGAAAGAGTGCTGTTTTGTGCTCCCATGCATGTCAACATTTTGAGAGCCATTAAATGAAGCAAGATCTTGTCTTGGGTTGAAAATTAAGTGGTCAACTGGTGCCAGCTCAGTGTGTTTCTCAAATGCAGTTGCCCACTGAACAAAGGCATGAAAGGTTGTTAGACTGTGATGTCGAATGAGTAATAATAGTAATAGACAAGACTTGACAATTCCTATTGAACTATCTGTCCCTAAATACATTGAAGAATGGAGATAAGCAATTCTGTAAATTGACTCTTTTCAGCTTTGTGGCTCTCTGCAGGTAAACAGGAATATAAAAAATCCAGTATAGTGAAAATAGCATTATGCTGGATTCAGGGGATTTCGATTCTAGTCTTATTTCTACTGCTTAGGAGTTCTGTGACTTGACCAAGTCAACAAATTACTCTCTGTGTCTGTCTTCTCCTTTGTATGGTGAAGATATAATACTTGTCAAAACAACCTAACAATTATTATGAGGATTAAATGAGACAATACTAGTGTAGAAAACAAAACTTACTAAATGATGAAGAAACTATCACCAAAACACCTTTATGAAAGTACAGGCCTTTCTTTCTTTCTTCCTTTCTTTCTTACTTTTCTTTCTTCCTTACTTTATTCTGTTCTTCCTTGCTTTCCACTCCCATATCCCAGTGCTTAGAACTATACGTGGTACACAGGAGGTACTCAATAAATATTGATTAATGGGTATGATTGCTCATTTTATTTGTCACCTTGACTGTGCCACTAAGTACCCAGATATTTGGTGGAATATTATTCTGGGAGTATCTGTGAGGGTGTTTCTAGATGAGATTAACATTTGAAATGATAGACTTAGTAAAACAGATTGTCCTCCCTAATGTGAATGGGCCTCATCCAATCAGTAGAAGACTGGAATAAAACAAAAAGACCTAATATGAGGGAATTTCACCTGGCTTGAGTTGGGACATCAGAGTTCTCTCCCCCTCCAACTGGAACATATACCATCAGCTCTCCTGATTCTCATGTCTTCCGACTGGGAATGGAACTAAGACCACTGGCTCTCCTGGGTCCCTAGCTTGCTGACTGCAGATCTTGGGACTTCTCAGGCTTCATCATTGTGTTAAACAATTCCTTATAATAAATCCTAAATATAGATATCTCTATAGCTATCTCTAATTCCATTTCTACCTGATATACATCCTATTGGTTCTGTTTCTCAGGAAAACCCTGACTAAAATATAATTAATAAAGCACAATAAAATGGACAGTGTTACTAATAATAAGCCATTTGAGTTTACTTGATTTAAGAAGTAGACACAGAGAACTTAAGGTAAATATGACAAGAAAGTTTAATTATAACTCAGGGCATGCCATTTTACACTCAAAATGTAGGCAGGACCCTTAGAGGTTGTGTACTTATGTCAATACTGTTGTGCTACCCTCTTCTGAGCTCATTACATACGTAGCAGTGTATATGCATTATCTCATTTAATCCTTTCAAGGCAATTTCTGCATATGAGAAATATTGGGTCTCAGAAAGTGCAAGTAACTTGCTCAGTGTCAGAGCTGGTGACAGAGCAGTAGAGCCGGGCCTGAGTTCCTAACCACCATGCTACTTCCGCTCAGTTTCCAACTTTGATGGCAACATGACTGCTACATCACTTAAAATACATTGTATCATGAATATTACAAAATCCAAATCATTATGACTTAAACAGAAAGACAGTGTATTGATTCATGCAGAAAAGTGCAATGTAGAGCTGTCTTCAGTGCGGTTTGTCTGACTTGTGTTCCATTTCTCTAGTTCTGCCTTTATCCACGTACTTGCTTCATCTGTGACTGAAGCAAAGTAGTTACCGTGATTCCAACACAATAGCCATGCTCTAGGAGACCCAAAGAAAAGAAAGAAACATGAACCTTCTCTTCTCCAAAACTTGGAGCAGACTAATAAGCTTTACTCTGACTGGACCAACCTGGAAATATCAGAGTAGCCAAGGTATGTCCATGTGCTGATTAGCTTAGGTCTGGGTTATCACCTGGTCCTAGACCAGTGTTGGCGAACCTTCCGAGCTCGGCGTGCCAGCATTTTGAAAATCCATAAATTAACTCTGGTGCCGTGTCACATATAGAATATTTTTGATATTTGCAACCATAGTAGAACAAAGATTGATATTTTTGATATTTATTTTATATATTTAAATGCCATCTAACAAAGAAAAATCAACCAAAAAAAAATGAGTTCATGTGTCAGAGGTTCGCCATCACTGTCCTAGACCAACACCCAGGCAAGGAAGAGGAGATTAGACTGATTGGCTGAGGTGATGCATTCCTCAGCCACAGGAAGGAAGCAGCGTACTATTAGAAGAGGGGAGGGCAGGAGTGGATGCTAGATGAGACACCAACATATGTTCACTAGAACATCCAAACCACTACCCCTCCTCCATCAATGTGTCAGGACACTTTTTTAAGTAGTAAAATAGCCTATACTTTTTTTATTATTATTGATTTCAGAGAGGAAGGGAGGAGGGAAGAAAGACAGAAACATCAATGATGAGACAGAATCATTGATCAGCTGCTTCCTGCACACCCCCTACTGACAGAAATGGAACCATGACTTCCTGGTTCATAGGTTGACATTCAACCACTGAGCCACACTAGCTGGGCCAGCTGGTACACTTTTATTCCTATGAGCCAGCTGTGGTTTGGACATTTAACATCCATCCTCCCCTCCAATCACTCAATAGTCCAAGCAAACATGCAATAAGCATCTTATTTTGTACACGTATCAGTGGATTCAAAGACAAATAAGATATGACTCTTGTCCTCAGAGGACTTCAAGTCTGGTATAACTGGAAATTGAGCATAAAGAGTCCAGAAGGGAAGAGGAGGAAATTGCTGAGTGTGCAATACACAGTCGGAGTTTCATAAGCTTGAACCCTTTCTTCCTCAGGGGAATCAACCTGAAGCATTTAACTTTCCTTTGGAGCTCAGTTTATCATTTTTACTGCTTTCTTTCAGGCCAGTTCCCCATCTCTTCTCTAAGACTTTGAGTCCCAGGGCATGTGTAGTGCTCTGGAGGTCTCCTGACTCACTCTGAGTCTAATCCCAGCCCTTTTCCCCCTTAGTGCATCTCCTTTATTCATGTTTGGCTTGTTTTCCAATCTCCTTTAACTATATACATTGGGGAGGAGCTGTGTTTAAATACTATTATTTGTAGCTTGACCAATGCACAGCCATTGTTCAATACATGCCTATTAACAACAGTAATGATGCTGATAAAGGATTTCAATCCCTGCAGCTATTAATCAAATGCTTTTTGACCAATTCTAAATTCATTTCATCCTGAAGTATCTGCTCTTCTCAATTGCTGTCAAGTTGTTCTATTTGCTTTGTTCTACCCATTGATATGGTGATATTAGAGGCTGAGCCTCTCTTCTTTCTCATTGTTCTATAGATTTTTCAATCCTAAAAGCTTAGCACGTTCACCAAGCCTCATGAGGTTAGGAGGAGTAGGTTTGACTACCTACATTTTTATGGATTAAAAAAAAAAAAGGTACAGAAAGAGGCCACATCTTATCCAAAGCAACAACAGCAGAACCAAGACTATAATTTCAGTTACCAGATATACCTTACCTGCCCTCTTTTGGGACAGGGCTAAGGAATGTACTGCAGGCAGGAAGAGGGAAGGTACTTACTGAGCACTTGCTATGTGTCACACACTTTGTCACATGTCTTCATGTGAACCATAGCATTTATTCCTCACAATGGTCTTAGATATATAGCTATCATCTTCTCATTACCCAAAGAAGAGAGTAAGGTTGAGAATTATTTAACTGACTTGCACAGAGCTAACAACCAGTAGAGCTGGGATTCAAGCCCCGATCACACTCCAAACTCTGCCCTTTCCTGTGTACCCTGATATCTCCCAGTGTCAACCAACCCCTGAATTTAAAAATGCTTAGAAAACCTGTATATGAGAACTGATGGAGATTAGCAGTCTTCATATCCTAATCACATCATTTTGCCATGATGTTCTCTGTTAATGGTTTGTTGAGTGTCTCTGGGGAAGTAGATTGGGTTCTAATCCCATCTCTGCTGTTAACTGGCTAAGTAATCTTGAACAATTCCACTTCTCCAGATACATCCATAAATATTTTTAAACAGCTAGATGGATGGCTAAATTAGTGAATTCTCAATTGAAGGGGCTGTTGGTTTGGCTCTCTGTCCCTGAGAACCCTAAAAGACACTCGGGAGTTTGATCATGACTTAAGAATGAGCTCATACTTAATTTGCTGTTGCCAGTCTACACACACTAGATTAAGAGCGCAGAATTTAGAGTGTCTGCATGCAGTGGAGGAGAGCGAGATAGAAAGCTCACACACTGCTCTGCTGGCTTTCCTTGGCTGGCCCCTGACAATGCCTGAAAATATTAACCTTCATAAGAACAGACTGGAAATGAAATCATAAGCTAAAGTGGGGAAAATAAAAATCCCCTAAGGCCAGGAAAGGAAGAAAGGAGAAAACAAAAGCAATTATAAAATCCTGACACAGGCAGGAAATTCGCCTGCCCAGGAAGAAGCCAAAGGGTTGCTGGAGCATTTGGAGTGGTTAGGAGAAAAGCACTGGATTTAGAAACCTGACACCGAGCTCAAGGTTAACTTTATAGTGACTCCTGGGTGGCTTTCCAGAGGTCACTCACTCCCCCTGCAACTTCCTTTCCCACCTGTAAAATACTGTAACAGACCCATCCCACCTACTTTCCAAAGTTATGCTAAGAGTTCAGCGTGATAAACCAGAACAAGGGCAGGCTACTGCATCCCAGGTGGGTTTCAAATTGCCCTGCACATCATCTTAATTATTCTTTCTCCAGGGAACAATGTAATTGGTATGTAAATATGCTTACTTTCCCTACCTGTACTTTTTTTTAAGGGGTGGTAGTCAACAAACATTTATTGAGAATCTACTATATGTAAACTCTGCAAAGGGATACAAAAGGTGCAAAAGTACTGCTTAACCACCTTAGGGAATGAAAATAACCCACCAAAATTTCCATCCAGTGATTAACAATGAGGCTAGTTTGGAATTTTGGTAGACAGAATAGTGGCCCTCATAAATGGCTATGTCCATCCTAGCCAGTTTTCTCAGTGGTTAGAGCCTTGGCCCATGGACTGCAGTGTCCCATGTTCAATTCCAGTCAAGGGCACATATGTACATACATGAATCGCAGTCTTGATTCCCCGGCCCCAGTAAGGGGGACTTGAGGGAGGCAAGCAATCAATGTGTCTCTCACGTCGATATTTTTCTCTCTCTGTCTCTCTCCATCCCTTCCGTCCTCTCTTTAAAAAAAGCAATGGAAAAAATATCCTTGGGTGAGGATTAACAACAACAACAAAAAATGTCTACGTCCTAAACCCTAGAACCTGTGAATATATAAGATTTTGTAGGAAAGGAGAATTAAGGTTGCTAATCAACTGACCTGGAGATGGGAAGATTACCCTGGATTATATGGGTGGATTATATGGGATTATATGTAACCACAGGGTCCTTTTAAGGGGAAGAGGGAAGCGAAAGGAGAAGAACCAGAGAGATGACTGCATGAGAAAGACTTGGCCTGACATTGCTATCTTTGAAGATGGGAGAATTGGGGCCCCGAGCCAAGAAACATGGCAGTCTTGAGAAGTTAAAAAAGACCAGGTAACAGATTCCCCTGGAGCCTCCAGAAGGAATGCAGCCCTGCTGATACCTTGATTTTAACCGAATGAGACCCATTTTGGATCTCTGACTTCCTGAACTCAAAATAATAAATCAGTGTTGGTGTAGCCACTAAGTCTTCGATAATTTGTTACAGCAGCCAATAATTCAGTTCATTTGTTTGCTTTTGTAATTTGAAGAGCCAATCCTTCTGACTATCTTGCACTTCTTTGCAAGTAAACCTCTTTTCTAAATGTTTCATCTGAGTCTTCCTGGAAAGCAACTGTGTAAGAATTAATTTTCCACCAATGAAATGGTAGCCAAAATATATACTCTCCAGTTATCTATTGCTATTAAAATTTATGGTCCAATTACTTACTACAAATTATCCCACCATGTAGTGGTACAAAATTAAACATTTATTATGCTTGTGGATTCTGTAGGTCAGAAGTTCAGGACGCAGTGGGGATGATTGCCTCTGCTATGATATCTAGGTCCTCAGCTGGAAGACTAGAAGGCTTGAGAGCCTGAGGATTAGAATTATCTGAAGATGATCATATATCTAGTAGTTGATGCTGCTTGTCATCTGGAATATTAGCTGACACTATTGACTGGAGCATCATTATATAACATCTTCATGGCCTGGAGACTTCCTACAATATAGAACTTTTCCCAAATGTATAAGATTCCAGTTGGAATCTTATCATGTGTAGCCTTTTCAGACTGGCTTCTTTCACTAAACAATATGCATTTAAGTTTCTTGCATGTCTTTTTGTAGCTTCATAGCTCATTTATTTTTATCACTAAATAATACTCCATTGTATAGATGTACCACAAGTTGTTTATCCATTCACCTTTTGAAGGACAGCTTAGTTGCTTCCAATTTTTGGAAGTTCTGAATAAAGTGCAGGTTTTCATGGGGACATAAGATTTCAACACATTTGAATAATACCAAGGAGCACAATTACTGGCTCATATGGCAAGACTATGTTTAGCTCTGTAAGAAACTAATGAAGTGTTTTCCAAAGTTAATGTACCACTTTCTATTCCCACCAGAAATAAATGAGAGTTCCTGTTGCCTCACATCCTCACCAGCATTTGGTGTTGCCAGTTTTTTAGATTTTAGCTATTCTAATAGATTTGTAGCAATGTCTTGTTGTTGTTTTAATTTGGAATTCCCCAATGAAATATAACATTGAGCATCTTTTCCTATACTTATTTGCCATATGTATATATTCTTTAGTGAGGTGTTTCAATCCTTTGCCCATTTATTAATTTGTTGTTTGTCTTCTTATTGTTGAGTCTAAAGAGTTCTTTGTATATTTTGAATACAAGTCCTTTATAACATAGGTGTTTTTGCTAGTCTTTAGCTTGTCTTTTTATTCTCTTAACAGAGCAGAAGTTTTAAATTTCAATGAAGTTCAGTTTATCCATTTTTTCTTTCATGGACTGTACATTCGGTGCTACATCTAAAAACTCATCACCAAACCCAAGGTTACCAAGATTTTCTCCTATGTTAACTTCTGGAAGTTTATAGTTTTTCATTTTACATGTAGGCCTATTATCCATTTTGAATAAATTTTTGTAAGGTGTAAGATCAGTTCTAGATTCAATTTTTTCTGGATGTGGATGTCCTGTTGTTCTGATACTATTTGTGGAGAAGACAATTCTTTCTCCATTGAATTGCCTTTACTGTTTTGTCAAAGGTCAGTTGACTGTATTTGTACGAGTCTATTTCTGGGCTCTCTCTTCTGTTCAACTGACCTATTTATCTGTTTTTTCACCAATACCACAATGTCTTTATTACTGTGCCTAAAATCAGTAGTACCAGTTCTCTGACTTTATTCTTCAGAATTGTGTTGACTACTGTGAGTCTTTTGCCTCTCCATATAAACTTTAGAATCAGTTTGTCAATATCCATGAAATAACTTTTGGGATTTTTATCTGGATTTTATTAAATCTACAGATCAAGTTGGGGAGAACTGATATCTTAACAATATTGAGTCACTTTTGGAAAATACAATCTGCCATACTTCATGAGGGCAGGTTTTGTGTACTGTTGTACCCTCAGAACCTACAAGAGCATTTAGCACACAATAGGGTCTCAATAAATACTTTTATTGCATGAACATATGAATCTTTCTAATCAAATGTCCAAATATGCACTGTACATCTTCTAAGTGATCACCCTTCCCCAGGCTCTGAACAAAACGTGTGGGTGTGTTGGGAAAGGAGGGATGGAATGCTATATTAATTTGGACTTCTCTGGGTGCTCTGGTGGAACCTGGAGCCTTAGGCAAGAACCCTTACATTAAGGAGCACAGCATAAGGTAGCTATAATATGTATCCTCAGTCCAAATCTCCTTAGTGGCCTTACCAAATAGGATGCAGGCCTCTTCCTCTCCCTGGCATTTCTATCTTCTATATTAAGACCCCATGTGCCCCAGCTGGAAAGACTTACCGCTATAATCATTCATGAATGTCTGTCCTCCACCCATTATGACCCTTCGGAAATAGAGAGTTCTCTTAGTGGGGACTTTGGTGGTATTAGTCTCTTAATGTCTCTCTATCCTGAAAGAAGTTAAATTTTGTTAGTTTTTAAAAATAATACCGGCCCAGCCAGCATGGTGGCTCAGTGGTTGAGCATCAATCTATGAACCAGGAGGTCACAGTTCAATTCTTGGTCAGGCCATATGCCCAGGTTGCAGGCTCAATCTCCAGTGTGGTGTATGTAGGAGGCAGCTGATCAATGATTCTCTCTTATCGTTGATGTTTCTATCTCTCTCTCCCTTTTCTTTCTTCTCTGAAATCAATAAAAATATATTTTTAAAAAGCAAATACAAATAATTTCAGAGATAGGCCCTTAAATGTCTCCTTCTGTGAGTCTGAAATGTCTTTAATATTGTCAGTATAATCTAACAAAACTACACGTGTTTTCTTCCTTCCAAACACTGTATAAACCAACCTGTCTCATCAACCCAGAGGCTGAAAGTACCCTGTAATACTCTTTCAAACTCAGTTTCATCACTAGTACATAGTGTTCCCCATATCAGCTGTGACTCCTGCGACTTCATGCCCATCTCCACCCACCAGTTTTCCAATAGGGAAACAGCTATTTTCTCAAAACCAATTGGTCCCACTGCTAGGGCAGTAATCAATCTGTGGGCAGATTATGTTCTGCACTGGGATTCTTAGCAGTTGTAGATGAGGTTCCCATGTGTGGCAGGTATAACTTTTATTCTACAACATGGAACATTAGAAATTTCACATTATTTTTATCTCCTGAAATAAAATCTAATCTTTTCTGAGTCTCCATCCCACTGGGTTAGTAGCAAATGTAACTTTAGTCGCTATTGGAACATACTTTCCTCACTCAGGATTGGCAAAGTCCCAGGGACATACCATAGTGTGTGTCATTTAGTAATGGCTCTCTGGCCCATGGCCCATCACTAATATGGTCATTGTATAAGCCCACGAAAGCCCACAGAGGTGAGCATCTCCTCTGGACTGGGTTCATGGCCAAGTCTGAGTGTCCAGGGTGCCAAGTCTAGCCTCCTTGGGCACTTAAGGAATCATTCTCTCCTGAGATCCTGCTATTCCCTGAAGTACATTCACGGGCCAGGTACTGGTGCCTACTACCCTAAGAACCTGAAAAGTTTTTTCCCCTCCTGGTCTTATGGAATGTCCTAAAAACCCTCTATTTTCTATGGCAGCCTCAATGTCCTGAGTCTCTCAGATGCCACACACTTGCCTCTATCTTCTTCCCTTCTCTTGAACTTTCCCCTATGGAGCTTAGACTTCGGCAAAAACAAAAACCAGGAGAGCCACTGTCTCATGGGGAGCTGGGAACTTTTGTGGCACCATGCTGTGTCTTTCCTGATAGCACTTATCACATTTTTCCCTAATGTCTACATCCTGGGCTAGTCAGTGAGCATGGGAGGGAGAGGGGGGGTTGATTCCATGCTTGTCTTATTTCCTGCTGTATTTTTAGCACCTGGTACATCTCATATCAGGTGCTTAATAAATATTGACTGAATTCATAAATGTAACAAAATCTGTGAGGCAAGAGGCCCCCATGGCACAGTCACCACCCCTTCACTGTGTGTTAAAAGAAGAAAAACATTGCAGTGGTCCATCTAGCTGTATCTCTCACACCTCATGCCCCAAGGAATCTGGAAATAGATCAAATGTAAGAGAGCAAAACTGAATTTTGTATCTGTTTCGGGGCGGGGGTGGGGGGGCAGGTCTTACTATATTATTTGCAAATAACTTTGCTAATGCTGGGAAAACTGCAAGCCATCTTTACAGGAGGGACAACTACCTCTTCCATTGATTCAGTCATATTTATGGGGATCTCAGTTGGGGCTATTGCTGTGTGTGTGCTCAGATTGTCTATGAGGCTTTTAGCCATTTGGAAAGTATAATAAACTCCTCTCCATTCCCATCTGCACAAGCCCATGCTGTAGTCATTCTCCTCTGTGAGCCCTACCTGCTGTCATGAGACTTCTCCTCCCTGCAATTGGAGGAAATGAGCAAATCAACCCTGAGCACCCTTCAGGTGGCTCTGTGACCTTGCATTCCTCCCAGTGACCTTTCTCATGTTGTTCTTTGCATGGGCAATTCCAGCCATTACATTAGCAACACGCAATTACACCTTCAAGGTAGATTCAAGTTCAGGCTCTGCTAGGATATAAATATCTTAATGAGGTGACAGCCATGCAAAACTTCTGAGTGGTGTAAATCAGGGCTCTGAGAGATTGCAAAGACATGTTGGCAGGTTCATGCCCCAGACAAAGAATGAAAAAGGAGAAGAGGGGAGAAAGGAAGAGGGGGAAAGGAAGGAAGGGGTCCTTTCTCTGATATTGCTGGTGGTAGCATGCAGCAGTGTTTTAAAAAGTGATTGTCTAGCTGATTTGGCTACAAACCACATGATTATCTCAATAGGTGCAGAAAAAGCATTTGACAAAATCTGAAAAATTTACCCCTAATATCAGAAACAAGTCAAGAATGTGCACCTTTGCCACCTGTATTCAACATTGCATTGGACATTATAGCTAAGGCAATGAGGCAGGGGAAAAAAAGAAAAGAAAAGCAAGCATCCTGATTAGAGAGGAAGAAGAATAACCATCTCTATCTGCAGATGACATGATCGATCACATATATATGTTTTAAAATGCTAAGAAATACACACACATACATACAAACTATGAGAACTAATTAACAGCAAGGTTGCACAATACAAGATCAACATATAAACATCAATTGTACGCCCTAACCGGTTTGGCTCAGTGGATAGAGTGTCAGCCTGCAGACTCAAGGGTCCCAGGTTCGATTCCGGTCAAGGGCATGTACCTTGGTTGCAGGCACATCCCCAGTAGGGAGTGTGCAGGAGGCAGCTAATCGATGTTTCTCTCTCATCGATGTTTCTAACTCTCTATCCCTCTTCCTTCCTCTCTGTAAAAAAATCAATAAAATATATTAAACATCAATGTACTAGCAATAACCTGAAAATGAAGTTAAGAAAATAATTACATTTACAATATAATCAAAAAGAATAAAATACTTAGGAATAAATTTAAACAGAAGAGTGCAAGACTTGTATATTAAAAACTACAAAATACCATTGAAAGACATTTTTTGAAAACCTAAATAGAAGAATATCCTGTGTTCGTAGATTGGAAGACATATTATTACTAAGATGGCAACACTTTCCAAACTTATCTACAAATTTAACACAATCCCTATCAAAATCCCAGCTGGCTTTTTTGTGGAATTTGAAAAGCTGACCCTAAAATTCCTATACATATGTAGGGAACCCAAAATAGCCCAAATAATCTTGACTCACTTCTCAATTTTAATACTAAACTACAGCAATCAAAATCTTATCGTACTGGCATAAGAATAGACAAATTCTATCTAATAAAAGAGAAACATGGTAATTAGCCATACCTCCACTACCCTTCCCATTGGCTAATCAGGGCAATATGCAAATTAACTGCCAGCCAAGATGGCGGCCGGCAGCCAGGCAGCTTGAAGCGAACATGAGGCTTGCTTGCTTCAGTGACAGAGGAAACCAACGTTCCCCGCCTGCCACTACCGGCCTCTGAGCTTGCAGTTTGAAACATTGTTAGAAATATAGAAGCTAAACAAAACCCCAGAAACCTGCTTTCAGCCAGCCGGGATCTCAGAGCTGGAGTTGAAACAGTGTTTCGATTATAGAACCCAAACAAACCAGATACCTGATTTCAGCAGCCGAGGCCTAAGAGCTGGAGCCAAGCCTCAGAGCTAAAGCTGGCCCAGAATAAAAAAAGAAAAAGAAAAAAAGGAGCGGTTGGGAGCTTCAGTCACCCGCCAGCCTGAAAACAGCCCTCAGCCCCTCACCCAAACTGGCCAGGCACCCCAGTGGGGACCCCCACCCTGAAGGGTGTGTGACCAATTGCAAACAGCCATCATCCCCTCATCCAGGCTGGCCAGGCACCCAAGCGGGACCCCAACCCTGATCCAGGAGAGCCGGCCCCCACCCGTGCACCAGACCTCTATCCTATACAGTAAAAGGGTAATATGCCTCCCAGCACCAGGATCAGCAGAGCCGCGAGGCCTCCCGGCACCGGGATCAGCGTGACAGGGGGCAGCGCCCAAACCCCCTGATCGCCCCGCGGCTCTGTGTGTGACGGGGGCGGGGCCACAACCTCCCTATCTGCCCTGCTCTGCTCGTGACAGGGGAAGGCGCCCCAACCCCCTTATCAGCCCTGCTCTGTGCCTGATAGGGGGGAGCTCCCCAACCCCCTGATCGGCCCTGCTCTGTGTGTGACAGGGTGCGGCGCCCCAACTCCCCCCCACAGGCGCTGCTCTGTGTGTGACGGGGTAGAGCCATAACCTCCCCATCGGCCCTGCCCTGAGTGTGACAGGGTGCGGCGCCCCTACCCCCTGATCCACCCTGATCTGTGTGTGACAGGGGGCGGTGCCCCAACTCCCCTATCGGCCCTACTCTGTGAGTGACGGGGGGGAGCTCCCCAACCTCCTGATTGACCCTGCTCTGTGCGTGACAAGGTATGGAGCCCCAACCCCCCTGATAGGCCCTGCTCTGTGCGTGACAGGGGGTGGCGCCGCAACCTCCCCATCAACCCTGCCTTGAGTGTGACAGGGGGTAGTGCCCCAACCCCCCAATCGGCCCTACCCTGAGCGTGACTGAGGGTGGAATCACAACCTCCTGATCCGCCCTGCTCTGTGCATGACACGGGGCGGCACCCCAACTCCCCAATCGGCCCTGCTCTGAGCCTGACCAGGGGCTGCACCTAGGTATTGGGCCTGCCCTCTGCCACCTGGGAGCAGGCCTAAGCCAGCAGGTCATTATCTCCTGAGGAGTCCCAGACTGCGAGAGGGCATAGGCCGTGCTGAGGAACCCCCCCTCCCCCCTGAGTGCACAAATTTTTGTGCACCGGGCCTCTAGTCTATAATAATAAAGGCATAATATGCTAATTACACCGTACATCCTTCCAGAGGAAGCCGGGGCTGCGGAAAGAGGCAGCCTCCACCACTGCGAGGGATGAATCCAGGCAGCCACCATGGCTGCAAAGGCCTACTCTTGCACAAATTTTGTGTGTCGGGCCTCTAGTAGATTAATAAAATAGAATTGAGAATCCAGAAATAAACCACTTATAATTCATTCATTTTTTATAAGGGGGCCAAGACAATTCAATGGAGAAAAAAGTAGTCTTCTCAACAGACAGTGCAGGGTGGGGGAAGGAGAAGCAACTGGATATCAACATGCAAAAGAATGAAGGTGCACCTCTATCCCACACTTTATATAAAAGTTACCTTAAAATGGATAAAAAAAATCTAAATGTAATAACCAAAATTATAAAACTCTTAGAATAAAACATAGGTGTAAGTCTTCATGACTTTGGATTAGGCAAATGTAACTTTTTAGATATGATACCAAAAGCACAAGCAACCAAAGAAGTAATAGAGAAACTAAAATTAATAACTACATTAAAATTAATAACTTTGGTAGTTCTAAGGATAATATCAATGAAGCAAAAAGAGAAAAATCCACAGAATTGAAGAAAATATTTTCAAATCATATCTGATAAGGATCTAGAATCCAGAATATGTATAGAACTCTTACAACTCAACAATATAAAAACAACCTAATTAAAATGTGAAAAGGAATTGCATAGGTATTTCTACAAAAAAAAAAGACATAAATGCCAATAAGCACAAGAAAATATATTCAACATGATTAGGCATCAGAGAAATACAAACATAAATTATAATGAGATACCACTTCACATCCACAAAGATAGTTATTCTTAAAGTAATAATAGTACTGTTGGAGATATGGAGAAACTGGAACCCTATATTGCTGGTAAGAAAATAAAATGGTATAGTCACTTTGGAAAACAGGTTGACAGTTCCTCAAAAAGTTAAACATAAACATCATATAACCAAGTAATTCCACTCCTAGGTATTTACCCAAGAGAAATGAAAACATGTCTACACAGAACTGGTACATGAATGTTTATAGGAGCTTTACTCATAATGGCCCAAAAGTAAAACCAATCAAATGTTCACCACTGATGAATGGATAAACAAAAGTGGACTATCTACTTAACAAACTATTATTATTCAGCTACAACATGGATGAACCTTGAAAACATTATGCTAAGTGAAAGACGTCAGTAAAAAAGAGGACCACATACTATATGATTCCATTTATATGAAATGTCCAAAATAGGCAAGTCTACAGAGATAGAAACTAGATGAGCAGTTTCCAGGGGTTGGGGTTGGGAGCTGCTAATGAGTGAGGGGTTTATTTGGGGAGTCATTAAAATGTTCTGGAATGAGATAGACCTTCCCAGGTCATCCACACTTGATCTACTACACTTAGATGAATGAAGGGCTTCCACTTTATGCTCTTTTATGCCTCTTACATATGTCACTCATTATATTTACTACATTGAATTTTAATAATCTGTCATAGTTTTCAAGCTTCATGAAGAGAAAGCACACGTCATAGTCATCAAAACTCCCTGCACAGGTCCTGACGCAAGGAGGCACCAATAGGTAGTGTGTAGCCTGAAGGAATGAACACAACCAGAGCCAGTACAATGGTTATACACAGTCCTGACTAGAGCACACAAGTGAGTAAGGAAATAAGAGGAATTCATTGGTTGAGGTAGATTTAAAATCCAGAGCAAGCTTCAAAGTGTAATGTAAGCTTCAGGTGCAGCTAGATCTAGGTGCTCAGTAATATCACCAGGAAGCTATTTATGGTTTTCTTGAGACTCACAGAATACTTTCTTTCTCCATATTTGAGCAAGGGCTCTGTACCTGACATTCAATGGGCCAAAATGACTTGCCCTTCTCAGAACCAATTGTCAAGGCTTTCTCTGATTAGAAGACCTGGGCTATGTGCTCATTTCTAGAGCGAGGGCCTGAGGTCAGCCACTCCCAAACACCACACTGGCAAGAGTAGGGGAACAGTGGTTAACAAAAGGAAAGTGGAGGTTTTCTTACCAGAAGAGAGTATATGAAGGCTGGACAGGCAGAAACAACAGTCATCCATGACAGGAACTCTTAGCTTATTCGCTCTTTAGGACAAACTCTGTGCTTCCTCTGTAGTTGCCTATAGATCCTGCAAATTGCTCCCAGTGGCCACCTATGCCAGGCTGTTGACTGACCATTAGGTGGGACATCATAGATAGCACCAGCAGTGAGTGAGTCTGTCAGCACACGCACAAGGCAAGCATCACAGAACAGGTGGAGGCTCTGACTGGGAAACACTTTGCAGCATGCTGAGTATTTGGATTAATGGCTTTCAGGGTTGCCATATTTCAAATGTAAATCAAACATTCATTGGTGATAGATGTCAAGGAGAAAAAGTATACTTTGAGGGTAATCATCCATGTATTCCCACTCATCTGTCATGGGAGCAGCTGAATTCCAATCCCATAAAATAGGGTCTCAAACAATAATAATCATATTTGTAATTTCTCACTTATGTAGTGCTTTAGCATTTGCTAAGTCTTCCCATGTGCTATTCATTTTAGCTTTAAGTAACACACCTGTGCAAGTGGGAATTTGTTATCCCCATTTTACAGATGAGGAATATGAGACTCCAGATGTTAAGTGACTTATCTATGGGTGACAGAGCAGGGGTTAGAAACCACGCCATCTGATGACAAAGCTATAGCTTTCATCAAGATACCACGCTGCCTCCTCACCCCTTTCCTTATTAGTCCCCCTAAAACACAGCAATAACATAAGTTGAAGGCTTTTCCAGTTGCCATACCTTTTCATACACATGAATTCATTTTATTTTGACAACAACCTGGGAGATAAATATTACCCATTTTATTTTTTATGAGTCCTTGCAGATCAAGACTTGTGACTATGAAGTAGACTAGAGGGGTGGCCCAGAGATAGAAGGTATTGCTTGAGCGGTTGCTGCTTTCCTAAAAATTCCTTTACTGTGTCCAGCTTCCCTTGAGAGACCCCGATGAATGCCAAGTCCTGGCAGTTTCTGATCATTAATCAAATGCACAGCACGATCACACAGAAACTTTCCTCCTCAAGCGTTCTCTCAAAATGAATCTGTTCTTTCATTTCTATTTAAGTACTCAGCCATCATTCTCACAGATAATTGTCTATTTGTACAAACCAAATTTCTCGCCGTTTAAAATTTTCATCAGTCCTGCAGATGATAGGCCCCTCTTCACAAGTGTATCTGACCTTCATGAATCCTTAAGTGTCAGCAGAGAGCTCTTATTCTTGACCCATTTACGCTTCCTTTTACATGTCAATTGTCTCATTTGAATGTTGTTTAAACTCACAGAGAATTGGGTATGAGTTCTTTGCTCTTAAAAATGGCCAATCATCTTCCACAATCATGAAATCAAGCACTTACCTTCCCTGTGGCTTCAGACCGAATAACTCGCTGACCTTGGAGGCACCGCAGCTACAAGATCAGATGCACTGCTGTGTGACTCTACTATGACCATTCCTGAATCAACACACAACAAGGAAGACATTCTCCTTACTTCATATCATGTTATATTAACTTTTTATGTCATAGAATGCTGGGGTTGGAAAGAACTGACTATAATGCAACCTTTCCTATCTCTAGATCAGCAGTTCTCAACCTGTGGGTTGCGACCCCTTTGGGGGTCGAATGACCCTTTCACAGTGGTCGCCTAAGGCCATGGGAAAACACATATATAATCACATATTGTTTTGTGATTAATCACTATGCTTTAATTATGTTCAATTTGTAACAATGAAATTGGGGGTCACCACAACATGAGGAACTGTATTAAAGGGTCGTGGCATTAGGAAGGTTGACAACCACTGCTCTAGATGAAGAAACTAAGATTCCCTTGAAGTATATAATAGAAAATTTGGTTGAAGGGTATAAAAAAAGGCCTCCTGTAATAAAATAACTGATAGGATCCTTCTTCTTTGGGTGCTCTTGGAAAATAAAATTTAGTGATAACTTGGTCTATTTTTTAAATATATTTTATTGATTTTTTACAGAGAGAACGGGAGAGGATAGAGAGTTAGAAACATCAATCAGCTGCCTCGTGCACACCCCCTACTGGGGATGTGCCTGCAACCAAGGTACATGCCCTTGACCAGAATCGAACCTGGGACCCTTCAGTCTGCAGGCCGACGCTTTATCCACTGAGCCAAACAAGTTAGGGCAACTTGGTCTATTTTAAGCTCTAGGTAATGTTAACGTAAAAAAACACATTGAAACCTGTAAAGAATTTTTGTGAGTTTATTTGAGCCAAACTGTCGACATATGCCAGGAAGCAGAACCTCAACGAATTGAGATAATGCCCTGAGAATGGCGGGTTACATCTGTATTTATGCATTGCAATCAAAGGAAAGGTATGTAGGTGGGTTACATGAAATCCATTGGTGATAAGACTAGAGAGGTGAGAGAAAGCAAAGGGGGGAAACCCCTGGGAATGGATAAAAGTAAAATGATAGACACATACTTAAGTGGGTACAGGAACAATTAATATGATAATAATGAAGGAATTTGTGGTATCTGTCCTGGCGCCCAGCACATTAGGTAGTGCCCCAAGGGGTACAGAAAAAGGGAAGTTACAAGTTACCCAGACTTGTATGTTATTCAAAGGTATGTTATTATAGATGCAAAAAGACAGATAGACTCAGTTAAGGTAAAGATTGACCTTGTCAGTGATGATAATGGCCTAGGACACAAGTACCCACCATAACTGCTTTTAGTTAAAGTTTAATGTCAGACCATCCTTTGTGGTTACTTTAGGTCTCTGAGTTTGCAAGACCGCCATGCAGGCCTCCCCTGAGCTAGTCAGGTTAGCCTGTGGTCCCTTTCGTCCACAGTCCCCATGTCTTTTGCACATTCTCACACTAATTTCTTCTTTACTAGTGCAGTAATCTGTTTTAATGAGATATATATTCAGTAATATTCTCTTCTATTTTTTATGTATTAGAAAAAGCTCTAGGCCTGGACTCATCAAATCTGGATTCTAGTCCTGGCTCAGCCACAACCAATCTTGGGAAACCAGAAAGCCTTTATGAGTCTCCACAATCCTGATCTCTAAAATGAGGTAATATACCCATCACCATGAAATTATTGTGCCATCAGAGGAGCTCATATATGTAGGTGGAAGATCCCAGTGCTGCGACCACCACCACCATTTCTAGAGGATTGCTTTACACTAGGGGAGGATAATGCTGTGCCTGAGAATTTGTTTGATCCAAAGGTAAAATGTTCTGAGCCTTTGACAGTCTTTCTCTTTAGAGCAATAGATCTGGGACATATGTCAGGATAAACAAAGAACTGATATGGCACTCTTTCTGCTCCTAGTAGCACAATGTATGCAGATGACATTGTAGGAAATAAGTACAGATTGTAAGGTCAAAGACAAATATAAACAGGGTGCTGAAATAGAAAATGATAAATTATGAAGCACCTACCATGATGTGATGGTCAGAGAATGTTTGAATGATATTTAAGCTAACACCTGAAGGATGAGAAGGAGCCAGTTACCTCAAGACAATGAAAGAACACACATTCCAAGAAGAGGGAATAATATGTACAACGGTATGACAAAGTTTATTGTGCTCTGAGAACCAAAAGAAGTGTGTGGTCTATAGGAAAACATGATATGAGATGAGGCTAGAAGGATAGGTAAAGGTAGATCCTGCAAGGCCTTGTGGGCCATGGTGAGAAATGTGGACAGGGAACCTCTAAAAAGTTTTCAGTATGGGAAAGACTGGTTGCTTTTCATTTGAAGAACATCACCTGGCCACTGTGAAGTAAAATAGGAAACTATTGTATCGTCCAGAAGATAGATGATGGTGGTGGCCTAGACTAGGGAAGGGTCCATGGAGATAGAGAGATGTGTAGACTTCTTATATGATATGGCTTTCAGCATGTTTCATCTGCGGAATCTGAAAAAAATCCAAATGAAGCCATCAGGTAGGCTGGAGCTGAGGAGAGAGGCCCAAGCTGAGAGTTATAAATTTGGAGTCATCAGCTTGTTGATGAAGTTTTAAACTAAGGGAATAGAGGATATCCACCAGGGAGAGACAGCCCAAGACCAAGCCCTATACATACCTATATGAAGAAATCAGGAGGAGCAGGAGCTAATGGGGGGTGGGGGGAGGCATTGAGAAGGACAGCCAGGGAGATAGAAAGGAAATCAGGAGAGTTTCAGACCACAGACACCAAGAATAAGAGATTTTTTAGTATGAATGGCTGTTAAGTCTTAATATTTCTGTTCTTATGATAGCTTTAACAAAAGAGAGTCTAAATAAATGTTAGTTTTCTAAGTTAAAACCTTTTCATCAAAACAATTGCTCTCTATTTGTGGGATTTAAGTATTAGCCTACATACAAGATGCTTAGGAGAAGGCGGAACTATGATAATGAAAGAACATCCTATATAATAAAAGGCTAATATGCAAATTGTCCCCATGGGCAGGAGTTCAACTGACCAGGAGTTAGATGTGCACTGACCACCGGGGGGTGGTGCAGAACATGGCAGGCATTGGTGATGCGGTGCTGGCGGCAGGCGGCAGTGGAAGTGCTGCCAGGTCTGATGGGCCCTGATGAGAGTGGGACCACAGTAGGATGGTGGAGCAGGTGAGCAGGTGGTGCCAGGCCAAAGTGGGTGCGAGTGGGGGCCCCAATCGCCCCGCCAGTCACCCCACAGATCAGCCCTGATCGCCGACCAGGCCTAGGTACTCTACCTGTGCAAGAATTTGGTGCACTTGGCCTCTAGTCATATATAAAGCCATATCTACTTTGTTTATAAGTGAAATTTCTATTGCTAGGAGAGCCCTTAGAAATAATCTCATGCCCTTGCTGGTTTGGCTCAGTGGATAGAGTGTTGGCCTGTGGACTGAAGGGTCCCGGTTCGATTCCAGTCAAGGGCATATGCCTGGGTTGTGGGCTCAATCCCCAGTAGAGGGCATGCAGGAGGCAGTCAATCAATGATTCTTCTCATCATTGATATTTCTATCTCTTTCTCACTCTCACTTCCTCTCTGAAATCAATAAAAATATATTGAAAAAAAAGGAAAAGAAATCATCTCGTGTCCTGCCTTATAGTCAGGCCAGCCTAGTGACAACAATAATGAGTATCATATGACAAAGTCTCTTGGGAGCTCATTATGTCGCAGTCTGTGGTCACTCTGGGCAGAGCCAGCCATCTGAGCTTTTACAAGCCCTCCAGATGAGTCTGCTACATGCCCCAGTTTGAGAACCACTGTATTACAAGAGCTTTCCAGCCTGTTATTCCCTTCCTAGCTAATTGGTAATGCAATGCACACCCTGGAAGAAATAAATCAAATCTGATGTAGATAATCAGGCATAGCCTGCAAGTCTTGGCAACCAAGAGTGAGAGAACAAAGGGATCCATGCAAGAATTTATGCAAGGGCCTCTGGGGGAAACCATGGAGATAACAGAGCAGCCAAGGATCTGACGTGGTTGACCATAGTCACTGGATTGTAAACCCTTCTTAAGGATTCTCCATCTCAGTAATGCTACGAGCCTGAAGATTATGGCCAAATGGAAATTCATTAAATTGTAAATCACCTTCCCCACCTGGGCTAAGACAAGCCCTGGAAGAATTAATTAAAGTTTGATGGCACCTGCACCTGTCACTGTTGCATACCTCACTCAATAAGGTCACAGAATACAGATTATTCACCCCAAATATGGCCACTCCTCCAGAGCTAGCTCCTAGTGGAAAGTAGGAAAGAGTGAGGCAGCTCACTCACAGCAAAATGTTTCCACGAGTAGCAAGGATGCTGGGCTGGAAGCCTGGTCCTATCTCTCCCAGTAACATACTGCATGTCCATGGGCAAACTGCTTCTATTCTAGCACCCATTTCCTCAACTGGAAAATGAGATATTTCCAGTGTATCTCAAACTTTAGCAGAAAGAAAATCACCTCGAAAAGGAATCAACCATCCTAGTATTCCCAGGACTGAGGGAAGCCTTGGGACATCAGAGTTTCAGCACTAAAACCAGGAAAGTCCCAGGCAAATCAAAATGAGTTGGCCATTTTGGAGGGCTTCTTAAAACAGAGTGCTGGACCCCATCCCAGAGCGGTGCATTTCTAATAAGCTCCGGGATGTACTGTTATAGGCTAGACCAGCCGTGGGCAAACTATGGCCCGCGGGCCGGATCCGGCCCATTTGAAATGAATAAAACTAAAAAAAAAAAAAAAAAAAAAAAAAAAGACCGTACCCTTTTATGTAATGATGTTTACTTTGAATTTATATTAGTTCACACAAACACTCCATCCATGCTTTTGTTCCGGCCCTCCGGTCCAGTTTAAGAACCCATTGTGGCCCTCGAGTCAAAAAGTTTGCCCACCCCTGGACTAGACTGTGGCTCCTCAATGCCTTTTTGCAGACCAGTTGCATTAGACATACCTAAGGAGCTGGTTAAAATACAGATTCTTAGGTTCCAGCACCAGAGAGTCTTATTCAAATGGGTTGAAGCTGGGTCCAGAAATATGTGTTTTTAACAAGCTTCTTGGGTGATGCCCTGCAAAGTTTGAGAACCACTGAACCAGATCATCTAGCAGGTTCCTTGCAATTCAAACATTCTATTGCATTCTCAGTGTCTAATTCCATCCCCATTTAGTAAAAGCTCCCACAAGTTGATTTCTTGTGCTTGGATCAGTCATGCCTGGCATCAGGCATTTCAATTTTTGCCATGAGCAAATGCAGCTGTTAGCAGCAGCAAGGGATCCCTGGGAGACAGGAGTGCACATCCAGAGTGGGCGAACACAGGCGCTTACTCATGGATGCAGCTCTCACTTGCCCTGGGGGAAACTCTAGCTTGCGTCAAGAAACTCCAGCGAGCTCGTCACTGGGGCCTCATTGGGGATGAGTGTGCCTTGGTCTGCGTGTGTCATGCCAGGTGAAGTCAGACTCTGGCAAAGAGGGAGCATTAAGTACTTCCTGTACACGAGGCCTGGCAGTCCTGCTGGCAGTCATAACCCAGCAGACTACAAGCAACCCCTGGTTGCTTGCTCTGAAGAGTCCCTACTGGAGAGCAGCATGACCTCCACCCCAGCCCTGCAACTGAGGCTGTGGGCTCAAAGAGGCAGTGTTGCCACCTCCTGGCCCTGGCTTAGGCAGGGCCACAGCAATCTTTACAGATGGATCTAAAACCTCAAATCAGGAATACTGGAGTATTTGATCTCGAAAAGACCCCAGAGATAATCCAACCCCTTCCCCGCACTGTGCAGGAGAGAAAACTGAGCTGGCAGGTTCTCCCCACATCAGTATGTGGCAGAGCCAGAGTCAAGTTCCCCAGAACCTTGCTGATTTCCTGCTTCTTTAAGACAAATCACTATGTCTACTAACCTTGGCCACACAAGAAGGTGGGGTTTGTAGCGGTATCTTAGCAAAAAGAGAGGGCTGGCTGCTATTTGGTGCTGTGCCCACCTACTTCCTCCACGCATAACCCTCCATTGGCGAGAAGCAACGACACTGGCCAGGAAAGAGCAATAGTTGCTTCCAAAGGGGAGAAGGAAACGCTCCACAAATACATACTTTCAAATAGTAATCTCCAAAGCAAATAAGCATCATATGGGGAAAGGTCCCTACTTCCTATACAAGCCATGTGGAGTGTATAGTTTCTTTCTTCTTTTTAAAATAATGCCTCTACTTATTATTATTATTATTATTATTATTATTATTATTAATTTCAGAGAGGAAGGGAGAGGGAGAGAAAAATAGAAACATCAATGATGAGAGAGAATCATTGATTGGCTGCTTCTTGCATGTCTCCTACTTGGGACCAAACCACAACATGGACATGTGCCCTGACTGGGAATCAAACCGTGACCTCCTGGTTCATAGGTCAATGCTCAACCACAATGAGCAACAATGAGCAGGCTCTTCTTCTTTAAAAGTTGTTTGGGACAGCCCTAACTGGTTTTGCTCAGTGGCTAGAGCTTCAGCCTGTGGACTGAAGGGTCCCAGGTTCGATTCCAGTCAAGGGCACATACCAGGGTTGCGGGCTCAATCCCCAGTAGGGGGCATGCAGAAGGCAGCTGATCAATGATTCTCTGTTATCACTGATGTTTCTATCTCTTTCTCCCTTCCTCTCTGAAATCAATAAATATATATATTTTTTAAAAAAGTTGTTTGGGACCATGGAAAACTCCTCCATATTAGGAATCCCCATCTGGAAAGATGGCATGTGCCCAGGAGAACTGTTTAAAGACCAAGGCATGGGGACAGGTGAAATAAAAGAGAAGAAAAGGAGAAGGTAAAGCGAGAAGAAGGAAAAGCAAAAGGATGGACAGATGCAACTACTGGGTACCAACCTGGGCCAAAGACTGCTAACCCTTGCTTCAATAAAACTCTCACTCATTCATTCATTTAGTAAACATTTTGGATGCCTACTTTGCCCAAGGCATCCTGCCTGACCCCAGAATAGACACATTTAATCCTGCTTTTAAGAACATATGAGGGAAAATATGCAGAAAATAAACCTTACCAAGCAACTATAATACAAAGTAGAAGGTACTGGGTATTATGGTAAGAAAGACAGTACTGTGGGAGCCCAGAGGAGGAAGAAGGGGTGTCCAGTTAGGGGAGAGGAATTAAAGAAGAAGATGTCATTTCACCAAATCATGGGAAGAATGGCAGCATGCAAAGATGAAATTGAGGGCATTTCAGAAGGAAAAAAGGAAAAGCATGAGCTAAAAAAAGGAGGGAAAGTAGGTGTGGGAAACATAGTGGTTCCTTCTGGCTGAAATGCAAGATGCAAGAAGTGTAGACAATAGGAAGAAAAAGTATGAGTGGACAAGTCAAGAGGAGAATGGTAAAGCAAACTTGAATGCTAAGTTAGCTCAACTCTATAGACAAGAGAGAGTCCCTGCAGGTTCCTAAACAAGAGAGGAACACTGTCAGAACGGTACCTGAGGACAATTAATCTGGCTTTTAAAAAGAACTAAAAAAACAGAGACAGAATCTTAGAGAGCAGGCTGACAGCAGTCAGGTTGGGGAGGGGGTCAGTTAGGGGATGAGGAGGGATTGAGCAAAACAGAAAAAAAATGAGAAAGTATGGACATGGATAACAGTGTGGTGATCATGGGGGCGGGGGGAGGTGGAGGAGGGTATGGGGAGATAAATGGTGATGGACTGAGACTTGACTTGAGGTGGTAAACACACAATACAGTGTACAGATGTTTTGTAGAATTGTGCACCTGAAACCTGTATAATTTTGTTAACCCCAGTCACCCCAATAAATTTAATAAAAAAGGGGAAAAATAAAATTAATTCGGAAGAAGAGTGAAAGAGCACTCCATTGTGAATACGGCTGTGTGAGGAAGAAAAGGCCATGAGCTCATATAAATAGGGGTCCCGCATCCACTGGGATTTTACTTTGCAATTCAACTGAAATAACCTAACAATATGTCCCAGTGTTCATATTGCTGGGATTGTAATCACCAGTTACTGCTTCCTGTGCACTCATTGCCAGGTTTTCTTCTCCTTTATGAGCTGCCGTAGAGAACAATAATAATATCCTCTGCTTCCTACTCTCCTCCATTCTGTCCTACTGTCTGAACAATGTATTCGACTTTGCTCCTGGCTGTATAAGGATGATGTTTATGATTACTACTCACCATCAAAGTCAAAAGCAGCTGTGCTGAATCTTTGGAGTATTTGCGAGCAACAGCTGGAGTATTTGCAAGGAGGGTGGGCTAATGGTCACTCCTAAGGATAGAAACCCAGGGTTCCCATGCTAGGATGAAAAGCCTTGTTCAAACACATATAAGTGCGTGCTGGACTTCTCTGACTTCATCCCTTAGAACAATTAGAGCAATTAACAAGCACCTCAGAATTAGAGAGAGAAGATAAAGGAAGCCTCACCATTGCTGATGGTGGGGTCTCCTCCCAGAACCAGTGATTCATCAAAAAAACTCACCAAATATCTAAGCTTTAATTTTAAATGACTATATCCCCATGTTCACATCAAGGTAATCAAATCCAGTATATTGGAAATATTTTTCAGTCTTTTCTAGACTGGTGTTTTGTTGGTTGTTGTGTTTTCAATTTTAAATAAATAAGAGTTCTTACCATGGCAATTTTTTTTATTTCCTTTGCTTTGCAGCCTGATTAATGATAGGCTCAGCTCCACAAAGAGCCAAGGGGAGGGAAGAAAATAAATGTGAAGGCTCAGCCATTTCAGGTCTATTCAGGGAGATTCAACGCCCTCCACTGCTCCTGGAGATGGCACAGCCTCACACCTGGAATGGGCAGAGAGGGGTGGGGGTAAGGAGGGCGGCAGGTACAGGATAAACCCGAATCTGTAGCTGAGCTAATTATCCTTTCCGGCCTAGGCTAGAACCCAACTTGAAAACACAAATGGAGATCACAAGGATTCCACAAACCTCAAACCCTCTTTTGTAGGTAAACTTCCCCAAAAAGCTCCCCCAAGTTATGTACGACCTAAAAGGCATGGGTATCACTGGTACCAGGGGGCTCAGGGAAGGGCGTGAAACTTCTCTACATGAGACAATAATAATAAGGATTTCTAAAATAAAAGGCAGAGAAGAGCTTGAGGGAGAGAGGGGAGCTGAGGCCAGGGCAGTGGCCAGAGGCTAAGACAGAATTCACCTTCCCCACCCTGCCCCCATCCCTCAGCTTCCCACCAAGCCTCAGATCTGTGGCAAAATTACTAACTAATACAACACCTTTGTATAAGTAGAATGTCCAAGTGTGTAATAAAGCTTCATTTTACACCTAGCCATTTCGGGGCAGCTTAAGACCGTGAGTGGGCCCGAGAGAATCTACAGAATTGTGTGGACAGACTTGGCCTTCCCTGGGTTAGTATAAACTCCCCAGCTGAAATCGGTGTTGTATTACTGTTGTTGCAATAAGAAATTAGCATAGCAATTTAGGAACATTTCATTCAAATAGTTAAAAATCTCAAAGAACTAGATTAAACCATGGAGAATTTTGATACCTCACCGTGGCATTCTGTACCATTTTCTGGTGAACACACAATGGTAGGGACACCTGATCTGGACATGGCAGAATCGGAAGCCTCTTGTCCATCCTGAGCCTAATATTAAAATCCAGGTGGGGCAAGGATGGGCGCATCTATTTCTGGGTCTAAAATGGTAAAGGGGACAGAGCTTCTGCAGCGGGGGTTGGGGAAGATTAAACCTATTTCAAGAGGAAACTGAACTAAATTTCCCTGGCAGGTTAGTTTTATGTTGCACCTGTTCACAGGCTTCCTTACTTCTGCCTCAGTGGCATTTTGCATATTTTTTACTCATGGTGCCTTGCAATAGTTTAGCTTCCAATAGGTTGCTTTCTGGCATTTCTCCTAACCTAATTAGGTATCTGCCTACGCCAAGGGAATGATACTGTGTCTGGCTGAAGTTGCCTTTCCAGGACCATTAGCCTGCCCAAAGCATGTCAAGTCCAGTGATGGTGGACATCACTTACACAGCTCGACAATGAAGGCCCCAACCTTTCATCTTTGCCTGATGTCTACAGTCGATTCGACTTCATTTGGAGAACATTATCCATGGTACTGCTTGGCAAATTATTTATCTGTTGGGTTATTGTAGTAAACTTGTAAGCAGATGGGGCTTTAGATTTTCCATCCTGTCTCAAAGAAAAATGAACAAGGAGCATAAGGCACCTAAAGTCCCTCATCCATCATCGCCCGCTAGCAGGTGCTCTGCTTCTGCTGTTTGCGCTTCGCACCTTTACGCATCTCCTGCATTTCTCTCCTCTATTCTGCTACAAGGGAGAGATGAGAAACAACAGCTCCTCTGATGTCAGCAACACCCAGATGTTGGCCCACTCCTCTTCCTGTGTAGCCATGTGTTCTACCCTCTCCTGGTTTCCTTTAGAGAACTTCAGCACTGGCATACTTAAAAACCCTAGCTTCTGCTTTCCACTGACTTTTCGCCTCCTGTCCTCAATCCTGACCTCACTTTCAAAGCTCCTTAGTGCTTGGCTCTGAAAAACCTAAATTCCCTTATTTCCATCAGGGTCTGTCTGTACTGAATTGCTAATTAACTTCTGGCTCTCCAAGTTACAGAGCTCATTTGCTGACTCACAAGAGACAACCAAAGGAAACCCTTCATTAGCATTCCTGAGCTGCTCATTAGCCACTGGGAGAATCTTAGGAAGGAAAGATAACTCTACTTGGATTAATGTCACTTTATCACCACAAGAATTCATTGGTCAGCTCCTAAGGCAGTGGTTCTCAACCTTCTGGCCCTTTAAATACAGTTCCTCATGTTGTGACCCAACCATAAAATTATTTTCGTTGCTACTTCATAACTGTAAAATGTTGCTACTGTTATGAATCGTAATGTAAATATCTGATATGCAGGAGGGTCTTAGGCGAGCCCTGTGAAAGGGTCCTTCGACCGCCAAAGGGGTCGCGGCCCACAGGTTGAGAACCGCTGTCCTAAGGGCTCAGCACTGTAGGGGGAGTGTCAAATTGGTGCAAGGCAAACCCCTACCCTCAAGGGGATGGGGGCAAGATACACAGCATTAAACAGCTAATATACAATACACAAGAATAATATACAACATTAAGATCAAATATCTTTTAATGTGATTTTCCAATTTAATAGAAAAACATAATCCATTTGATAAGTGAGGAAAAAATCATCTGATGAACATCAATTCATGATTTTTTTTAAAAACCTACTTATTAATCACTAGCAGAAGGAAACCTTCATCTGATAAAAGATGGCTACCTAAAATCCTATAGCAAACATTGCATTTAATTGTGAATTGTTCAAAGTTTTCCCTCTGAGACACAGAACAAAATCAGGATGCTTACTCTTATCACTTTATAATTTTTATTAGATAAATTGGATATTCACATGGAAAAAAACTAACCCCTATCTCCCACCATCCATAGAAATCAATTCCAGGTGGATTATAGATCTAAACATTAAAAGCAAAACAACAAAGCTTCCAGATAATGGTAAACAAAAAAAAGCCAGCCTTGAAAGAGTACATACTATATGATTCCATTTACATAAGATTAAAATACAGGCACAATAAATCTGTGGCATCGCAGGTAAGTCTTCCACAGTGCTGGTCAAGTCCACTTCTAGAGATGGGTAGTGGCTCATAAGTGTGTTCACTGAAAGGCATACCAAAGAAGGGGGGCATGGGAGCAGTCCGCCCCAGCAGGGATGACTATTTTATCACTGACACTGTTTAGAATAGCCAATGCATGACAATAATTAAAAGCAGAATGACTGCTTTTCTCTTGTCTTTAAATTCTCTACAGACCGTAAACCAACCTTATTGCCTGAAACTGTGGTGGACTGCCCATGGTCCATGCCCCATCCTCCTATCCTCCCTCAGAGGCGCCAGGGCCAAGGCCCATGCACAGAAGCTTAGGCAAAGGAATGTGGTGTTGGGGAGAAACTGGTGCCTGATGCTTCCGTCTAGCACAGTGGTTCTCAACCTTCCTAATGCCGCGTGCGACCCTTTAATACAGTTCCTCATGTTGTGGTGACCCCCAATTTCATTGTTACAAACTGAACATAATTAAAGTATAGTGATTAATCACAAAAAACAATATGTAATTATATATGTGTTTTCCAATGGTCTTAGACGACCCCTGTGAAAGGGTCCTTCGACCCCCAAAGGGGTCGCGACCCACAGGTTGAGAACCGCTGGTCTAGTAGGATTTGAGCTCACGCAGAAGGCAAAAAGGCCTTGGAGCCTGGAGCTAAGGACATTGGTGAAATAACTGGTGCTGAAATCAGGACAGACCAAGGGAAAGGGTCAATTTGAGGGGGAGTAGTACTGCAACAGAAGTGAACTAGATAGAGCATCAGGTCCCTGCCAACCTCCGGTACTGTCTTCTTTGGGAGTAAAGGACCTAGCAAAAGGACATAACGGTAAACAAGAAAAGGGAAACCCACCGAGCCACAGTGTTTCAAACCCGCAGGGTAAATTAATAACAATAAGTCTAATCCGCATGGCACTTTATCGTTTTCAAAGTGCATTTAAATATAACATTTTGTCTTATTTCTTGAGCCGCTTTGTAGAGTTCACAGAAACTATGTTATTCCTTTTTTCTCATAATAAAATAATAAATGCTTGTTAACGAAATTAGGAAAATAAAGAAAAGGGGGAAACTACCTACAGATTTTCATGCTTAAGATTTTTAACTCAGACTTCATGCTCTATGAATTTGTTTTGTTGGGATTTTCCCTCTGTATTAAGTTGTAATCATATCAAATATACAAATTTGGATAGCAGGGTTAATTATACTCATTATAAAGATAAATAATCTGAGACTCAGATAAATTAAATAATTTCCCCCCAAAAAAGGGCTAAGTAAAAAAGCTGAGTCTAGAACCTACAAATTCTAACACTGTTCTCTTTTTTTGATGAATTTGAGAAAAAAGGAGAATCTCTCACTTCTTTGTCAGCCTACACAAATCATTTCCTCTCTCATCTATCCTTCCTGTCAGGAAAAAACACAAAATTTCAACCAAGAAAAGAGCTACGAAGCTGCTGCTGGAGATGAGATCACAGGCAGTTGCGGATGGGGAATGAGGGAAGTTGCAGCTGGTTTCTCCCTCTGGACAGTGCTTGAGTCAGGGACCCGGCAGAAAACAGATGGCCCCTTCTAAAGTGGGTAAGAAAGCAAGTTTAATGAAGGCACTGTTTACAAAAGTAAGAAAAGAGCTAAGAGAGCTTGCCCAAAAAATGGCAAAGCATCCTGGGTCTAGAAACATTGGAATTGGAAGCTGCACATAGCTGGGGCTTCAGGGAAGAAACTCAGTCTTACCCAAACCATTGCCAGCAGAGAAAGAGCTGGGGAATAAGCACCCATCTCTCCTCCTATGCTCTGAATTCCTGCCATTGTCTCCAAGGCAATGAAATCAACCAAAAGTCAGAGGGCAAAGGGACTGGATAAAGCCACCTAGGGACAGCATGGAGAAGGGAGGAAACAGCATCTGGAGAGCAAAAAAGGATATCCAGGATGGACTTGCTTATTTCCTTACTATTGGAGGCCAAATAGAAGCTGTTCCTGTTCCTGAAATAATTTACAGGAATGACACATAACAATGCAGAACTACTAAATGGGTTTATAGCAGGAACAGGCAACCTATAGCCTGTGGACCAAATCCAGCTCAAGGCCTGTTGTTTTGTAAATTAAATTTTATAGGAACATCCCCACATGCATTTGTTTATGTATTATCTAAGGGACTACTTTCAAGTTACACAACCAAGTTGAGTTGTTACAACAGACACTGTCTGGCTTACAAAGCTTAAAATACTTACTATCTGGCCCGTTACAGAAAAAGTCTGTTGACTTTCCTTTTTCTATTCCACTAGAGGCCTGGTGCACGACATTTGTGCACTCAGGGGGTCCCTCAACCCAGCCTGTGCCCTCTTGCAGTCCGGGACCTCTCGGGGGATGTCCGACTGATGGCCTAGGCCTGCTCCCCGGCGGGACATCCTTAGCACTGCTGCAGAGGCAGGAGAGGCTCCCGCCACCACCATTGCGCTCACCAGCCATGAGCCCAGCTCAGGGCTTCTGGCTGAGCGTCGCTCCCCCTATGGGAATGCACTGACCACCAGGGGGCAGCTCCTGCATTGAGCGTCTGCCCCTTGGTGGTCAGTGCTCATCATAGCGACAGGTCGTTCTGCTGTTCAGTCGATTTGCATATTAGCCTTTTATTATATAGGATAAGAATAACATTCATTTAACATTCACTCTACAACTACTTATGCAATGTTTATTATGTGCCAGATACTGTTTTAGATATTAGGATACAGTAGTAAACTAAACAAACAAAAAACTGTCCCTGTAGTACTTGCAGAGGCAGAGAGATTCTAAACAAAATAAATAAGTAAATTATAACAAATTTAAAAATTGATAAATGCTATAAAAAAAGAGGTGACAGGAGAGGTTGCAATATAATGCATGTTATGTTTTACCTAAATCACCTCATTGAACTCCAAAAAAGGCAATAAGTAGTATTGCAATAAGGCAATACTACCTCTCAGATGAAAAGGAAAATGAACTCATAAAATGGCCCAGGACCACATGGCTAATCAATGCTTTATTTTTATTTAAATCTACATTTATCTGCTCCAAAGTCCCGTTTGTATAACAACTATGCCAACTCCTGAAAATGAGGGCACTGAATCATAAAAGTAAAGTGACTTCTGATAAGTTTTCTCTTTTGATGATAAATGATAGCCAAAGCTAGTTATCTCCATCGTCCTTAAGGTTCACAATGAGGAGGAGAACCAAGATGGCGGCATAGGTTAACGCCGGAGTTTGCTGCTTTGAACAACTACTTCAAAAGTGAAACCAAAAAACGGAAGGGACATCACCCAGAGCCACAGGAACGCTGGCTGAGTGGAAGTCCTACAACTAGGAGGAAAGAGAAACGCATACGGACACTCAGAGGAGGCGCAGTGCTGAAGTCAAATTCTGAGGTGCGGAGTGCGCGGAGCGGGCTGGCGGCGGAGGGTGCGGTTGTTGTTTTCAATCGGGAGGGAGTCTCAGACTCTGAGCACCAGATCCGGGCGAGTCTTTAGGGACCCAGACTCAAACGGGAGAAGCGGGACTGTCTGGCTTCGGTCAGAGCGAGTGCAGCTTTCTCTCCGAGCTTTGCAGCGGGTGCTGGGACTCAGAGAGGCAGAGCCCCTTGGGACAGGACTGAGAGCCACCATAACTGCTCTCTCCGGCCCACCCTGTTGATCCTGTGCGACCCGCCCCGCCCAAGCCCTGCACAGAGGCCTTTGCCAGATAGCCTCAGGCAAAGGCTAGATTAGCACCTCCCTAGAGGACAGAAGTTCTCTCACAGCTGACACAGCTGATTCTCATAGCCACTTGGCCTGGAGGTCAAACCCTCCCTGGAATTAGCTACAACAATCAAGATTTATCTATAAGACTGTGAACAAAGACCACTAGGGGGTGCACCAAGGAAGCATAACAAAATGCGGAGACAAAGAAACAGGACAAAATTGTCAATGGAAGAAATAGAGTTCAGAACCACACTTTTAAGGTCTCTCAAGAACTGTTTAGAAGCTGCTGATAAACTTAATGAGATCTACACGAAAACTAATAAGACCCTTGATCTTATATTGGGGAACCAACTAGAAATTAAGCACACACAGACTGAAATAACGAATATTATACAGACGCCCGACAGCAGACCAGAGGAGCGCAAGAATCAAGTCAATGATTTGAAATGCGAGGAAGCAAAAAACATCCAACCGGAAAAGCAAAATGAAAAAAGAATCCAAAAATGCGAGGATAGTGTAAGGAGCCTCTGGGACAGCTTCAAGCGTACCAACATCAGAATTATAGGGGTGCCAGAAGATGAGAGAGAGCAAGATATTGAAAACCTATTTGAAGAAATAATGACAGAAAACTTCCCCCACCTGGTGGAAGAAATGGACTTACAGGTCCAAGAAGCGCGGAGAACCCCAAACAAAAGGAATCCAAAGAGGACCACACCAAGACACATCATCATTAAAATGCCAAGAGCAAAAGATAAAGAGAGAATCTTAAAAACAGCAAGAGAAAGTAACTCAGTTACCTACAAGGGAATACCCATACGACTGTCAGCTGATTTCTCAACAGAAACTTTGCAGGCCAGAAGGGAGTGGCAAGAAATATTCAAAGTGATGAATACCAAGAACCTACAACCAAGATTACTTTATCCAGCAAAGCTATCATTCAGAATTGAAGGTCAGATAAAGAGCTTCACAGATAAGGAAAAGCTAAAGGAGTTCATCACCACCAAACCAGGATTATATGAAATGCTGAAAGGTATCCTTTAAGAAGAGGAAGAGGAAGAAAAAGGTAAAGATACAAATTAAGAACAACAAATATGCATCTATCAACAAGTGAATCTAAGAATCAAGTGAATAAATAATCTGATGAACAGAATGGACTGTTGATTATAATAGAATCAGGGACATAGAAAGGGAATGGACTGATTATTCTTGGGGGGGAAAGGGGTGTGGGAGATGTGGGAAGAGACTGGACAAAAATCGTGCACCTATGGATGAGGACAGTGGGTGGGGAGTGAGGGCGGAGGGTGGGGCGGGAACTGGGAGGAGGGGAGTTATGGGGGGGGAAAAAAAAGGAACAAATGTAATAATATGAACAATAAAGATTTAATTTAAAAAAAAAAAAAAAGGTTCACAATGAGTTACCAGCCAAGCCAGGCTTAGAACTCAGATCTTCTGAAGCCAACCCCAGACATTTAATCTACAGTAATCAAACTGAATTCTTAGTGGGAAATGTTTGAGGAGTTGATTGGAATTGAAAAAAGTTAAACAAGAATGTGAAGTAGAAAAAGCAAAGGAACACTTTTGACACAATAAATTGGGTTGCTTAGTGGTATAATTAAGCAAGTGAACATAGAATGACAATGCTACTAAATACATATGTCTCCAAAGACAGAATGAGGAATCTAACAATGTCATAGCTATTTGCTTACCAAAGTCAGTCAGTTGACAATATCTGTCATCAGTTTTTCATTGTCCAAAGGCCAGGTTACAATTACTTTGACATCAAGGATATAGGTCTGGGTTGTGGAGAAGATGGATAAATATCTGGGATGTATTACAACAAAAAGTAATTTTTATGTCCCTTTCAAGATGGCAGCTTCTCTTGATTTTGGATGGTATGGCCTAGGGACCACTTAGTAGGAAGCCTGGTCATAAAGAGTCTGTCACTGATTCTCCCTTCAGTTAATGAAGTCCCTAGGCTAAGAAAGCTACTTAATTTCAGTGCCAAGTATTGGTACCTTATCCTGATTGTAGTGATTCAACAGCCCCCAGTGAGGATGAATCACAGGAAGAGTTAGAGAGCTGAATGTGGCCCTGGAGTCCAGGCAGTCATCATGGTCAGGGACATCACCTGGCATTTACATCAGCCAAGTAGTTGGGCCCTGGGAACAAATATCACCAGCATCATCCCATCTGGTCACCATCATTCTAGCCGTGGCTGTTTGGTCCTTGCCCTCAAAGCTAGGACACACCAAGGTTGGGATTGCTCTTTGGACACATAAAGAAAGGAATAATTCCAGGGACCAAGTAGAGTCATGAAATAAATGTATGTCCCTGAAAGCCCTCCAAATATTCTAATCCAAGAAGGAGAGCCAAAGCTTCTATTTAAAAAGCTGAATTAAATATTAAGTGACAAAAGAAATGACATAAAGGGTCTCTAGATAACAGGGTTTATAGAGAATACAAGGGAACAGGATGAGATCTTTATAACATGGTGTATCTTGCCAGGGCAGAGGCAGTTTCTTAAAGGAGCTGTACCAAGCCAGACAACAGCCACACTCCCCTGGCACTTGTAATAGTTATCTCCATAATAGACTTCTTAAAGATGCTGCCCCAACCACAGGCCAGGAGTGGACACCTGATCCCAGGTGCTTCAACCCCCCAAAATCCAATAACCACCAATACCAAGTAAGGCCAAGCAGAGACTTAGTCAATCAGCCATGAAGAACCAAGCTGGGGTGGGGATATTTAGGTGAAGAGGATCCAGGTTGGAGGCCAGGTTGGACTCTGTAGAAACAGAGGCTCAGCAGGGCAGAGAAAGTTCCATGCAGCTCCAGAGGCAGAGAACAGAACAGGCTGACAGCATTAGGCTCCTCTGGGCCCAGTGAGAAACCCAAGGGCCATTTATCAGGGGTTCCCCTAGGACTTAAGCTTGTTTGAATGAGTTTCTCTTCCTTGACATGGAACAATTCTGGACTCAGGATGGAGTTGCACATGCTAAGCCCCAAGTCAGCAAACCAAAACTTAACTAAGTTTCTATGCTTGGCTCTCTCACAAAAGGCAAACCCAGGTCAACGGATCAGCACAAGTTACCTGCCCTGCTTAAAAGCTTCCCCCTTGCTCCATATAAAGAAAGTAGCCTTGCTTTAACCACTCAACAAATGCCCCAGTGTAACTTTCTTGTTCCTGCTCACTTTGGTCTATGAAAATCTCTCACCTTGTATAGCTCTTCAGTGCTCCTTTCTGGCTGCTAGTCTGGATGCTTCCCCAGTTGCTAAATAAAAGCCACTAGACCAGTAAATTGTTTGTGGAAATTTGCTTTTAACAGTCCTCTGCTATCCTTTGCAGAGTTTTACAGATAAGGGGAAGAAATTGTCTTCTTTTGGGGAAGAGAAATAACAGAAGTATACCACAAGAACTCCTGTCCTGGGTTCATAAACAGGTTCTGAACTATTCCACAACGTGACTTTGAGCCAGTCATAACCCCTCTCCTGGTATCGGTTTCCTCATTAATTTAAAGAGCAATTGTTTCCAGCCTGAAGTCCATGAACTCATCCTAGAAGTCCTTGCAGGTAATAATAGGGTTTCATAATATCACATATCACCAAAATCCTAATAGAAACCATACATTTCTCCAATAAAAGGATGCAGAGGCCACCGCTTTCTGTGTACAGCATTCCACAAAACGGCTCTGTGCACCTGGCTGCTGCCCTCATCAGCCTCGTGAGCTCTTTGAAGGGAATGGCTGTGTCTAATGCACACCATATGAGTAATGAGAACACTCTGCCAGATAAGTTCCCAGAAGCACAGGTGAATGCTAAAACTATTGTATCTGCAAGTTGGAAATGACCTCAGGAAGTGGCCTCAGACACCGCCTGAGACGCTCATTAGGGAAACCATGGGTTCACTTCCTTCATTCATCAAATGAGAGGCACGGTTGCTTTCTAGCTTTGTGTTTGGGTTTCCTATTGCTGTGTAACAAACTTCCACAAACTTAGCATCGCAAACCAGACCCACAGTTCTGCAGGTCAGAAATCCAGGCCAGCATGGGTGAGTCCTCTACTCAGGGTATCAAAAGCTGAAATCAAGTTTCAGCCAGAGAAAACTCTGCTTTTACTTTTTAAAACCTTTGTTGTTGAAAGTATTACATTGATCTCTTCTAGCCCACCCCCACCCATTGCCTCTGTCTTTCACTACCCTATTGTCTATGTCCAGGGGTTATGCATATATACATTCAAGTTCTTTGGTTGATATCTTCCTACCCATCCACCCAACCCCGCCTTCCCTCTAAGATTCAACAGCCTGTTCCATGCTTCTGTGTCTCTGGATCCAAAAGAGCCCATGTGATTAGGTAAGGCCCACACAAATAATCTCCTTATCTAAAGATCAACTGACTAGTACTTAATTATATCTGCAAAACCCATTTTGCTATATAAGATACATAATCACAAGAGTAACAAGAGGGATGAAGGTTTGGGGAGCTACCTTAAAATTCTGCTGCCATCCTCTGTCATGGTTATTATTTCAATACTAGAGGCCCGGTGCACAAAAATTTGTGCACTGGGGGGGGGGGGGGGTCCCTCAGCCCAGTCTGTGCCCTCTCGCAGTCTGGGATCCCTCAGGAGATAACGACCTGCTGGCTTAGGCCTGCTCCTGGGTGGCAGAGGGCAGGCCCAATCCCTAGGTGCAGCCCCTGGTCGGGCTCAGAGCAGGGCTGATTGGGGAGTTGGGGCACCGCCCCGTCATGCACAGAGCAGGGCAGATAGGGAGGTTGTGGCCCCGCCCCCTGTCACACACAGAGCCGCAGGGTGATCAGGGGGTTTGGGCACTGCCCCCTGTCACACTGATCCCGGTGCCGGTCCCGGTGCTGGGAGGCATATTACCCTTTTACTATATAGGATAGAGGCCTAGTGCACGGGTGGGGCCCGGCTGGTTTGCCCTGAAGGGTGTCCTGGATCAGGGTGGGGGTCCCCACTGGGGTGCCTGGCCAGCCTGAGTGAGGGGATGATGGCTGTTTGCAGCTGGTCACACACCCTTCAGGGTGGGGGTCCCCACTGGGGTACCTGGCCAGTCTGGGTGAGGGGCTGAGGGCTGTTTTCAGGCTGGTGGGTGACTGAAGCTCCCAACTGCTCCTTTTTTTCTTTTTTTTTATTCTGGGCCAGCTTTAGCTCTGACTCCAGCTCTGAGGCCTCTGCTGCTGAAAGCAGGTATCTGGTTTGTTTGGGTTCTATAATTGAAACACTGTATCAACTCCAGCTCTGAGATCCCAGCTCACTGAAAGCAGGTTTCTGGGGTTTTGTTTAGCTTCTATATTTGTAACAATGTTTCAAACTGCAAGCTCAGAGGCCGGCAAGGCAGGCGGGGAACGTTGGATTCCTCCGTCACTGAAGCAAGCAAACCTCATGTTAACTTCAAGCTGCCTGGCTGCCGGCCGCCATCTTGGCTGGCAGTTAATTTGCATATCTCGCTGATTAGCCAATGGGAAGGGTAGCGGATGTACGTTAATTACCATGTTTCTCTTTTATTAGATAGGACTAGAGGCCTGTTGCATGAACTCACTCACCAGTGGGATCCCTTGGCCTGGCCTGTGGGATCAAGCCGAAACCAGCTCTTTGACATCCCCCAAGGGGTCCCAGATTGCGAGAGGGTACAGGCTAGGCCGAGGGACCCCACCAGTGCACAATCAGGGCCAGGGAGGGACATGGGAGGTTGGCCAGCTGGGAGGGACCACGGGAGGGCTCCAGGGCGTGTCCAGCCCATCTTGCTCAGTCCCAATCGGCCAGACCCCAGCAGCATGCTCACCTACCAGTCAGAATGTCTTCCCCCTGGTGGTCAGTGCACATCCTAGTGACTGGTTGACCGATCAACTGTCTGCCTCCTGGTGGTCAGTGCACATCATAGAGAGCAGTTGGGTGGCCTTAGCATATCATTAGTATATTACGCTTTGATTGGTTGAACGGCAGGTCAGATGACCGGACACTTAGCATATTAGGCTTTTATTACATAGGACTAGAGGCCCGATGCACAAAATTCATGCAAGGGGCTTGGCTTTGTCCAAAAGGTCATCCGGAAGGATATCTGGCCTAATTAGCATATTATGCTTTTATTATTATAGATATTTTTATCCTTCTTTCAGCATTTTCTCACCTATTACATGTGAGTGAAAATATCAACCTCTTAAATTTCATTTGGCCTTACCATCATTATGGAGTAATATCAGCATTTTAAGCACAGTGAACATTAGTTGTTAAATTAGTATAAAGTATCATTACTTGAAAGTAAAAGGAAAAAGAAGCATCTCTAAATTTTATGAAAAATAGATTTCTATCCTACTAAGCTCTTGAATAACAATAACAACAATGAGAAGCCCTCTCACTAAAGATTTTGGAATTAGACTTTTATATATATATATTTTATTGATTTTTTACAGAGAGGAAGGGAGAGGGATAGAGAGTTAGGAACATCGATGAGAGAGAAACATCAATCAGCTACCTCATGCACACCCTCCACTGGGGATGTGCCTGCAACCAATATACATGCCCTTGACCAGAATTGAACCTGGAACCCTTCAGTCTGCAGGCTGACGCTCTATACACTGAGCCAAACTGGTCAGGGCGGAATTAGATTTTTTAAAGTATTTTCTGCAGAACATGAATCTTGCCAGGATCCCCTAACAAAGAGGCTCCATTGTCAAACTGATTTTTAAAATGCTGCATCACAAATCCTAGACCTCTTCCCACCCTACCTCTCCACCCCTGTGGTAACTTCTAATGCACTATAACGTACCAAAATGTGAAAAACTGCAGTTAATGAATATATTTTGGTCACAATCCCTCTCATCTCTTATTTTTAAAATTTGTTCATACCTTTTTCAACTAGATCATATGCCCCATGATAGCGCAGATTTTGTTTGGTTCCCTGCTGTAACCCTAGTCCTGTACACAGTCGTGGTTTAACAAATGGTTATTGAGAAAATAAATAAACCAGCATTCCAGTGAACACATATTAGGAACTGCTAATCTAGAATCATTACGTATGAGCTAGTCCAGACAACTAAGGCTAGTCTCTTTCAAAGATGAAAAAGAATAGTGACTTGAACTCCATTAATGTTGTTTTCACTGAAACTGACTTCCAAACCAGCAAAAGCAGAGCAAAGTTGTTCACAAGACCAAGAGTCCAAGTGAATTAGTGGAGCTCTCCATGGGCACCCAAAGTGAGGTGGTTTGTGCAGCCCTCACAGACTCAGGTTGAAGAAAGCTTCTCAAACTTAAATGTGCATACATATTCTGATTAAGTGGGTCTGGGGTGGGGATTGAGATTCTGTATGTCTAACAAGACTCAGGTGACAGGATGCTGGTGGTCCATGGACTGCACTTTAAGAAGCAAGTGGTAGAGAATCCATGGCATTAAGGGTTGCCAGCACTCACATATCCATTCTATAGCTATGTAAGGAAATTCTTGTTGCACCTCAGTGACACATACTGTCTTCTATTTGTTTTCTGGTCCCACAGTAGACCTGGCCAGGACCCACCACAGTCATGGAAACAAACTTAGTGTTGTGCTTAGCAAAATAATACTTATTCCTGTAATGTATATCTTCTACAGTATTTTTTGTTGTTTGCTTTTATTTACTTGCAATTTATCTTTACTGTTTAAAGTATTATAAATGTCCCCTCCCCACCCGCCCCCCCTTGACCGTCTTCACCCTGCTCCCACCCCCTCCCCAGTCATGGTTTTAATAGTTGCATGCTATTCCACTGTATAAACATACAATAGTTACTGAGTAAAATCCCTAGTGACAGATTGTTTATAATTTTTCATTATTACATACAAAAGTGAGATAAAAAACCTACAGCTTAAACTTTGACCATGCACTTAATTAATTTTTCCTTAGGATAAAATCCTGGAAGTGGAAATACTTTATTTAAAGTTATGCCTTTGGGGGGAGTGTTTGTTTTTTACTTCTTGTTTTCTCTTCATTTCTGGATCCAAATGTCACAATTGTTATAAAAGTGTGTGTGTGTAAGACAGGGAATAAGATAGAAAGTGAGAGAAAGAAAAAGACTAAAAGAAGTCAAAACAAAAACTGTTATATCTCATTAGCATTAGTTCAACTCCTGCTTTATTCCAACTTTTCTTTGCTCAAATCAAAAAGTTTACTATTTCTTCTCACTGTTGAGCCCTGGACCTCTAGAAGATTCTCTAAAAATAATCTATCAGCCCTAGCTGGTTTTGCTCAGTGGATAGAGCGTCGGCCTGTGGACCAAAGGTTCCAGGGTTCAATTCCAGTCAAGGGCACATACCTTGGTTGCTAAAAGCAACCAATTGATGTGTTTCTCTCACATCGATGTTTCTCTCTGTCTTTCCCTCTCTCTTCCACTCTCCCTGAAAATCAATGGGAAAATATCCTTGGGCGAGAATTAACAAAAAATAAAATTAAAAATAATTAAAAATAATCAATCACAAAGTAGCCAAAATATTGGCATTCAATAAGGAACATTCACATTCTCATCATTTGCTCTCCAGAAGCTTAAGAGGTGGCCATCTGTAGTAACAGATGAGAATCATTCTCTTCATCAACACATTAAACCAGGGCATGGGGGGAAGCGGGGCACTATAGAATCTACAAAACTGCAGATAAACAAGCATGTACATTTTTCTGGGAAGAACTCTACACAAAAATTTCAGACATTTTTTGTGACATAAACGAAGGTATTTTTTAATGTTTCTTAAAATAATCATGTCTGAATTTAAGTTTTTACTCCACTTTATTCCAATGCCACCAGGATAGCTTTGCACAACTCCATAAAAGAGCTTATACACACAAGTATTGAAAGTCTTGTAAATTAGCCACAAAAATTCATGCCACCACATACTGCCACCATAAAGGAGGGAAAGCAAGTAGAGCTAAAATAGCCATTTGTGTAAGGAGCTTTCTGTAATATTTTAAATAATTTATTGAAGTATGAATGACCTACAATTCACCCACTTTGAGTTTGTAGTTTAAAAAGTCCCCTTATACCTATCTGCAGTCAATCACTGGCACTGGAATACTAGGCAACCACTGACCTAGTTTCTGCAACCATAGTTTTGCCTTTTCCAGAAGCCCATCAAAATGGAATTATACAGTATGGAGTCTTTAGTGTGTATGTCTTTTATTTACCACTAGAGGCCCAGTGCACAAAATCTGTGCACTGGGGGCGGGGGGGGGGGGGGCGGAGGTGGTCCCTGAACCCAGCCTGCACCCTCTCCAATCTGGAACCCCTCGAGGGATGTCCGACTGCCGGTTTAGGCCCGATCCCTGCTAAACTGCCAGTTGAACATCTCTCTCACAATCCAGGACTGCTGGCTTCCGACCGCTTGCCTGCCTGCCTGCCTGATCACCCCCTAACCACTCCCCTGACAGCCTGATTGACGCTTAACTGCTCCCCTGCTGGTCTGATTGCCCCCAACTGCCCTCCCCTACCAGCCTGGTCACCTCCAACTTCCCTCCCCTGCTGGCCTGATCACTCCCAACTGCCCTCCCGTGCATGCCTGGTTGCCCCCAACTGCCTCCCCTGCCGGCCCAGTCACCACCAACTGCCCTCCCCTGCTGGCCTGGCTGCCCCTAAATGCCCTCCTCTGCAGGCCTGGTCCTCCCCAACTGCTCTCCCCTGCTGGCCTGATCGCCCACAACTGCCCTCCCCTGCCGGACATCTTGTGACCACATGGGGCAGCCATCTTGTGTGAGGGCATGGTGGTCAATTTGCATATTATCTCTTTATTATATAGGATGATGGTTTTAAGACTCATCCATGTTGTTGTGTGTATTCATAGTTCTTTTCTTTTTATTGCTGAGTATTATTCCATTGCTTGGATAGTCCATATTTTGTTGGTTGATATTGAGTTATTTCTAATTATAAGATACTAGGAATAATGCCTCCATGTGTGATTATATGGTTTGTTTCTTGGCTAGATAGGAAGCAGAATTGTTGGATCATAGGGTAAGTGTATATTTAAACTTTATTTTAAAAAAACTTCCAAGCTGTTTTTTAACTTTATTTTTATTGTTGACATTATTACAGATGTCCCCACCTCCACCAAGCCCCCTCCCCCCTTTCCCTCTGGCCATCACTACACTCTTGTCTATATATGCATATATGTTCTTTGGCTAATCCCTTCACCTTATTTCATCTAGTCACTCCCTCCCTCTTCCCTCTGACAGCTGTCAGACTGTTCCATGTATCCATACCTCTGTTTCTATTTTGTTCATAGCTGTTTTGATGAAAGCTGTTTCATATTTTCAATTCCACTAGCAATGAAAATTTCAGTTGTTCTACATTATGTTCAACGCTTTACTATTGTCAATCTTTTCAACTACTCTTGGGAGTCTAAGAGTATCTGATAGTGGCTATATTTGCATTTCCCTAATAACTGCTGACACTGAGCATCTTTCATGGGCTTGCCAGCCAATCCTACATGTTTTTTAAAAAAATGTCTATTTGAATAATTTGTCCATTTTTAAAATTGTTTGTCTTCTCTTACTGAGTTGTAAATGTTCTTTGCACTTTTATATATGTCCTTTATCAGATATATATTTTGCAAATATTTTCCCAATCTATAACTTTTCATTCATTTTCTTAATTGTCTTATTATCAGCAAAAGTTTTTAATTTTTGTGAAATCCAATTTATAATTTCTTAATTTTATGGTTTATGTGGGGGTTTTTTTGTCCTAAGAAATCTTTACCTAACCCAAATTCTGAAAGATGTTATGTTTGCTTATAAAAATATGATGATTTTAAATATTTCTTATTCATTTTTAATTAATTTCTGTGTATGGTTTGAGGTAAGGGTCAAAGTTCATTTTTCCATATAAATAACTAATTGTTCCAGCACCACATATTGGAAAAATTATTCTTTCATCATTGAATTACATTGACACCTTTATTTAAAATCAATTGGCCACATAAGGGCAATCTGTTCCATGACTCTCAATTTTATGCCAAAGATCCACAAGTCTATCCTGTGCCAATAAGATACCAACTTGATCACTATAACTTTTGGGGTAATTCTTGAAATCAGAAAGCATAAGTCCTTCAATTTGTTTTTAATTGTTTTGGGTTTTCTAGGTCCTTTGTATTTCATATAAATTTTAGAATCAAAGAGAGAGAGGAGAAGGAAGGGAGGGAAAGAGGGAGGAAAGAAAAAGAACACAGCTATAAAAAATAAAACGGCAGTAAATACGTACCTATCATAATCATTTTAAATGTAAATGGATTAAAAGTTCCAATTAAGACAGAGGGTAGCTCAATGGAAAAGAAAACAAGACCCATATATATGCTGTCTACAAGAGACCCACCTCAGAATGAAAGATGCCTTTTATTTTCTAAGTTGGAAGTTTAGATTATTGATTTTAGCCCTTTCTGCTCCTATAGTGAAAGATTTAAAGCTATTAATTTCCTTTTAATTATTGCTTTACTGACATTTTACAAATTTTGATACACAGCATTTTCATTTTTCATTCAGTTCTAAATATATTCTAATTTCCCTTGCGATTACTTCTTTAATCCACAGATTATTCAGAAGTGTGTTGTTTATATTTTCACATATTTGAGAGTTTTTCAAATTCCTCTGTGTTGATTTATAATTTAATTTCACTGTGGTCCATAATTTTAAGTTTCTAAGTAGAGGCATTTCTTTTATGGAAATCAAGAATAGCCTTATTATACACAACAAGGAAAATGAAGAGTGACAGAAAGAATAACCAGTTGTTCCAACACCATAGAGTGAAAGGCTATCCTTTCACCACTGAATTACCTTGACACATTTCTTAAAAATCAATTGACCATTTAAGGACTCTCTGATCTGTTCCAGGACTCTCAATTCTGTGCCAGTGATATACAAGTCTATCCTCATTCTAATACCATGTTGACTTGGTCACTGTAACGTCATTGTTCAGTGATTTTAAGTTTCTGAATAGAGTCATTCCTCACATGGAAATCAAGAATATCTTTATGTACAGTGAGGAACAGGAAGAGTGCCAGCAAGTTTTACCACCTACAAACATACATTCATTTTAAAATTCAGAGGCCTGTGAAGAGTCATAAGTAAACCCTGCCCCTGAGAGCAGTGAACTGTTACTCAGTCTAGATGTCCCTTTTTTTGGTAAAGCTTTCCCCTGCATCCCAGGCAGAGTGATAGCCTCTGATCTCTCAGATTTGTTTTGATGTACTTGGTTCCTGTGTTTACTGTGGTGGCTAAAAACCAAGATGGACCTACTGGGGTCCAAATACTGGCTTTGACTCTCTCCTGCTGTGGGTTTTTAGTGAGTTACTGCAGCTCATATTACTGCCTTTATGCCTTTCACTCTTGTACTCAAGACATTTGTAGCAGATAAATATAAACTGTTTCTCATGTCTTACTCAAAGCTTTAACTTTCGTTTCCTCCGTACTTTTAAAATATCTACTCAGTCATTCTATTGTTAGATTGTAGTTAGAGTCCAGAAGACATCATCATACAAAATATTGTTTTTCATTTTCAGGAACCCGATCAATTTTTCTTCCAATGGGATAAAAACCTTTTTTAACAGCACAAAGCCACGTTAAGCTGGCATAAAATAACGTAAAAGAAAGCTTTCTCAGAACTTTGAAGAATTCAAATGGGATTAAAATAATGGAAATTTCTATCCTAACCACAATCCTATCCCTGGCTATAAGTGTAATTTTTGAGCAACAACTATTGCAAATTACTAAACTGCTTAAAGTGTTCTCATTTTTATCATGAAAGGTTTGACTTAAATATAAATATACATATTTAAATTTATATATACACATATAAATACAAGTACACACACATATTTAAAAGTATGTAGCATGGAAAATGAAATCCACTCTCCTCACTCTAATTAAATTCCCATTTCCTAGAGGAAACACTGGTTGTTTTTTAAAATTATCATTTAGTAGCCTCTAAAAGGCTATTATTGACAAGTTCTGGATGGCATTTTCCAGGTAGATGGAATCCTGGCATTTATTTCTGACTCTATCGCAAACTTCACTAAAATTTAAGTAAACAAAAGAAAAGGGAATAAAAAAGACACAGGCTCACAAAGACAAAACAGAATCAACAAAGTTTTCTTTTCCCTGCTTGGGAAATCCAATTCACTCCCTAGGGCAGGGGTGGGGAACCAACCTTTTTTCTGCCAAGGGTCATTTGGATATTTTTAACATCATTCACGGGCCATACAAAATTATCAACTTAAAAATTAGCCTGCTGTATTTGGTCAAACATTTAATTAACTCATTCCTAAGGCCTTGGCAGGGCCAGGCCAAATGATTTTCCAGGCCTTATACAGCCTGCAGGCCGGACCTTTCCCACCCCTGCTCTAGGGTCTCAATATAAACGATTGGCCAAGAATCACCAGACATTTGAGGAAGTGAAGTTAACAGATAGTATACAAAATTGAAAATGCACTAAGAGCAATATATTGCATGATACTAGAAACAGGTGATAAATAGAAATATTAAAAGTAAAGAGCTTAAAGTCTTTGCTTATGGTGAGTGGAGCTCTAAGGTAAATGGGGTGAACTGGGACCTACAGCTTTTCCACATAAACTTTGTAGTATTAGTTACTTTTTAAAATCATGCATATGTATTAATTTGACAAAATTAAAATTATGTTTCTAAGAAGCCACTAAGTTGTTTGTTTGTTTGTTTGTTTGTTTAACAGAACTTTTTATTTCTATTTCACCCTTGATGATGTTTTCACTCTGACTTGGGGAAGATAGCTTCAAGTGAATGACCAGTGGTTTTCATGTTTGCAACATTTTCTGTGCATCTATACATCATTTGGAGAGTTCCCAACTTCATGATGTCATAAAAAACACATTTAAACCAGGAGATGAATACTCTGCTGCAGTCATACATGAATATTTATGCATTATAACCTCCCATCTGGCTACAGATATGACAGTACTTATTTTATCAGTTGGCAAAGCAAATGCTCTATCCTCACCATCTTCAGTAGAACTTGATCCACATTTTTCACGTGCTTACAGTGCCCTGTGCCCTGTGCTAAAGCCCTTTCCATGCATGATTCCACCTAATGCTTATAACAATCCTGAGGTAGGTACTGTTATTATCCCTCATTTTACAGCTAAGGAGACCACAGCATAGAGATGTTAAATAACTCACCCTAAACCATCTAACTAGAAAGTGACGGCGCTAATTTTGTCAGACTTCAAAATCTACGCTGCTATCCGGTATACTATTCTGCTTCTTGTGCATTTTATAGCAAAATTGTTCTTCAGTATATCTGGTCCTTGTTTCAGTGCTACCGTACAACGCTGGTTGAGGTGTTGTCACCAATGCAATGATCCATTTCCCCCACACGCTGTCCATCTATCTGTAAGTGCTGTGAGATAAAAGCATCATTGCTTCTCCTTTGCTCCAATGCCATTTCCCACTCAGTATGACTGTGAAAAGATTCACTCGTAAAGAGCCTGCAGGGAAAATGAGATGGTCTTCATAATTCAAACATTCCCTCTAAGAATGCCCTCAAGGCTATTCAGTAGAGCATCCAAAAACAGACAGCTCTTGGGAGAGCAAGACCAGGTGTCATCCTACCTACAAATGATGGGAGACAGAGGCATAGAAATTTGGTTCCTGGAAAATTTGTTTCTTGAGGATTTCAGGGTGACAATGCTGGGGTCATAAGAGGATCACAGAAAAAGATTCAGGTGGGGAACAGAGGTAGAGTACCTGACGCGCTCATCACCATGGTCCTCTCATTCACAGCCATAAGACAATCCTCACACACTGACTCATGCTGTTCTGCTTGTAGCCTTTGGAAAGCAACATTTCCTTGACAGCATTTGCAAATTATGTTTTGTTTTTCTGCTCCAGAATAATTTGCACTGCAGAAATTCTTCCATATGTCAAAGTTAGTCTCATCATTTTGCTTAGAGGAGGTAGGCATGGGAGAAGACTGCAGTTAAGGAGCTAGTTAAACCAGAACATGTATAAATGCTGTAGTGGCATCCTTTTGGCATAATGCTCGAGAACTTTCTGTTCCTGTAGGCTTCACCTCGTTTCTAAAGTGTAGGTGATTTTGCATGAGACATCAGGTTCTGACAAGAAAAATGTGGCAATACAGCTGAAATATAGCTTAATATACTGAATTTTTATAACACTAACACCTTAGCTGTTATTGCATATATACTTATGCTAGCTAACTAATTCTCATAACAACATGGTGAGGATGCATTACTATGAGGAAGCATTACCTCACTGTACAAACTTGCATTGTCTTGTAGTTGTGTACATATTCTATCCACTTCACTTGATTGAAGGCTCTTTGGGGGCAAGGATTGGAGTCCATTAAGGGACACCCACTAAGCTATGGTGATGTGGTGATGGGAGATGGGACCATGCCACGAAATAACAATGGGGCCAGCCTTACCCTCTTAGACCTAGAAGTTTCCAAGCACAGCAAGTGCTTGAATGGCCAGTCTCCATTCAAAGCAGAAGAAACCCAGCCACATCTCTGTACTCTGTTCCAGCTCCTGTGTGATTGCTTGAACAACTGTGGATTCCATAACACACAAGGTCTAGGTTCAAGAATAGAAGCTTTTTTTTTACTTCTGTTTTCCCTCTAGCAGTCTTCCAAAAGTCTGCCTTCTCCTAGGCTGTTAATTCTGGGAAAATTACAATGAATTGTTATTTTTGTTGGGGGTTGCATATAAATAAAGTATGAAGAGCTTGCAAACAAACATTTTGAATACCACTCCTTCTACAATGTTATCATTGTATAAACTTTCACACGCAGTTTTAAATGTTCCTAAGAGATGCTTTTCTAAAGCAGTTAAAAGCGAAGACAGCATCCAATAGAGATTCTGGTAGGACAGAAGTCTTTATTCCTGTCTGACCTGCATGGAAACGTATGAGGCCTGTGCTTTCTAATCCTTCCTAGCTCCATATCCACTGTTCTCGGCTGCTGCTGCTGCCACTGTCCTTTATGTCTCCAAGGACTGCGATCTTGCTCAATGAGGCTGCCATAATTCTAACCGCTGCTACACCCTTATATGCCTACACCTGTACACCTCCAAATGATCACACAGTAACACCACCAATGCTACCACCTTGCTGGGACCACAGCCACCTGGCACCATCCCCTACATAGTCTCAGCCAGTTATTCCACCAGAGTTCAAAGCCGCTGTACACTGTCTGCCAGACAATCATTTTGTCCCTCACTCTCAACTTTTCCCTTATGCTGCTTCCACAAAGCTATCATTATGGGTAACCCGACTGCTGCCACCAAGACCTCTTCCCAGCTGGTCAATTGAATTGCACACTAACACTTAAGCTCCCACACGTATCATAGTTTACTAAGGGCATAGTTAATAGCGAAGTTTCACAGTTGACTTAGCTTTCGTCCAGTGGTTCTCAGACCTGGATACAGTAGAATCACCTGGAGAGCTTTGGAAATATAATGATTCTTGAACCTCATAACCAGAGATGCTGATTTAATTGGTCTGAAGTAGGGCCCAGGCATTGCTATGCTTTATGAGTGATTCTAATGTGCATCCAGGATTGAGAACTACTGCTTTATCATCTTTAGGTCCCTACCTATATGTGAGGCATAGGTGGTGCTCATCAATTTAACAGGCCACATCAAACACATACAAGTTAACAGAATTAACTGATACTGAGTAGTACATCTATAACATCTTAACATTTTTATAGCACTGAAAAGATAGATGCCCTTGTGGTGCTCAGGGCCTAAAGCCCAGGGGAGGGAAAGCAGAGCACTTCTTTCTTCTTTCAACCCTATTTCCAGGGTCTCTACCACTTCCAGAACTCTGAGATCTAAGCAGCTACAACTAAAAGAGGCAAGAGGAAATCCACAAGTCAAACGTGACAACAAATGATCTTCCTTCTCTCATGATGACGAAGTGCTTCTTGCAGGCCAATGTGCATCTTCCTCTTACATTTAAGAGTTGTCTTCTGCCACCTGTTCTCAGTGAATAGGGCGTAGCATGTGTGGAAGTATAGTCAAAAGTGAACCTCTCTGGGGTTGCCAGGCTCTGACAGCCTATTCTGATCACCATGGCAGCCCCACAATAAGGCGTGGGCTGGAGGCTGGAGGCTGGAGGTCCTGTGGTATCATGAAGCCAGGCCCCCACAGCAGGCTCACTGGTTCAGTATGTCTTCGCCACCAGTGCGATGGGAGTTAGTGCAGCTTCATGGTGCAGTGTGAATGCTGAAGTGCTGGGCAGTATGCCTCTGTTTGAATTCCACTTTAATACTTCCCAGTTGTGTAAATTATAGGTAGTTATGATGACTTAAGTCATAGAGTTCTATTGAGGGTTAAATGAAATAATGCATATAAAGCTACTTAGCACAGTGCATGCTAAGTAATTAATATTTGCTAATAGCACACGTAAAGTTTTCACTTGGCATAACTTTAGAAATCATTTAAGGGAACAAAACACAGAGAGAGCCATGGAAAGACATGCTAACTATGACTTCCGCTGTTAATTTTTAAAACAATTTAGAAGTGCAAATGCGGTGAATCCTGAGGAAGAAAAAAATGAAGTAAAATAAACCTCCTCACCCAAACCTCCCTCTTGTGCGCACTGAGGAAAGCTTCCTTCATAAATCAGCTCTACTCCTTCTCCCAGGATTGGGGGCCAGGGAGGACAGAATGATTCTGAATGAGACAATTCCAAAGAACTCGAGCCAAAAGAGCAGCCTTTGCGATCTCACCCCATGATTTCAAGGGAGCCGGTGAGGCTCTGGGACTTCTGCCGGACGCCCTTTACCCAGGCAGTTAAGATCTCCCAGGGACCATTGCAGCCAGGGCCATAAGGAAAAGTGGACTGTGCCCGTTAGAGGGTGAAGTTGCTCTTCTGTTCCACCAGGCAGTTCCCCACGTGTTCATGTGCCAGGGCAGCAGAGTCATGCTGTGAGGGTCTAAATCGACTCTCCCCAAACCTCCCAATGTCCTTCGTTTCACACGTATCTAAACAACTCTCAGGGAAGAGAAATTCACTCTCACCTTTGGTAAAGAAAAAAGAAAAAAATCAATAAAATAATTTCCAAACTGTTCCTTACAACTCGATGCCCCACTGATCAGAAGGAGTCAGGAACGGACGTATTAACTCTGAAAGAAAACAGCTTTTGGAGATGAGATTTGATCGAGTTGGCTGAGCAATCGTTGTGCTTGGAGTGCTCTGTGCCAATTTGCCACTCAGTAAAGCATGCGGGGATACAGGCCATAGGGACAGCTCCTTTCATCTGGCACCAGCTTCCAGGTCACATCTATAATTGCTATGAAGATCATGAAACCATCCAACGACTTTAGACAAAAGCTTAATTCTCAGAAAACGAAGCAACAACTAGTTTGTAACAAAATAATACAGGTCCCCTTGGGACCCAGATCTTCACTTGAGCTTCTTAGTTGACAGTACTATCTTTTACTAAAGATTTGTTTCAAAGTTTAGTTCCCGTTAGTCCCTGCCTCCACCCAGCCCTATTCAACAAAGTCTTTGAGGCCCAGCCCCACACAGTCCTGAAACCAACCCTGACCAAGGCAGAGTATATCAAGTCCCATGGCTTTTAGTGACTAGGTTTTAGATAAGCTGTGTTAACACAGAGCCAGAGTTTGGGATGATGTCTGGGCCCTTTGTGTCATTTTCCAGAATTATCCTATATCCACCTGATGATAAGAATGTCATTTTCTGGAGACCCAGTTGTCGCATCCAACTCATTGCATTGGAGAGTCTTTTAGACATTAATAGATTACCCTCCTCAAGAGACTGTGCTATAACTGCTCAGTTCCAGCAGGCCAGAGTGTCTTACCACCAGTCTGCATAAACTGTGAGAAATGTTTGGGGGGTTTTTTGCTACACCCAAAAAATCTCATTAACTATAAGCTATCTAGCTTTGGGCAAATTACCAAATATCATATAAACTAGGCTAAACTTTACAGAATGCAGGCAGGCTATACCGGCAAAGCACTAGATATATGCTCCCAGGCAAGTGAACTTACAAGCTGCCAGCATCAAATGTGTATTTTAGGTTTACCTAGTATAACGTGCAGCTGATGCACAGCCCAGATGGTCTTTTCTAGCACAGCACAGCACAGCACCCATCCCCCAGTGTTGGGGGGGCTGGCTATTAATGCCCTCAGCTACCCTCTACTTTGAAGAATTGCCCTTAGTCCCGTTTCCACTCGCCTGGGGAACCCACAGCCAATGACTGGTTGACACAGGATACAAAGGATTGCCTCTTTACCTCAAAGTTGGACCACCTGTGTGGTGTGATTTCCACTCCAGAGCATACATGGGATCAGGCTGAAGCTGGGCTCTACCTGAGACTATGTCCTTGCACACCAACCCCCCACCTACACACCATTTCCTACTTCCCTTATACCCCTTCTCTCTAGAACACTCCCTCCATACATCACTCTCTCAAAAAACCAGCATCCCAATCCCAGCTCAGGCTCTTCTTCTAGGGAACCCAAGTCTGATCCATGGGGAAAATGGAACAGGAAAAGCGTGATGGCAGGGAAACAAATTAGGAGGCTTCTGCAACAATTCAGTTAAGAAATATTGGTTCTTTTCTTTTCTACTCTGAAATTCCATGACTCTGGATGGGATCCTTCCAGTAGTCATAGCAAGCTCATTAGCTCTGTTCTGTATGTTAGGACAGACATGGGTAAAACTGGTACATGAGGCTGTTTAGTGGTCAGAGAAATAACCAACAGAGCAAAAACAAAAGTATTTGGTTTACCAGGCATCCAGACTGGAAAAATTTACTATCTCCCAGTTCTTCAATGTTAAAGTTTCTATTGCTTAATGTAGGTGATAGCTACAGGGGTGTTTATTTTTAAACTACTCGGCATATTATGAATTTGTTTCTGCAACAACAAAATCAGTGAATCATCTATCTGTAAAATGGGAACATCACCAAATTCGCAAGGTATTGTGATTCTTAAATAATAATTGTAAAAGTTTTTCATTGCTTTGTAGAGTGGAAAGCATTATAAAAATGTAAATTTGATTGATATTATTTTGGATTGTTAATGCAACTGATACATTGTGTCTATGAAATTGAGGATTTGGGGCCCACATGCTACTGAAAAGAGTTCATTGGTTTTGTGTCTTGTGAATTGCATCTTCTGAATTTTTGTTGGTCCTGGGCCTGCCTCCTCTCTGACCTACTCTCTGACACAGATCCTGAGCTATCGCCAGACTGTGCCCTTATACTTCCCCCAATGTATCATGTACTCTCTGAACCCTGTGCTTTCTCATACACTGTTGCTTCTGTCTGGAATTCTCTAGTTCCCTAGGCCACCCTTCAAAGTTATCACTTACTTACTCAACAAATATTGAGGACCTATTATGTGTCAGGCACTGTTCCAGGTACTCGGGATAAGTCCCAGCCCTCAGTACTTACATTCTGGTAATGGCCAACTCAGACCCTTCCCTCTGTGGTTCAACACAAGGATCACTACCTGCTCTAGGATAATTTCCCAAATGTACCCTCCACACTCCCCTCCCACAACCACAACTCACCAATCTCCACTGACTTAATGACGCTCCCTCTTTGCCCTCATACCATCCTGTGCTCTTAAATGCTAGTCTATCTTGTCTATTCATGTAAATGGGGAGATCTTGAGAATAATGACTGTCTTTCAACTTCATTTACAGAGAAGAGCACATATAATAACAGCTAATGTGCATAGAGTGCTTAGTTCTAAGTAATTTTATACACTAATATGTTTAATTCTTACAAAAAAACATATGAGGTGGGCATTATTACTGACCCAGTTTAAAGATAAGAAAACTGAGGTACAGCAAGGTAAAGTAACTTGCCCACAGTCATAGAGCTAATAAGTGATGGAAGCGTAATTTGAATGCAGATATCCCCACTTGCTCACTGCACTCCACAACCTCTAAAAGACACTATAGTTGTTTGAGGGTAGAAGAAGGGCAAGGAGAGTGTAGGGAGGAGAGCCATTCACTCGGCAAGTAACAGGATAAAGAAAACTTTTTTATCAGGTACTTGGAGTTGGGATGAGCCTAAGAGAAGAGAGTTTTCTATCTAGATTTCTGCCTCTATTCCCATTTCCTTTATCCCTTCACTTCCCAAAGTTAAGCTACCTAGGGATTAACCAATCAATTAGCATATGCTTTAATTAATGGCATTGCTCAAGTTACTCTGTGTTCTTTCAGGTCCCCAAAGACAACATCATGAATAAAGTGGGGGATTGAGGACTCGGGGATTGCAGTCTCCTTCCTGTCAGTCAGCCGCGGATCCTTGTGGCTCAGGACATCTTCTGGGACACAATGTCAAGGCAGGCTTTCAAGGCTGGATTCAGCCCCAGAGACCACCTGGTCCAGCAGCAACAAACTCAAAATGCCCGGGAGAGAGCAGCCAAACGAACTGTGGCAGGGTATTCGACAGCAGGTGTCCAGTGGCTTGTATAAGAATCAAACATAACAAACACTGCCTAGCAATTTTGTTTTTTATAACTTCATGTGGAACTCCTGGTTAAACATGGCATATTAAGCTCATGCATTCCATCAACCCTGGTAAAATGACAGTTAAAGGATTTTTTTAAAAAGTCTGAATTCATAAGGACAAAAAGGAGAGAGAGAGGATAAAGCAGACAATGGTATCAACAAGACTTTGGAAAATAGGAGTGATAGTTGACTTAACAATACAGAGAGAGCTAAAAACTAAGCATGAAGAGAGAGAATTTATCAAGAAGCAAGCCAATCTGCACCTCAGAAACACAGAAAAGCTCTGAATTTGGAAAAATCAGAAAACTCAAGAGTGTGGGGTAAAGGACAGGGCTGAAAAGGAGAGGACTGAAAGCAGCTAGGAGCCCCACCCTTAGGAACCAAGTGACTACACCTCCCTACTTTTGGAGAAAACGGAAGGTATTAACCATTAGTGTAACAGAACTAGAGAGGCTCTCTTGAGCACATCAGACTTACCAGAAAACAAGGGTCAGGTACCTCAGTGAAAACAGTGATATAAAATGAAATTCTACATACCGAAGAGGTAGATCAGACATAAAGATTTTGCATGTCTTTCTTTAAACTTATCCATAATATATATTTGATGTTTTTGACAGTATTCCAAATAGTATTTTCAATTTCTATTTAATTTCCATTTTCTAACTGTTTGTTTTCTTGACCACAGACCTTGTATCCAATGACCTTACCAATTTCACCTAATTTTGGAATCCCACACCTATGGAATCTTATGAACTTTTTGAGTTTACAGTTGTGTCATCTGCAAATAATGAGAGTTTTATTTTTTCTTTTCATTCATTTTGTCTTTTTTTTCCCCTTGACTTATATCCCGGTTAGGATTTCCATTACAAAGTTAGAGAGAAGTAGCATTAGGAGTATCATTGGTCTCCTTCCTGAGTTTATCAGGAAATTTTTCAAAATTTCATGTATATTTACTGTAAATTTTTATTACTTTTTGCAAATTCTTGTTATCTGAATAAGAAAGTTTCCTTTTACTCCTAGATAGCTGAGAGGTGTGTGTTTTTTAATCATGAATGGATATAAACCCTTATCAAATGCTATACTTCATCTACTGAACTAATCACATGACTTTTCTCCACTATTGTGTTAATTTGGTCAAAATTGCATTGGCTAATTTCTGAATGTTAAACCAACTTAATTTTCTATATTAATCCAATGTGGTCATGATAAAATATCTTTTATATATATTGCTGGATCAAGTAGCTAATATTTTGTTATTATTGAAGAGAGATTTACCTGTAATTTCTTGTGATGGTCCTTAATAGGTTTGGGTACATTACTCAATATCTGTGAGCTTCTACTTCCATTTTTGTATAATGGAGACAATTTGCCATAATATATAGGGTTGTTGGGTGGGTTAAATAAGGAAAAATATATGAAATCACTTAACGCATTTCCTGGTATGTACTGAAATACTAGACTGGACTCCAGCTCTAATTAGTTAAAACTTGAGAATAAAAATGTATACAAAACAACCCCAAGAAGAAATCAATGAAAATAAAAAATGTTTCATTCCTAAAATTAGTGAGTAGGATTTGACACCCAACAATCTAATTTGTAGAGCCTCAGATGATGTTCAGACACTTACTTAATATCTAGAGCAAACTCCAGACCAGGAAGAATAGGAGGGGATAAGATCCCCACTATGCCCAATTTTTCACTCCCCAGCAATAATTCCCAATTCCACCATTTCTGTTAAAAGCCTGAGCTTGTTTCCAGGAGACTGTCCTTTATTAGTACTATGACCTTTCACAAATCACCTAACCTTTCTGGGCTGCAGTTTCCTCCTCCGTCAAAAGAGCAACAATAATTCCCATACTGCCTATTTCATAGGGTTGTTATAAGAATGAAATGGGAGGGCTGTTAAAAAGTTGAAACCAGCTACATGCAAATATAAGCTGTTATTACTACCTTATCATTACTAATAATAGGCAAAGTGCTTTCTATTGATATCCGTTAATACTTAAGTAAGCCCATGAGGTAGGAACAGACCTATGACACAGGATGATGAAGCAAATTGCCCAAGGTCCTAGCTTTTAAATGGTACAGAGCCAAGATGTGAATCCAGTGTGAGGCCAGGGCCTATGCTCTTAACCTCTAGGCCAGGGGTCCTCAAACTACGGCCCATGGGCCACATGCGGCCCGCCGAAAACATTTATCCGGCCCGCCGGGTATTTTTGCCGCTGCTGCCTGTCCTGCTTAGCAGCCGACTCGTCCCGGGCCTGCAGTGCGCATGTGTGGAATGTCTGAGGGACAGTGAACTGGTCCCCTGTTTAAAAAGTTTGAGGACCTCTGCTCTAGGCTTTATAGACTAAGAAAAAGCTGATTTTCCACTCAAAACAAAAACTTGCCTGTTTCATATTGTGATAGGTTCATAATCTATATATATAAAAGGCTAATATGCTAAGTGTCCCTCCACCCATCTGACCAGTTGCTATGATGTGCACTGACCACTGTGCACTCAACACAGGAGCTGCCAAGCTGCAGTGACTTGGCAGGGGTGGTTCTCAGGTGAGGCACCCTGAAACCAAAGAGGAGGAAGCCCAATTTCTCGCAGGGCCATACAATTCCATCTTTGGCTGTGGGTTATATTGTTGCTGGGGCACTGTCAGCCCGAATCTGGTTTACTGCACATTTGCATTTGCGTTCCACACCCTGTATGACAGCAAATACCCCTCAGGGAATGTCGGAGAGCCAGTTTCAGCCCGATCCCCACAGGCCAGGCTGAGGGACCCCACCTGCAAGAGGGACCCCACTCACTCTGCCGGGGAGCCACCCCAGGTGCGGCTGGCTGGGGAGGGACTCTGGGAGTTTGGCTCCAGGGCGTGTCTGGCAGGTCTCACCCAGTCCCACCCTACTGGTCACCTTCTAATTAATTTCCTTTCAATGTGCACAAATCCATGCACCAGATCTCTAGTATAAAGATCCAACATGATTTAACGTAACAACTATTAAAGAGGGGAAAGAAAAAATGCTTCCTTTTATAACTATCCCTCGCCCCTTTGAGAATCATTTCTTCTCTCTTTCATTAAAAAGATAAAAAGCACTGTCACAGGAAATGTTTCATCTCATAAAGCTCAGCTAATCAAAAGTTTCCTTGCCCAATTGCCCCAGATGGGCGACTGGAAGACATTAAGACTTTAGGGAACTCACAGTTCTCCTCTTAATCTGGTATTAAATTGTTCTAACATTTCATTGATTCAAAGATTGCTCTCCAACCTACAGTAGCTTCCGCCTCTCGACATCTTTGTCAGGTCTCTCTTGTCTCATTGGACTTTGCAAATAGCCACAGGTCTTCTCAGGCACATCATTTCTAAACACACCTGATATTGGCAACTCAGCTGAAATTCTCAGCTTAGAAACAGAAGCTGTAAAAGAAAGTTCCAGTTCTGTGGCATGAGTAAGCCTCCCATTCCTCATTGGTTCAATGGGATTCATCACATCAACTCCACCTTCCTGGGGTTAGTGTACAGATTTAGTGAGACAATGCTTGAAAAAGTACTGTGAAAACTGAAAAACACTATTCACAGTAAGAAAATACATTTGTGACCTATCCACTTGTGTGAGGTTGTCAAAAGGACACTGGGACTCCATAGTGTTACTCTCATGCAGAAATTTTAAAATGTATACTTCTTGCCCTAACCAGTTTGGCTCAGTGGATAGAACGTCAGCCTATGGACTCAAGGGTTCCAGGTTCAATTTCAGTCAAGGGCATGTACCTTGGTTGAGGGCACATATCCAGTAGGGAGTGTGTAGGAGGCAGCTGATCTGATGTCTCTCTCATCGATGTTTCTAACTCTCTATCCCTCTCCCTTCCTCTCTGTAAAAAAAAAATCAATAAAATATATTTAAAAATTAAAAAAATAAAATGTATACTTCTCTCAGTTTCACTTTTGCCATAGTTTAGGCTCTTTTTCCCTCTTAACATTTCCTCACTTAAAATCTTTTTTAACTTATTTATTTAAACATGAAAAAGTTGTCCCCTTCCCCAGACCTTTCACTGCCAGAACCTGAGATCCAGACATTTGAATGTGCTTTCCATACTCAGTCCCCTTGGATTCTCCTCCACGATTCCCACCCTTATTCTTCTTCTCCTTTCACAACAGGCAGATTTACCTATGATTGGGGCCAGATAAAACAGGGTATTTGTTTTCCACACCAGCCTTTCTGATCCTCACCCCTACCTCCTCGTGAAGTTCTAGATCTCTCTATTCTTCCTTAATCATTCAGCATACATTTGTTAGATGCCACCTGTGTGCCTTGCCCTGTTCTAGGAACAGAGGATACAAAATCAAACAGAACAAAAACCCTCAAGGAACACAGAATCTAGTGGGAGAGACAGATTACTAACTCAACAAATAGACTGCTGCAATCTGATGTGACTGGTGATAAATGTAATGATGGAGAGGACACTTTGGAGAAACAGCTAACCCAGGACAGGGCTGTGGCTAGGGAAGGCACTGCAGAAAAAGAGTCCTAAGTGTTAGCTCTTAAAGAATGAGTTCCACTTAGCGAGGTGAAGAACAGAACATCCCATGTCAAGGGAACAGAGGTGCAAAGGCATGAGCGAGCATGGCCCTTGTAAGAAAATCACAAGTAACAGCTGAGCACAGGCTTCATTTGAGAAAGTACTGGAAAGTAAAAGACAGAGATTTAGGCAGAAATATATCAAAGCATGGAGGGTGGCATTTGCTAAGCTAAGAAGCCATGGGAAGCCAAGGAAGTAAAAAGGTGGTAAAATAAGATTTCTGTCTTAGAAGTTCACACTGGTGGTTGCGAGACGGGCAGATTGAAAGATCCTGGCTGGAGGCGTGAAGACCAGTTAGGAGAGGAAAGAAGTAAATAAATGAAACCTCAATTAAGTCAGCAACCTTGCAAATAAAGGGAAGGATGCACTCAGAGATATAGAAGAGAAAGAAGCTCCAGAACTTCCTGGTGGGGTTGGGGGAAGAGGTGAATGAGAGGAGGGGGCCTCAGTAGGATGACACCCAGGTTTCTGGCTTTGCTATTAGGATGTATAGAGCGGCTATCACAAGAGCAGCTTAGAACAAGAGATGAGTTTGGTTTTCGCACATGTCACAAGTGATGATTAGGTTAAGTGAAAGGTGCCAAACACAAAAGACTATATACCATTTGATTCTATTTTCATAATTTCTTGAGCAGGCAAAGCAACATAGTGATAGGAAGCAGAGCAGTGGTTGTCAGGAGCTAATGGTCAGGGCAGGTGGCCACTGCAAAGGGCCAAAGGGAAACTTTTTAGGGTGGAGGGATACTGAGAACCAAGGCTAAAATGTGAAAAGAAATTTACAGAATGGGCTATAGTACACTTTTCTAAGACCATCTTCATTGAGGTGGCAGTCACTGAATTCATGAAACTATACACCTAGAATGAATGAATTTTAGTGTATAAAATTACTCAATTAAAGCTACTTTTTTCGTTAATCCTCACCTAAGAATATTTTTTCAATTGATTTCTAGAGAGATGGAAGAGAGAGAGAGAGATTAAGATTGATTGGTTGTCTCCCACATGTGCCTCAACTTGGGCTGAGTTTCAAAGTTGCAACCCAGGTATGTGCCCTTGACTGGGAATTGAACCCACACAGACTGACACCCTAAGTACTGGCCAGGGCTCCAGTAAAGCTACTTTTTAAAGCTTCAAGACATTCAGGTGGAGATGACAATAGTCAGATGTCTGCCTTTGAACAAAAGGGTGGATGGGGAGATTGTATAAAGTAGAAAACAAAAGCCAAAGACTGTCCACCCTCACCCCCAAAACAGGGAGAAGGAAGAGAAGCCCAGAAAGACAGCTGAGAAGAAACAACTAGAAAATCAGAAAATATATAAGGAGAAAATTGTGAACAATAGTTGAGGGAGAGTTTTTAAAGGGGGAGAGTAATCAACGGGGAGCTCCAGAAAGATAAAAGCTAAACTGCAGAGTCCTTTGGCTGTGTTCCTCTGGAAGACCTCAGTGGAGGTAAAATCAGAGGTTTCCCTCCCTTGTCCTGCCTTTACAATACTTAGCACTGAGGCAGCAGTCTTTTAACATGTTTTTAACAGCAATAACCTGAGGAAGAAAATGGTATAATGTGTTGACTTATAAAAATTTAGTAATTTTGAGCCTTGAAATCTAATTTATGAACATTCTGGCCATAGGTGTACCTTTTTCATCATGCGTTGTAGGTACAACTTAAAACTAAATTGGAATTGCACACTCTTTACTGCGGGGCGCGGTTACGGTGTTTTGGCCAGGTTCAAGCCTCGGACTAATGAAAGGACAGGGTCCTCTCATTGCCACGTGCAAGTCCCAGCTGGAGGGCAGGGCCCCCCCCCCCCCCCTCACGCCCAGCACAATTATAGCCAACGGCTGTGGTTTTAAGCTTGAACCTATGGTCCGAACACGTAGCCCCACGTGCCTTGTGCTAGAGTTCAGGTGCATGTAGTTGAGTAGGGTTGGAGCTCATGAGAATGCTGTAAACAAGGTGATCACGCCCCTACTTTGCCTCATGGCATCTGCTATAAAATAAAGACACGGCTTGTGGGCGCTGGCGCTGTCTCCTCATCAGGGAACAGCGTCCCACCGAGACCCCAACTATTATTCTCTTGTCTTTTCCTTAATCCTTTCACCCCCCCTCCCCCACCCACCCGCCCTCAGGATCACCCTTGGTCGTGCAGCCACACTTTACCTGAAAGCAAAGACCTAAATGTGGTGGTGAGGGCTAGACACGTTGATGCCAGGAATTTAAAAACTGTAAGGATCACATACTGGAAATATACAACCCATTTGAGCCCTGCCATGCTCAATGCCCAGAACCAAAGGGGACAGACAGGAAGAGGAAAATTTACAGGATAGGAGATGATAATACATTATTTTAGGTCCAAGAGTGACACCCAGTGGTCATAGAGATCACTCCAGGCTCTCAACAACTTCGGCCTTTCGTTCAGGGCACAGAAAACAGACCTACTCCCAGGCAACATCCAGCCAGAGCTGCCTCTGGCTTCCCAGGTCAGGAGGGCAAATCAGGCTGAGGGGTGGTTGGAGTTAAGTGCTAGTGGGTGAATTAGCTATTCCCTGAGAAACACAAACTGACCATCTCTTCCTTTCCCGTGATGAGACCCATAAAGAGAAAGCTTGACAGTCTCTAAAGCACTTTTGCAATTATTGTCTCATTTGATTCTCACTCAACTGTATGAGGCAGATAAAGCAAGTTGTCACAACCCCATTTTCTGAAAAGAAGACTAAACCACAGAGAAGTTAACATGTATCTACAAACATAGGTCTTCTGGTCCTAAGGCAAGTGCTCCTTCCTTCACACCACAGCATCAGGACTTAACCAGGAGTAATGCCTGCCTAGACCAATTCCAGCTTGTCATAATTTCAAGAGTTTCCTCAAAAGGTTGATGAAACTTGGGGACTCAACAGGGTTGAGTCACACATATAGTCACCTGTTGGGAATGGCTAAAGGCATTTCCCCAAACCTGAATAGGAAACTGATTGTGGCTGCCAGACAGCTAAAGGGCATCTTAATCTACATGGTATTGCCTCCTGTTTGCCAAACACCTGAACAGCCGTAGGCTATTCCCCAAACTGACAATGCCTCTGTACCCTTTGAAACCTTACCCTTTGAGGTGTATTATCTCCACCTTGCCTTAGGACAAATTGTGTTAATAAAAGCAAGGGTCCTAGACAAGGAGGCACTCTTCAGTTCCTTTAGCTGATGGTCCTCTGACCCCCAATACCTTTCAATATTATATCTCGTCTCCGGATTCTTTATTAGTCTCTGAATTCCTATGTCATCTACGTGCAGCCCCTTTTCCAGATTCCTGAACCCTTCTTGATGCTGGGACATGAACCCCAGCAAATGCCCACTGGGCCAAGTCAAGGGCAGAGGCAGAGAATGGCCCTGGCAGTGCACAGTTCTGGAAAAGTCTGCACACTTCACAAAAGGGAAACCAGCAAACATCAGCTTGAGTAAGGAAGGGATATGACATCTCAGAACTCACGAGTCACCACCAAGGAACAGGAGAAGCAGGAAAACATTTTTACACAAAACTAGCTGTCTAGGTAAGGGCAGGTAGTAAACAGCTCTGCCACATCTGATCCAAGATAGCCAAATGGAAGTAAATGATAAAATCCTACCCAAAGAAACCTGTGACAATGCAGGATTTTATGATAAGTAAGCAAACTTGCTGCTCACTCCAAAAATTGGAATATGGAAAACGGAAAACATGATATATACTCTCTGCAGAAAGGCAGAACACGGTCTGTGAAAAGGTATTTTGAGGACTTGTGCTTCTGCTAAAAGGATGACCAGATAACTGCAGAGTAGCAACTAGGAGGTAGGGAAGTGGAGTTCATGCTGTAAGTATCTAAAAGTGAAACGGATATAATAAACATGTTTTAATGTATACCTAAGCTCATAAGAAAGTAAGGAAATCCTCAAGGTCAAAAAAATGAAAGGGGAACTGAAAGGAGATTGATGAGAGAGCCTCAGGCTGGCCTGGCTTCTGTCCAGAACCTCGAAGCCGTGTTTTAACAGTCCCATGGAAGATCCAAGAGACAGCACTGTGGAGGCTGAAAGTGAGACATCTTCTGAACCCAGGATCTTTAAAGGGCTACACCCTTGGAAGGGGGAGAACTAGAGGAAAATGTCAACATGGGAGCTGACAGGCAAATTTGTGAGTCTCAGGCCCAGCTTAAGGTTGAAAAAAAAAAATGAATGGATACTTTTGGTGAGAACTTGCCTAGAAAATGTTTGCAAAATCTAATCTTACTATCTACAACTATCTTACTATTAATTTTGTGGAAGGCTTTGCATTTGTGCCATGTCTCCACTTTTGTGATTTGTGTACAGTTCTAAATTTACTGAATTGCCCTTAATCCTCTCACGCATGGTTTCTCCCTTGAGTCTTTTCTATTTTGGGTTGTTATATAAAACTTGCTTTTATTTACTATTGATGTCAGTAGTTCAGTTGCTGCAAAATCATGATTTTTATACTATAAATACTCTAGTACCTCATTTCTTTGCTCTCTGACTGTTCCAGTTATTAAGCTAAAGTTTCTATACTTTGCTCTGTGAAGCTATTGGCCGAGACTCCCTAAAACCACATTTCTGCCTCACCAGATGGTTCCCTCTGCAAACAGGAGGTGTCAGAGGCAGAGTGCAAGTATGGAGGAGGAAAAAGACTTTCTCTGTTGGCTTCCTTTCTGCTTCCTATTTCCGTGAATATCTTCTCCACCCAAGCAGGAGTGCTTTCCCATGGCAGCAGCTGAATTCAGCTCTAGCAGAACAAGCCTCATTTCATACCCTCAGAGACACCAGCACAGCCAGCCGGGACCCGTCCTCAGAGAGCTGGATCCCAGACCCATAGGCCCTTCCTCTCAGCTTACTAACACCAGCACCAGATGAGCAGTGGCCCTCCTGAAAGGTCTACGTTTCAGCTTCATGAGGCTCTCCCAGCTTTAGGAATGGTATCTGCACTTCCTGCCTCTCTAACACTTGAGGGTCCTTTGTGTTGGACTGTTTCAGAAATCTACTCAACAAATTTATACCCGGTTAACAACTTTTCATATTAAATTATCTCTGTTAAAATAACTGGTATATCTCTCCAATCAATTATATCTTCTTTGATTTCTCTCTTCACTGTTTTGTAGTTTGCAGTATACAACTCTTGCACATACTTTAATTTAGGGCTAATTTTTTTCATTTATGCTATTTTAAATGGTACTTTTTAAATGAGTTAAAGGATTGAAGGACTTGTTATGTTAAGATGTCAATTCTTCCCAAATTCACCTATAGATTCAATACAATCCAAACAAAATCCTACTAGGTTTTTTTTTCAGATATTGATAAATTAATCCTAAAATTTATATAGGAAGGCAAAGGGAATCAAATTAGCCAAAACAATTTTGAAACAGAAGAACAAAGTTGGAGGACCCACACTACCATATTTCAAAATTTAACATAAAGCTATAATAATCAAAATAGTTTATTACATCTTAGTGAAAGGGTAGATATACAGATGAGTGGAACAGAATAGAGACATAACAGACCCTCAGATATATGACCAATATTGATCAATTGATTTTTAACAACGCTGTCAAAGAGAAAAGATATCCTTTTCAACAAATGGTGCTAAAGCAATTAGACATCCATATACAAAAACAAACATATAAAATAAACCCAACCCATATTTCATACTGTATATACTTTCAGATAAATAAATACTAAGAGTTTTTATCATCAGCTGTCTTCACCTATGACATAGACTACAAAAGATTGAGACGAGATATACCATGCCTATATTAACTGGCAGAATTAATAGTTCTACTATATCATCCTATATAATAAAAGCCTAATATGCAAATTGTCCCCTCGACCAGGAGTTTGCTCACTATGATGTGCGCTGACCACCAGGGGGTGGCATGGAACACGGCAAGCGCCAGCAACCTGGCACTGGCAGCAGGCAGTGGTGGAGGCGCTGCCGGCCCCCATGGGTCCCAGTGAGAGCCGGACCATGGTGGATGGTGGAGCAGGTGAGCAGGTGGCACCAGGCCAAGGTGGGTGTGAGTGGGGCCTGATTGCCCCCAATCGCCCCACAGATGGCAACCAGCATCCATTACAGAAAAAGGGCAAATAGCAATATTAAAATATTTCTTCTAATTATTTTCCTTTCAATGTGCATGAATTCGTGCACTGGGCCACTAATACAAAATATGATTTAACAGAAAACATTATTATAAATAATGGAGGTCACTATCTAGTGATAAAAGTTTCAATCCTCAAGAAGATATAACAATTCTATACTTGTATGCAACTAATAATCTATCTTGAAAGTATACCAAGCAAAAATTGACTGAATTAATAAATCTGACATCATAGGGAAATCCTTTAACCCACCTTTCTGAGTTAGCGGAAAAAATCAAACACTCAAATAATAGTAAAGTTACAGAAGATTTTGAGCAATATCTTAACAAGCTTGATCTAACAGTTATAGGACCCTTCCCCCAACAATTAGAGAATATGCATTCTTCTCAATTCCATGTTGAGATATTACAAAAATTGACCACATATAAGGAAGGCCATAAAGCAAGAATCTATGAAGTTCCAAGAATATGCTGTACTAAAGGTCCAATGCAGGAAAGTCATGCAAGGGGCTCGGCCATCGCGGTCCTGCCCCCCGCCCATTGGTAGTGCTGGAAGGTGGTCCCCGGGGGATGATGGGCTGGCCAGTCTAATTAACATATTAGCTCTTTATTATATAGGATTATTATATAGGATATGAAATAGTTCACTTTTTTATCACAATACAATTAATACAAAAACAGCCAAAGCAAACAAACAAAAGCACTTTTAAAATGCACATTACCAAATAGAGTAGCTGATATTCCCAGTGGAACTTAAGCTTAGAGGCAAAAATAACAACCTCAAAAGAAAAATCAACAAACTGAAAAAAACATACTCCCAGCTGCTCACTAAGCCTCCACCCTTGTTATCCTGACCACTTCAGGCTCTTCACCTGGGCCCAGCACTCACTCCCCTTCTGGCAGTCACCACTTCAGGCTGGTCACCTGTGCTCTCCCCTTGTTCTTTTTTTTTTTTTTTTAATATATTTTATTGATTTTTTACAGAGGGGAAGGGAGAGAGATAGAGAGTTAGAAACATCGATGAGAGAGAAACATCGATCAGCTGCCTCCTGCACATCTCCTACTGGGGATGTGCCCGCAACCCAGGTACATGCCCTTGACCGGAATCGAACCTGGGACCTTTCAGTCCGCAGGCCAACGCTCTATCCACTGAGCCAAACAGGTTTCGGCACTCCCCTTGTTCTTGAGGCCCCCTCCCCCTTGTGCACCTGACCACTGACCCACCCTGGCCAGGCAACTGAGCTCCTCACTCAGACGGGGTCCCTTCCCAATAGCTGGAAGTTGGGTTCAGGGCCGAACACCCACAGCCCCAGATCGCCTTCCGCTCACAGGCGGCCTCCTACCCCGTGGGGCGGGCAGCAAGCAGGGGGCCGCCAGCCCCCATTGAAGACAGCCATGGGGGGGGGGGGTCCATGCACCGAGGGATCCCCCACCGTCCCCACCAGGTGGAATCTCACACCCGAGTGGCCTGTGACCCCCCCAGCCCTGCCTGTGGGCTGTGACCTCAGGGAAAGAGTGGTGTTAAGCCCCTGAAAACCCTTTCCATTCTGGGAGCAAATGTCCTGCCCCCTCCAGGGCCACTTACTGCTCGCAGCGTCCCTGGGGGCCAGCTTTCCGCCTCCTTCTCGGGGAACGCCCTTCCTTGAGGACAGGGGCCTTCTTGCTGCCATGCCGAGTCTGGACCACAGGAAGGTGGGGCTTCTGCTTCCTCCTGTGACCCTCCTCCCCACTCACGTGGCCCCATCAGCCTGTCGAACTTGACCACTTCCAGCTGTGGACCTGGCCCCAAGCCCTGGTTCACGTGACCAGTTCCAGTGTTCATCAACCAATGGCATCCTAAAAAGGAATGAAGACTTTTGGTAAGAACTTGCCTAGAAAATATTTGCAAAATCAATCTTACTAAAATATTGAAGTTGTCATTAATTGAGATACAGAAGACTGAAAGTAAAGCAGGTTTTAGGGCAGGAGAATTATTTGGGGCATATTATAAATATATATGGTAAATATAAAATTAATATATATATACATTTATATGGTAAATATAAAATGTCATTAGACATCCAAGAAGAGATTCTTTGCCCCCGTTTAGACATACCAATATGAGTTCAGAGCGCGTGTCCCGGTTGTGCACTGAAGATCCGGTAGGGGGCGTGCAGGAGGCAGCCCATCGATGATTCTCTCCCATCACTGTTGTTTCTGTCTCTCCCTCTCCTTCCCTCTCTGAAATAAAAATATTTTTTAAAAAATAAATAAACTGAGACTCAGAGGAAGGATGAGGGAGCACAAGGGAGCAGATGGAAAGGAGGGTGGATGAGGTGATGGCGTTGGCGGAAACTCTCTTCTGCTTGCTTCAATGATCTCCTAGGAATAGGAAGCAAGGGCTTCCACGAGAGTACGGATGTCCTATTGCAGGTGACAGCAAAGAACTAAACTAACAGGAGTGGCGCCAGCTGAGCTAAAGATAGGCCGTCTCCAGGCCTGGCTCCACCCGGGGCCAGCCCACGCCCAGCCCCGGCGGCCCTGGCGCTGCGTGAAGGTGGCATCACTCGTGAGGATGTGAAAAGAAACAGATGGAGCTGCCTGCATGCTACCCACCCCTTCTCCATGGCATAGACCCACCCCTGCGAGACCGGACAGGCTCCCCGGCCCGGCCTCCCACCCCACGGTCTCGGCGCCCAGACCGCAGAAGGACCAGGCTTTGCGTCACAGTTCACCACGAGCCGCGCAGGCAACTGTTGGCCAAATACAAACAGAGGAAGACGCCCTGCCTCGCAAGTTTCTGCACTTTCATCTACGGACCCGGGGCCCCGTGGACACATCGGCCACCAGGGGGCCGAGGGCTCTCTGTGCTGCGCCAGGGACTCACCTGTGCTTAGCTCCCAGCCTCCCACGTGGTGGTGGAAGAGTCACTCGGGGGTGGCGCACCTCATCCCCAGGGCCCGGGACCTCGGCTCCCCGTGAGGCCCAGGCCTCGGAGGAGTGCGCCCCGCCTTCCCCTCCGGCCGGTCGGGACCTGGGGGCGTTCGCACCGTGCGCACCCGCAGGCCTGCGCGCATCCCGGCTCACGGCGTTCAACAGTGAGCGTACCCAGCACTCATGCAGCGAGCAGTCTCCTTGACCTTTTCAAACCAAGTTCTCTCCTCAGATACTGAACATCGCCTAGGGTGTTGGCACACCTGAGCCAGTCGCCACTTACAATCCTTCACCGCACAGTGAGTGGCATTGCACACAGCATCATGGGCAGAAATCATCAGAACGATCAGCGGTTCTCAACCTGTGCGTCCCGACCCCTTTGGGGGTCACCTAAGACCATCGGAAAACACATATATAATTACATATTGTTTTTGTGATTAATCACTATGCTTTAATGATGTTCAATTTGTAACAATGAAATTGGGGGTCACCACAACATGAGGAACTGTATTAAAGGGTCGTGGCATTAGGAAGGTTGAGACCACTGACCTATGGCACTGGTCAAATGGGGAGCCAGGAGAGTACCACGGAGAAAACCTCCGAGTTTAAATTGAGTGCAAAGGAGTTTTGGTCTACGATGTGGTAGGAAAATGAGAAACCATGGGACGTTTATTTGGACTCAAGGGGGCCTAAAGGAGGTCTTCCTGTGGAGTGCACATCGGCGCCCGTGACACACAGTGCCTGGCCCTTTCCATCCTCGGGCTGTAAAATGGGTACAATCGCAATCATGGTTTCCCAAGTTAGGCCCAGAAATGTTGGAATGGTTTTCACAGTGTCTTCGTTTACACCATCTCCTTTTGAAACAGTTTTTGTGTCTCTAATCAAAGTCATGTGAAGTTTTCTTTCCAATGTACTAGATTTAAACTGCAGAAAATTTCAGAGGGCCTCAGAGCTAAGACTTAAATGTGTATTTTGATTCTGCTAAGCAATAGGTCAAGTTTTGTGGAAGTCTTTCAGCTGTTTGTCCAGATTCAAAAGGAAGATACTGAGTCAACATGAAGCAGGTTTTATATTGGTTAGACAGATTTTTAAAATTTGATTGATTATTCTCCATTTTTGGAAAAAAAATATTAAGAGCTTAGTTGAGGTATAATTGACCTGTAACCAATCAACTTCACATATTTAAAGAGTATACTTTTATAAATTTAAAGATCTGTGCACACCCATGAAATAGTGAACATATCCAGCACTCATGTAAAATATGAATGAAGATGTTAAGTATGCCACCTCTAAGTGGCAGCATTTAACAATCGGTGCGCAATTCTCCTTCTTCCTGCTTCCCTTGCCCCTGGCAACCAGGGCTGCTCTGAAAGGTCAAACCTCCATTCACCTTGGCCCTGAGTGAGGTCACATGAAACAGAAGCCCCACCAACCTCAATGCACACGTAGCAAAAACAAGAAATAAACAGATTTATTTTTACCATGGCACAACCCACCCTATCCAAGCAGGTATTAAGATGGCTGGGAGCACTCATGTCTTGTTAGCAATTTAGGGTGTGATGCTTTCTGGTTAAATGCGGCATTGCATATTAGGCAGTAGAGCTTTCATGTGATCGCCCATACCAGTAGAGAATAATGGCACCTCTGGGAAAGCAGTGCTCTCTTAGCAATACTTGGGCTTCTTAGAACTTGACAGGATGGTAGGCTTCCCCTCTGAGAGTTAAAGTATAAACCAACACATAATAAATAGGAGCAGAAATAAGCAGTCACCTGAAAGACAGAATGGCTCTTGAAACAGAAAAGTTAGGATTATTATTTGTTTTATTCCATTAACATGTCTAAGGAAAGAATGTAAATTGAAAAGGCAATATTCAGAAAGGGGAGCATAGCAAGGAGAGTCAGAGGCAAACTCACTCAACGAACATTTATTAAGCACTTGGGAACAGAAATGACACAGGGCACAGCAAAGCTTTAAGTCCTTTCACAGTCTCTCCTGACTCCTGCTGGGTGCCACTGTCGGAATAATCTTTCTCAGGGATCATTTTCATCACGAGCACTTGCTCTCCCATTTCCTGTGGTCCCACATGACTTTCATGGACAAATAATACCCATCTTTTCTCCTCTCCAACTTTTCTCCTCTATAGTCTGGTCTCATAGTCTGGTCTCACAGGCCCACTGGCTGCTCTCCCAGCATGTCTCTAGCTCTGCTCAGCTTGCATGGTTCCTTTCCACCCCTGGCTGCCCTTGCCCCCTCTCCCCTAGAATTCAAGCCCTGCCCTCCCTATTAGCCCCAGTTTAATTTTACATCCTCTGCAAATATTTTCTTGGCTTCACCACCAGATGATTATTTATCTTTCCTTTCATTAAAAACCTATCTATAGAGATTATATTTTCTGAAGCCAAAATTGGGGCATGTGGATATAGAATTCTGTACTTTTGACAGATGTGAAAGTCAGTCTGGGAAATGTTGCAAAAGCTCAAAAATTGGACTTTGGGGGACATCTTGATAGTGCCTGGGAACAAAATATTTGAAATGGTAATGATATAGGGCACCCAGAATACAAGGGCCTGTCTTGGCTTTTAGCATGAGCTACATACAGTGCATTATTAAGTTCTTTTATTCATATCATTTTCCCAAAGCTAAACTTTAACTACTTGGGGACAGGAATGGTATCAATACCTAGATATACTCCCAACACCTAAGCAGGGTCCAGCAAATACTATATGGGAATGCTTATGAATGAGCAATTTCAAATCCATAATCTCTGTGGGGAAATGACTCCCATTTAGTGTCCCCATCATCCACACGTCCTTATTCATCCCCCTGTTAACAGCACCCACACCTGGGATGCAACTCATATGTGTGATCCAGTGGATGAGGCAGAGTCAGAAGTTGACCTTCAGAATCTTATATCATTGCCTCATCCTCTAGCCAATACTTTAGGGAGGGTAAGAAAAATGAGCATTGCTATAATGGAGAGTGAGTTTTTGAAACTTTAACATGCCTAAGAATACACTGGAAACCTAGTTAAAATCAGATTCCAGGGCCTCACCCCCAGATTCAGTAAGTGCAGGATGGTGCCTGGAAATGTGCAATCTCAGTCTCCCACTTGAGGCTGATGCTATTGATCTTTGCACCACACCTTGAGTAAAAATGATAGCACCCATTTGGCATGCCTCAGTGGTTGAGCATCAACCTCTGAACCAGGAGGTCACGGTTCAATTCCCAGTCAGAGCACATGCCCAGGTTGCAAGCTCGATGCCCAGTGTGGGGCATGCAGGAGGCAGCTGATCAATGATTCTCTCTCATCATTGATGTTTCTATCTCTCTCTCCCACTTCCTACCTCTCTGAAATCAATAAAAATATATTTTAAAAAATGATGTAGGACACATGCTGAAGGAAGCATTATTAAGACCTCTTCATGAAATTGGTGGTAGAGACCCACATCATCTTAAGTAATCAAGTCATCTTAAGTAAGAAAATAGATTTGTTGGAAGGAAGCTAAAGTAGGTAGCTCCCAGTGTGAGTGAAAAAGCTACAGAAGCAGATGAAGAGGGGAGAATCCCAGGGACTGATTTTGGGGACTCAATCATCATTGGAACTCCATCTCTCTTCTTTCCCTTTATCTCTGCTTGGCATTGTTTTCCCCTCCTGTTAATACATCTCCTTCATATCATGGACATGGCTGCTAGAAATTCCAAATTATTATTATTGAGTTCCATATTTCAGTTATATATTGCTGTATTACAAGCCCCCCAAACTTGGGGACTTAATACAACAACAATAACTATTACTATTCTCATTTATTATTTGGGCAGGACTCTTGTCTTTAGTCTTTGTGGCATCAGTCTTTGGGGCTCAAAGACTATGTATGGGTGACTTGAGAGCTGAGACCTGGAACATCTGAGGGACACCTCGCTCACTTGTCTGGTGATTGTTGTTAGCTGTTGACTGGGACCTCAGCTGGGGTGACCTTTCCATGTGGCTGCTTAGGCTTCCTCATACCATGGTGGCTGGGTTCCCAGGGTAAGTAACCCAATCAAACCAGGCAGAAAATGCTTTATCCTTTATTACATAGCCTCAGATAGCAAAAAACATTATTTCCATGGTCCCAAACTTACCCAGATGCTAGGAGAGGGAACATAAGCCCCAGTTCTCAGTAGGAAAAGTGGGGAAAAAATCACATCACACAAAAAGCTGTAGTCTGAGACATGGTTGTGAGCCTCTTTGAAAAATATAATCTACCACAGTCATAACCTGAGATACCAGACATTCTCAATCGCTGTATGAAAAAAATCCCAGGGAAGAACTTTGACTGACCTGGCTTTGGTCAATGCTCAGTCCATTGACCAATTATTGTAGCCAAGAGGGTGAAGTGTACGTAATAATGAGCCTAGCCTGGCTCAGTGCCCATTCTGTGATTGGAAAGAGAGAACAGCCAAAATGACCTATGTTCACTATGAAATAGAACTTCCCAGGTTTTGGTCATTGTAGACACTAGTCTTAACTATAATAATCAAGAAGTGTTCATAGAGTCCAGATATATAAATAGCTGCAAAAACATCTAGAGGGGACTTTCTCAGAAATGTATGTGTTATGGAATGAATGTGTGTGTCCCCCCCCCCCCAAATTCATATGTTGACATCTAGTCCCTAATGTGATGGTATTAGGAGGTGGGGCCTTTGTGAATAATTAGATCATGAGAGAAGAGCCCTCATGAATGGGATTAATGTCCTTATACGACGAGACCAAAGAGCTATCTCTCTCTCTCTTTCCACCATGCAAGGATACAATGAAAAGCCAGCAGTCTGCAACCCAGAAGAGGGTTCACACCAAAACTCAACCCTCCTCTGAGACTTCCAGCCTTCAGGACTATGAGAAATGAAAGTTTCTTGTAAACCATCCAGTCTATGTTATAGCAGCTGAACTGATGATGAGACAATTGCAACCAAAAAAGACCCATCAAAGACGAACTACGATTAGGTGTTGGGCCAGTGAGGAGAGCTCTGGTGGGCCTGGTCTTCAAACTTGTATTTTTAATAAGGAATTTTTTTCAAAACAATTTTTCCCAGAGCCCATAACAAAAGAGATAAAAGTGGTAACAGTTTCCTTGGATATTTTTAAATTATTCTCTATGCAGCATCACATGCATCGCTGTTTAAAGGTATCCCAGAGTAACTCTGGATAGCTAGGGTTCTCAGGCAGTTTGAGAAGCCCTTGGGCCTCTGGGCCGCTGAGGGCCCATCCAGCTCCGCCATTCTCTGGGTTAATGAGGATAGCTTGTGACGGGCAGGATGCTCATCTTTCACGCAAGTTTTTTCAAAGAAGACGGCGGTCAATAGTATAATTTGTGGGCTTTGTACATTCAATGTTAATATTTAGTGAGATTTAAGAAGGGAGCAGATGCTTAGAGAGAAAACTAGAGTTGATCATATAGGACTGTCTCCATGAAAAATCCTTTGGGCTTCCTCACAAAGCCTGTATAATGTGAATTCACTTAAAATGAACTGGGACCCACCCCCTTCCCAGCTCCCCCTGCTCCCTCCTGCCAGCTTCAGCACCACGGGATTCTTTCCGCAGAATATAAATTTAGCTCCTCAAGGAGGTTGAGCAAAGCTCATGGCAACTGTGCTCCCTGCAGGTGGTATGAGTCATTCAGCCTCCAGAGGGGCCTCTCTTCCGGGGCTTGTCAGCCTGTCTTCAGCCAGATAGCAGGGCCTGGTTAAACACACCTGTATTGCACTGTTCACTCTCCCAGCGAACCAAAGCTGTAATTAAATCACTCCACAAGATGCTCTGTTCCCTGCATTTAGCTTCTCTAACTCCAGTTAGTTTTTTTCCTCCTTTATACAATTTATTCACAATGGACAGTTCTTTGGATGAGATGGTGAAAGTAGACAGACTGCAGGGAAAGAACACGCCTTTCTTCCCACCCTAAATTCTAAATGCTTGAAGGGTTTTAAGCTGAATATAATTCTTTTTGCTTTGCCCTTGCCACTTCACACTAATATGCTTATTCCTGTCTTTCCCATAAACATATATGTTCCACTTCTCTCCCTCTCAATCTTCTGGCTCATGGTTTTCCCAAAAGGCCTCTTAAGTGATATTCCCAGTTTTATTTAAACAGGGGGTCAGAGGCTGCCATCTAGTGTCCAAAGGGGGACTTGCAGGGATGAAAGACATCAACTGCAAAAGCACGTTGTTCCTAATCTGTCCGTTTCTGGGAATGATGATGAAAGTTTGTCACACAATCAGACAGGCTGTATACATTAAGATCTAAAGAGGAAAAAAAACATTCCCCTACCCTCTCCTGGTGTAGTTTACTTGGGACTCAATGGGGACCTAGTACAGAGGACTTTCAGTACTAAAACCAGGAAGGTTCTGGACAAAGAGCCTATCAGGCAAGAGAGTACATTTCTTCCCAGCAACTCAGTCTAGTGAGAGAGAGGATTGGAGGATGGGGCTCTGCCTGCCCCCAGCCCCCAGATGGTGAGGGCTAGTGGGAGCTAGCAGCAAGCCAGATGTAGTGCCTACACATGCCTCCTTTTTAAGAAATAGCTAAATTTATTGCTAGGTTTTACTATTGGTCAACATATCCAGCTTATTCTAACCCTGTGTTTTTCTTAAATCCGTATCTTCTGCATCAGTCGATCTGTCATGATTTATGGGAAATGGACTCAATGCTTTAGGGCAGTGATGGCGAACCTATGACACGCGTGTCAGAGGTGACACACGAACTCATTTTTTTGGTTGATTTTTCTTTGTTAAATGGCATTTAAATATATAAAATAAATGTCAAAAATATAAGTCTTTGTTTTACTATGGTTGCAAATATCAAAAAATTTCTATATGTGACACAGCACCAGAGTTAAGTTAGGGTTTTTCAAAATGCTGACATGCTGAGCTCAAAAGGTTCGCCATCACTGCTTTAGGGTGTGGGTGGATGGAAGGGTTGGAGGTGTAGAGAAGTTAGATATAAAACAGAGTCCTCATTCCAGTCTTCCCGGAGCCTATAATCTCATAAAGAGGAGGGGGGAGTGAATTCAGTAGGAGAGAAGGACAATGACAACCTCTGTTGTTCATGAGTGGGGAAACTGAGGCTGGGAATACAGGAAGCTGTTTGCTCAAGATTGGGATGGAATCAGTGCCCAGCCAAGGCTGGAACCCACTAGATCACCCTGGCAGTTGCTCACACAAAAGCCTCTGGGAAGAGCCCACTCTCGGGGAGGCCAAAATTACGTTAGGGGCCAAACTTTTAGCTGCCACTGTCCTTACAACAGCCCCCACTCCAGTCATACAGACCTTCTTTTGGTTCCTCAAACAAACCAAGTCCATTCCTGCTATCTCAGGATGTTTGCTCTTACGGTTCCCCCTTACTAGAATGTTCTAACTGTGCCCCAGTCATTACTGGCTTCCTCCTCCAGGTACAGTGCAAATACCACCCCCTCAGAAAGGGCCCAGGAAAGACCCCTACACAAGTAAACCCACACCCACACACCAGGGAGTCTCTCTGCCCTGGCATCGTGCTTGTCATCTTCATTGTACTTAGCCAGCATCTGACAATATCCTGTTCGGTTCTCTCTCCTACACCCCAGCCCCTGCCCACAGTCTGTAAACTCCAAGGGACTAGGATCATGTCTGTTTCATTCACTGCTGTGTCTTCCCACTCAAGGGGGGGGAGGGGGTACATAGCCAAGGCTTAATAGCTTTGGAATGAATGGAGTACTTTATAAACACATTTACTTCAAATTGACATGGAAATTATTTGTAAGTAACTAAATTCAAAGCTGGCACAATGGAAAGGAGAGTAGGTTGAGCAGTCATAAGACATGAATTTAAGCCCTAGGTGGATTTTTTTTCTCCCTAGCTTTTGATGGTCATTGTACTGAAAATTCTGGATTTCAGGCTGGTTCAATGTTTGGGGGGAAAAAATAAAGCAATGCCTGGAACATTGATTGTGGGAGGGTCAAACTAGAGAGTATATCGTAAAATGCTTGGTAAACTGTAAAATGCAGATAAATGTATTATTGTAACTTTACACAGGGAATTAATACAAACTTTATTGATATGAGTATTTTTCTGAGCCTATTCAGAAACTCATCTAAGATATAAATGGACCCATTTCTACAAATCAGGGCAGAGTATATAAATTGTGTCTATTCTTGGACTCTGTTGTGTGTGTGTTTTTCACACTTTGCCCACTGACCGCTGACTTCACTTTTGAACAATCTTTTTGTCTGATTGTTTATTTTCTTTTTTAAAATATTTTTTGTCTGACTATTTATTTTCTTTTTTAAATATTTTTTCCTATTTATACATGTAATATATGTTCTTGTAAAATTTTAGTAAACACTGAAAAGTATGGGGGAAAAAACAAAATTACCTGTACTAACAAATCTAGAAATAACCAAAGTATTTTGAAATATTTTCTTCAGAATTCTTTTTCAAAACTAAAACTGCACGTGAGTCTCATTTGTACAGAGCATAGAGTGAATGTGCTACATAACAATGGCTCCAGGGAGCCACCTGAGACACTAGCGGACAGGGGGCAGATGGCATAGTACAGTGCTAAGAACATATGAGTTCGCTTCTGACTCTGCTTCTTGGAATCTTGGACAAGTTAGTTCATCTCTGTGGGCCTCAAGTTTCCTCCTCTGCACAACGAGAAATAGTCATTCCTACCACATAGAATGGTTGTGAGCACTCAATAAAATAAAATATGTAAATCGACAGAAACATAGTGGTGTGCAATTATAGTCGTATTATTAGAACTGTTAATAATGTATGTAAAGGTGGTGGCTCAGTCTTGAAGCAACAGAGTTAAAATTGAGGCGAAGTTGGCTGGATCTAGACACCATGGTCTAGGACAGAATAAGAATCCTGCTCTCGTTGCTAGAATTTAGCCTTGTGTCGCCAGAGAATACATCCCATATCCAAAGCTTACTCCTTCCTTGAAAATAGTAATCAAGAACATGGAAAAATCAATGGAAACCGAACAAACCCCCAGGTCAGGTGACAACTTTCGGATAGCAATCAGAGCACTCTATCACCAGCCCACAACCGAAAGTTAAATGTGACCAAAGCTGTGATGTGTCACCCAGAGCACCCTCAGGATGGCAGCCTTCTTCCCCAGCCGCCAGAAGCACCCCTGGCAGACCACCCCATGCTGTCAGCCACCCCAGGGATGATCTCCATGAAGAAAACTGCCTTGCTAAAGGTCGCATCCCTTTACCGGGTGACCCACATCTTATGACTAATGATGAGGGAGTGTATAAAGTCAGAGGAATTGTCTTAAAATGCAAAATGAAGTTTAAACAACTGCACAGACTTTCCGTTATACTTGGAATCAAATCCACCCCCTTTGGCCCTTTGTGATCTCCCCATTTTAAACCCCTTCCTTTCACTCCCTACGCCCCAGGCTCACTAGCCTCTCTAGGCTACGTGGAGCTCCTTCCAGGCAGAAACCTTTAACTTCCTGTCCCTTCTGTCTGGGACGCTCTTCTCCAGCATCTGCACATGATGCTCCTTCTCAAGCAGCCCCTCCTACACAACCTCAAATAGCAGCCCCATCCCTGCCCTGGACGCTGCTTAGTGTCCTTCCAGGCGCTCCCAACAATCCGCAAGTATTGAATTGTTCAGTGTTTCTCTCACTAGAGTCCATCACCCATGAGTGATGGATTTGCTCTTACTCAGCTCTGCATCCCCATTTCTAAAACAGTGCTTCGTACATAGTAAGTGCTCAGTACATATTTATTGAATGAAAGAATAAAAACATACAGACACAGCCAGGATTTTTTAAATAATGGTTTCATGGTATATTCTTTTCAGCTTGTTCATTTCACTTAAATTTACACAGACAACAGTCTATGTCAATTCATCTAAACACTATGTCAATACGTCCCAACACAAGGTAATTAGGTCAGGAGGGTGGAGCCCTTATGAATGGAATTAGTGCCTTTAAAAGAAGGCAGCTCTCTCTCTGCCATGTGCGGATACGGCGGTTCTCAACCTGTGGGTCGCGGACAATGAAAATACATCCTGCATATCAGATATTTACCTTACGATTCATAACAGTAGCAAAGTTACAGTTATGAAGTAGCAACGAAAATAATTTTATGGTTGGGGGTCACCACCACATGAGGAACTGTATGAAAGGGTCGCGGCATTAGGAAGGTTGAGAACCGCTGGAAGATGTTGGCAGTCTGCAGGTCAGAAGAGGGCTGTCACCAGCACCTGACCATGCTGGCACCCAAATCTTGGACTTGCAGCCTCCAGAGCTGTGAGAAACAAGTTTCTGTTGTTTATAAGCCACCTAGACTATGGGACTTTATTATAGTGGCCCATATTGACGAAGACAGCCATTTCCCTAATTCCACCCTTTTGGTACTGAAAAGGTCTGGGGGCTGCCAATCATAAGACTCCACTCATCTGGCCATGGTGACCGGTTAAGGAAGTTCAGGAAGTCAACTTGCAAAGAAAAACAGAAGCGGAAACAGAATCGGCCAGTCTTGGCTGCATCTGAGTTCCCTAAGGCCAGATCAAACCTCTCTTCTTGTTCCTTGGGGATGTGGGCTACTGGAGTTCTGCTACTCACCATCTATCCGTGTTGACTGATACTAGTAGTTTTGCAGAAGATGAAAATTCTTCACACGAACATTTTTTTGTATCAGTCCTCAACAAAAGGTGAGAACTACATTTTAAAATGCATGTCGTACTAAAGTTTATCTTTATCAGTTTCCTTATTGCTAAAGTTAAATGTATGCATTGTAAAATACGTTTATGAAAACTAGGACAGTGTAAAAGATGAATATTTCAGATTTTTGTCAACACATATAATGGACTTATTTTACAAAAATTAGATCAGATTATGCATAGAATCCTACAGCTTGCATTTTCCACTTAATACTATATTTTGGATATCATGATCTATCACTTCATATAGATCTGCTTGCTGGTGTTTTAAATGTTTGTTTTATGTTCAAAGTGTGTCCTCCTAAATGCTTATCAGTAGTAATGGTGGGAGTGTATTATCTCATTGATAGGAATCTAGCTTAGAGCCCAGAGACCATTACTATTGACTTTTTTTGTGCAGACAGGTTTTGAAAGAAGTTGACTGGTTCATCTTTCACCTCCATGATATAAATCATGTCTGAGTATTGGCAGTATTTCAAGTTCTCTCCCTATTCATGGTTGAATCACACAAAAGAGCTATCTATCATTTGTCTGACAGCCTGTGAGGTGACCTTAACATTCTGTAATGTGGACAGTTTAGGAGAAACAGCAGAACTGCTCACGTTGGACTTAGCTTCATAATCAAGAGCCATAGAAATAATAAAAAGAACTAATACAACAGTAACTATTATTGAGCACTTGATAGGTGCCCGGGACACGAGCTAAGCACTTGACATCAGTTATATTATTTATTTATTTTTATTTAAAAAATATTTTTATTGATTTCATAGAGGAAGGGAGTGGGAGAGATAGAAACATCAATGATGAAGGAGAATCATTGATCAGCTGCTTCCTGCACACCCCCTACTGGGGATTGAGCCTACAACCTAAGCATGTGCCCTTGACCAGAAACAAACCTAGGACCCTTCAGTCCACAAGGTGACACTCTATCCACTGAGCAAAACCAGCTAGAGCAGCGGTTCTCAACCTGTGGGTCGCGACCCCTTTGGGGGTCGAATGACCCTTTCACAGGGGTCGCCTAAGACCATCGGAAAACACATATATAATTACATATTGTTTTTGTGATTAATTACTATGCTTTAATTATGTTCAATTTGTAACAATGAAAATACATCCTGCATATCAGATATTTACACTACGATTCATAACAGTAGCAAAATTACAGTTATGAAGTAGCAACGAAAATAATTTTATGGTTGGGGGTCACCATAACATGAGGAACTGTATTAAAGGGTTTCGGCATTAGGAAGGTTGAGAACCACTGAGCTAGAGCATCAGTTATATTATTTAATCCCACAATAACCCTAAGATTATCACTATCTTTAGTAATTAAGTTGAAGCTCTCAATCATGATCAGTCAGATGGCTAACAAGTAGCAATGCTGGAATTTGACCAGAGACTAAACAACTCTAAAGCCCACGCTCATTACCACCATTTATTCTGCTCTTCAACTTGCCCCGCCCGATTTGGGACATTTATCTATCCTCACCTCAGGACTCGGATTTTGAGGTACAAAAGTTTTTGTTGTTGGAGAAGTTTGTGGAAATATTACTACAGCTTTTGCTGTTGGTTTTAAAATAAGTTTGGGGTAGGATACCACAAAATCATCTTGGCTGGTGTCCTTGATGCAGGTAACGGTTAGGGGTTTGTGGGCTGAAGTTCTGTTCCCTGGCCACTTTAATATTTGCTGAGTCAGACATGTAGAAATAATATCATTAGAAAGAATGTAGTTATGCGTGGTAACAAAATTAAAACTAATTATAAACAGCACCAAGTAATTAATAAGAAAACTCAAGCCCTGACTGGTTTGGGTCAGTGGATAGAGCGTCGGCCTGCGGACTCAAGGGTCCCAGGTCCGATTCCGGTCAAGGGCATGTACCTTGGTTGCGGGCACATACGCAGTGGGGAGTGTGCCGGAGGCAGCTGATCGATGTTTCTCTCTCATCTATGTTTCTAGCTCTCTATTTCTCTTCCTTCCTCTCTGTAAAAAATCAATAAAATATATTTTTTTAAAAAGAAAACTCAATATACAATATGGCTTTAGGAAAATCAGGCGATGTATAATTTTCTGTTGATAGTGTAACTGTTAATTACCACAAACCTGGCCGTTTAAAACAAAAAAATAGTTGTCATCCTACAATTCTGGAGGTCACAAGTCCAAAATGGGTGCCATGAGACTAAAATCAAGGTGTTGGCAGGGTCGCATTCCTTTCGGAGACTCTAGGGGAGAGTCTGTGTCCTTGTGTTTTCCGGCTCCCAGAGGCTGCCTGCACTCCTAGCTCGTGGCCCTGCATCACTCCAGTCTCTGCTTCCATCATCACATCTTCTCTCTGACTTTGATTCTCCTACCTCTTTTTATTTGTTGTTGTTAGAAAACCTAGTTTATTTTTAATTGTGGTAAAATATACAAAACATTTACCATCTTAACCATTTGTGAGGGTAGAGTTCAATACTAAATATGTTTATTGCTGTGCAAGTCAATTTCCAGAACTTTTTGCATCTTGCAGAACTGGTGTTGGTTTGTTATGTTTCTAACTTTATACACTCAAAGAATGTCAGAGTTAGTACATGTCAAGTGATGGAGTTTTTATCCCCAAAATTCAAAGCTGATTTAATGTTGACTACCCATTATTTATAAAGAAAGAGAAACCCTACCAAATATAATAAACTCTGGAAATTTTTTTGACAGAAATTAGTCACACGTGTACTCAAAGATATACATACAAGGATACGTAAACAGAAATAAAAGGCAAATAACTGGGAAGAAGTAGGGAAACTAATGATCCTTTTCAGACAGAATAATTTCATAGCCATAAATAAATTACAAAATTATTATCATACCTACAAAATAACAAGTAACCAACTAGCTTTATAATAGGTAGTAGGAGAAGTGCTCATTTACGAGTACAGTATCCCTGTATTAGTTTCCAGGGGCCGACAGAACAAATTGATACCACAGATTGTGTGGCTTATCCAACAAATTTATTTTTCAGTTCTAGGAACTAGGAGTCCAAGATCAAGATGTCAGCTGGTTTGGTTTCTACTGAGGCCTCACTTCTTGGCTTGCAGGTGTCCTCACATGGTCTTTTCTCAGTGCACACACATTCCTAGTGCTCCTTTGTGTGTTCTAATCTCTTCTGTTTATAAGGACACCAGTAGGATTGTTTCAGGGCCCACTCTAATGACCTCACTTTAATTTAATCACCTCTTTAAAGGACCTGTCTTAAAATCTTAAAATACAGTCACATTCTGAAGTACTGGGGGTTATGACTTCAACATATAAATTGGGGGGGGGGGGGGTGACACAATTCAGCCCATAATATTCCCAGAAAATCTACATTACCTAAATATGATTCTAAAAGATATATGAACAACCTAAAGGAAGGAGCTGTACCATGAAATTTTACTGAAAGACATAAAAGAACACTTGAATAAATGGAAAAATAAACCATGTTCTTGGTGGGGAAGTGTCAGTATTATAAAGTGCCAATTTATTCCAAATTAAATTAATAGATATAACACAACTATAACCAAAAGACCAATAAGATACTTTTCTAATCTCTCACCCTTTTTCATTTCTTTTTCATGTCTGTTATATTCTTCACTAGAGGCCCAATGTACAAAATCATGCAAGGGGCTCGACCCTTGCAGCCCCGGCTTTGTGCGAAAGGTTGTTACTGCTGTTTAGTCTAATTAGCATATTAGCTCTTTATTATATAGGATTTCTACTGGGCATGTCACCATCAGCCCATATCCATCATCTTTTAGCCAAAATCAATCTTCCCAGCCACCCTATATCTAGCGATGGGAAATCGTCACCCTACCAATCATCTAGGATAGTCTCTGGTTTACCTTTGAAAATTCTATCTTCTTTATCTACCTATACAGACATTCTTGGCAAAGTTAAACCTGCCTCTTCAGTTCCATTCCTATCTGTCCTCCTTACCTCATATTTGGATTCTAACTCTGCACATTATCATCATTTAGGTTAATCTTTCTAAAATATGATTTTCATCACTCTCTTCCAAGTGTACAAATTTTGTGTTCAATAACTATACTGGGTGACAGACAATTTAATCACTTCGCCTCAGTTTACTCATCTATAAAATGGGTGTAATAGTGCAAGCAAAGGACAAATTTCTCTGTTCAGAATGAGGCTGAGTGACCTTCCTACAAGAAACAAGTGTTACTTTTGTAATTAAAGCAAAATAAGAAAGGATAATGACATTAGTGGTCTTATCCGTCCAAAAACGGACCACATCCATGGCCGACTGACAAACTTTTAAAAGTTTAAAACTTCCTTTCCTCTTGGAAAACTCACTGATCAAAAAATAATTAGTCCTCTTGCCTTTGATGTTCAGGTGAAAATACTGGTGAATTTGGGGTTGATGAGGAACAAATGCTGGGATTTGCTTCAAAACCTCTGTCCCACTAAGCAAAAATTCAAGGAGTTGTAAATAAAGCTGGGCACACTTGAAAAATATATTTTTCCCCATACATACTCTCAGGAGTTCCTCCGATATCCTCAGATTCAGAGAGTTTGGGGTTTGTAAATTTAAAAAATGGCCCTCCATAAGGAGTGGCAAGAGTAAACAAGCTCAAAGAAACTACATTTGGTGCATGTTAACCACCTAAGTACCTCCTTTGCCTAGAAAACAGCCGCCTGTTTTCATTCGTCATCACTGGACCTCAGGAAGCCAGGCCTCAGCCAGCACCTGGTGACGCTGATGACCCCCCAGGTCTCACAGCGGCGGCAATTAGCCTGAGCCTTCTCCTTTAAGAAGCTGACTCACGTGGACGCTGTGTTGTGTGCTCTCAGCTGGGAAGGGGAGGTGGATCCTAAGTCTCTTCACATTGGACACCCCTGGAGAGGGGGCAGAGTGCTCCTCTTTGATTGGCTGTACGAGTCCAAGGTGTCGGGTCAGGGGCGGGGCGAGCTGCCGGGAGCTTGCCCGGAGTCTGAAGCTTCTGCGAGGGGTTGGCATCGCCGCGGAGGGGAGCTGGAGAAGGGGGTTGGGTGAACCAGAGAAGGGGCGTGGCCCAGCGGAAGGGGCTGGGTCCTAGGGAGGAGGCAGGGCCTAGAAATGAAGGACGTTCTGGGCCAATCGGGACAACCGACTGTTTGAGGGGCGGAGTTACTCCGGGTGATTGACACCGAGGCCCAACCAGGGAGAGGCGGGGCCAAGGCCCGGGCCTGACTAAACCTAGAGACTAGGGAGGCCGAGGGGCTTCATCCTGAGGAGGAAGGGCCGCAGGCAGCCGCGGAACTCACAGCCGCTCGGGGTAAGACTGGCGGGGGCTGGGCTCGGGGCCCTCCGGGGAGCCACCTAGGTCGGCGGCTTCGAATCAGCCCGGGGTGGGGGCCCAGGCAGGAAGTACCTCTTCCTCGTCGCGCTACCCCTAGGGTCCCAGCGAGCCGCCCCGGGCCATGAAGGGCGGCCCCCGGCCAACGGGGCTGCGGGCCGGCGAACTGAGCTGTTTCTTCTTTGTGAGGCCCAGGCGCCGCAGCTGCCGTCGGCCCGCCCCCGCCGCGCAGCCGGGACGACCAGCGCGACCGTCACGGCCGCGACCCTCAGCTCGGCGTCCGCCCTCCGGTTCCAGCCATTCCCCCCCGGCGCCGCCTCGGAGTCCCTGCCGGCCGCGGCCGAGGCCTCCCGCGTCTCCTCCTGGGCACTTTGGCCGGCGATTTCCCCCCTCTCGGCTGCCCCGCCCCCACGGGCCGCGACCCCGCCGCAGTATCGGGGGCGCGCCGCGGGCTCGGCGCCGCGGTGGTAGGCGGGAGGTCTGCCGCCTCGCCGCGCCCCTGTCCCCGGAGTGAAGTGCGAACTCGGCTCCGAGTGGCAGGGCCGTGAGGACGCCCGGCGAGGCCTGTCCTTAGAGAGGACCACGTCCGCGGCCGACTGGTGTTGCCGCGGGCCGAGGGCGCCGTTGGCTTTTGTTTCCCGCCCCGCGGGGTGGGCGTCTGCCCCCCGGCTGAGCGGAGGGGAGAAGCCCCCGCGGGCGCGGTGTGGCTGTGGGACGGCCGGGGGGCGCGGCAGGGCCCCGCGCCGCCGCCCGCTCAGCTGTGGGGACGGGTGTTTGTTGTTCCGCGGAAGGCCCCGCGCCCCGGCCCCTCCCTATTGGCCGGCGGCGTCACGTGCCCGCAATCAGCTGGGCCCAGCCGGGGCTGCGGGCAGCGCTGAGCTGGCGGGGCCTGGGCGGCCACGGGCCCGAAGAACTCGGCCTCCGCGTCCGGGTCCCGCGGCCGCCCCGCGCGCCCTTCCTCCTCGCTGCCAGGAGGTCGGCGCGCTCTTGCAGCCCCTCCATTCTCCACTCCTGTTAGGTAGGTGGGGCCGGGAGGACTGTGAGCAGCAGGAGTTGGAACCTGGACTGCTGCAAAGATCTGTTTAATCCTCACGCCGCCTATCAATCCTCCCTCCCTCCGAGGGAGAGGCTGGAGCGTGTACAGCTCATTTATTTTTAATTTTTTTTTCTGTTAACAGAACCCTGTTGGTAACCTGAGGATTTTTATTCCAGGTTTCCTTGACAGGTGGAAAACCTGAAGTAACCTCAGGCTAACCTTAGTGGTTTTTTTTTTAGAAAATTAGACTTGCTGGTGAAGTCGCGGGGTAATAGGATATTGGCTATTTTTTTGCACAGCCACATAGGAAGTGTTTCAGCTGCTTTCCAACACAGGGTACATATTTATGCCAGATGTGAAGTGTCTTGGTGTATTCTTTTCCTAAAAGTTTATTGCATACTTGTGCTGTGTTAGGTAAGAAGGAAATTGCAAAAAAAAAATTTAGAATTGTTTCTCTTACAGCTAACAATTTAGTGAAGAGTCGTAGGCAGATGGCAGTTGAGTAACAATGCAAAGTTAAATATTAGTTATGAAATGAGTGTTATGAGAGATCAAAAATAGGGCAGTGAGCGATGAAGTAAGGTGAATTTGGAAGTGTTCTGAAGTGGATTGGTATTGATTGGTATTGATTAGAGCTAGAAGATGAAGAGGCTTTGGGTTCTATTAGCAAACAGAGGCCTAGGAGCAAAAACAAAGGCTTAGAGCATGTACAAATAATTGTACAGAGAAGGTGAAGCTTGTGCAAGTTGGCACACAAAATATTTTCCAAATATCCCATTATTTTTATGGGTATACACTGGAACACCAGCTAGACTATATAGCTCCTTGGAAAGGATTGATGTCTACCTTTTTAGAGGGTGTCCTCACCCAGCTCAGTGCCCAATACAGGCCTACTAGTTGACTTTTTGTTTTTTAATGATTATCTCTAGGAACTATCTTATCTGTAGGAGAGGGAGATGACGAGTAAATTATTTAACTCTATACAAGGGCACTGAAGTGAATTAGATTTTAACAACTTTCCTAAAAAGATTAGTAAAATCCATGTGGGTTTTACTAAAATAATATCTGGTTAGGTCATTGAGGATTTACCCCTAGACTTATTTGCCTTTTCTTATGCTCTACTTAAGTGGTAGAAGAGAATAAAACGTTTAGAAGCAATAAAAGGGAGAAGGAAATAAGGCCAAAATTAAAACTAAAAGAAGAGCTTTAGCTACCAGCCTGCAAAAAAAACAGTCCATGAGACATGAAGCTAGTCCTAAATATAATCATGAGTTGTGAAGATAGTCCTAAGTATATTTGTGCCCAGAATGCCATTTTCAGTTATAAAGTATCTAAGTGACGGTATAAATCAATACCAGTTTCTCTGGTAATCCTGTGTAGTAATGTCTGGGTAAAGTAGGAACTGATCTTAGCTGTGACATGAACTTGCCATTTGACACCTGTATCAGGAAACCAGGTAGTTAAATTATACTCCAGTCTATTCAGTGTGAGACTGTTTGACTCATAGTATTGCATCTCAACAAATTAGAGATTTTGAATTTGTCTTGGCAAAAGACTGGGGAGGTTACCAACTTGGATTGTTTAGATGACTCACTGAGTTACATGACTAGTCTTATTTTCTAGTGATGACTAAACAAAAAGTGTTATAGAAATACAGTAAACTTGAAAAACATTTAACAACAACAAATACATTATTTGAGGATACAGAACAAAAATATAAAAGTTACAGTCAAATGGAGACCTGATTCCACCACCAGAAAATCATTTAACATAGCAAAGGAAACTGGTCAGGTATTGCAAAAGAATTAACGAAAAAGAAAGCACAGCTTTCTTGTGTAACCGAAACCTTGGCTTGGTGAGTATTTTGTACAAAAATCGGAAAATTGGTTTGTGGATAAAACTCAATTTGTTATTTTCCTTTGTAGCTTTTCAATAGAATTTGGTTACAAATCACTATGAAAATAATTAATGAGATTACAATAACATTAAATGTTAATTATAGTAATCAACCCAGCACTGTTAAAAGTTCCTTGGGTTTTGTTCCTTTCTTCGTTTTGGAGAGACTCAAAACCAGAAATACAAGCATGCTGCTTCATGTTTCCATTTTAGCTGAACCTTTTGCAAAACAAGCTCTCCTGAATGGCAGATTCCTTTAACCCTTTCTGTACTAGGTTTCCTGCCGGTGAGGCTCGTATCCTACCTTTGCCCACCACCACCTTCTGGTCTCAGTTCTGGTGGTTTGTGTTTTCTGTGGTCTTTGGAAAGTCTATCTGTGAAGTAGTTCCTTAGAGATGCAAATCAACACCTACTATTCTTCTTGGTATTTTTAGGGCTGGTATGTGCTGCCTCCCTTAGGGTATTCTACTTGCCAGAGTTGAATCCAAATTGGATTATTAATTACAGGGAGGCAAGTACCTATTTTAAGACCTAGCACTGTGACACTAATAATTTGAGATGCTTCAAAAAGCATCTAACTTCCCTCCTTGTAATTTCTGTCACCTGGTCACTTAGCTTTTCAGTAATTAACAGGAGGTGAAGCTAGTCAATTGTTATTTGTTTTATATTGTTTCTGAGCCTTGCTTTCTTGATCTGTAATAGCAGAGGGAAGTGGAATGGTGAAGAAGGTAATCTATTTTACTAGATGAACCTTTATTTAACATTTACTTTGTGCCAGGCACTGTTCTAAGAGTGTATTATCTCTCCAATTCTCACAACTCAGGTGGATACTACAATTCCATTTTACAGGTGAGGAAGGGAAAGATACAATCCCCAAAGTTTACACAGCTTTTAAGGCACAGAACTGAGATTTGAACTCGGGCAGTCTAACTCAAGAGTTCAACTATCTGAGCTATATTGTTTAAATCCTGGGGGTGAGGAGAGAGTAAGGCAGAAGCTGGGTATATATTATCTATTTTTATAATCTTTTTATAGTTGATCTTCAGCATGCTGAACTGATTACAGAAAATTAAAGATTTTAGCTAGTAAAAACCATTAAAAAAAAGGGAGCAGGATTAAATTGACCTTCTCAAATACTTACATTGATCCTTGAACCTGAATGCTAACCAAATTTACTTTGTCTGAGAAAGACTGCCTGCTTTCTAAATGAAAGGCTCTTTCACTGTCTGAACAGATTTTTAACCCTTTGCAGTCGTTTGTCTACTCTCAGCCACCAAAGCTTTTTTACTGTTCCGGTCATATGTCTGCTCTCAGCCACCATAGCCAGGAACCGTACGAATCTTAACTCTGTTCATTCATGTATCAGTTCATAATTTCTCTGAAAGCTCTTAAGTGTCTAAGCGACCTTGTCACGAACCAAAACATTGCCCCGACAAATCGGAGATATCGAAACTCAATATAAACAAACGCGGTCGTTCCACACTCGCCATGCAAAACACCGTGGCGAGTCAGTTGCCTTTTGAGAGTGAAGAAATCGACAAACTTCGGAGATACTTCGCAGAATTTCAAATAAAGCTTTACAAATTACGTTTAAGTGTAATTAGGCATTCTCACTTGTTAAGATATTTCAAAATAATACTCCAAAATGGCAAAAAGAAAGTTACCGAAGGAAGTGTACTGCGAATCTGAAAGTAACGATGAAGAGTTTTATTTTGGCACCTTGAATACTGACTCTGACGTAGAAAATGATAACGTTTGTAGTGATTCTACTAGTAGTGATGTAGTTCCAAAAAAGAATTAATAAATCTTGTTTATCCTTCATAATCTTGCATGTTATGTATCACTGCTCTTTCAATGGAAATTAATTCTGACCAGTACGACACCCATGTCCAAATTTAATATGACCGCAAAAGGTTAAGCAGGGGTTTTGGGTATACTTTCTGTTAATGGCTAGGTAGTGAATATTGTAATCTTTGTAAACCATAGGGTTTCAGTTGCAACTACTCAAACTCTGCCATTGAAGTGAGAAAGCAGCCGATTATAAATAAATATGCAGGTGTTTGTGTCCCAATAAAACTTTGTTTAAGACACTGGAAATTGAATTTCATGTAATTTTCATGTGTCACAGAATAGTCTTCTTTTGATTTTTCTCCCCTACCATTTAAAAGTGTAAAATTCTTAGCTTATGGGCCATACAGAAACAAGTGGTGAGCTGCATTTTGCCCACAGACCTTAATTTGCTGACCCCTGCTTTTAAGGAAATTATTTAGCAATGAGCCAGACCAAAGAATAAGCTACCGTAATACTTAATTTGTGTGTGTGTGTGTGTGTGTGTGTGTATGTGTATGTATTAATACCACTAATGAAAGTGGAATTTGCAATGAAAAGATATCCAAAAAAATGAAATATTTAAGTATAAATCTCACAAAATGTATACAAGATCTTTATGAGGAAAAGTATAAAACTCTAATGAAATCAAGAACTAAATAAATGGAGAGAGATTTCATGTTCATGGATATGAAGAATCAATGTTGTCAAGATGTCAGTTTTTCCTAACTTGATCTGTAGATTCAATGCAGTCCTAATCAAAATCCCAACAAGTTACCTTGTGAATATGAACAAACTGCTTCTAAAATTTCTATAGAGAGGCAAAAGACTCAAGCGTAGACAACGCAGTATTGAAGAAGAATAAAGTAGGAAGACTTGACACTACCTGACTTGTAGACTTGCTATAAAGTGATAGTGATCAAGATTATGTGGTATTAGCAAAAGAATAAGACAAATAGATCAGTGGGACAGAATAGCCCAGAAATAGGCCCATAGAAATATGGTAATCTGATCTTTGACAGAGAAGCAGGGCAATACAGTGGAGCAAAGATAGCCTTTTTACTAAGTGGTGTGGGACAACTGTACATCCATGTGCAAAAAAATTGAATCTAGACAAACACCTTACACCCCCTTCAAAAAAAAATTCAAAATGGATCATGGGACTAAATGAAAAAAGCAAAACTAAAAAACTAGAACATAAGAGAAAACCTACATGGTCATGGGTACAGCAGTGACTTTAAATGTAACACCAGTGGCATGATCCATGAAATAAATAATTGGTAAGCTTAAGTTTATTAAAATTTAAAACTGCTCTGTGAAAGACAACGTCAAGAAAATGAGAAGACAGGCCACAGACTTGGAGAAAATATTTGCAAAAGGCATATCTTATAAAGGACTACTGTCTAAAACATAAAAAAAACCACAACGAAAAACAAGAAAACCTGTTTAAAAAATGGGCCAAAGACTTTGACAGAAATCTCACCAAAGACATGGCAAGCAGCATGTGAAAAGATGCCCCACATTATATGTAATCATGGAAATGTGAATTAAAACAAAAATGAGATACCACTACACACCCAATAGAATGGTCAAAATCCAGAACACACACCACCAAATGCTGCCTAGGATATAGCCCGAGATGTCAAACTCACAGCCCACCACAAATATTTTTGCGGCCCAGCCAATATAACAGTATGTAAGAAACATACCGTTTTAATTAAAATTTCGTAACCTAATTTTTACAATATCCTGTTATACATAATTAATAAGAAACTACAACGTTCGCACCATTTCTCTCCACTAATAACTAGCAGCGAATATTAGCAGCCGATTGCCACATCATTAGTCTTGTACTGACTTGTTTGTTGTGCGCAACAGGAAATATTTCGCTTTCAGAGGACAAGATAGGTTTATTTGTGTTATACTTATTTATGCAGTTATTCAGTGTCTGGTAAGTTAATGTTCAAGAAAAAATACTAATTTTTATTAAAATGTTCTATTTTATGTGAACAATTAATTACTCATTTAAGTTCTTTGTATTCAGCATGTCTATTGAAATAAACCTATGTTTCTATCAAAATTGAAGTTTTTGGGGTTTTTTTGCGGCCCACATAAACTTAAACCTTGTTTATTTGGCCTATGTTATCTTTGAGTTTGACATGCTTGGTGTAGGTTCATTATAACAGATGGACCATTCTGGTGGGGGATATTGATAATGAGGGAGACTATGCATGTGTGGAGCAGGAGATATATAGGAAACCTACCCTAATTTGCTCTGAACCTGTAATTGCTCTAAAAATTTAAATCTCAATTTAAAAATAGTCTTTTTAGAAAATTGTTTTATTGTTTTGGATTCAAACTACATTCCTGGACACTGTCATGGATTTCTAAACAGTTTAGTTTCTATATTTTTATTGATTTCAGAGAGGAAGGGAGAGGGAGACAGAAATTGAAACATCAATGATAAGAGAGATTCATGGTTTGGTTGCCTTGAGCCAGAACCCGGGCATGTGCCCTTGACAGGAATCGAACCTGGGACCCTTAAGTCCACAGGCTGACACTCTATTTACTGAGTCAGACCAGCTAGGACTCATGGATTTCTGAAAGAGAAGTCCCCTCCCCCCTTTTAAAAAATAGATTCTATAAATCCTGTAAATTTCTAAAAAGTTAAATAAAAAGGGAGAGGTCCTAAAATGTGATCACTTCCCCAGAGTCTCCTATTAAAATAGTAATTGAAAATTCTAGGTTGTAAATGTGCTATTTGTTGAAGGGGGAGGAAATCATATATACTAGTAATATAAAAGGCTAATATGCAAATTGACTAAATGGTGGAGTGACCAGTCGCTATGACACACACCGACTACCACGGGGCAGATGCTCAATTCAGGAGTTACCCCCTGGTGGTCAGTGTGCTCCCACAGGGGGAGTGCTGCTCAGCCAGAAGCCGGGCTCACGGTTGGCGAGTGCATTGGTGGTGGTGGGAGCCTCTCCTACTTCCGTGGCAGTGCTCCAAGGACTCCTGGGGGGGGGGGGGGTGTCTGAGGGATCCTGGATTGCTAGAGGGCTCAGGCCAGGCTGAGGGGTCCCCTGTCCCCCCAGTGCATGAATGTTGTGCACAAGGCCTCTAGTAACTAAAATAATGATCTGTATATCATGAATTTCACTTATATTTTCAACCTGGCCCCTCACTGTTTCCAATAATTTCAAATAAACTGATAATAGGCTCCCAGCTAAACAATCAAGTTTGGTACTTCTCTTATTTCAACCTTTTAGGGATTTTAGTAACCTGGAACTAAGAAAAGCTAATATCAAAGAGGCCTTATTTATAAAATTATCTGGGAATGGTAGTTACAGAAATTCAGATTATTAAATTACTGGGTTTTCTTGAAAGTTGAGAAGGAAGAAAACATCTTAAAGCTTTAACTTTGGTTATAAACTTGAACTTCAACACCAACAGATATCAAAACATGCATCTTATTACTTAAGGACACACTAAGATGGCCCCCAGAATCAACACAGAGAAGCAGGTCACTTTTAAGATGTTTTAGAGTCATGTGGTTGAAGAGATTTTGAAATGTTCTGACTCCAAGCAAGGTGATTAGCATATTTGGGAAATACTTTAAATGTAAAACAATCAGAAAGTAGATCAGTGGCTGGCTGTGGCTAGAGATGGGAAGAGGAATTAACTGCAGAAGGGTTTGTGGGAATTGGGGGAGGTGATGGAAATAATTCTAAAGCTGGTTTGTGGTGCTGATGGCACACTTTATAAATATACTAAAAGCCATTCAGTTTTACACATACAGTGGCTAATTTTATGGTATGCATGTATTCCTTTAAAAATATGGCATTTTGTTTTGTTTTAACGAATCAGCTATATTCTGTCCTGTCAGAAAAAAAGTTTCAAAGTTTGTAATCTATATGAGCCCATGTTTTTTGTAACACTATCTAATTTAGCACAAATGGGACCTGTGATTGTATGGTGGATTTGATAATATACTCCACACTCCCTAACTACAAGACATTTATCTAGAAGTGATGAGAATTTGAATTAAGACATTGACTAGGGAGAGGGAGGTAAGACCTCTAAAAGAGATTTAGGAGGTATTGCCGATTTTGTGATTTCTTCTAAGAATTTGCCAGGGTTTCTAGTTTAGGAGAGTGTGTGATTGGAATTGCCATCAACCAAGATAGGGAATACAGGATCACCATGGAGGCAGGAGGGGTACATGATAAATGGAGCAAGATGTAGTTCAGATACCAGTCATATAATCTTTATTCCTCTACAAAAGGGAGGTAATAAATACCTACTTTAGAAATTGTCGAGGTTAAGTATGTAAAGTACCAGAGGCAGTGTCCCATACAGTGTAGACTAGCCTTGGGCAAACTACGGCCGGCCGATCCTGCTGTTTGCAATGAATAAAACTAAAAAAAAAAAAAAAAAAGACCGTACCCTTTTATGTAATGATGTTTACTTTGAATTTATATTAGTTCACACAAACACTCCATCCATGCTTTTGTTCTGGCCCTCCAGTCCAGTTTAAGAACCCATTGTGGCCCTCGAGTCAAAAAGTTTGCCCACCCCTGCTCAAGAGGCTGCCATCAATCAGTATGCCACTTACTATTTAAGACATAATACCTTAATCAGACCTCTCTGAACCTGGATGATATGCTGAACTCTTCCTTAGACCTAATGATTATTTAGTGTCTACACCAGGGGTGGGCAAACTTTTTGACTAGAGGGCCACAATGGGTTCTTAAACTGGACCAGAGGGCCGGAACAAAAGCATGGATGGAGTGTTTGTGTGAACTAATATAAATTCAAAGTAAACATCATTACATAAAAGGGTACGGTCTTTTTTTTTTTTTTTTTAGTTTTATTCATTTCAAACTGGCTGGATCCGGCCTGCAGGCTGTAGTTTGCCCATGGCTGCTCTTGAGAGTTTGGATAGTGTAAGTCAGTAGTAAGTTCTTTCTAGCCCTGCAAAGCTAAGGCTTAACACTTGGAATCTAATGACCCTACAGAGGTTTTCCTACTTCTCAAGAGCTTTGACAGCAAGTGGTGTTTGCTTGCTTTTGCTAGATTCCATGGCATTTTAGCTTATCCCTTTTGGCAAATAAGAACAGTTTTCTTATGAAAACTACATTTTACAGTTATATCCAATAAATATAAACATATAAATGGCGGCCACAATTAGGAATGGTGATTTTGCACTGATATATTTGGTTTTGGTAATGAATCATATAATTGACTACAGTAAAAATACTTGGGTAAAAGAGTAAAAAATAGACAGAATTTGAGGCAGGGAGAAGGAAGCATGTTAAATCTGTTTACCCCACTTACGAATAAAGAGTTTGCCTGTATCCAGTAGCAAATGATCACAGCTATATTGTAATTTTGAACCAAAGGTAGAATGTTGTAGGCAAAAGGCATAGGGAAAGTTCATTTTGAAATCCAGTACATTTTCCACAATAGCATTGTATTAGCCATGGTCAGTTCAAAAACATCTAGTTTCTCCTGCATTATGGTTGAAATAAATCACAACATGCTTTTTTATTTTTAGTTTGAAGTAATCAGCTTTAAAGTAATAAGTTCCAGAAACCCACGCTGGAAGCTAAATCACTGTACAAATACTAGTGTTCAGAGAAATATGGAATCTGAGTGTTATCGGTGGAATTGGAGTTCTTGAGTGACAGAGGAAAAGAATTTCCGAGTCCGTCCGCCCTCCCCCTCCCCCCACCATGGGAGGATGGCTGCTGTTAGAAATCTTTATTGATGATGAAAAATGAAGAGGTTCCCCTTCAAGGTCCCACCTTTGTCCATCTTGTCACGGAAAAAGTCCAATTTTGTCTTCACTGGGGCTAGAACAAAGGCCACTGCCCAGAATTTCTGCTCTTACATTAAAGTACTAGTACAGTCCAATCTAGCATCTGGCTAGCTTAGCGTGTGTTTCCAGCTGCAGTCCATTGTGTGTGGGGTCCACATTGCTATGGAGAGAGAGCAGGTGAGTGCAGGTCACAGAGCAAGAGAGAACAAGAGCAAGATCCAGGGAACTCGAGGGATTTTTTTACTGGGAGCTTCTTCAAACTAACCAATTAACTCTCCAAGATCTTGCACACTTCTGATGGGTTCCATTATTCCCCTGGCTAGACTGACAGGCAAGCACCTTCCCTACATCTTCCTTACTTCTGTGCTCCCCTATCTTCCCCCAACAGTCCAGTACTGGATGGGGGAAGGGAGGGGTGTTAATCCCCTTGGAGGAATAATACTGTGTGAAGCTGTAGCTTCCTGGTGAAACTTTGCAGGTAAACATGCTTACAAAGTCTGGCCTCCCCTTACTTCCCTTTTTTAATATTAACTTGCTAATTATGATGATAACATGAAGACTATGTCTTAAAAGGTAAGACTGTAAAATCTTGTTGTTGGTTATTTTCTGTAAAGGATCAGTAGTAAGAAACATGACCAAAATCAACTCACAGGATTGATGAATGATTTATTTCTATCTAGACTAGGGGCCCCGTGCACAAATGTGTGCACTTTGAAAGGAACTGTGGGGGCCACGAGGCTATGGTGGACACAGGGGTGGGTCTCGACCCATCCTCTGTGCCCCCGCCGCGGGCCCTGGTCCCGCCGCCTCTCCCAATCGCTGACAGTGCCAGCCCCACTCGCACCTGCTGACAGTGTGGAGTGATTGGGGCTGGTGCCAGCAGCAGGTGTGGGCAGGGCCAGCACCATCAGCGGGTGCTAGCTGCAGCTGCTGCCCCCAATCACCCCCCAGGAGCAGGGGGAGGTAGAGAAGCCCACAGGGGCGATCAGGGCCAGCAGCCGCCACTCACCCCACTGACAACGCTGGTCCTGCCATTCACCCCACTGACAGCACCGAGAGATTGGGACTGGCAGCGGGTGCAAGCACCGGGCAGAACGGTGGCACGAGGGAGCAAAGAATTTTCAGTAACCACCAGAGGCTTGCCCTGATGACAGTGACCGGTGCCCCACCTTGGTCTGGCGCCTCCTGGTGGTCAGCGCACATCATAGTGACCAGTTCGATTGTTCCGCCATTCAGTGTATTTGCATATTAGGGTTTTATATATACAGATAGATTCTTAAACTTAAATGTGTTATGTGATGTAGGATGGAGATTGAGCAAATGCAGTGAGAGATGTAAAGTTGTAACTACCTCTCAACTTTAGTTAGTTGTTGCTCTACATAAATACTTGCCCATGTTGCCAGGTATCCCCATTGTTTTTTTATAAAAAATAAAAAAAAAGACCAAAAAAACAGGTTCTTTAATGAAATCTCTCAAATCTTAAGTGGCAGCTCAACTGTTTTTTTTATTAACACATTAAGTGCCCTGTCAGTCACCGGTGACTGACACTACTCATCGGAAGACAAAACAGGCTGGGCACTTAACGTGTTAAAAATAAAACTGGTGCTCGCTTCAGTAGCACATATACTAAAATTGGAATGATACAGGGAAGATTAGCATGGCCCCTACGCAAGGATGACATGCAAATTAGTGAAGCATCCCATATTTCTTTTTTAAAGAATAAAACTGTGTAGGCCAAACAAAACATGGCCACATATGTTTTGTGAGAAAAGGGTTATTTGTCTGTTGTGTTCATTGCTCTATCCCTAAACCACCAAATGAATTCAGCCTGCAAGCCTCAAATTTGCAGCCTGTGACTTTGTAACAGCATTGTGTTCTTAAGCACCATCTGGAAAAAGTAATGCTATCATATTAAGGGCTGAAACAATAGGCAGTAAATCTTAGCTATTGTCCTTTTGTAGAAAGATAGAAAACTACCTATCATGTCTTAAGTCTCAGTGTTTTACCCAAGGTTTATTAATAGACATTCTTATTTGTGGACTGGTTTTCCTTTTACCAGTTATAAATTGTATATCAATAATCACATTTACTAATGGGCTACACATTAAAAAAAAAAAAAGGAGGCAGTTATAAATTGTACTTATATCCACCATTTGTTTTCCATTCCTTATTAAACTTCCATATTATAATGTTTAATGGGAGTCGTAATGATCTTTGTGATAATGGCATTTCAGATGGCATTAGAACTTCCAATGGCTGAGGAAGTTCACAGGTGTAAAGAGAAATGGAACTTTTTAAAATTTGTAATGGAATTTCCCCAAATTTAAGATGACAGTGGAATCTTTTTCATAGTGGCAACTATATTCTGCATGCCATTTCAAAGACGTATAATATTCAATATTTAAAACACAAGAGCTAACAACTACACCCAGGAATAAATTACTTTTTAAATGAAAGCTATAGTATAGTCTTGACTAGATCTAAGTTGGATTCAGAGTTTTCTCTCCTCCCACCCCCATGTTTCATCATGTCTGTGACTTAACCAGTATGATATATTAACTAAGTTATGTTATAATGGTTCATCTTTCCCTTCACTGTACTTGTTTTTTAGCCTTATGGCCAAGCTTAGACCATCTTGTGTGCCCTCCTCTTAGAGGAGGCAAAGTACAGTAATGGAATAAGTTTGGCTTTGAGTTGGGTTATTTGCATTCTTGTTATGATTTTTCTGTTAAAAGTTGTGTAAACTAGGACCAGATAATATCCTTGGATAATCTATAAAATAGGGGTGAGAGCCTCACAGACTTGCGACGGTTTTTGAAATAAGTGAAGTACCTAGTACAGTGCTCCATGGACTCAAACTTTACTATAATATTGGTGCCATCACCCCTATATTGTTGTAGATAACACTTGATGATCAGAAACCCACTTGTTTTGTGATTGTCCCTTTTTCTACTCTTATCTGATCAAGTCACTCACGTTGCACAAGTCTTTTCTCGAATTACCCATACTCACAATGTATACTTAACATTTGAGCTAAACCTTTTTTCTCATTTCTCTACCTGTGCTTTTCATCATTCCATTTCTGATATTCCACATTCTTACTCTTTTTTCATACCAACCAAAAGAGAAGCGATACCCTTTCTTTTTCTGCCTAAGCATGCTTAATTCCTTGGCTTACTGCTTCTAAAATATTCTTTTTTTTTTTTTCTTTAAAATATTCTTAGATTGCATGTGCCAATTTCTTGGTTCAGTGCATGAACTTTGGATACTTTTGTTCGGTCAGCTATTTCACATACTGAATATTATAAAACAGAGATCACATATATAAATGGTTCCCTGTGACCCCCACCAAGTAGATACTAACAATTTTTTTAAATCATAATGCATTTATTGTCCTTATCCATTTGCTCCTAGGTTTTTAGAACTTCAACTATAAAAATGGGCAGAATTTTCCTTGATCATATTGGTGGTACCCGTCTGTTTTCTTGTGCAAACTGCGATACGATTCTGACCAACCGCTCAGAACTCATCTCCACTCGATTTACAGGTGCCACTGGAAGAGCATTTCTTTTTAACAAGGTTTGTGGGAAAATCCGTTTCATTTCCTAAGTGGGTCAAGTGGTGGATATATTTGACAGTAGTTCCAGAATACTCCTCAGAACTTGGAGATACCAGGAAGGCTTAAGAATGAGAGCTGCAATCTGTAGAAATTATTACCCACTAACTTGTCTTTGAGTGGACCTTAGGAAGGTATTACTAGAATATGATTTTTTAAATTGGAAGTTGAAAGACTGTTATAATAAGAAGGGTAGTCTCCATTTAGAAAACATTAGTGTAAGAATTTAGTAGGGACTTCATAGACTATGGAAGGAAAGGGCTGAGACATCCCCATATTCCTGTCACTGATTTATTTTTATAGGGAGATAGCTTGACAATGCAAATGAATAAGAATCATCTAACCAACTTCCCTTGCTCTAATTTATGCTCACCAGTCATCCCTCTGATTATGATTTAGTTTATTACATAGGTTTGCTAACAGGAAGTTTACTCATTTACAAACAATTGTCTAATCTATCTGCTTCTCCAATTTCGGACTTGCTTTGAAATTAGTTGATGTGATATCTGCCTCCTGGAGTCTAATGTGTACTAGTGAGGTTGAATTTCCAAGTCTTTTAGGCTAGGAACAGAACTAGTACAAATGCATTGCTCTTAGAAGGTCATCTAAACTTCCCCAATGGACACCCTTCTGTTCAATTTAGAAACAAGTTTTTCTCTCAAAGAATTGGTAGTGTATACTCTTTGATCTTTATTTGGATATAGGGCAGGAGCTGGCACACCATGGCAGGCCAGCTTCCTGTGTTTTTTTAAAAAAATAAAGTTTAATGAAGCTCAGCCATGCTCATTCATTTATGTATTATCTATGGCTGCTTTTGTGCCACAACAGCAGGCTAAATACAATGAAGAATGTATTGACCTCAAAGCCAAAAATATTTATTATCTGGCCCTTTACAGAAAAGTAAAGTATAGCATATTCAGAATCATTGGCAATTCTTCTCAGATTCTTTGAACTCTCTTGAAAACAGTGTGTTGTCATGTATGATATAAAGTAGGCTTATCCTAGTCTGTATATAAAACGTATTTTCAGAAACAAATTCAGTAAACTTTTAAATAAAATACCTGTTGTGTACTAGGTCTTTTACATTGGTAGCCTTGTTTTGCACTCATGATTGAATAGTGAATAATAACAATTAGACACAACCCTACAATTTATGTATCAAAGTCAAGGACTCTTCTGTACAACTCAGAAATGTAACTAGTATTTATAGTGTGGATTAGACTAGTACATTAATGTGTGATCTCATTAGATGTCCAGTACAGTGCAATTCCAGATGTTTACCTGTCCCAGCAGCTTCTAAAAATAGCTCTTGGGAAGGGGTGTTGTAGGTCTGATAAAGTAACTGCTGTTTGCTTTTCTGAATTTGCTGTTAACTGCACCAACCAAGTATTGTGTACTTTTTGGCAAATAATTTACTTGCTTTTGCAATTTTGTTTTCACGTTTCTTAGGTAGTTAACCTGCAGTACAGTGAAGTGCAAGACCGGGTCATGCTTACTGGCCGCCACATGGTTCGAGATGTGAGCTGTAAAAACTGCAATAGCAAACTGGGATGGATCTATGAGTTTGCCACTGAAGACAGCCAGCGTTATAAGGAAGGCCGTGTGATCCTGGAACGTGCTCTAGTTCGAGAGAGTGAGGGTTTTGAGGAGCATGTACCATCTGATAACTCTTGAAGAAAAAGAGAGAACTTCATCTTTTCCCAGGTCTCCTTCACTGAAAACAAAAATCTACTTACATACACTGTCACCTTAGCACAGAGTCGGATTCATGAACTGCGGAACAAGAGGTTATGAGAATTTAAGATGGAACCTTTCTTTCTTTTTTTTAATTTTCTATTTTACATCCAACAACAGTATGTAGAGAGAATATTATGCAGATGCTGTTAAATTTTTTTCCCTACTTTTACATCTTGAGGCAGAATAATCTATCTGCAGCTACATGGTGGGCTATGTGAGAAAAAAATCTGCGCTATTAGAGTGGAAAAATGTGTTTTATGTAAATTTTGAAAGGAAAATGTGTTAAGAGCATGGTTTTTAAATGTATTTGGGCTTTATTTTAAAACTCTTTTTATTTCACTTGATTTGCTAGCTTCAGAGAAGAGATCCGAATTTGTGACCAGCGCTAAAGGTTCAGTGTTAGTATGGCTTGTGCTGGCCATTGTGCCATAATCTTGTGGAGATGAACCATAGCACCAGAGCCCATTCTTCCTTGTCGGTCTTGACCCAAAGATGCCACCATTCCTAGTTACTTGTCACCACGTAATTGGTGTTGATTGGAAACTTTTCCTGAAATGGGGCAGAACTGCTTGGTGTCCTTTCCATGTAACGTAAGCATAGTAATATAAATAAAGTAATAGTTGAATGTTTTTGGTCCTGTGTTGCTTTTAAAAAACATTCTTTAAAAGAGTAGTATATTTGATCATTTTCATATTACTGTTTCTTTTCAACTCTTAAGCTAAATTGACTGCTTATGAGATACTACTTTGTTTAAATTAAAGCATACTGTTTAAATCCCTACAGTATTGTATTTAGAAAACAGTTGAACAGAATGTCAATGTGCATTCATGCAGAAAGCATATCATCTGCATCTGTTCTAAAAGAGAGGGGGAGATGAAGCAGCCTGTCTAAAAATACTACTCTGCAAAGCATTTCAGCCTGTCCTCAGTTTTGCTTTGATTTTGACAAGTCTGTAGAGCCTAATAGTTTCATCAAAGGACTAGCTCTCATAAGCATTATTTTCTCAACTCTTTCCTAACTCAGCTATTGAAATTGAAGCTGTACTTGGTCCCTTCAAGTGGAAGGGAATCAAATTTGACTCAGGGTGTTAATCTTAGCCCAAAATTTACATTATGAACTATTAACATGTAAATGTTTCTTTATTCAAAGTATTTCTAGTAATCTAGTATTTGTTTCTGGTAGAGTAAATGACATTAAAATTGGCTAATTTGAATGGATGTTTGAGTGCCCAATTTATAGGTCTTTGTCTAAAGAGTAATTTATCTCAATTAGTAAGTCTGTCATTGATATTAGACGTAACTTGTCAGTACAGTTAAGATTAAATTTCTCTTACCTTTGGGCTCTTGGTTAGAGGCATAGAAATCTGGTTAGTAGGTATATAATGCATTTGAGATAAGTGGACACAAATTCTGTGTTTCCTTCACTGTGGACTAAATCTTCAAGCATTAAGAAACAAGATTCATTCCCATTCATTTCATACCGGTCTTTGATTATATGCAGATTCCTAGTAGCATGCCTTACTTATAGCACTGTGTGCATTTGCTGTTATAATAAAGTATATTTTGACTTGCATTGGTGCAATACTGCTACTTATTTTTCACTGATCCTTGTCTAGTAATCACCTTGTCTTAGTTTTATCTATGAACACATACATCATATCTTTGAATGGCCATAGCTGGCTTCAGTTGGCGCCAGGTGGCATTGTGGCTTAGTTAACTCTACTTAATTTACACCTGGGATATTTAATTCACCAGTATTAACTTTTCTGAGATTATTTTGCTTCAGATGCTGACAACTACAAAAACAACAAAAAAAGTCATATCGCTAGGTTAACTTTAAAGTGACTGAGGCAGATAACCACAACAAGCAATATGGAAGATACAGTCAGAATGGATTCTTTACAGAAAAGCCAACACATTCACTTGAGATAGAAAACCACTAATGAAAATGATAATTGCTTTGGGATGGGAAGATTAACCAAATAAGGTGAGTATACTGCAAAATAAGTAGGTTACTGAAGGGTGTACACATTAAGCTTTTCCCTTTAAAAACTTTAGAATCTTTCCTCTTAGTTTTAGGTGACAATGACTAAGTTGTTTTGATCTTAATGTGAATGCTTTTATTTAAAGAAACCCTAAGGTGAATATTGTGAGTAAAAAATATGCTAGTGATTATGCAGTGATTTAAGTTACAATTGTGACAAGCTATTTTGAGGTTGGAGGAGAAAAATAGTGTAGCCATGTCTGTTTTTTAGATTTACGTATTCATAAAAGTTATATGGGATGTTTAAATGTAGAGTCTGAGCCACAGCGCAAGCCTAAATCCGTCCACAGGTAGCTTTTGTTTGGGCAGGATTGGAAAACTACTGATTATAAAAATCATTCAAGAGACATATTTATGATGGTTCATTTCCACAATTATAAAAAAAACCCTCACAGTTTAAACAGATAACTGCTAATTGGATGTCTGAGCAGCTACACACCGGGAGCCATGTAAAACTCAAACTCTTAATTCTAATCTAGGGACGTTGTGAATTGGGAACAGAGCAAGATTGGACTGAAAAACTCCTGTTTGGCCAGCACTTTGCACTGATACGAAGATATGTTTTAGAGATAAAGCAGAACTGAGGAAAAATTAAGGTAGATTCTACCTATCCTAAAAGGGGTGTGAAATATATGGCTTCTTTATTTTAAGATATTGCGATTTCCCAAATTAAAACTTCTATATTTAAGCATAGAATGCATTCCAAAAGCACCATGAAGGATTTTGTGACCCCAGACATCACTACATATTTAGGTGTTTTTTTAATCATCTGCAATTTGATCACTTGGGTGGCTGGTTAAACAGTAAATTATGCCCCTATTCCCTCCCCTAGTACTGAATTGGTCTCTGAAGGAGAGCCAAGAAATCCAGATTTTTTTTTTTTTTTTAGCAAACTGCAAAGATAAACCTATCTACTAAAACATGAAAATCACTCATACAGTTATTCAAACTCAATGTGTGGTTGTGGTATGTTACCACCTGGTAAACCAATATTTGTCATAAGAGGTCCACAGGCTGAGAACTGTGAATAAGAGAAAATAGATTACTATGATTTCCACCTGTTAAAAACTGACTTCAAAATGGGTAAGTACAACAGTTAGATAAGGTGACTAAAGAAAGAAAAAGTCTCTGGAAAAGAGTTTCTGGAAAGATCAATAGACTTTAAGGCTCTGTTCTCAAATGCTGATAGAGATATATTGGCTATGAGAATTTGGAAACTGTGTGACTTAACCTTTGAAACTTAGTTTTCTCAAGTATAACTTATAAAAACAAACCCTTAAATGATTCTTCTTAGGATATAGTGAAATATTTGGTCTAAATACCCATTTATTATGCACGGTTTTTTTTTTTTTTTAATTCTGGACAACCCTTCACAATAAATTTTGCTCTAACATATAGAATGACCAAAATGCTTTCAACGTTATTTAATTCGACTCATACATGAAGATTGAAAGGATGTGGCCAGAAGCCCCCATATGCTGAAGAGTCAGGAAGGACCCTCCCCTGGAGCCTTTGGAGGGAGCACAGCCCAAGACACCCTAGTTTAGATTATGCCCCAGAACTGGGAGACCACATGTTCCTGTTTGTTTAGGCCCGTCTGTAGTCATGGGAACAGCAGCCTCAGGAAATCCATTCCTCCTTGCCCCTCCTTTTGGGGCTTTGACTCAAAAGGTTCTGGGGACAGAAGAACCCTGTACTCCAGCAGAGGAGATGCCCGAGACTTCTCAATGCAGGGGCGCATAGGGAGAGTCATCCTTGTGTCTGTGCCTAGGCCCTGTCTCAGAGCAGCAGCCTCAGGATATATACCCCTCCTTGCCCCTCCTTTTGGGGCTTTGACCAGGTTCTGGGGACAGCAGGGCCTCAGGGAGATTCATCCCTGTGTCTGTGCCTCGCCCTGTCTCTCAACGCCCCCTGTCAGCCCAGTCCTTGGCAGAGACAGCGCAGTGGGCACACAAGGGCTGAGTGATTGGTAGGAAGTGTAGACTAGGTGGCTCAGGGTCTCCCTGCTTGCTTAGCCCCTAGCTGTAGGATGATGCAGGGTACTCACAAAGCCCCACCCTTACCTCCCAGGCATTTCCCCTAATGAGTTCAACCTGGGGCTGCCCTTCCTGAAGTACCAGGTTTTATAGGAACCAGCAACTGGGTTGTGGTGCCCAGATTCTAGATGCCAAAACTGAGGCTCAGAGACAGGGAGCAGAGATCTCTGGCCTTGGGCCACCTCCCCCTCAACTAGTCCAGCTCACAGGAGTCTCAGCCGCCTGCGAAGAGGAGGTGGTCACATGATCAGCCAGAAATGGGCACCTCAACATGGGGGCAGGGGAAGTGAGTAGCCCGAAGTGGGCAGGTGAATGGGGCGGGGCTTGTGATGAGACAGAAGTGGGCACAGCTGGAAGTGGGTATGTGAACCAGGGGGCAGGGCTTGTGATCAGCCGGAAGTGGGTACAGCTGAAAGTGGGAATGTGAACATGGGGGCGGGGTTTGGGATAAGCCAGAAGTGGGCACAGCCGGAAGTGGCCCAGTGAACAGGGGGCAGGTTTTGTGATGAACCAGAAGTGGGCACAGCTGGAAGTGGGCAGGTGAACAGGGGGTGGGGAAGTTGTTTATGCCAGAGATGTCCCGGGAGGATGGAGGAGGGCCCACATGAAGATTGAAGGGATGTGGCCAGGAGCCTCCAGAAGCTGAAGAGGCAGGAAGCACCCTCCCCTGAAGCCCCTGGAGGGAGCACAGCCCCAGACACCCCGATCTCAGATTCTGGCCCCAGAAAGGGTAGATCATATGTTCCTGTTTGTTTAGGCCAGTTGTCGGCAAACTCATTAGTCAACAGAGCCAAATATCAACAGTACGACGATTGAAATTCCTTTTGAGAGCCAAATTTTTTAAACTTAAACTATATAGGTAGGTACATTGTTATTAACTTAATTAGGGTACTCCTAAGGCTTAGGAAGAGCCACACTCAAGAGACCCAAGAGCCGCATGTGGCTCGCAAGCGCAGTTTGCCAACCACGGGTTTAAGCCAATCTGTATTAATTGGAGCGGCCTCAGGAAATATTCCTCTCCTTTCCTCTCCTTTTGGGGCTTTGACCGGGTTCTGTGGGTAGCAGCGGCTCATGGAGATTCATCCCTGTATCTATGCCTCAGCCCTTCTCCTGCCCCCTACCCTCCTGGTCTCAGCAGTGACAGTGCAGTGGGCACAGCAGGGGAGGCCGCTTGTTGGGAAGTGCAGGCTACTTGGCTCAGGGACTCCTCTCCTTTGTGAGCCCCTCAGCTCTAGGGTGATGAGGGTACTCACAAAGCCCCACTCTTCCCTCCCAGGCATTCCCCGGAATGAGTCCAACCTGGGCTCCCCTTCCTGAAGCACCTGAGTTGATAGAAGCCAGCAACTGGGTTGTCGTGCCCATATTCTAGGTGCCAAAACTGAGGCTCAGAGAGGGGGAGCAGAGGTCCCTAGCCTCAGCCCACCTCCCCCTCAGCTCAGCCCAGCTCACAGGGGTCTTTCCCAGCTGCTGCCTGGTTGCCATGGTGTTGGAGAAGGAGGAGGAGATGTCAGAGAATCAGTCCAAGAATACACACCAGCTGGCCCTCCTTCCTCACTCCCTCTCCATAGCTTCCAAGCCTCCTTTTGTGCAGATAGGTGGGTGCCTCCTTCTGGCCAGGCAGCAGGAGTAAAGGTCAAGGAGGCAGAGGAACCAGGTAGTGAGTCTGGGACCCCCACCTCACCACCAGATTTTCTGGTCCTGGGCTCCATTGCCCTCCCATAGTTCCTAGGCCAGGCGGGCTGTCTCCTGCCTCCCTGCCTTCGCACCTGCAGTTCCCTCCACCTGGAATGCCCTTCCTCATCCTTCAAATCCCACCTCAGCTTTAACTCCACTGGAGAACCTTCTCTGAGTCACTTGGGGCTCCCCCTGCATCCTGCACCCAGCCCAGTCACAGCCGTTTTCTTGATGAAGCTCTCAGGGGGCTGTGAGGTCTTGGCGATGCTAGCTTTGCCTTTGTACTCCAGCCCCTGGCACAGACAGGTGCTCAGTAAATCCGGGAGGAAGGAAAGGAGGGAGGGAGGGAAGGGAGCAAAGAAACACCTCTCATAGGGCTGGAGAGGATCCGCCCGTGAGCACCTGGCACGGGGCTGGGCACGGAGCAAAGCCCACTCCCTTCCTGCTGCCTCCACTTGAGCCTGGGCTCCAGCACCTTCTGCCTCATCTGAGTTGGACCAGCTCAGGGGCCGTCTCCATACCCGCAGGCCTGTGTCTGTTGCCCCTTTTGGATGCAAGGTAATTACTCCTGGATGCAGACGTGCACTTGACTTCATAAGGAGCTAGTGTGTTTGGGAGAAAGGCCTCCATTCTCAGAAATCCCAGACTGGTCAAAGTTGCAAGGGCCTAAGGACTGACCTTGAGCAGGGGTTTTCACATTGAATACTTTCTGCAAACAAAGCCTTACCTGAGGCCATTATATAAAACAGATGGAAAGCTGCTTGGGGTGAAGTGGTGCTATTGAAGGAGATGGGGCAGCCAGGAGAGAGGGAGAGAGAGCCCTGGGGAGAGTCCAGTGGCCGATATTTACTAACTGGTACAGAAGGACTTCAATATTTTCAGAACAGCATGTTCATGTCCGTGTGGCTGGGCCAACGATCTCATCTTTCACAGCAAGAAGTCAGTCTATACAAACAAAAATGAAAATATGTCCTTGGGAAAAATCATAATGACTTCAGCCTTTATCCACTGAGCCAAACCAGTTAGGGCTATGACTTCAGCCTTTAATGTACTTACAGTTTCTTTGTTTTTTTTTAATCTTGAAGGATATTTTAGGGGAAGTATCTCTTATATCAACTCCTCTTTCTTTTTCTTTTGTGGAATTCAAGTAAAATTAAATTTAAAATGTACCCAAAGCAGGGGCGGGGAGGGGGGCTGTTGGGGGGGGAAAGGGAAGTTCTTTAAATTCCTCCTGGTCTTAATATGCCCTGCTAAACCTGTAAGCAAGTTAGGACATGAAATCTGTTTATCAAATGTTACTCTCGGCCTTTTGCCACAAGGAGTCTTTCATAGTCGACTACAATAGACATTTGACTGCCTTCAAAAATTGTCGAAGCTCCTAGTTTTCTCCTACCATGGAGCAGAAGGAAAAAATGTAAAAGGTTCATTGAATATAATTTTTTTAATTGGTCAAACTTTATTCTAGTAGTTTCATTTTTATTTTTGAATACAATCTTAATATAAATAAAAAACAAAATAAGCTTCAGTTCCCCTCTGTTAGAATCCTACAAGAAATTTCCACTAAGATATTGACTAGTTACTTTTCAAACCCAATTTTCTTTCTCTATTGACAGCTTTTCAAATCCAATTTCATTTCTCCTATATTTATCTCAGCCTATTTCACACTATTATAATAGTCCAGTTTTTAAAGAATACTAAGGTTGTGCCCGGCCGACTTGGCTCAGTGGTTGAGCGTCAACCTATGAACCAGAAGGTCACAGTTCGATTTCCAGTCAGGGCACATGCAGGGTTGTAGGCTGGATCCCCATGCAGGAGGCAGCCGATCGATGATTCTCTCTCATCATTGATGTTTCTCTTTCTCTCCCTCTCCCTTCCTCTCTGAAATCAATAAAGATAAATATTTTTAAAAACAAAAAAAATTTATTGGCTACTGAATTCCATTAGGCTTTAAGGAAAGAAAAGAATCCTAATGAAATAGGAATTTTGGGGGGTGAAAAAGACAGGTTTTAGGAAATTTTAGAAAGTAAGGGGACCATGGAAGAAGCACAGGGCTGCAGAGCGGCAGAAGGTATATTTCTATAGAATAGGGGAGCTGAAAAGCTGCAACAGGTACATTTCCATGGAATGAGGGAGCTGGGAGCAGCAAAAGGTCTATATTTACAAAATAAAGGGAAGGAAGCCCTTCATCCAGAAGGAGAAGAAGAAAGCCCAGAGGGAATAGGAAAACAATAAGGAAAGGAGGGGGAGAGGGGAGAACCTCACAAGTCCCATATGAGGTTCGACCTTTGAGCCCAGGAGTTACTATAATAACCATTCTAAGGGAATAGTGACCACTCAGAGGGGATATCAAGGCACCAGGATCTACAGCCTTTATAAGCTATAGGGAAAAGGAAATCAGGGGGAACCTTTCCCCCTCCCCACATGGGAGTCTGTATTTGTTCTTTAATTTCCATGTTTGCTATACCATCTTCTGTCCGTGGATTCATTCTTCCACTCCAGTGGACAAAGAATCCAGGTTCCAGTCAAAAAATTCCATATCACTAAGTTTGTGAGAGAAATGGTTTGTATACCAAATCATCTCATTTTAATCCTTTACCAGTTTTCTCTAAAGATATGTCATTTCTTGTCCCTGGATCTAAAAGTACAAAGATAAATTTCACCTAATTCAAAGAACATATAAAGCCCAGATTTTAAAAACGAGGTTTTTGTGTTTCTGAGGGTTAACCAGAGGTTTTCAGGAACAGGAACAGGTTAAGAAACCCGACTTGTGTGCCCGAGCGTACCCTTTTATGTAATGATGTTTACTTTGAATTTATATTAGTTCACACAAACACTCCATCCATGCTTTTGTTCCAGCCCTCCGGTCCAGTTTAAGAACCCATTGTGGCCCTTGAGTCAAAAAGTTTGCCCACCCCTGCCTAGGCCAATGGAAAGGTGCTGGAGGCCTTTCTAAACCTATCAATATGCCAGAAGGATTATGTTTTTCAGTCCCTTCTTAAGTAAGTCTTGGATCCTATTTTAGAGTAGGCTCCTTAAAAAATGAGTTTCAAAGATTGAAATGGGGTTATTTTTAAAGAATTGAGTCATAAGGAGTAAAACATTTTCGTGCTTCTGAAGTTTACACTAAAGAAAAAAATGTCTTTTTAAAATATATTTTTATTGATTTTGAGAGAGAGAGGGAAAGAGAGAAAAAGAAACATGAATGTGGCAGAGAAACTGATTGTCTGCCTCCTGCAGGCCCCCTAATGGGGATCAAGCCTGAAACCCTGACCAGGAATGGAACCAACAACCTCCCTCTACGTGCCTAACCAAATGAGCCACACCCACCAGGGCAAGAAAATTTGTTTTTGTAATATAAAATCAGCTGGAATCCATGTTACCAAAAAAGTACCAGCAGATGGCATGAGTATGCAAGAAATTTAGTTCTTAACAGCCAGTCTGACCTGTTTTGGAAAAGAATAACATTTGGGGAAGTTTGTTATTGTTCCTATTAGTCGCTAAAGTGAGGCAATTTTACTCCAATCCAGTAGAGTTCTGGGGTCAAATGAAATCACATGTGAGAAAATGCTTAGGAAACTACAAAAAGGTACTATATACAAATACTAGTACAGTTTCCAGGTTTTGTGGTGTCATTTTTTCCTGCCATGTTTGTTTTAGTATCTAAAGCTATAGCTTACATAACTTCAAATTTTTTTCAACAGTTTTTTAATATCAGCTTTTATTTTGCTAATGGCAACCTGAGGTTCTAAAAAATTGAACGTCTTAGTATGACTTTGAAGTTGGTTAACCTCTTGAAGTCTCATTTTCTCAACTTTAAAATACAGGAAATAATTTTTAGAGAATGTATGTGAACACTTATAAATCATCCAGTGTTCTAAAAATATCTATAATAATAAAAGCATAATATGCTAATTAGACCGGAAGTCCATCCATCTGGATGACCTTCCAGATGAAGCTGGGGCTGTGAGGGAAGCCCGGGTCCCGGGTGCCTGAGGGAAGCTGGTGCCAGCAGCCAGGGGAAGGAAGGCCTACCCTTGCATGCATTTTGTGCATCGGGCCTCTAGTATTCCTATAAATTCAATGAGGTTCAATGAGTTTTTAACTAGCATCAGCATCAGTTGCTAGAAAGTATGTGCTCTATCATTTATCTATTCAGCAATATTTGAGTGCCTATTATGCATGTCGGGTAATATGCTAATAGTTACCAACACCTGGCACCTACTTCCCAGCGGCCATATGAGGATGTTTGCAGAGCCCAGTAAGAATCTCCAGAGCCACTATATTAATAGTGAATGCATTCCTGCCTCAGGAAATGAGAGACATTCCACATTAGGGTGCGTAAGTTCATGAAGCATAATAAAATACCTCATTCTTCAACAATGGATTAATTTCTAAGTTTGAAAAGAGGAAACCTCCTAGATTTAGTAAAAATAACAGAAATCACCTTTCCATATGAGTGGATTCTGAATTTGTATCAACCTTATATTCTAAAACAGGCCACATCTCTCTTCCTTCCATATGCAAAGATAAAGCAGCATTTTGAGGGCACTTGCAATAAGAACACCAGCTCACATCTGACAGTCATGCCAAGTAGAGGACTTCCATAATAGAGGTGGGAAGCCAGGGCTCAGAGCCTTTGCATAAGAAACATCCCAGGAAAAGTGCTCTTTAAATTAGATTGGTGGGGAGGGATGGAGAAGAAAAGTGAAGGGGAAGAAATGAATATTCATAGGACCTGAAATTGAGGCATTGTCTGAGTAGTGATCTCAAACCCAAATGCCTTGGGATGCCAGATAATTCATTAAAATAAGAAACTATGTTATTTGACTTCTCTGACCTTCAGTTTCCTCATCTGTGCCCACTTCTTCCTTTGGTTGTTAGCTCTAAATGCCTAGGGAGACATTCAAGCATAGTGACCACGAAACAAAGTCTTAAATGCTCAATCTAACATTTAGTAGCTGTATGATCTCAGTACCTAACTGCCCTTCACTCCAATTTTCCAACCTCTTCAATGTGCAAAACAGAACGAAGCTTATAGGGTTGTGGTGAAGGTAAATGAGATAACTCAGGGAAGTTATTTAGCATCTGGACACATAATGAGCATGAAATAATTTCCAAGTATATGTATGTTATGATGCTATTGTTATGGTCCATGGTAGGTGCTTATTGTAACCAGCCTCTACAATGTCCCCTGGGACCCATGAATCCATACCCTCCTGGAGTTTCCTCCCATATCGAATCATGGCTACTATGTGTGAATACAGTGCAAGTGACAATGTGTGTCTCCAAGGCCAAGTCATTAAAGCCATTGCAGCTTTCACTTCAGCTTCTTGACTCACTTGCTGTGGCGGAAGTCAGTCTCCCTGCCGTGAGATCACACAAGCAGTCTGTGGAGAGGCACCCAAGGAGAGGCACCGAGGCTCCTTTCAACAGCCAGCACAAACTTGCCAGCCATGTGAGTGCCCCCCCCCCAGTCTCCCCCCCTCCCCCCCCCCCCCCCACACACACACAAAGTGGATCCTCAGGCCCAGCCAAGCCTTGAGATGACTAGGCAGGCCTGACTGGCATTAATGGCAACCTCATGGGAGACCCAGAGCCAGAACTGCTCAGCCAAACCAAATTCTGGACCCATAGAAACAGGGAAAAGATAATACATTAGTGTTGTTGTTTTAAGCCAATCACGTTTTATGCATCAATAATTAACTAATACAGTGCTTTAAAAAAGTCTCCTCTCCAAGTGAAAAACAGGCTGGCATTTTTATCTGCAAATTCATGTGATCTAACATGTGAACAACAGAGGGCACCAGTGGACCATTTTCTGGTCTAGCTGTGGGCATTTTCCTCCCTTAAGCAGTGGGCACACCCCTTTTGGGCAAGAGGAAATGCCAGACCTGCCAGGAAAAGGCCAGCCACCCTAGGCTCCTGCTTATAGGCAGACCTGATGGTGGTCTCAGGGGGAATTGCTGGGTGCAAAGATGAGCTCAGAGTAGGCCCTGGCCCCTCTAGCCAGGAAGCCCAGAGAACAACTCAGCATCTGCTTCACAGCTTTAAGTTTGGGGCAGGCTCGAATCCTACTCCCAGTGGCCAGAGAAGCTCCTATTCTTGGGCCTGAGCAAAGACCCTGATCGGGTGCTGTGGCCATGAGGTGACTCATTTGTCCCTGAGAAGAGCCAAAGAGACCCTGGCAGCAGTGACAAGTCTTCTACCCCCTGGTGTACCCCAGTCTCCTACCCTGTCAGTACACCCTTGTGGTTGCCTCATGATCAGCATGTGAGAGAGTCCTAACGCGGGAAGGCAGTTGACATCTACACCACATGCCTGAGACTTTGGGGCCCTTCATCACATACTTGCAGACCCAGGCCCAACTTCAAGGAGCAAGTAAGTGCCTGACAACTGGGTCTGCCTCAAACTAGAAGAGCTGGGAAACCAGAGACCATACCTAAGGACCAGACAGCCAGCCCTAAAGAAGTCCAGACAACAAGCTTCAGATAGCTGGAGCCAGAGTGTGGGCCCTAGTTCCTGCTGTGAGATCAGAGAGGTGGTGGGATGCTGAGCACAACTCCCCGCTCTCCTGTGTCCTCCAGACACAGCTCTCCTGTGTCCTCTGAGCCAGAGACACAGGGCATCAAAGGCCTTCCACATCCTCTGGACGTCTCCCTGGCCTCTTCTAGGGAGGGAAGACAGGGGAAGAACATGATTCAGGATGCTTCACCCCATTTCTTATTGGTGTATGAAGTCAGGATAGGTGGTGCGAAATGGAGGTCATCTGAAGGGGTACAAGGGTAAAGATCAATGCCCCGGAGATGGCTGATCCCCAACCCCAGCAATGATTTCCAATACCTGCTTCCCTTGCTCGTAGGACTGGATAGGAGGCAGGACCGCCCTCCAGCGGGCCTGGGGGGAAATGTAGGGAAGGCATGGTTTTTCTTCTGGTGTGGACAGCTTAAGTGCCAGATCTACCAGTGTCTTGGTCTTGGACCTCTCAGCCTCCCAACTATGAGAAATGAATGCCTATTGTTTGAGCCACCCCTTCTGTGGTATTTTTGTTATAGCAGCATGAATGGGCTAAGATGCCAGCTTATACCTTGTTTGGGGAGGCCTCCAGTTGACAACAAGTCTGATTTTGCAGTTATTGTCACAGTGTCCCAAAGCTCTCTCTGCCCTGTGTTTTGCATTGGGACTCTCAGAGGTCGGTCCCAGCGGTGCAGTCAACTCCAGTCCCCGGGAAGCTGTGCTAGATGACTGGGGCGGCTCTCATTGGCCCAGCGAGTGGCTTTCCCTCTCCAGGTACGCTGTGCTGTCCCTGTAGAAGGGCATCTGTTTGAGTGACAGGGTTAATCACGCTCATTGCCTTTGTTTTCAGAATGTTCCTGTCACAGAGCAGGCACTCCGTAAACATTTTTATAAATGAATGCTTCAGTAGGCTCATGGCCTCGATGGCATGTTACAACTAAATGGATAAAAGAAGCAGTGTCACAGGAATATAGTTACTCAATAAATGACTGAGCACCTGCTGCACACAAGGCATTGTGCTGAGTGCTGTGGGGGATTCTAAAGTAATCCAGTAACAGATCTCCTCCATGGAAACCACGTGTAAAAGTACATCGCAAAACAGCCCTCTTTCTCGTCAGCCACTTTCAACACACACAGAACGATAGACTTGGGCCTGGTCTACCACCTGGATGACGTGTGTCGAAGCCATGATGCTCATATGCAATTCTAAGTTGTTATTCAGGTGGAAATGCACAGCAGTGTGCCAAGTGGACAGTACTCTGAGACCATTGAGAAGTTGGGGTGGTCCCTTCTGGTCCAGGGAAGAAAGTGGGGAGCCCTGAGGATCAACATGGTAGGCTCTGGGGAGAAACTGGACACCTATGTTTGTTTGTTTTTAAATGATTCAAAAAGGAACTCTCAGGGATATCTAGATGAGGTGGGTGAATGCCTCCACCGCAGGGACCCTCACTTTTCAACCCCTAGTCAAGGTGTTCTTAAATCGAGCAAGGAGAATTGGGGGAGGCTGCGTCAGCCCCCCAGTGAAGAGGATCCCAAAGGAAAACTGTTTAGAAAATCATGGCCCCTCTCTATGTGAGAGGTCTCAGCCCGAAATGTCCTCTTCTCCTTACAAAGAAACAAGCTGCTTCCACCCACTTCTCCACGGCAGGGAAATTGATTTTCTGTTCTCTCCTGACTCCCTCTGGACAGTGGAACTCAGTTATCAAGCTCCACTTCCTGTTCTCTCAGTAACCCTATTTGGTGAAATTAGAATTAGGAGTTTAATTCAATGTAGTGCAAAGCTCAATGAGATTAGCTTTATGGTTTCAAGACCTCTTGCTAAGAAACAGAATCCCGCGTTCCCTATTCCTCGTCCAAAAATGGGCAGACAACTAAAGGGAGGTGGGGGTTGGTACGGCTCTCCTGAGCTCAGTCAGTGCCCCACCCCGCCCTGAATGTCATGCCTTTGAACCCTGTCAGTGCTGGATATTGATGAACCTATTCTGCAAAACTTGAACTACCTTAAGAAAAAAAGTGACTATTAGATTTCTTTTTTCTTTTCTTTTTTTAAATATATATTTTTTGGATTTTTTACAGAGAGGAAAGGAGAGGGATAGGTAGTAAGAAACATTGATCAACTGCCTCCTGCACATCCCCTACTGGGGATGTGCCTGCAACCAAGGTGCATGCCCTTGACCGGAATTGAACCTGGGACCCTTCAGTCCCCAGGCCAACGCTCTATCCACTGAGCCAAACCATTTAGGGCTAGGTTTCTTTTCCATGATGCATAAAAATGTGCAAATCTGAACCCAAAACACAAATAGTGATTCCTCAGGCATACCTCAGGTTGGACAAAGTTTACACGTGACATTTAATATAATCCTTACCTTTGGCTGTTTCATGGGCATACATTACCCATGCAGTTCACAGGGCCACACGCTCAGAAGGGCCCACACCTGGCTTATTCTTCTGTCTTGAAATTCTTAATAACTTTTGAGCAAGGGACCCTGCATTTTCATTTTGCTCTGTACTCTGAAAATTATATAGCCAGTTTTATCCTCACTATAATTCTGTTGCTTAGTAGGTATGTTGATTCCATTTTTTAAATGGGAAATTGATATTTAGAGTGGATTTGGTAATTCACCCAGCATCATACAGATGGGAAAAAGCAGATCTAGGATTTGAAGTGAGGTCTTTGCTACCAACCCCAAATCCATGCTGTTGACTCAGTGGTACTGCCTTCCTGACTTAGTTATCTAATTCAAGTCAGCCCATCTCTCTGAATTAGAAGAGTAATCCTGGACACTGTAGGTTAAAGAGCATTATCAGGTAGAAGTCTAGATAGTTCTGCATGTATAGTATTATTTTTTCTAACAAATGTTTTTCAGCAAAATGTAACAAATTTTGTCTTTGAAACCTAGGCAATCTTTTTATCCACATACACTTTTAAAATGGCATTACAGTCTTCGGCATAAAGAACATTTGCTCTGTAACAAAATATTTCTTTCCAAGATGTAGTGATTTAATATTTAAAACAAATCTGTGAAATATATATACAAGGTATTCATAAATAACTTAAATTAGATTGTGGTTGCTAAGAGCCAATTATCATGTAAGATATCTCTAATTATTGAAATAATAAGAGAACAGAATATTAATTCTGACATTCTGTATAGCCCATGATTACAAATTGCTAAAATGGTCTAATAGGTTATGGAGTTTTATTGAGGTTTGAGATGGCCCTTAAAATATTTATTGTGTGTTAGAAATTAGTTGTCTTGATTGATTTTCTTTTAATTCTATTATATATTTATAAGATGGGAGGAGGAGGGGTGCCATTGAACTGAGAAGCAAAGTCCATTCTACTTATCATATATATAAAACCTTAATATGCAAATAGACTGAATGACTGAACAACCGAACAACCAGTCGCTATGACGTGCACTGACCACCAGGGGACGTGTGCAGAACATGGCTTCGGCAGCAGGTGGCAGAGCATGGAACATGGCGGGCGTCAGCCGCAGAGGGATGGTGAAACAGGTGAGCGGGGGCGCCAGACCAAGGAGGGGCACCTGTTGCTGTCATTGGGGTGAGCCTCTGGTGGTTTACAAAAAATTCTTTGCTCCCATGTGCCACAGTCTCACACGGCACTAACACCTGCTGCTGGCACCGGAGCTACTGCTCACACCTGCTACCGGCACTGGCGCCAGCCCGATCACTCAGCGCCATCAGCGGGTGTGAGCAGTGGCTGCTGGCCCGATGGTCCCTGAGGGCTTTTCCACCTCCCCCTGCTCCTGAGGTGTGGGGCCAGCAGCTGCCTCTCACATCCGCTGCTAGTGATGGCCCTGCTCACACCCACTGCTGGCACTGGAGCCACTGCTCACACCCGCTGCTGGCACCCAGTGCCAGTCAAGATCACTTGGCGCCGTCAATGGGTGCAAGCAGTAGCTGCTGGCCTCCATCGCCCCTGGTGCCAGCCCCAATTGCTCCGTGCCATCAGTGGGTGCGAGCAGGGCCAGCGCCGTCAGCATGTGGGAGTGACGGCAGTGGGAGTAGGGCTGCTGGCAAACAGGGAACCAGGGGCCACGGCAGGAGGGGCCGGGTGGGGGCATGGAAGATGGGCCGAGACCCATCCCTGTGCCCACCACAGCCTTGTGGCCCACAGTTCCTTTCAAGGTGCATGAATTTGTGCACTGGGCCCCTAGTGAAATAATAATGGTAACCAAGATGGGAGCACCATGATTTAGAAGTTCAGACAAACCTACATTTGAATCCCAGCTTCACTTCATTCTAGCTGTGTGACCCTGAGCAATGTACTTCTCAGATCTATAGAGAAGAGTTGCGCTGAGGAGTAAATTCAAAAATGCATAGAGCACATAGCACAGAGCTTTGCACTTAGCAAGCACAAAATAAATGTTAGTTCCCTTGGTTTCTGCTGCCACAATGTGGGAACTTGAAGGGTTTGGGAATATAGAACCTTCGTACCTTGGTTATTTTGCATCAACTGCAATCTCAAGGGCCACAGAGTTATCTATAGCACCAATGAGAAATTATGGGGATATTCTCAGGGCACGGGGAGCCCAGATTTGTAGTGTTTGCTGATTTCCATGGTGTAAATACTCCCACCATGACTGATTTCAAGCTACCGAGTGATCTCCTTAAATGTGGACTTGGGAAGCTATGCGGCACTCCCCTGGGGAGAGCTGGTAAGGTCCGGCTCCCACACACCGCTCACCGCGGGGAAACCAGGGTTCTAATTCTGGCTCTGCTGCTCTCTGGGTGCGTGACCCCGCCAATTCCCACCCTCCTTCCCTGGGCCTCAGCTTCCTCATCTGTGAAACTGAGACTAGTGCCTCGCTGGTATGCCTCCTAGGGCTGATGTGACAATTCAGTAAATAGAGGACATAAAAAACTATTGAGCCTGTGAAACACGAAGGAACTTTCGTGGACAGTAGTGATGCACAGACTCCTCTGTAGTCACAGAGCTGGCTTTGTCTGACTTCAAGGTCCCAAGACCTGCAATTCCTTTGTCTCCTGGTTTATTTACCCTAATCATTTTTCCTCAAGTCCATTTAACTCAAAATGATTATCTGCACAATTAACATAATAAAGCAAGTTAGTTAGGCTCTTCCAGGCCCTAGGAAACAAAGACTGGCTCCTGTTACTTGAGCCTTGAGAAGCAGCTTGGGAAACCATCAAAGCTATGCCCCATCCATCCCAGGTAGCAGGGAACAAGTGTTCCTTGTCCTCAGGCTGTCCTGGTGACCTGGTCACCTTGTTTTTCCCCCTAGACATGGGTATCCTTAGTTCCCGACTCAAATCTCCTTGACGGTCACAAAACTCTGTTTCTGTATGAAGTCTTTTTCTTTTTGTAATCACTGGTCTTTTTAAAAATATATAGTTATTGATTTTAGAGAGGAAGGGAGAGGGAGAGAGGGGAAACATTAATGTTGAGAGAAAATCACCAATCAGCTGCCTCCTGCATACCCCCTATTGAGGATCAAGCCCTCAACCCCTGATGCCCTGGTTCATGGGTGGATGCTCAATCACTGAGCCACACCGGCAAGACTCTGCATCTAGTCCTCACTGCTTCTGCTTTGGTTATGTTTAGAAACAGCCATTTCCTGGTAGGAGCCTGAGTCAGACTGCTGGGTTCAGCTCTAAGTGCCACCAGAAACGTACTTTGGGCTGATTGCATAAGTAACATTCCTGTGCTTCAGTCTCTTCATCTGTGGAATGGGGATAGTAGCACCCACATCACAGAGCTGTTAGGAGATGAAAGGAGCCAGACATGGGTAGTGTTTAGGAGAGTGTGGCACATAGCAGTCATTGCTGATAGCTGTGCTACTTCTGTGCCATCTTTCTGTGGTCGCCCCAATGAGCCTGGTTAGGTCTTGTGTCACTGTTCAGTGTTTCCTTCTAGTATAGAATAGTAAGAAGCTATTAGTAGGGTGACTTAAGCTACTTACCCTCTGGTTGGGGGGAGAAGTGCAAACCATTTACTCTTAAGTGTCCTTGGTTTAGGAAGACCAGATTTGCTAGGTGGACACAAACTGCTATTTAAATACATGTCTCAGTTTCTCTATTCCGCTTGTCCTGGAATTTTCCTAGCTTCTTCTTATTCTACTAGAGGCCTGGTGCACGAATTCATGCACCAGTGGGGTCCCTCTGCCTGGCCTGCAGGACCAGGCTGAAACAAGCTCTCCAACATCCCCTGAGGGGTCCCGGATTGTGAGAGGGTGCAGTCTAGGCTGAGGGACCCCACCGGTGCACAATCGGGGTCAGGGAGAGAGAGACTCGGGAGGTTGCCAGCTGGGGAGGGATCGCTTGAGGGCTCCAGGGCGTGTCTGGTCCATCTCACTCAGTTCCCATAGGCCGGACTCCAGCAGCAAGCTAACCTACCCCCTGTCAGAGCTCCTTCCCCCTGGTGGTCAGTGCATATCATAGCAAGCAGTTGAGTGGCCTTAGCATTTCATTAGCATATTACGCTTTGATTGGTTGAACAGCCGACTGAATGACAGGACACTTAGCGTATTAGGCTTTTATTATATAGGATAATACTTTCTGGATGGAGAGTTTTCATAGGCCTCTGCCTAACCTCGGCTGCCTTTGGCTAAGAAGTGCAGTCACAAGACAGAAAGCATGGCACATTCCAGGGGAGGAGCCCACCTCCACAAAGGAGGGCTGTGGTTGTGGCGGACGCCCCCCAGTCTCTTGGCTCCTCTTGGGTATAGCAAGCAGTCCTTTCTGAACATCGAAGAGGAGGACCATCAGCCACAAGCATACCCAGGAAGACATTCCATGCTGGGTAAAGGAGGATTCTGAGGGTTAGAATCAGAGGCAGCTAGTTTTTCAGCAGTGTTATCTCAGAGGTTTGCCCTTCACTCTCCTTGATTGAAAATTTATTCCTCAAAAACCATGCTGGTTGTCCACCTCCCCTCCCCCCCCACCCCAGCACCCCTGAGTGGCCCACTCCATCGGTAACAATCTCTGAGGATGCCGTGGACCTCAGTTGGGGTATAATCATCTCAAGGGCAGGGTTAGCATGATTTTTTTAAAAAAAAGTCAGTTTCTTCATTTTCTCAGAGGGAAAGCATTTAAGAGTGTGTTTCCAAGGTTCAGCTGCTTGTCTAATAACAATAATAATTACCTTAATGCTCGTCAATAGGGGATTAGTGAAACAAATTATGGTACAGCCATGGTACATGATGCACCCATTAAATTAAATGAAGTAGAACAATACACTGTATTACCGCTCTAAAGCGGAAACATGTGGGTGGCTTTGCTAGTGTTACAGCTTTGGGGAGGGGTGTGCTGGCAAGGATTTTGGAACTAAGGGGCAATGCCCATGCCCAGCTACATCTTGAAGTAAAATCATACCCCTGGATGTGAGCCAAAGTTGTGTTTCCATCCTGGCCACCTAACAGGGGAGGGAGAGGACCCCGCGTGCACAAATTTCCTAGATGCCATTGGAAAGCCAAAGGGACATTGTAGAGAGGAGGCCATGGCTGGAATTACAATTTCTGGGAGATGGCACGATTCAGAACTGGATATTCCAAGTGGAGAACGATTATGTGAGTCACTAAATTGAGGAAGTCTCTGAGACTCCCTTGTGGAATCAGTCGGCTGCTCAGGCTGGTTCAGGGCCAGCAACCTGCATGCTCCTCCCTAACCGCCCCCCCCGCCCCCCCCTCACCCCCAATCACTGCCTTGGAGACTGAACATCTGGGAAGCACCAGAACACATTTGATTTGCAGAGATCCCTGTGCTGGGAGCGGAGAAAGGGTCTGGGAAGGAACTATAACATGCTACAGAAACAGCATGGAGGAAGAGGCCGCAGAACAGGGAGATGCTGCTCCCACGTGAGCATTTCCAAGGCCCCACAAAAAGGGGAGTTGGCAGGCGGGCATGTCTGGGTGGGTCACCCCCACTGCTGTGAAACAAGCATATGGCCGGGTAGGTAGCAACTGGGATGGATATGTCAAATTCCTAACCTTACAGCGGGAGTGTTGATGTCTCCAAAAATGACCCTGAGGTGCTTTCTGCCTGGGACCCAAAGAACTAGGCTGGCAGGCCCATGCATGCCCTCGCTGAGTTCCTGCTGTGATGACATGCAGCCAAAAATGAGCAAACCACGGGGTACTGGCTGTCGTTTTTATTCTGAGGTACCATCTAATGTGAGTGCCAGATAGCTGAGGAAGAGAGAGAAATACCTCGAGCAGCCGGCGAGAAGCAGGCCTGGGAAACAGCTCAGACCTGAGATGTCTAGGCAGGCCTCAGTCAGAGCTGAGGGTGTCATGGCTCCCCCCCGGGGGACAGATTCCTGGCATTCCAGGTCTCGGGGGTACAGACAAGCAGGCTCCAGGCCCAGGACCCTCAAGCATTGGGTAGGAGTCTCTAATTTGCTGTCCATATGCCAGAACTGTCAATACATGAGAACATTGTACTCTAGTCATTGACCCTCTAACATGTCACAGGGTGAGTGGGATAACCCTAAAAACTGAGAGGGCTGAAAATGTCTTTGTATAAGCTGTCAATCGCTGTGTAACAAATTAGCCCAAAACTTAGGAGCTTAAGACAATCATGATGTATTCTCTCTCATGGTTTCCATGGATCAGAAATTCAGACCGAGCTCAGTGAGGATGGCTTGTCTCTGCTCCACCATGTCTGGGACTTTAGCTGGAAGGAACAAAGGCTGTGGCTGGGATGATCTGAAGGCTCATCCATGCGCATGGCTAATGTGGATGCTGACTGTAGGCTGAGGGACTAGCTGGGCCATGGAAAAGCCAACATGTGGCTTTTCCATGTGCCCTGGGCTTCCTCCGAATATGGTGGCTGGGTCCCAAGGACCAGGGTCCCAAAAGAGAGAGCTAGGCAGATGCTGTATCCTTTTTATGCCCCAACCTGAGAAGTCACAGACTGTTGCCTCTGTCACATTCTGTTTGTTGGAAGTGAGTCACTAAGTCCAACCCATATTTAAAAGGAGGATTAGATTCCATCTTTTGGAGAAAGGAATGTCAAAGAATTTGTGAACCTATTTTAAAACGAGCACAGGCCTCCCTGGTACATGGATTATGACAAGTAGGGGCATTTAAAGGCTGCTTGCTCCCTCCCCACTTTCCTTTTCCTCACCATAACTAAGAGGTTGAGGCTCAAAGAGGGTAGGGATGGAGAGATGTCCTGGAGATTTTTACGCTCATGATGCCGTTCCATCCCCAGCCTGGTATGTGAGAAGGAGGTAAGATGGATGCATTCAGGCTCCAGCCAGAAGTACCCAAACAATTCCCAGAAGGGAATTAACTAAGGTCTTAAGAAGATTATGATGTACGGAAGGAAGGTTTTAGGCTATAAATAGGGAGAGTTAATAGGAGACATCATTAGACGAGACATTAGACATCTCTTTGGGAAGGTTCCACAAAAAAATCAACAGAGGGGAAGGCGAACTGGACACAACCTATTAGCATGTGAGCAGGAATCTTTCTAATGTCCATGGTTTGACCCTGGCTTCTGGAATAAGCTAGCTATTTAAATTACAAGTGACTGACCCACTCACTTAACTTATGGGCCTTAGTTTTCCCACCCATAAAATGTGAATGATAACAACACCCATCTCATAGGGTCAATGTGAGAATTAAGTTAGGTGATAAGGTAATGGCAGTGCCTGACCTTCACGTTGGTGTTTGTTGCCATGTCACCAGCCTTTTCCCTCCCCTGCCTCTAAAAGAGACTCAGTTCCTCTCTCTCAGTGAAGCTCTGAGGGGTCCTGCCTTGCCAGGAAAGTGCCCATGAGCTTTTTCTATGTGAGAGGAGAGAAAAGAGAAAAGGAAGAGGAACCAGGACTCACGCTGAGAGAGTTTTCAGGGAATTTTGAAGAAGGGAGTGAAGGAAAGCTCAGGTGTAGTAGATGGAAGAGAAAAGCTAGATTTTCTAAGAGAAACCTTTCATGCGGTTTGAAGAATACAGTTCTGAACTTGAGATACTTTCTAATTAACTTTTGGTTATTGGGGATATTCTTTGTTTGGAACACTGCTCAGAATCTAGATCACGTGGAGATAGTCTTTAATGCAATACGTGTTTTTAACTAAGATTTAGAACTGTTGATGTAGCTTGCCTTCATTTGTTTTTGCATAGAAATTTCTAGAAGAAATACAAGCAACCAATAATAGTCGTGTTCTTGGAGCTGAGAGAAAGAGACTATTTTTCAATTTATATCTTTGTTTCTACTAAGTTTTTCATCAACTTGGGCACATATCACTTTCTTAATCTACTTAACATAAAATAGGTGGGGTGTGTTTTTTTTGTAAATAGCCATTTATTAAATACCCATTAAATATCTGTGTTAGGAATTTCATTGTATCTGATTCTCACAACAGCTTTATCAGATTGATTTTATCCTCGCTTATGTTATGGATGAGCCAATTAAAGCTAGAAAGGTGAAGCAAGTGTGTTAGGGTTCTCCAGAGAAACAGACACCCCTATAAATAGACATATTTATGTATATAATTCTATCATGTATATTAGAGTACATATATAATAGCACACATACATACCTATGTAATAGGACATATGCAGGAGAGTAATTGATATTCAGAATTTGGCTCACATGATTGTGGGGACAGGCAAGTCCGAAATCCATGGGGCAGGCCAGCAGGCTGGCAGTTGGGCTGAGTGTTGATGCTGCAGCCTTGAGTGTGAGTTCAGCGGGGCAGCAGCTGGAAACAGGTAGGTCTCGAGGGTTTCTATGTTGAGGTCTTGAGGAGAATTTCTTCTGGAAGCCTCGGTCTCTGCTTTTATGGCCTTCAACTGGTCAGATGATGTGCTTATATTGAAGTGGGTATGATTATAGAGATACAATAATTTGCAAAAATCCACTCATGTGGATATTGCTGTATGTATGTTATAACTCAATAAGCAAAGGTGAAAGGTTAAAAAACTAATATTGAGCCAAGAAAACAAGCTATTTTCTTTTTCAAATGCAAGGAGGCAAATGTCATGAGAATCAGGAGAGGCTGCCTTAGGGAGGAGAGAAGAGGTTGTAATTAGGGAAGGGCAGCAAAGGGTAATATTCTCAAATGAGGTAATATTCTACTTATTGACCTAGGGGTGCTCACAAGATGGACACATTTTTATGTTTATGGCTATGCTTTACAATTTAAAGACAAAGTTTTAAACATTTAAACAGGTAATGTAGTTGTTGCTTTCATAACGTAGCTGAAGATTTCAGGCCCTGGGAAGGCCCGCCAGGCAGAGTGGCTTCAGCTCAGAGGGCCGGCTGCCCCTCCTTGCAGGGACCACCTCCTTCACCTGCCCCTCAGCCTGTTAGGACCCTGGAAACAGCCCTTCCCTTATTCCAGCGTTTCTGGTGAAGAAGAGGCATAGTTTATTGTGGAAAGTCCGTTCCATTTCACATAAGAAACAGCATTTTCTTCCCCCGTCTGATGTGTTGATTAGATTTCAGACAGGATTAGTGGGGTTGATGCCATTAAGTAAAAAGTCATCTCCTTTGGAAACAGCTCAGAAAGTCTGGATTCCATTATTAAAAGCCTCAGATCCCATTAAAATGACATATTGAGAACCATGTGGATTCCGACTTGATGGGAGAAGTCAGAACGTGGAGTACCAGCAGCCTCCTATGGACACCTGGGGGGGAGGGGGGGCCGCGGTAAATGAGGACAGCATAATTTGGCCGTAAGATCAGAGCATTCTCAGCCACTCGTTTCCTCAAGAACAAATAATCAATAAATCATATACCGCCTATCTGACATGGAATGACCGAATAAATTACAGTACACCCACACCATGAAATAATGTGCATCCATTTTAAAAGTATAAATTAGATTTACACCAAGGGAGTTGAATTGATTTCCATCAGGTATTATTAAAGGAGAAAAGTAAGATACTTCAGCTCTTGAAGCATCTAAAATACAGTCCTACCATATAAAACAGTGAGAAACAACCTTCTCATTTATGCACATGAGCACTTACGTACATGTGTATGAGTCTACATGTTCGGTATGGAGAAAAATATACTAGTAAAAGCAAACATATCAGTTTGTTAATATCAGTTACTCCCAGCAGGATTTTGGGTGGTGGTGGGTGCTGAAGAGGCTGGAGGGGAGAGGAAAAGTGGAAGCAAACAAAAAGGAACAATAAAAACAGCCAAGTATGATGTCACCAAATGTATGTGTTTATGTAAAAATGAAGGAGACAGGGAGTGAAACTATGCATTGCATCTCTAGTGTCTCTAGCCCGGCTGCAGGCGTTGTAAAGGCCAGAGGAAGGCTCTGTCCACCACACCCTCGGCGAAACAAGGCGTAAACCCTTGCAGCACTTGGTGAGCAAGTCAACATGACTTGACATTTTCATTCTCTGTCTCCCACATTCCTACTATTTTATTATACTGTTTATTTTTTTAAAAAAAATCTTTATTGTTGAAAGTATTATATATGTTCCCTTTTTTTTTCCTCCATTGACCCTCTCCAGCCTTTCCCCCCCTACCTTACCCTCCCTCCCCACCCCGCCCAGGCCTTTACCACCCTATTGTCTGTGTCCATGGGTTATGCATATATGCAGACAAGTTCTTTGGTTGATCACCTCCCACCCACCTACCTCTCCCGCCTTACCTTCCAGATATACTGTTTATTTAACAGGTATTTACTGAGCCCATAGTAGGTGCTGGGCATAATCACTGCCCTAAACAGTGTATCCAGTGGTGGGAAATGCAGTATGCTTAGAGATGGACAATAGAGGTGCTAAGTAAATATTGATTGAAGTGGGATCAAGTAGCTGCAGTTGGAACAGAGAGGTGCTCTGTGAGGTTTTGTCTTTACAGTCTCTGTAATCCACCCATCACATCAAGCTCCAGGGGACCTCACTTACTAGTCTAACTTCCATATTTACGTATATGGAAACTGAGACCCAGGGAGAGTAGATGAGAGCAGTTACTTCTAGTGCACAGCAGAGTTGAGATCACAACCCACATTTCAAGGACCAGTTTTGCTTCTTTCCATCATACCGTGAAATCTTCAAGCAAAACTGAGAACAAATAATGCCTGAGAGGGAAGCATTTGACATTTTTGTCATCTTTCAGATGAAGCGGCTGATATAATAAGGAACACATGATACGATGGGTTGAGTGTGTCCCCCAAAAAGGCATGTTCAAATCTTAACTTTTGGGACCCATGAATGTGACATTATTTGAAGACAGGATCCTTACAGATATAATCAAGTTAAGATGAAGTATACAAGATTATAGTGATTCCTAAATCCAATATGACTGGTGTCTTTATGAAAAGAGGGAAGTTTGGACACAGACACAGACACACAGGGAACAAGGTCATATAAAGACAGAGGCAGAGACTGGAGTGATAAATCTACCAGCAAGGAGCACCAAGGATCACTGGCAATGGCCAGAAGCCAGAAGAGGCAAGAAAAGATTTTCCCCAGAGGAACAGGGTCCTACAGACACCTTGATTTCAGACTTCTAGCCTCCAGAACTGTGAGAGGCTATATTTCTATTGTTTTATCATGGCACCCATAGATAGCTAATATGCATGTCTTGGAATTTGTTAGGTATGGGGTAAAAATCATGTTTTTTTGTTACTTACAAGATGGATGATCTTGGGCACATCAATGAACTTCTTTGGTCCTTGGATTCATTATCTGTAAAGTAGGATAATAGCACCTCACAGGCTGTGAGGATGCAACCAAGTAATTCAGGCACAGCTCCTAGAACCTGACCCCTTGACTGAACCCTGGGAAAGAGACTGAACCAGATTAGGCTTGGGGAGGGTAGCAGGCTCTGAGCTCTCTTCCCTCTTCACCTTACAATGCCATGTGAAGCAAGACCGCCCAGTTCGTTATCTTTTCAACTGCAATTAGCCAACAGTCATGGTGGCATGTTGTAAAGAATGATGCTGTTGGCTGAAGTTTGCCCCTCCCTGACGTCAATCACAACTTCATTCTTTGTCTAGAGATAGTGATGCTCCAGAAAGATTGGGCTCAGGCTGACGAGAGAGAGGATTGGGTTGGAGACCTAAGACCCAGGTGCTATTTCTGGCTTGGGGACTTGCTCTGTGACCATGAAATTTGCATCTGGGGAGGAATAACACCACCACCTTCTGCCACAAAAGGCATTAATAAAAATGGATTTTTAAAAATAAAACACAAACTGGTTTAGCTATAGATACAAGTGGAAATTTGGATCCACTTGTATCTATAGCTCCTAGAGTAAAGACAGAATTCTCTCCTTCTTGTATGCATCCATCAAATGTTTTTTTGAACAACTGCTAGGATTGGAGGACACAAAGAGAGCAAGACATAGGTCCCTGTCCTCATGGCCTCACAGTCTGGTGTGGAAGATGGAGTGTTGTAGGCTCATGAGCTCATGAGAGCCTTCAGCAGCTGTGATCCTGCTGAGAAGACCTGGGGGTTTCTGCAGCTGGAGATGGCAAGAAGGAAGTTCAAGGGAAGGCTTGTAGAGGAGGAAATCCTGTCATCTTTTCACTGCCAGGTGTAAACAGTGATTCTGGTCTCCAGATTTCCAGGAAGGGTATCACAAATTATGGATTCACCACCCCTCCCCATTCATTCACAACACACAAAAGACCCTTTATCTCCTTCTTTGCCTGGTGCTTTCTTAAAAACGAGGTGCCTGGAAAACTTACTGGTATGCCTGCATAAAAACCTGCACACAGATGTTTATAGCAGTGCTATTCATAATTGCTAAATCTTGGAAGCAATCATAATGTTTTTTAGTAGGCGAATGGCTAAGCTGTGGCACATCCAAACAATGGAATATTATTCAGCATTAAAAAGAAATGAGCTATCATCAAGCCATGAAAAGACATGGAGGAACCTTAACTGCATATTACTTAGTGAAAGCAGCCGATCTGAAAAGGCAACATACTGCATGATTTGGACTATATGACATTCTGGAAAAGGTAAAATGATGGAGACAGTAACAAGGACAGTGGTTGCCAGGGGTTAGGGTGGGGGAGAAGGATGAAGAGGTGAAGCTCGGGGGTTTTAAGGCTGGGGAAATACTCTATGTGATATCTTAACACGTTCAGCGCCATGTCAGTCACTGGTGACTGAAACGGAAAGGAAGACAAAACAGGCTTGGCGCTTAACGTGTTAACAATAGATATGAGTCATTACACGTTTGTCCAAACCCACAGAACACACCAAGAGTGAACCCTAATGTGAACCATGGACCCTGGGTGATAGTGATGTGTCAAGGCAGGTTCATTGGTTGTAGCAAATATACCACTCGGGGGAGGGCTGCTGATATGGGGGAGGCTATGCCTCTCTGGACAGAAGGATATGGGAAATCTCTGTACCTTTTGCTCATTTTTGCTGTGAACCTAAAACTACTCTAAAATTTATAGTCTGGTTTTTTGGTTGTTTTTTTTTTTTTTAAATGAGATGTCAGTACTCATCTCTTAACAAATTAAAAAATGCCTGTCCCGACTCTCCCTTCTCTAGTCACCAAACTGCTTCCTGTTCATAGTGGCCATTGGGTGGGGCTGCAGTGAGGCCCGGTGTAGGGAAAGAGCTGTCCACATAAGAAAGAAGAAATGCTGGCTGCCTTCCTGTTTATTAACTTGAAAACACAGAGAGGCTCTCCCTGTGTCTTATTTGAGGAGGGGCCAGGAGGGGGCGCTTGTTTGCATGAGCACATATCACTGGATGCTTCTGTGAACTTACTTTTAGCAGATGTGTGTCAATGTCACCCTGAAAGGAAGGTGCCTGGATGGTGGCAGACCCCCTGCTGAAGGTAAAGGGATCAGTAATTCCAGGGCTGTGGGCTGGACAGCAAAGAGTGTTGCAGAGATGAGGGAGGGGAAAGATCACAGTGGCCCCAATGAACCAAACCCTGTGTCTCGAAGGTGGTAAAACCAGAGGAGGGAGGCAGCTGTTTCCTCTCTCCCCACCCTCCCCCCTCCCCCACCTCCTCCTCGGCATCTATGGAGCCATGGCAAGCACTTCACATGCATTTCTTAGTTTCTGACTTAGCCTGAAGGTGACCCCACTCCTTTTTGGAGTTGTGGGATCCTGAAGTGGGGACAACTCAGCTTCGAGTGGGGCACGCTGGGTGTGTGGCTTCTGACCTTCTACTCAGCAGATCCCCTGGTCTCCTGGAGTTAGCAAACAGATGATCAGACCTCTTGCACATGGCTTAGGGGAAATTTAAGGGGCCTAATAAAGAGCTTCCATTTGATTGTCTGCTATGTACCAGCCATAAGCCCAGCGCTCTAACACACGCTATCTCACTGAACACCCAACACCCGACGGCCACCTATAAGAGACTACACTTTTCCCATTTCATAATGAGGAAACTGAAGGGCAGCGACGTTAGGTCTCAGAGTTCTCTCTTCCTGTCCTTCAGTAAGCACCAAGGTCCCAAGTTTGGTTCCATTCCTTTTCTGCCTCCTGGGACCACCCTCTGTCCTTTGCCTGCCTGCCTCCTGTTCATTCAGAGCTCTATTGAGATCCCGCCTCTGCCCCACCCCACAGTGTGCCTTTCCTTTCTCCACCTTCCGCATAAGTGCGTTCTATGCCACCTGCCCCGGCTCTGGGCCTTGTCCTCTTGCCCTCTTTGGGCCTCAGTTTCCTCTTTGTAACGGGGGAGGGAGAGTTGGTGAGCCCTTGGAAGCCCCTTCCAGCTCTGCCTTCCAATCTGTGATTCCACACGCACCGGTCTGGTGTCCCAACGAGGTGTGAGCACATTGAAGGGCAAGACCCAGGCTTTCTCTGGTAGGTGCCTCGGTTCCTCGTGCTCGGTCGGCATGTGGCAAACACTTGCTAAATAGTGTGGATGACTGTAAAGCATTCGATCCCTTACAACGAAGGTGTGTTTGTATAGATCTGAATCCCACTTGCTCTCTTGACATGATTCCTGTACCTTCTCAGTAAGTAAAACTCCAAGAAAACATCACTTTTAATGGGTATCATTGTCCATTATAAAGCTACATCATAATTTATTTAACCATTTCCCTATTGTTGAATATTTATGTTATTTTCAACTTTTTACTGTCTTAAGTGGTGATAGCATGAATGTCTGTATATAACTTTGTTTATATCCCTGGATCTGTTCTCAGAAAGATGAAACTAGTGGTTAAAGAGCATCAACACTTAAAGTTTTATTCCCCAAAGAAACCATAACCCCATCATCTAGAGCAGTGGTTCTCAACCTTGGCTGCACCTTAGAATCACCTGGGAATCTTTTAAAAATCCAGATTCCTGGGCCTCATCCTCTGGAAATTCTGTTTCTTTGTTACTAATGTTGTGGCCCCACCCCATAACAAAGAAACAGAATTTCCGGAGGATGAGGCCCGGAAATCAGGATTTTAAAAAGATTCCCAGGTGATTCTAAGCTGCAGCCAAGGTTGAGAACCACTGATCTAGAACCAATATCCTAAAGGAGGAAAGTGCTTCTTTCTACTCTCAACCCTCAAACCAAGAATGCATCCGATTCTGACTGTTTGGCTGCTATTGGGTAGGAAATAAATAGTTGCTCACTCATACCCAGCTCTTCTTCGTAACTAATTCAGGCAGGGCCCAGGCGGTGATGAGCACCTGGCTCAGGGTGCCAGGGGACTCTGGCTCAGGGCCACTGGCTATGGAATTGCTCCCAGCCCTCCCCTACGGTGCTCAGCATGTCGTTTCCCCCCTGTGGGGAGAACACCTCATGGCAGAGCACGGGGACTGCTCTAGACCTGGCTCCCAGCACCCTCCTCACAGGAGCCCTCCAGGCCGGGAGCACTGCCAGGGGCCGAGGAGTGATCGATGTGCCTGCGGCCAGTGCATCTGAGGTTTTCTCTTGGCTGGAATTCAGAGCAGGGAGAAGGAAACTGCATCTGGGCCAAGGTGAGCCTGTCTGGTTGGAAGTCCCTGGGCCTCCAGGAGGAGAAGGGCACACAGAGCTGCCAGCAGGTGTGGTGGAGGAGGAGAGTGGACATATACCTGCTGACCACATGGACCTCTGCCCTCTGCCTGAGGTGCCCTTCAATCTGAGATAGTAGCCCTGGCCTGAGGGCGGTCAGTCACACAGCCCTGGACTTCCACCATCTGCTCCTCAGTGCCAAGGCCATCCCTTCATTGGAAAAGGAAGAAGCAAGAAAACCAGTCTCCCCCGAGGATTTGCTGTGTGCCGTGCTCTTTACAATACATGGGAGGCTTGTTAATATTCCCCTTGTTACAAGCGAGAGCACCAAGGCCAAGAGAAACAAAAGCCCTTGCTTGAGGTTACAGGGCCAATAAATTAAAGAGTTTGGACTAGAGTTGGCTGCCTTTCAATCCCGGCTTCAGAGGCAGGTGCAGGAGGGGAAGGTCACAGGCCGTGGGCTCCCATTCAGCTCTGCTCTGCATCAATTCTTTGAACCTAGGGCTGATGCCCATGTTTCCTCCTCTGTGAATGGGCTACCTGCCTCGTAGGGCTCCTCCTGGAGTCACAGGGATAAGGCTCGCAAGGACCTGGTGTCGTGTTGGGCCCACAGGAGGAGCTCACTACCGCCAGTTACACATTCACCTCTTTGCTGAAGGCCCTGCTGGGGAAGCCGATCCAGGGAAGGAGCACAGGGATCAGTCTCTGAGGCTAAGCCCTCGCTCCCCAACGTTAGGGGCTCCCAAAGGCTCACCAACCCTCCCTCCCCGTTACGGAGAGGAGACTGGGTCCCAGCTACGGGACTACTTAGCAGTGCTTTGGCTTTGCTCTAAGAGCAGCAGTTCTCAACCTGTGGGTCGAGACCCCTTTGGGGGTCGCCTAAGACCATCGGAAAACACATATATAATTACACATTGTTTTTGTGATTAATCACTATGCTTTAATTATCTTCAATTTGTAACAGTGAAATTGGGGGTCACCACAACATGAGGAACTGTATTAAAGGGTCGCGGCATTAGGAAGGTTGAGAACCACTGTTAGAGCAACACCTTGTCAGGAAGACCAGAGAGAAGGCTGGGGACTGTGCACGACTCTCCTGCTTCCCGATACACCTGATCCCAGATGAAGGAAGGACAAGGCACTGGCTCAGAACCAGGGTGAGGAGGCGGTAGCTGGACGTGTCCTTCACCCGGGTGACAGTCCATCCTGCTCCTTCTTAGGGATCTCCAGTGAGCGCAAGGGCTGAGGGTGCCCAGCTCTGCTGGTACCCAGGCCTTCTCGGACCCAGGAGTGTGGCCGAGCACGCCCACTGCTCCATGGTGTCAGCCCTGGGGTTCCCTTTAAAAGCTCTGGATTGAGCACAGCCACCCCGAATGGGACCACATCACGGAGGAGCAGCCAAGCCCTGAGAGCCGCTTCCCAGCCCGCCTGGGAAACGTTTCTTTTTCTATTTGCAGAACCACAGATGTTGACTTTTGATCTCTTCCTCTCCCTCTGGGCCTCCATCAGGGATGATAGCGATTTCATTTCTTTTTTCTTTCCCCTATAAAGCGGGAAAGTCAGGAGGGCTCAGAAAGGTTGTTCAGAGACTGGAAGGGTTATCACGCATGGCTCCTGGGTGACAATGAAGATCTCGCCCTCGCCACCGTGGGAAGCTGGCGGCAGTCATCAGGAGGCCGAGTGGGGCACCCTTTCACACAGTTTCCTCATCTCCCGTGTGTTTGTAAACCATCCCAGGATCCTGCTACCGTGCGGATTCAGACTCAGTAGGTCCAAGGAGCTCCCAGGCGACGACCACACCTACAGAAGCAGATGTGGAGGTTCTTCCTGTCTGCCTCGCTCCAGTCCTGAAGTGCTCTGATCGATCAGCCCTTCATGCAGCTGGATCTGTGTAGGCAACATGCTGCCAAGCAAGCTTCTCTTAGCAGACACTTTAATGGAATTAAAACCCACACTCAGATTGTTATCACTCCTGCTCTGTTGAAACCGAAGGACGTTCAGATATGCACAGATTTCCAAAGAAGGTGTCTTTGAGCCAGAATCTGTCTTCCTTCTCTCTCTCCATTTCATCCCTTCAGCTCATTTGTGTGTGTGTGTGTGTGTGTGTGTGTGTGTGTGTGTGTGTGTGTTTTAATAAAATTCAGCTCAATCATGATATGCTAATTTTTTTATTTTATTTTTTGCCATTCCATGAATGGGCAAATCTCTGAATACCCAATGAAACTTACTTTTTCCCCTTATATATATTTCTAGTTATTTTTTAAATTAAGTTCTGTTTATCTCGTGGACATGGGCTTAACTTTAAGAAAAGGCATTATATGATAATTCAAACATAAGACAATGGATAATTGTCATGCATTAGAAAATAACCTCAGGTTTATAAAAGGATTCATTGTAACATGCCTTCAGGCGATGAGCTTTTTCTGGGCATTTAACTATGAAAATCTTGCTATCAGAGATTCTGAGGTAATTGGTCTGAGGAGGGACGAGGCAGGGCACTAATTTTTTTAAAGCTCCCAAGATGATTCTAATGCACTTCCAGGTTTGAGAACTACTAGACTAAATGATGTCAAGTTTCCAACGTTAAACGATTCAGATGACTTGCTCCTTTAAGTTCAACACCCGTTTTTGCACCCTGTTGTATGCCAGGTACTATGTGAGGCTCAGAGACAGGGGGAAATCAGCCCCAGTTCCTATCTTGAAGGCTCCCACAGTCCAGCAAGGGAGATAAAACATGCAGCATTCTTTCATCTGGAGGCCCCACAGTGCAACGGAAATGTTGCCTGTATCTTACAAATAAAAGGGGAGGCAGAGGCAGGCATGCAGGAACCTGCGTCTTTCTCCTCCATCATCATTACTTCCCCTCTCCCTTCCCCTCAGAGGGAGTAAGACCCAGATCAAACAGAAACACAGTGGTGTGGCAGGGCAGCCGCCTGGCTCTCAGATTGGGATTCGGGGGGGGGGGGGACATGGGGAGGGCTCTTGGGGGCTGCGGTGTGGCCTTCCAGACGAGGTGAATGTTGGCGCAGGAATGCACACCCTTCTCACAAGTTGCAAAGGCTGAGCTGGGATGATTTTCAGCAGCTCCACCGCCAAACTGTCAAGTAACTAAAGTCAACTTCTGCACCCCCCTCCCACCTCTTCTTTTTTTGTTGTTTAATATATTTTTTATTGATTTCAGAGAGGAAGGGAGCGGGATAGAGAGAAACATCAATGATAAGAGAGAATCATTGATCGGCTGCCTCCTGCATACCCCCTACTGGGGATCAAGCCCACAACCCAGGCATGTGCCCTTGGCCAGAACCGAACCTGGGACCCTTCAGTCTGCAGGGCCGACGCTCTGTCCACTGAGCCAAACCAGCTATGGCTCCCACCTCTTCTGTATACTTCTCCAGCCCCCACCTTTGGGTGCCCTTCTTCCCAGATGGCCTTAGCTGGTCCCCTCACTTCTCTATATCCTTTACCCCATCTAAGCTTGCCTGTCCCCAGATTAACTCTCACCATTGGTGGTTCTGACTGTGCTGCAAGTGACAGCGAGCTGGGCTGGACTCCATATGGAGGGAGGAATGGTCAAGAGACCTTCTCCAGAGCACTTCAGACCTCTGTTTCTACAAAAGCCAGGGGATCTAAGGGTGAGATATTTTAATCAATGCAAAACCAGGCAGCCCCAACTTAAATGGGTCCACTAAAGAGAATCTGGTAAATAAGATTTTGGCAAAAAACAGCATATGCCCTAAGTCTGCCCCTGACCTCGATTCTGGGCCTCAGCAAGTGCGGTCAAGTGGGGGTCCTCTCCCCTGAGGGAGAGAGCCCTTCCCCCACCGCCCCCAGCAGAGATGGCCAAAGAGGAGCTGGACTGCTTCATGAGATGGCCTTTTGGCACTGGGACCCTTTTGTGAGGATGTAAAATTAGGTTTGAGAGCAGGACTATTTGAACAATGGGTAGGGTGTTGGATACTTAGAAAGAGCCTTACAGGGAACCTCTGAAACCCACTTTGTGACCTGCTTTTAGCTGCCTTGCAATTTCACAGTTCCTTGACGTGTTTGGATTGAATTCAGGTCTCCTGCAAGGGGAGGAGCAATAATCATCCTGCAAAACAGTAAGTATGAACAAACATTAACTGGGACTGTCCTCAAATCCTCTCTGTGACACAGACACTCCAAGAGTTAGATATTATACCTGTTTTACCAGTAAGGAAACGGGGGCTCAAAGAAGGTGAATGTCCCGCAAAAGGTAAGTGGTTCGCGCCCAGGTTTCCAGGCTCTGAGTATGATGCTCATAGTATGATATCATGATTTGTATTCTGTTCGGACACAGTTCTGCTCTTAGTGAGTATTTATCTTCAAGAAAGAAAATGATCTCAAAGAAGGAAGGGGGGAATTGAATGGGCAAGTTAGCTGTCAGGGCAGTGCTCTTGAGTCACCAGGCGGGGGCAGGAGTCTGCCTTTTTAGTAGGAGATGCTTGCTTACATCCTTTGAAGCCCATTCTTCTCTCTGAGGGAACGCAGAGAAAGCAGGAAAATGCCAGTGTGGGCTGTGCTGGAGGCCGGCTCAGGCAGCGTGCACCTGAGAGCCAGGTGCATGGAAGAAAAGCCCCCGCTCGGGGGGCCTGCACCCAGAAGGCCGACAGCAGCAGGCCACGTGGGCACGCACAGGATTTAAACACAAACAAGCCAAGACTTGGGTCCTCCATCGGCCATTGCCCGTGTCATTTCCTCTCATTGCTTCTGCTTCTGCTTCTGCATCCATGAAAAGAAGATAGTAACAACGGCCTCGCAGGAGTATTGGAATAACCAGGTAAAAGCACTTTACAAACGATAAACTATGCCCACAGGTTAGCTGAGGTGCGTTTGAATGCTGCCTCCCCCCCCCCCCCCCCCCGCCCTAGTGTCTCACAGTAGAACGTGAGTTGGTGACAAGGTGGCCAAGTGCAGCCTATGCTGGGAGGCTGGGGGCGGGGGGGGGGGGAGGCTTGGGCTGGCACTGAGCTGGTACGTAGGAAAAGGGAGATGCCACTGCCCCAACCCTCTGGCCAGAGTCACCTGACCTCAGGACACTCCATCCCAGTGTGGTGTGCTTCAAGTAGGCTGCCTGCCCCCTGGGGTCCTAGGTCCTCAGAGGAGAGCCCTGAACTCCGGAGCTGAGAGCCTGAGTTTTAACAATGTGACCCAGCTCCCTCAGCCCGGGGATCATGGTCAGAGTTCCTTCCCAGCCGGATGGCTCAGAACTGAAACATCAGCAAGAGAGTCCTCGCACCCCACCCACACACACCACTTGTTACAGTAACAGCAGTTTGCAGTTCTGCCCGGGAGCACAACTTTCTGTCCCGCTCGTGGTTTGGTTCATCAGACCAGCGATCCTGAGAGGCAGGTAAAACAAATACAGCTTTATCCTCCCTCTCCCCCTCCCCCCACCTTTTTTTTTTTTTAAGATGAAGAATTCAGCAAACTTAACTGATTTTCCCAAAGTCACAGTGGTTAAAAAACAAAACAAAGTAAAACTCAGAACCCAGACTTGTGGCTTTACAACATCACCTTGCAGTAATGTTTTCACCAACAGAGATTTTCCATCTCTCTGTTTAAACTTCTCGGATAGCTATATAAAGTCATCATTTTCAATTTAGGATACATTATCATTATCAAGCTATGCAAAGACCCTCTCTTGTTTTGTTTTTAAAATATGTTTTATTGATTTTTTTACAGGGAGGAAGGGAGAGGGATAGAGAGTTAGAAACATTGATGAGAGAGAAACATTGATCAGCTGCCTCCTGCACACCCCCTACTGGGGATGTGCCTGCAACCAAGGTACATGCCCTTGACCAGAATCGAACCTGGGGCCCTTCAGTCCGCAGGCTGACGCTCCATCCACTGAGCCAAATCGGTTAGGGCTGTGGTCGGCAAACCACAGCTCGCGAGCCACAAGCGGCTCTTTGGCCATTTGAGTGTGGCCACGAAGTTTCAATCCCCCTGTACGTGCGCACCCGCACATGGTATTTTGTGGAAGAGCCACACTCAATGGGCCAAAGAGCCACATGTGGCTTGCGAGCCGCAGTTTGCCAACCACTGGGTTAGGGCAACCTTCTCGTTTTGTTTGATTTAATTTTATTTCATTTTTTTCCTATTATCCCTAATTTGTATTTCTACCCCTCTATACACTTTTTTTTGGCTCACAAATGGGCTCTCCCTCCAATTTGGTGGGCTGGCTAGTTCATTCATTCATTCATTCATTCATTCATTTGATAAGAGGCTTGAGACAGATACATTTCTGACCAATAATGTGTTTATGATTTTTTAAACAAATATTTTTTGTTATTGCTGTTCACGACTCATGGGACCTCCGGTAATTTCCCATCTTATATTTATATGCTGTCTCCCACTCTTGCCATTCCTAAATATATTACTTGCTACTTGTGCTTACTTTGTTTTATTTTATTGGCTTCTGACTTGTTTTATATTATCCTGGACTTTAATGTTCACCTTGGAGCTTGTTTCCCTGCTTGTTTTGTATTATTTGTTACTGTACCTGCTTTTGAGTCCTTCATCCAAGTCGGTGACAGTGATGTCCAGAATCAATCACTTTAGATCAGTTCTCAACCAGCACGTAGAAGTCCTTATAAGGCTGACAGTAAGTCACTGATGCTCTTGCTTTCATCTGGATCCTTTGACAACTTTCACATACTCTAATAGTGGAATGATGAAGCAGTGGTGTCCAACAGAACTTCCACCTAATGGAAACGCTTCATATTTTTGTATTGTCCAGTGTGGCAACCACTAGCAAAATGCGCTACTGAGTAGTTGCCATGCAGCTTATGTGACTGAGGAGCTAACTTTTTAAAATTAAATTTATTGGGGCCTTGGCCAGTGTGGCTCAGTTGGTTGAGGGTTGTCCCATGCACTGAAAGGTTGTTGGCTCCATTCCTGGTCAGGGCACATACCCAGGTTGTAGGTTCAATCCCCAGTTGGGGTTCATACAGGAGGCAACTCATCTCTCTCTCATTCCCTCTCCTTTCATCTCTAAAATCAGTAAGCACATATTTAAGAAAAAAATTTAAATTTATTGGGGTGGCATTGGTTAATAAGATTATATAGGTTTCAAGTGTAGATTTCTGTGAAACATGATCTGTATATTGCATTGTGTGCCCACCACCCAAAGTCAAATCATCTTCCATCACCAAATATTTGGCTCTCTTTACCTTTTACCACCCTCCACCTCCCTTCCCTCTGGTCACCACCATGCTGGTGTCAGTGTCATGAGTTTCAGTTTCCTATCCCACATATGAGTGAAATCATATGGTTCTTTGCTTTTTAAAAAAGTTTAATTTATTAAAACTCAATGCTTTAAAAAATCTTGAGGTACTGATGAAAATTATTTTTCAGTTCACTAATGGTAATTGACATTAATTGTTTTTTTCTCACATTAAACTTTCCCATATTCTAAAATAAGCCTTATTTGGTCACACATTTTTAAATACACTGTTGGATACAGTTAGCTAATATTTTATTTATAATTTTTATACCTATATTCAAACATGAAATAGCCTTAGAATTTTTTTCACCATTCGTATCTGACTTTGTAATCAAGGTTACACCAATCTTATAACAAAGAAGAAACTGATTTCTATTTTCCAGAACAATTTATACCTATCAGGGGATTATCTTACCCTTACAAGTGGGTGGAACTTATCTATAAAACCATCTGACATGTGAGCCCAGGGCTTCTCAGGAAGTGTGGGTCTTTGATTATATTGTAATTTTTAATTAAACTAGGTTTGCTATTTGTTCTTCCAGTTTTGCAATTTCACATTTTTCCAAAATTTCATTAATTTTAGTAAGTCTCCAAATTACAATTCTTCATCATATTGTTAGTTTAAAACTTTTTGTTGTGTTTGCTTCTTTCCATATTAATTACATGTTTATGTCTTCTCTTTCTTCCTTTCCTCCATTAACTTGTCATGTATTTGTGTATTTTATAACCTTTAAAAACACCCAGATTGTTTAGTGTCATAGTGCTGTATTCTATTTCTCTACTGAAGAATTCCATTGGAGGGTCTCCTGGAGGGTAGATGGTTTGGGCTTACTCCTCATAAGTTACATGCTTTTCTTTCAATCAGGCATCCAAAGCCTTACTCCACAGGGGCACCAGGGGTGGAAATGTCAGGTCCCTTGGCAGCCTGGTGACAGGGAGGGTGAAGGAGATGTTCTAAGCCCCTCAAATAGCCCCGTTAGGCAGCGATGTAGAATCCTGAGAAATACTCCCTTGGTTTCCAAGGTGCAGACATTTTCCCGGATGAGATTCTTGTGGACGGAGGCTATCAACTCTCACTTTTAGAACCACCTCTCATTTTCAGCTTTTCTCAATGGCCACTCCCAGCAACCTTTGAACCTTTATTGAGTCATGCTTTTTCTACCACCTCCTCAGTTTTATTTTTTTAAAATAGATCGCATGCCCTCTCAATATTCCTCACTTTCTAATCTCCTTTCATGAAAGTCTTCCTTTTCTATAGCATTTTTGTTTGTTTGTTCGTTTGTTTTTAGAGCTTTTTAAAAAAGAGGTTTCAAGCATGAGGTTATCTTGGGCACCATCCTACCCTGAACTCATCGATTCTATGAAATTTAAAACGGGGTTAACACTAAACTAGCTCCATTGAGGATCACTAATGATTAAACCTTCAACTATGTGGGTGATGCCCTTTTGCCTAATGAGAAGATAAAACACTAATCAGCAAGTTCTTAGGTGGTGTTAAGATTAGTGATTTACTCTGACATCATCTAGTTTGAACGTGGCCAGCGTGCCACGAAAATCCTATCTTAGTAATGACAGGAGTAGATAACACGCAATATACCAGCTACTGTCCCAAGTACTTCACATACATTACTTATTAATTTCTCACAGTAATGCTATGAGGTAATTAATATTTTCATCCCTACCTTTCAGAAGGGAAAACTGAGTCACAGAGAGTTTAAGTAATTTGCCCTGGATTGGAGTTGATAAATGATAGAGCTGGGATTCAAACTCAGAAGTCTGGCCTCTTAACCATTCCCCATACTACCTCCTGAAGCTCAGCAAAGATTATTGTGTAGGTCCCCCCTCCCTCATATATAATTATGCTGTCATATCTTCTCACAGGAGACTACCAAACCTTCTCCCTTATCTCATTATCATTATAACATGTGTCTTGGTTTTATATTTTGCACACTGACAAGAGTTGGAATTAGGAGACCTTTGAAAGATATAATTACTCCTGCACGCCCCCCACTGGGGATCGAGCCCATAACCCAGGTATGTGCTCTGACCGGGAATCGAACCGTGACCTCCTGGTTCATGGGTCGACGCTCAATCACTGAGCCAAGCTGGCCAGGCAATAAAAATATATTTAAAAAGAAAGAAAGAAAGGAAAGAAAGAAAGAAAGAAAGAAAAAGAAAGAAAGAAAGAAAGAAAGAAAGAAAGAAAGAAAGAAAGAAAGAGAGAGAGATAACTACTATCAGCAAAGAAACTGAAGGCACTCTCTCTCCTGGGAGCATGCCTGCACCTTTCCCTTCTTCCCTTCTTCCCCACAGGCATGCCCTGAACTCTAAGGGACCCCATGAGACTTGCCACCAAGGGAGCAAAGGGCGGCAGCAGCTCATCCGGGGCTAACCCCCTAAACCTGTCCCCAAGGCCCCCTTTCCTCTGACTCCCCAGTGAGCTGACAGCAGCCTCTCCTAGGCTCGCTTCTTTCCCATAACATATCTAAAGAGCCAAAGCAGCCCTGCCTAAGCTCTCTCCTATTGCTGCTTCTATTCTGGGTCCTTCCTTGTTTCACTGTCCCCAACTTTAATAAACATACTCTCAAAACAAAATATTTTTAAAAGAAAAGAAACTGAAGCCACAATAAAAAAAAAAAAATAGGAAGTAAGCAATGTTTGAGTCAAAGTAAGGTTGGCTAGGGGAGCAAAGCAGGAAATGAGAGTCTATGGAGGGCTTGGAAATTATATGCGCATGCCACACAAAAGAAAAGGAACATGATGAAACATTCAAAATCAAAAAGATGTCAACTTTATCTATAGAATTTTAATGGAAGTCCAACAGGGTGTTGTGTTTTGTTTTATTTTGTTTGGAACCAGACCATCTGATCTCAAAATTGATTTGGAAAGGCAAAGGGCCAAGAAAAACTGAGAAGCAATTTTGAAAAAGTACAAGGTGGAAGAACTTGCCCTGTCAGGACTTATTATGAAAATATTTAGTAGTGAAGACAATAGGGTTGGGGCAAAAGGATAGATCAATAGAGCGGAATAGGGAGTTGAGCCGCTGCTCACCCATGCTTGGGCACATACACGGCAGAGATGATGTTACACAGCAGGGGACAGGGTGGTTGTTTAATAAATGAGTCCCAGGAACAACTTTTCTCCATGTGGAAAATACGAAATTAGATTTCTATTTTAGATCTGGTAGATTTAATCCAGGTGGATTAAAGAGCTAAAAGCAAAAAGCAAAACTTTGAAAGGCAAGATGAAAATAAAGAAAAATTCTTTATGACCATAAGATGAAGGAGTGCTTTTAAAACACACACACATACAAAATGGAAACCATAAAAAGTAATAATTTTGACTACATTAAAATTAGCTTCTACACCACAGAAGGCTACTATAACAAGGTGAAAAACAAGCCATAGCCTGGGATGAATATAACATGTAAAGAAATCACTCAAATTAATTTTAAAAAGATAGCACAGGGGGGAGATGGACAAAGAACATAAACTATCGATTCATAGAAACTCAATAAAAATACAGAAAAATGCTTGCTCTCACTATTAATCACAGAAATACAAATCAAAATAATAATAAAATACCATTCACACCCACCAGATCTGCAGAAATTTATGTCAGCCAATGCCAGTGTTAGCAAAGATCTGCTAAATCACAGATCCTCATTCACTGCTGGTGGGACTGTAAGTTGATACCAGTACTTTGGAGAGCAATTTAGCAATAACTAGTAAACTTGTAGGTGGTCATGTCCAGAAATTGTACTCTGAAGCATATAGCCTTGTATGTGTGTACAGGAAACATGTATTGAGATTGTTTGCTGCAGCATGGAAACAACCTAAATGTCCATCGACAAGAGAATGAATGACTAAATTGTGTTATATGATGAAGTGCAACAAGCATGTGTTAGCACAGACAAATATCTCATCATTGCAATGCTAAAGAAGAAATGCTCATTGCTAAAGATTTTAATAATATGTATACACTTATAGTTTAAAAGCCAGCATAATAATACTTTAAACTGTCTATGGATACATATCTATATATATAAATGCCTAAGCGACCAGCCAACTGGCCGACCAGCCGGTAGCTATGAGGCTCACTGACCACCAGGGAGCAGATGCTCAATGCAGGAGCAGAAACCCCAGGCATGGAAACATGGAACAGACTGATGAATCTTAGAGGGAAGGGGAGAGGGGAGAGGGTGGGAAGAGATTAACCAAAGAGCTTATATGCATACTAGAGGCCCAGTGCATGGATTTGTGCACTGGTGGGGTCCCTCAGCCTGGCCTGCGGGGATCAGGTCAAAACCGGCTCTCTGACATACCCCGAGGGGTCCCGGAATGTGAGAGGGTGCAGGCCAGGCTGAGGGACGCCACCGGTACATGAATCTGTGCACTGGGCCTCTAGTACATTTATAAAAATATATGAAAACACTCATAAGAATGATGAACATGGCACATTGCCTTTACTGGTACGTGCAAGGGCTCCCTCTTATTTTATTAATTCAAAACAGTGCTTAGCTATGGGAATTGAGGTGAGGAGAATGGGGTGGGGAGGACTACAGAGAGAAACCCAGTTGTATCTTTAATATTTACTCTCTATAAAGTAGAAAGACCTGAAACAAATAAGGCAATCTGCTAACATTTGCTAATATTGATGTGGTCATAATGCTGTCCATCAAATATTTCTGGTTCTCTGTTTTCCAGGCCCGTGATAGGATTGCATGTTCCATCCATTTTGAAATTAGGGGTGGCCTAGAGATTTACTTTGGCCAATGAACTGGAGTGGAAGGGACTTATGTTTCTGGCCTCATGAGCCAGTGCACAAGAGCTTTGGTCAACATGGCAGTGCAGAGACAGAGCTTTGTCCTCCAGTCCCTGAGCAGGCACACTATCCTCAGGCAACCCATAGAGGACAGGTAGGTGAGTGAGAAATGAACCTTTGTTGCTTTAAGCTACTGAAATTTGGGGATGTTTGTTACCACAGCACAGCCAAGTTCATCCTGACTGATACACCTGGATGTGGGTCCACAAGGGTCCACTGTATTAGTCTGTGGTTTTTATCTACGTGTTAAGATATTACAAATGAAATTTTAAAACAGTTTAAAATTGTACTGGCTTCGTCATATTTCTTAGTTCATGGCACATTATCTTTATTGGCCTGTGCAAGGGCCCCCTCTTATTTTATTAATTCTTTTTTTTTTTAATAAGTACTTTAGACTTGGGTGGAAGCAAAGCTGAACTATAGGACATCTTCATTAGAGGAATGAATGATGAGTTCACACTCCCAGCATGAGTCCAGGTTCCCTCCACTGCTCTCTGCTAGCTATTAGCTTGTGGCAGCCAGAAGAAACCCAATTGTAAAGTCTTAGCTCTTCTCCAGAGAAATGCAAACAAGAATTGTGAGAAATGCAACGGCCCCAACTATTGCTGACCCTTCGTATGGCTTTTAGAAAAATTGTTTCCCCCTTTGCTCCCCATTCTCGGATATGTCTGAAAGCAGTAGGCTTGTCCCCAGGGAGTCCCTTCCCTGCCCCCTTGGAGCCAGCACCTGCCCTCCATACCCCTGGACCAGGAACTGTTTCCCCAGATTCAAGTCACCTTTGTAAGAAATGCTAATAAAACTTTCCCACACCTCTTGGATTCCAGGTTGCTTTTTTGGGCTGCTTGCAAAGCCCTCAGGGAGTAACCCCCCCCCCCCCAGAAAGAGTGGGGGGAGAGGGGCAGAGTGCTGGGAGAAGGAAGAGAAACTCCTTGCTCTTGGCCAGTTCTGTTCCGCACTGTGCAGCGAAACACAAGCGGCGCCTTAAGTCACCGTGAAATGCGATGCCTTTGAGAAGTTCCGTGGAAAGAATGACATCATGATCAACCACTCCCCCACCCCACCTTTTTTCCAGTGGGAGTGAGAAATAAATAGACTGACACATTTTCCAGTCAGGGAGTAATTCTGGAGAGCAAGTTTACCTTGGCACAGGCGCTCAGGTGGGGCTGTGAGAAACCTTATCTGTACTTGCCCAGTAAACAAGGAGCCTTCAATCTCCCTGGAGCCTTGGCCACTGAGCAGGTGACCGCAGGAGGCAGGTGAGCAGGGTGAGCTGAGGGTTGCCAGAAGCCACTGCAGAGCCAGCCTGGCCCAGGAGCAGGCGGTTTGGGGTCAATATCGCCTAAATTTGATTGACAGACTCATTTGCTGACTGTTGGTTGCCAAGAGAATTGCCATCAGATCTACCAGATTCACAGGTAAAATTGCCATCCCTCAATTTGATGATTCTCAGACTGCATATGGTCACCTAGGGATCTCATTAAAATGCAACTTCTGACTCAGGAGACTGGGCCAGGGTGGAGAAATTGCATTTCCAGCAAGCTGCCTGGTGATGCTGATGAAGCTTGGCCTAAGGACCACGCTGTGAGCTAGCAAAATCTTGATGTTCAGATGACCATGTGCATTTTACGCAGTTGAAATAGTTACCACGTGAGGGTCTCCGTCTGCCTCTGTGCCAGGCGCTGTGCCAGGTGTTTCCTGTCATCTAGCTCTTTTACCCTTCACACCAACTCTGCAAGGCGGGTGTTACTGTCCCTGCCCTCTCCTTGGCGGCAAGGAAATTGAAGCTAAGAGAGGTTAATTTGTGCGGGGTATGTGCCATTTCCAAGAGATGTTATTACTACCCTTCCTCCCCTTCCCAGTGATCTGAAATCACCCAAAGACAAAGGATAATAAACACCCCATGGTAGGGCTGGGTATTGTCTGCTTGTGGCGATTGGCCCTTTTGACACCTGAGAATGAATAATTCCTTTTGTACAGAATTATCAGGTCCAAGCACAGGAATTCAGGAGTCCTAGAATCAGGGTTTGACCTAGTAAGCCTCAGCCTCAACAGGTTCTCAGAAAGGTGGACAAGTGTGGCTTTCAAACCCCTTCGGTGCTGATGTGTTCATCCGTAGGACATGCCCTTTGAGGTTCTTAATACCAGGAGGAGATGCTTTGATGAATCAGCTTGGAAAGAATGTCCCTTAAGGGCCATTCAGGACTGCAGGGTGCGGGGGGTGAGTGCCCCAGCTTGTGGAAACACCAAAGTGAAGGCGATTATAACCAACTGACCCACCCAGAGATAAATAATTAAATGCTGCGGAGAACTGCGATGTGCCCTTGCAAAACCCAGACAGCTTGCAGGTATGGACTTGCATCATGTCTGGATCAAGGAGCAAGGTGGCCCGACTGGCTGTACACTACACTCGGGGCCACGTGGGGAAAGCCCAGGAGGCTCCCCTGAGCCCCTGGGAGACCTGGATTGTGGTGACCATTCTACATGCCAGGCTGCTCTGGGACTCCATTCCCACTAGAACCTCACTCACAGTGGTTCCAAGATAAGACCATGACTTGCACAGTGGGAGGGGAAGGTCCAGGCCCTCCTGGAGCCCATCACAACTCCATCCCGGGACGTTGTTACACAGAAGAACCTTCTCAGAGAGGCAAGTCCCAAGACAAATCGAAGACCTGCAGAGAAGTCATGTTATTTACATATTACATCATGCTAGAAATATTTGAGGGAGTTTACAGAAACCACATAAATAAAGCAAGGTCAAAGGATAAGAAGACAGCCTGGCCCACGTGGCTCAGTGGTTGAGGGTCGACCTATGAACCAGGAAGTCACGATTCGATTCCCAGTCAGGGCACCTGCCGGGGTTGTGGGCTCAATTCCCAGTGTGTGTGTGTGTGTGTGTGTGTGTGTGTGTGTGTGTGTGTGTGTGTGTGCAGGAGGCAGCTGATCAATGATTCTCTCTCATCATTGATGTTTCTACTTCTCTCTCCCTCTCCCTTGCTCTCTGAAATCAATAAAAATACATTTTTAAAAAATAAGAGAAAATACTGAGAGGAGGATAAACAAAAGGTAAAAGAGAACAAAGTCTGGCATGGTCAGAATCTTCTCCACTACAGTCAGGCCCATGCACTTGGACTAAGGCATCTTCAACTCAAGCCCTAACTTCTTAACCTAAAAACCAAAAGTGCAAGAAAAGCACATATAGTGCTCACTGTACCTCTGATGTGAAAAATGAAGCAGTTGCTTCAGAGAAGCACATCCATTCCTGACGCCGAGGCTCCCCTGGGCCTCAAAGGGGCAACCGGAAGACACAGTGGAATGTCATGGGGTGTCCTCAGCACCAGCTCTGTGGGCACCCTCATAGGTCGTCTCATGGGGATGTTTCCTATAACACCCCAGTGCATGCCGGTGACCATGCCAGTGCCTCGCCCATCGAGAGAAACGATGGAAGACTCCAGAATGACCCCTGCTGAGCTGACTTAGTCCCAGGATAGAAATCAGAGGCAAGGAGCTGCTTTGGTAATCTGCCCATTTCTAAGCACCCCATCGCACCCTTTCTCTCTGGGAATCTGAAGTTAGTCTTCTCCCCAGGTCTGGGGCACCCTCACTCAGTGCATGAATCCCTAGCCCTCCCAGCAAAACCAAAGACATTGAAGGGCAAGGCAGAGGACACAGCATGTAGCCCATTTACAGTCTGGGAGCAATGATCTTCCCACCGTGACTGGTTGAGCACAGAGCAGTCTTCTCTCTTGGGGGAAGCATAGGCCGGCCAGCCGGAGGACCGAGTGCCGGCCCTGAGTTCATCACTCACTGTCAGAACTGAGAAAAGGCAATCCTAATGTTGTTGCCTGCGACAGGGGAAGGTGGACTAGCCTCTGATCCAGTGATGACGAACCTTTTGAGCTCGGCGTGTCAGCATTTTGAAAAACCCTAACTTAACTCTGGTGCCGTGTCACATATAGAAATTGTTTGATATTTGCAACCGCAGTAAAACAAAGACTTATATTTTTGATATTTATTTTATATATTTAAATGCCATTTAACAAAGAAAAATCAACCAAAAAAATGGTGTCATAGGTTCGCCATCACTGCTCTAACCCGTCCCTTCTCTGAGGGTTCCCCCAGCTGGCCCCTCTGCAATGCATGGCGAACGGCAGAGAGGCAGTGAAGGAGCCTTGTGAACTTCGAGGTCTGTGATGGAAATAAAATCGTGTCACCTGGATCCCCTTTCAGGGGAGGACCTGCTGCCCAGCTGTGGTGAGTGGTCAGCAAGCTGCCTCCAGCTGTCAGCTCCTGCAAGGTCGGCCTCTGTGGCAAAGAGGCCCTCTCCCGAGACCAGGCCCCTCCGCAGGACAGCCCGCAGTTAAGACTGGGAGAGGCAGGGGAACAAAGGCCCAGGCATTTTGTCGCAATGCAGGACCCTCGGACAGGAAATATTAGCTCCAAAGGTCCACATAGGCTTGGCTGGGGTTTGTGGAGCCCGCATCTCAATTAGACTTCTCTCTCGGCCCAGCCTGCTGCTCCCCTCTTCCTTCTATCCATGCTGGGCCCAAACCCCATCTCTGCATCTGCTACTGAAGAACCCAGTCTGCAGCCGGGCCCGGCACCCAGGGCTCAGAGGCTGCCCGCATCCAAACAGTTGCTAAGTTCTGAAGCCTCACCTTCGCATTGCCTCCCCACATCACCCACATTCCCACGAACACCGCCTCCCTGGTGGGCCACGGCAGCAGCCCCTTGCTGACCTCCCTCTCTCCCGCTCACCCCTCCTTTCTTACTATCAGGTCACCCCCGGGGATGCCTCCCGCTGCTCCCCGCCATTGCTCTGCCAGAGGAGGGGGAGGAGAAGGCAGGTATACTGGAATCGCACCAGTCCCTCACACCTGTTTCCCCTGAAGTCACTGGGAGGTGTTCGTTGCTGCTTGTGACAAATCCCCAAACACAAACAAAGGTGGTAAAGCAAAGTGAATTGGACGAGAGGCTTCTGTTTCTATTTGGATTGAGGTCAGCGTTATTTCCCCAACTTGGATCCAGAAAACAGAGCACTTGTTCAACTGCCGCGATGCCCCTGGCACGCAAGGGTATGTGCTTGTGTGGACATGCGGAGGTCCCGAGAACAAAAGGCCGGGTGACTTTCTGGCAGCCGCCACCACGCTATTTCTTAATGTTCCTTGTTGAACAAATAGCTTTAAGATGCCAGTGTCCCCACGTGTGGAAGGGCGGGCTGTGAAGGTGGGAGACTGCGAGCCTGCCAGCGAGGGCTAACCTGGGCAGCCACTGAATGCGGCCACTCTCACACCTGGGTGCCTCCAGCCCAGGCGTTGGCTAGTGTGAGGCCCGGTGCAAATACTCTAAAAATGCACAGCAAAGAGGGAGAGTCGGGATATCAATCATTGTATTTGGCATCATTCTCTCCTGAGATAACTGGCGTGGCCTCTCTTCCCCAGCGAACAAAAGGGGGTTGCTGACTCTACTAAGTTTTTCTGTTAACAGGCAACAAAACAAAATCATTGATGTGGCTTTTATTTTCCCTTCTTTACTGTTCATCTTCAAGCAGATCCAACAGAGGGTAGTTTAAAGCTGCACCTTTCTGCCAAGGCGGGCCAGTGCTTGCCACGGTGGCTCCCCTATTGAGCGAGGAGCTGAGGGCAGGGATATCAGGCCCATTTTACAGAAGAGTAAACTGAGGCCGGACCAGTGAAGAGACCTGTTTGTTCTCTTATTATGCACGTCAGACGACATCACACGTGGTGTATAATTCATCAGTGTTTATATTTTCTTCTTTTTAAATGGCGACGAGGCAATTCCATGAGAATACCCTGGTGCGTTTGTGGGAAGGGGGCCCTGTCTAGTGTGGAACCGGGAGTGAGTCAGGACTTTCATTGATACACTGTCCCACCACCCCCAAATGAGAGGGAGGACTGGCCAGGAGTGGGGAAAGCCACCCCATAGACTCAAACACAAAATGCTCTGGCTTTTTTAAAAAATATATATTTTATTGATTTTTTACAGAGAGGAAGGGAGAGGGATAGAGAGTTAGAAACATCGATGAGAGAGAAACATCGATCAGCTGCCTCCTGCACACCCCCCACTGGGGATGTGCCCGCAGCCAAGGCACATGCCCTTGACTGGAATCGAACCCAGGACCCTCAAGTCCGCAGGCCAACGCTCTATCCACTGAGCCAAACCGGTTAGGGCCTGGCTTTTTTCAATAGTGACATCAGAGGAATTAAAGAATTAACTTGGAAAACAGTCTCAGGAGAATTGCCTCCCGCCTATGTGGTTTCCTTTCCTAAGCTGAGGCCTGGCGAAGAAGGAACAAGACAGCCAGGCGCTGGCTGAGAGGCAGCGGGGGAGTCCTCAGGCTTCAGGAGTCAGGGCCGAAGGTGTGGGAAGCCAGCCGCCCTGCTGTCCTCAGCAGCTGACCGACAGTCTGATCACTGGCTCTCCCAGGCCTGTCAGGTGCCACCCTGTCCTCGCTGGGCTGAGACACATTCCGGAAAGCCCCGCTGCCCGAGGGCCTGGTTAAGCTGGTGAAAAGGCATTTGGCCTTTCTTACCATCACCTGTCATCGGCTTTGCTCCGGCTGGCGCAGGACCTCGCGGTGGGTCAGGGCCACCTCTCCGGGGCACACCTGGACTTCCGGGCCTGGCCTGGCCTGGGCAAGGGCACTGGTGCCCGGGGCCCATTTGTAGGAGTCCCCTTCAGCCTGAAGCTCTGTCCCTTCTTAAGCAGGGAGGAAGAAAAGGGTCTGCTGAGACCATTTTTACTCCCCTCCCATTGGTCACTGCAGGTAATTCGTTAAAATGCTGTCGCCATATCCCAGCTGAGAGCAAGGATTCTAATCAGATCCTCCATAGCGCTGAGACCAATAGAGAAAGCCATTCTAGATGGGTGCCCACGGGTTGCACCCACCCAGCCCTTCTGGGCGGTTCACTTCCTTCTCCGTCTTACACTGGCTTGGTTTCCCCTCAGACTTGGTACAGTAGCCATGAACCATCGGTCGCCTCTGAGACCACAGAGATCTTGCCTCTCACCCACTCACCCCGCCTGAATGCGGCTATTGGACTGAGGCCTGGGAGGTATTGGGAGCAGGTCATTTTCACCACAGTGTGAATTGATTTGTCAGATCAAGTTCGCTGGCCTGGCAGCTGCCTGAGATTATGGAGCTGAAGGACGAACAGATGAACCGTGTCAATGGAAAAAGAAAAGGATGGTTTTGGAGTTTGGGAAGCTGCAATGTTGTTGTTTTTTTGAGATCAGTGGGTGCCTGGGGCGGGTCAAAGAGAAGTGTGAAACAAGAGGGAATGGAAAGGGGAAGTCTCAGGACACACATTTCACATAAACCCAATTTGACCTATTTAACACTTCTGCTTGGGCCCCACCGACCACAGAAGACAGGCTGATATTCACTCAAATAATGCACCGGTGACGGAAACTGGATTGGTTTGACTAATACAAATGACACAAGTGTTTTCCTGCTAGAAATCCTGTGCACGGTCCCTTCTGCAGAGCACACGGCCCTTCACTAACAAATAAGGATCCCAGTTAGCATGCGGCCTGCAAGTGGGGGGGACTCCAGTGGCCCCTGCCACGATCTGGATTCTTTTGCTCACTTCCCAGCACACCCCTGGCACGTTCTCAACCCTGTGCCTTTGTTGGTGGTGTCCCTGTTGCTAGGATGGCCCTTCTCTGCTTCTTCTACTCATCCTTGGAGGCCAGCTCAGTGGCATCCTTTCTCTTGAGCTTCTCCTGATGCCATTCATTCGCTCATTCAACAAATATTTCCTGAGTGCCTACTAGGTGCCAGGCACTCTCCCAGGTGGTGGAGGTACAGCAGTAAAGAAGACAGACTCAATCCTTACCTTTCCAGAGTTTACAATCTGGTGGTCAGCACCCTAGCCCCAAGACAAGCGTAATCACAGCACCCCCCATGGTCACATGCCTCTACTGCAGCAGTTAGCATAGGTCCATCTTACAGCAGGCTGGCCTCTGGTCCTCCCAGTCTCCCCCGAGGCACCATGCCCTGCTCCAGGGGCAGCCCCTGGTTTCTTTAGAAAAGGAACTTGGGAGCAGCACATCTGGTAGGAAGGATGGAGACTCTGGGTCCTCTTCGCAAACTGCTCTTGCAACGCAAGTGCGCCTTTTCCACTCAGCCTCATGATTACGTCTCGAAGCTGATCCCCAGGGCAATTTAGAGAATGTCTTAAAGCTGTGTTGGCCTATCAGCGAGTGTGTGTGTTCGGAATGGTTGGGGGTGATGGAGATGGGAGGGAACAGAAGTCATCCGAAAGCGATTCCTTGGACGCACCACCGTCTGGTCCATCCTGGGCGCTCACTACCCGCCGGGAGGACTGCTGAAAGGGCACGGAGGTGTAGCATGGACCCAGCTATCTGATCTCAAGGTTGGGCGCCCTGTGGGTGTGAAGCGCACCTGGGACTCCAGCGAGCCGGTGGGAGCTCGGGTTACAGGTCGGGGAGCTGGCAGAGGCATTCGGAGGAGCTGCTCCTCTCTGCATAATTCACAGGGCTCCTCTGCGGAGGAGCAGTGGGCGTGAAATCGGCAGGGACACAGCTGCCCTGGAGGAAGCTAGCCGACATCCTGTCGATTTGAAAAGAAAACTGAAAGTGCTTTTCTTCACAAGCAACTATTGTAAGTGTATTCCTCTTTTTTCACCCCCCCTCTCCCCCCTTACCTCCCAGGTACAGTGGCGTTTCTCTGGCCCAGAGTTTGGGTGAAATGGCATGGGGGTGGGGTGGAGGGGCAGAGAGGAATGAAGGAAATGTGGATTGTTCCGTGGCCCGTGCTCTTTGTCTAATCTGGGGAAGGTATCCGCCCGCCCCAGAGCCCCGGCTATAATGACATGTGTCCTGGTGATAGCAACCTCTCCTCTGGCTGTTAGCGTGCATTCCTGGGGAGCTGTGGGGAGAGAGAAAGCGTGCTCGGGTCAGAGCTGGGACAGGAATGTGAGTATTTCCTTAATTGGACACGAGAGCCTTGAACTGGTTCCAGGTTTAGTGTTTTCTTTTAAGAGCCTGGACCCGAAAGATTCCATCGAGTTTTCTTTCTCTGAAAAATCCCTTTGGTTCAAAGGCCCCTTGAGAGAAATAAAGAAAAAGCCAGGGCTCGAGCTCTTTGATATTTGGAAAGGCAAGAGTTCATGAGCTGCCAGATCCCAGGCTGCTTCTGGGGGTGAGAGGGATCTGGGTAGAAAGAAGGAGGCTCCCGCTGAGGTGGCACATGGCGGGGGTACCCACAGGCTGCAAAGCACTTTCCTCAGTCTAGACCAGTGGTCCCCAACCTTCCTGATGCCGCGACCCTTTCATACAGTTCCTCATGTGGTAGTGACCCCCAACCATAAAATTATTTTCGTGGCTACTTCATCACTGTCATTTTGCTACTGTTATGAATCGTCATGTAAATATCTGATATGCAGGATGTATTTTCATTGTTACAAATTGAACATAATTAAAGCGTAGTGATTAGTCACAAAAACAATATGTAATTATATATGTGTTTTCCGATGGTCTTAGGCGACCCCTGTGAAAGGGTCGTTCCACCCCCAAAGGGGTCGCGACCCACAGGTTGAGAACCGCTGCTCTAGAGCATTTATAGAAGCAATTTCTCTCAGCCTTATGAGCACCCCGAGAGCTAAACAGAGACGTCTATTGCCTGCTTTATTGCTTTAGGAGTCTGAGACACAGAGGTCACGCAACTCGCCTGCAGACTTCCAGCAAAGCCAATGAGAGCCTGGAGGGTTTTGTGCGGTGGGTTTGGGTTGCTTCGTGCTGTGGACTGCTAATTCCCTAACAGCCAAGATGGGAATGCCTGCTCACACCCTCAGGCCTCGCCCCTCCACCCTGTGTCCAGAACCCAGCTGGGCACTTGCTGGGAGGCACCAAAGACTGGAGGAACTTGGAGGGGGTGTGAGGGGAGATGCTGGGACACCAGGACCACAGCGGTGCCTGTCAGGCAGAGCTTCACTATTTGCCTCTGTCCCCCCAAAGCTGGAAACTTCAGTCAAGGGGCTCCAGGGGAAAACGGGGCGGTCTGTGGTTAAAATGAGTGAAACACTGAAGCAGATGCTATCAACTCTGCTGAACCCTCTCTTTCCCCCCAAACACCTTAAAAACAAGCCATGTGTCTGCTCAGTGCTTTCCCACTCACCAAGTGTTTTCATAACATTATCTCATTTCAGCCTCACATCAACCCACACACATTCTTGCCTTTCAGATTTCTTATGTACTCAAACAAGTTTCACCGAAAAATTGGCTAGAAACGCCCCTTCTCCTATTCACTTTCTTATTCTTCTTCTTAAACCCCAGGCCTTTGACTGATATCTATAAGAAGCTCCCAGATTCCCCGGGTGGGAAATTTGATTATTTTGCTAACTGGTCCCCAATAATGGACACCAGTAGTTCTGGACTTTGCGATTGGAACCAACACTTTTGTATCTAGTTTATAGTTCAGCCGTTAAAACAAACAAATAAAAGCACAGAGGCCAGGATAAGTGCAGTATTGTGAGAAAGGCTTTAGAACCAATAAGCCCCAGAGTCAAATACTGGTTCAGCCATTCGAGAGCCCTGCAGTCTTGCCCAAGTTGCTTAACGTCTCAGAGCCCCTCTTCCTTCATCTGTAAAATGGAGTAATGGTGCTTATGCCTTTAAGTTGTCGTGAGGCATAAATATGCTAACAGCTATAGGTGTGCCTCGGCAAACAGTTACTCAGTGAAGTTCGTTATAGTTAACCGAAGGACCAGTTGCCCCACGGCTCGGCAAATTAAATGCAATACTGTCTTTTTGCAAGCCAGAGGGAAGAAACGGTGTGGGAATATGTTGGTAAATGAATTTTAATGGGGACATTAAAAAATATATATATTTTATTGATTTTTTTACAGAGAGGAAGGGAGAGGAATAGAGAGTTAGAAACATTGATGAGAGAGAAACATCGATCAGCTGCCTCCTGCACACTCACTACAGGGGATGTGCCCACAACCAAGGTACATGCCCTTGACCGGAATCGAACCTGGGACCCTTCAGTCTGTAGGTTGACACTCTATCCACTGAGCCAAACGGTTTAGGGCTAATGGGGGCATTTTTACTCGAGGAATAATTAGCTACATGTCCTCCATATATGGCACAGTGGCACCAGCAGTAACCCTAATAAGATATCAAGCTCAGTACCTTTATTATTTTAAATCCTTATTTTAGGTGAGGGAGAGAAGGAGCTGGAAAACTGGACTTGTGTAATGTTGGAAAACAAAGCAGTTCTGATTACTCTTGGGTTTTTATTGAAGCAGAATTGCAATTCAACCCTTTAGTTCCTGGGACAAAGGTGGGAGGCAGAGGGCTTTAACCGAGTATTTAGTTCATTGATCTGCACATAGGAGATGCTCATTAAATGTTGGTGGTTGGCTGAGGTGGTGGAGAGAGTCCAGATCGTGTATTTGACTTCTGCTGCTGACTTCTTGGCAAGTGCAATGCGAGATGTAGGGTTGTGGTGGAAAGAACATTTGACCATCCCCCGAAGGCCTGCGTTCAGGTTCCATCTACACCACTTAATAGCCTGGTGACCTTGGACCTGCCATTCAATCTCTTAGGTCTCTTCTCACCTGTAAAATGAGGAAACTGGATTAGGTGATTTGGAAGGTCTCTTTCAGCTCTAAGTTTCTGGGGCTCTCAGTAACTTCATTCCCTTGTGTTTCTTTTTCTTCATTTATTCAAAGGCAGTGGGATAGGAACCTAGCTCAGAGGATATTAAGAAGAAATGGCCATTCTGAGTGACCGATACCCCTATCTTTAAAAATCTGAGGGGTAAGAGATCAACTAAAGGACTTGTATGCATGCATATAAGCATAACCAATGGACATAAGACACTGGGTGATAGGGGAGGCTAGGGGACTGTCTAGGGCGGGGGGATAAAATGGATACATATGTAATACCCTTTGTAATACTTTAAGCAATAAAAAAAAAAAAAAAAAATCTGAAGGAAATGCTGTAACCCAGAACAACGTAACAGGATAGCTCTGTGATCTCTGGCAAATCCCCTCATTTATTTCAGCCTCAGTGTGAATATTTGTAAACTGGGGGCTGTTTGTTGTGCTGTGTTACTCTTACTATGTTCATTAGAGAGCCGAGTTTATAAAAACGCTTTGAAAAACCACAGGGCACTATATAAAGTATTATGATTGAGAAATGGCATACTTGCTATAGTTGTATCCAAGTTCAGGCCCATGCCTTCTGTGTTTTCCAATGAATGGATGTGTCACTGTGGTCTCAGAAGGGAAACAGAAAGTGTAGATTTGGGGGTCACAGCCCAAGACTTGGTTTAATTTACTTAAAATTGGGCATTAATACAACATTTCCCTTAGGGTAGGCACCTCAGTGTCCTCCAATATGAGAACAGAGGCCAGATATCTGCTGATGGAGGTCTTACTTCCCACCCTCTGCTCCTATATGAGGCCATTTTGACACTTCAAGGTTATATATGTGTGTGAGGAGGGTCTCTTTCCGAGTTTTGAAAGTTTCACAAAGCAATAATCACAAATATACAATGTGGGGTTGTTGGTACGTGAAAGTCGTGAGATAAATTCTTTCATCCTGGTCCTGCCAGGGATGGCTCCTGGGGAGACACGGCAAGAGGCATCAGTGCTGCTTGCCCAGGACCTGGCTCAGGGCTCCCAGAGTCCCAGCCTAGAAACCATTGGCTTCTCCTTTGGTTACCTGCTTAAATGACAGCGTCATACCCAGCCTTTGAGAAGCTGCCCCATCCTATGCAAAAGGCACAAACAGCTGGTCCCCAGCAGTAAGCCCACACCTGGAGCCTCCCCCATCAGCTCCTGTCCATAGAATCATTGCCCTCCAGCAGGACACCTCCTCCAGAGGAGCAGAATGCAGGTGGTACCTGGCAGGGCAAGTCAATTTCTGATTTAACTCTTGGGTGGGGGGTGGGGAGAAGCTCCTGAATTTCACTGCTGGGAGGGAGCGACTAGGGGGTTTGTCTTGAAGTTGCATTTTCCTAGAAAGCACAGTTTTTACTCAGATTGTATATATGAATGACTAAAAATAGCAAAAATTATTTTTATTTATTCTTATCCATTCTTTTTAATATACATAATTAATACTCATCCATTCTTATAGTTGAGGTGGTCTGATGAAAATTACACCTCTGTTACGCCCTCACCATTATACCTATCAGCCTCTACTTGAGATAGATTATTCATTTCCACCTTTAAGTGCATATAAATGGATTCAATACATTCACTACTTTTCAAAGAGCTGGCTGACTTTAAAGCGCATTTTAATTTGCCAAGTTTTTAATACCTGCCCCCCCTCCGTCACACACACACACACACACACACACACACACACACACACACGTCCTCCAAGTACACACATAGGTCAGGGTTATAAAGCCATGTTACAGGAGTTTTTGGAGCAGAGGTATGAAGCAATACACACCAGCCACAGAGGGGCAGACTCCCATCCCGGCTCTGGGGCTGTGCAGACTGCCTGCCTGGACAAACCCTTGGAGTTGCGATTCCAGGGCAGTGTGGAGGGGTCCCGCCGAAGCCCTTTGTTTCTTCTCCTTGGAGCAGATCTGGGAGCCAAGGCTGGTGAGGTGTGCTGAGCAGCACCCACCCCGCACCCCAGCACCGCGCCGCTGCTGTGTGCGTGTGCGCGCGCGCGTGTCTGTGTGTGTCCAGTGGAAAAACCCTAAGACGACACTTCTTTCTCACACAAACAAAACACACCATGGATCTCAGGACTAGCCCCTGGAACGCTAACGCGACCCCCTCGGGCTCCCCCCAGCTCCGTGTCCCCTCCCACCTCCCAGTGTTTCTTTAAGCGCTGTTCTCATTTCCACACAGCTTGCCAGGGATAGAGGGGACCAGCGATCGAGGTGCCGCAGGCGAGGATGCCAAGGAGAGGCCTAGTTTGGGGGATGGACGCTGAAGCAGGGTCCGAGGTGTGGGCCGGGGGCAGCGAGTGAGTGCAAAGGAGAGCGCTGGTGCCGGGCGGCCAGGATCCAGGGATGGCGCCCTCCCTCAGCGCAGCGCAGCGCGGTCGCCAGGCGGTCATGTCCAGCGCCCTCCTCAGGCCCAGGGTCCTCGCGACCCCAAGTCCCTAGGGGTGAGTGCAGAGAGGGGGCGCCAACGCGGGCTGGTTTGTAAGCTCGAGGCAGCATTGACATTGAACTCCAGCCCCAGTTCGTTCGTGCGTGTGCGCGCGAGCGCGCGTATCCACGCGCGTGCCTGCGTGTATGAGTCGTGGGCAGGGGGGCGGACTAGAAGCTGCAGCAAACCACGGCCCTCGAGGAGCAGGGCCGAGCGCGCCCCCGAGCTGCCGCCCGCGGGATCTGCAAGCACTGAAGCCATTCATGATTTTGGTGACGTTATTCCAGGAGTGGGCGAGGGAGGGCGGGGCCTCTCGGGGTCGGGCCCCGCCTCCGCCCCTATAAATACGACTTCCCGGGCTCTTTGTGGGGCCGCGAGCTCAGTGGAGAACCCTGAGCTCCGTCTGCTTTGCCGAGGCAGCTGGCAGTGGGGCTGTCTCCGGAAGAGGGACCGCGGACGCCCAGTGCCCGCACTCCGCCGCCTGCTCCCCGCCCGCCCCCGCCTGCCGGGCCTGTCTGCGCCCGTGCCATCCTTACTCGGGACGCAGTGACCGTTTTTAAATCACAAGGGCGTGGGTCAACCTCCCCTAGGACTTCATGTCTGTATATTTCCCCATTCATTGGTGAGTATCCTGCGCCCTCGGCGGGCATCCATCTCGCGGCCGTGGTTACGGGGTCCGGGCGCCTACTCGTGCCAGCTCGGGTGCGAGTGGAGCCGGCGGCGTGGCACTAACCCACCGCCCAAGCCCGTGCAGGAGTCAACGTCAAGGTTGCAAAGATGGGGGTGGGGGGAGGTGGTGCTGAGAGCGTAGAGACAAAGGAAGTGAACTCAAAGCCCTCACTTAAGGGGCGTCTGGGAAGGTGTATACATGCTGGTGATGGGGTGGCAGGGAGAACCAGGGGTCACGTCTGAACCCTGCTAATAAATCTCCCTGTGGGGAGGGCTGCAGGAGCCTTGCCCTGTTCTGGGGGCTGCTGCTCTTCTTGAGCCCCTCCCCTTTTTCTTTTTGTTTGCTTTCAAGTCTTAGTGTCGAGGCCGGCGGCAGCGGGGCTGAGCTGGTGCAGGCGGCGTTTGCAGAGCTCGGTGCGGTGCGGGGAAACGCTCTCCTGTCTCGGAGGGGTGGGGGGAAAACGTAACCTGTCTGAAGCCCCAAGCAGCAGCTCGAGCGCACGCTGCACCTTCCCGACCCCTTCCCTCTCCATAGCTCTTAAAAACCGACGCGCTTTTGTGGGGGCTCGGGCTGGGGAGGAGGCGCCCGCCCCGGCCCGGTTAGAAGGAGCCAGGGCCGGGCAGGGGGCAGCGGAGGTTTGCACTGGACCTGGGATTGGGCTGGAAGGGATGCGCACATTGCGGAGCGAGGCCCCAGGCCGCTGGGACTTGCGCCGGCTGCTGCTTCCTTCCTTCCTGCTCCGGGGAAGAGGAGGAGCGGCCGGGGTGCGAGCGCTGGCGGCTGCGGAGCGCGCTCTCAGGTGCAGGCGCAGAGAGCCCAGACGGCAGACCAGCTCGGCGCGCTCCTGCTCAGCCCAGGCACCTCCAGAAAGTTCATGCTTCTGACTTTAACTTTCCCGGCCGGCGCGAGGAGCGAGCGCCCCTACGCCAGACGAAGAGCCTGGAGAGAGCCCTGTGCGCTCTCGCTCTTCTGGCCGAGTTCTTTGGGGGCCAGGGGGGTGCGGTGGGGGGGTGAGGGGTGGGGTGGTTGGGGGGTTGTCCGGCGGCAGTCTTTCCATGACCCAGGAGGAAAATGCCTTGCAGTTCCCGCTCCTGACCCAAAACTTGCCCTCAATCCCAGCATCTTCTCTTAGACCCCTCTCCTTCGGGGCTCCCTCCCCTACCACCTCCGTGGGTGTGAGCAGCCAGGTGCCATACGGGTGAGACTGAAGGCTATTGGAGGCTTTGTGCCCGTGGCCACTAAAACTTGCCAAGGCTCTAACCCCTTAGAGCTCATCGGAGTTATTATCCCCGGAGACATGAAGATTTGGGATTATTTTATAGTTAATGAGCGCTTCCCACCCCCAACCCAGATGAACTCTTCAGCATAACTGTGAGCTATGCATTATTAGCATCTTGGTAACAGACACACAGGGCGCCTGTGGCTCAGAGAAGTCATACGACTTGTTCAAGATCACACAGCTTTTGAGTGGCATAGATTGGACCAGAACCTACTGTGTCTGTTCTCAAATCCAATGTCATTGCTATTCTATAGTATCTATAAAATGAAGAAGCATCTGGTACCCCTGTTTCCTTAGAATCTCTCTACAGCCCGTTCCATTTTTAATGTTTTTTTAAAACTATGTGTAAAGGCATGAAAATATTGGGTATTGTGTAGTGAGTACATTGACTTTGGTACCATTTGGCACTCTGCTTTCGGGCCCCTGTGTGTGCCCGTGGCTTGTGTGAGGATAATGGAATGTTTGTATCCTGCTTACAGAGTACAAAGCACTTTACATGTCTGCCATTGGTGGGCCAGCTTGGCCCCTCTGGAAATTTCCTTTGCGATCAGAGTCCGGGCATCCTTAAGGCTTTAAAAAAAAAAAAATACAGGGATGTTTTTCAAGCTGTGAGCTTGCAGCTGCTGTGGCTGTGGCTAGAGAAGGGGGTTGGATGGCAGATGTGAAGCTTGCAGAAAGCTGACCCCTTGGGGCTTTAAGTGGGACGTTTTTTTGGGGGAAAAAAGCAACACCAGAGAGAGATTTAGGAAGGCAGTATTATTGGACTTGGTTTCCCTGAGGTTGACCTGTTATTATTATGTAACTCTAATATGCCTTTCCCCAGGAGAAGGGTTGAATTGGTTTTCATATAGCCAGATGTGCTCAGCTACCTACTGTTTTGTGTTTTTTTCTAGTTCTGTCACTTAAAAGAAAACCCTGTCCCTCTGAGCCAGTGGAGACTAGTTAGTACAGGAGAGGGGGGAAGAGGAGGTTTGCCAGAGAGGTTTTCAGACAATGGGCTTTGTTGATCAAGGTTGAGAGCCCCATGCTCTGGCCTTGTAGGCACTTCCTCGGGGTGTGAGCTTGTTTTTCTGTGAGTTTTGTTTTGAACACCTCTCATCCTGCCTCCAGACACTCCCTTGATCTAGCAGCAGAGTGCACCACGAGGAGGAATGTGAAAGTGTGTGTTTGTTGACTTTTGGTCTGGGTTTCTTGGCAGCCCTGACTATCTGAGATCGGCCGAGATGACTGAGGTGATGATGAGCACCCCATCCATGGAGGAGATTGGCCTCAACCCCCGAAAGGATGGCCTTTCCTATCAGGTGAGTTCAGTATTGGGTTCCTTCTAGCTCTGCAGAGCCTAGTAGCTTTCGCTGGGCCTGGTGGCAGACTTGATTCTGCATCCCACTGCCACTAAGAGCTGTGTGACCTTGGGAAAGTCCCCTAATGCCAATAAGCCTTAGTTTCTTTGTCTGTAAAATGGGGCAACAATATTCTTTATCTCATAGAGTTGTGGTAAAGATTCACCATGATGATAGGATGTGTATAAGGCACACATAGAACCTGGGACACAGTAAGGATTCAGCAAACATGAGCCGATGCTATTAATTAGTCATCCTGGCGGCTGTGGAGGAAGTAATTTGCCCAGTCAGTTCAGACAGAACTTCCCCTCCCAGCCTGGCCTTGGGCAGTGGGAACATTGCTTTGAGGGGCAGCTAATGGGGAAGGGTGGTGTGGTGGAGGAATAGCTGTGTCAAAGGCTGCTTTCTTCCTCAGGACGATGGTTGACCAACTGATTCCAACAGAGTTAATGTTCAAACTATTTAGAATTGAAGAGAGCTTTTCCCAATGAGAGGCTATCTCAGGGGCCATTGCTGGGATCTAGCTTAGAAATTGTCCTGTGTGGTGGATTTAAAATACATAAAGGACCAAAAATGTGGCCTAAGTAAGAGCTTTGGATTCTCAGCACAACGCTCTTTCTGACCTGCCATGTTGCTCCTCCACCCGCTGACAGCGGCATTGGGACCCCTGTGGTTACCTGCGGAGCAGATTTCCGAGGAGAGCACCTAAGTTATTGCATTAGGAGTCTGTTTTTAAGGAAAGACCTCGGGGCTAGGGAAATTGTGTAGGGTAGCTGGCCTGGGGAAGAAATATGGGGGCGGGGCGGGGGTGATGGGCCCATTCAGCAGATACTAATCCAATGTCTGCTGTGGGCCATGCACTGTACAGATGATAGTGAGATGAAAAAGGAGAGAGAGAGAAACATTGATTTGTTGTTCCACTTATTTATGTATCCTTTGGTTATTTCTTGTGTGTGCCTTGCCTGTAGATCAAACCTCAAACCTTGGTGTATGGGGATGACACTCTAATCAACTGAACTACCCCGCCAATGCCTCATTCCCTCTTGACCAAAGCCCTGAGGGGGGAATTCTGGTTTTACGGATGAGGAAACAGGCTCAGACTGAGTAGGTGACTTGGGTCTGGAACTACAAAGCCTTGCTCTTCTGATGGATCATGTGTTTGTATCTCGAGTTGGTTCTTGGCCAGGTTCCAGGCTTGCTCTGGCTAACCATTCCTTAGAACCTTCCCAAGGGCATTTATTTAGTAAAGGAAGAAACAAATAGAAAGCCAGGTGGGTGCAGTGGAGGGAGGGTGATCAAAGCCTGCCTTGGTGAAAGCTAAGGTTGGGTAAAGGAGATTGACAGGTGACAGCGGAGTCACCCACCGGCATGCTGGGGAGGTTCAAGAAGACCCCTTTGTTTTGTCAGTGTGGTCTACCCACTTTTTCTCCCTGGAAATAAATATTCAGGTGGCCCGAGGGGTTGTGGGGGGGAGAGGGGAATACCCTTTCCTGGGGTTTTATATCCTCTCCACCCAGAGTGGGTTTGAGCGAGACAATTGGCCCCACAGCCTGTGGGAGGGCAGAAGTTTCCTGGCTCACCAGCTGGGGTGTTTTCAAACACCAGTTTCCAAGCCACTGAATCAGACTGAATCTCTTTGTGGTTACAGGTGAGATTTTCTTTCAGTTCTGAGTTTTAGATTTCCATCACAGGACCTTTCCAAACGCAGCCATCGGTATGTGTGGTGTGTGCTCTTTATATTCTCCGTTTGAATTGCCCCAGGATGAAGGGCCAGGCCCTACAGGGCACTTTTCTCAGGCCGCTGTGCTGGGTCTGAGGGAGAGAGCAGGTGACAATGGAGGACAGGGCTGCAACACGGGGTGAGGACGGCTGAGTTGGGGTCACAACGGCAGAATGAAAATCAAATCGCCTCTGGGCTCCTGAAATGTCTTGGCGCCGCCTGAAGAACGGGCCCTCAACTCTTCCCTACGGTGCTGGACTGAGGGTCACCATCCAGTTCTCACAGCCCCGCAGGAAACTTGTCCCTGCTGCTGGGGTGGGGACTACTGTCCAGTTCCAAAATATCTTTCCTGGAACTTCAAAGCACTCTTTGAAAGCTTCACAAAATTTCAGAAAGGTCTTCTGGTTGCCTGGTGAAGAGAAAGCTTGTCATCTTCAACCAAGCACCATTTAGTGGCCGCTTGGTAAGTGTAAGGTGCTGTGCTGGGCACCTGCACAGAGCGGGCTCAGGGCTTACGGGGGAAGCCAGCAGGTACATAACAACGGGAACACAGGCAGGCTGGTGGAGCGATGCAGAAGCCATGGTCAGTCCAGGTCTGGGTGGCAATGAGAAGGCTTGAATTGAGGTCAAACTGGGACTGGCCTTGAATGGAAATTAGGACTTTGAGAAGGCACCTCCATCTCTGATCGAATTTTGTTGCATCTCCAGATAACCCCTGGCGTGCCCCGTGGAGGTCAGGTGCGGGACTCTGCAGAGTGCCGGCTTGACAATGGCTTTATGATGGGTATTCTTGGGGCTTGCTCAAAGCTAGTGCCTTCCCATTAAACACATTCCCACCAGCGCTCTGGGGATTGGCTGGGACTGCACTTGGCCAGAGCCGTGGGCTCTGAGCTGGGGGCGGAAGACCTCAGAGCTCTGTTCTTGGCATTCTGCCTGAGGGTAATAATAGTACGCGGCTTTTCACTGAGACCTGCTTTTCCAAGGAACTGAAAGTGGGAAGGAGACATCAATCCCGACTTGGCAGATGAAATAGAATCTCAGGCTTGTGATTTGACCTTGAAACAAGGTCATAAAGTAAATAGGCACACGGGGCTTTGTCAATCATTCTCCCGCCTTTCAGGCCTACGGAGCACGAAGCTGTCCTGATTTCTCTGCCCCAGGTCTGACCTCTTTCAACACCTGTGGCACGTGGTGCTTTGAAATGATGCTACACTGGGTTTTGAGGATATGGGTCCCACCTTACCTCCTCCCTGCTCAGATCTCTGAGGGCAGGGGGATGACTTCTTACCCTCTTTGTGCCCATCAGCCATCACCCTTCTTACACCCCTCCCCAAATCAAGGTGCCCACCGGCTCAGGGCCTCCACAGAGCAGGCGCCGAGACGATGGTGGTTGTTTCAGCGACACCCAGTCTCCAGACTCTAAAGCTAGCCAGCCTCCCTTCTGCCTCAGGACCTGTAAAGGTCCTCCTTAGTCTCATGCCGGTCACAGCTTTACAGAAATGCCTTTGTACCCCCTGAAAGATTCAGGCAAGCCCGATCTTTTGTGCTCAGGAAGTTAGTGCTATTTTGTGAGCATTGTATAAAAATCGACAGAGCCAGTGCCTTGGTTTGTCTTAACATTTATGTAGAGAGTCGATATGAGAAATTCATGTCTGTGTACTCTCTTGGCATGAATTACAACACCCACCAGTTGGGCGAGTAAATGGTTACTAGAAAGTCTGAGTACATTTTGGGATGGCGGTGGGTGGCAGCCAGCTCACTGGGCTGAGGGGGAGGGTCTCGTTGAGGACATTTATGTCCCTGATGGCTGCAAGTACCCCCCCCCCCGCCTCCTCCTCCCCCACACACACACTGCATCTGTGGGCCTCCTGGGGTCCTGCCCTGGGGTAGAATTTATGCCGTCTAAGGCCTTCTTCCTTTCCCTAATTCAGGGAGGAAGGTCAGTGCTGCTTTGCACGGCTCTGGCTCCAGGGGCTCTAAGAATGTGGCTTTTGGAATGCCTCTCTGATTGGGTCTCCTTCCATGTTGCCCACGATTGGCCTGGGTCCTGAATAGGGAGAGGCCCTGAGCATTTGCCCGGAGACACGGATGCTGCCACAACCCAAGGGCCCCAGCACAGCATGCTGAACTTCTCCAGGTTTACCCCCTTGCTAAGTCCCTTCTGAAGCATCTGGACCAAGATCCGATGACTTTATCCTTCCCTAGGTTCTTTAAATTCCTCTCTGATTAGTGCGCGTGCCCTTACCGGAGGCCCTTTGTGTTCCTTCTGCTGGTCTTGGTCACGTCCTCCTACCGCCTGATGCCCATCCACCAGTCTCACAGGCGGCCGGCTCTCCTTCTCAGGGAAGCCGGGAGGATGTGCTGTCAACCAGGAGTGAGGTCTTCACACACCACCCTGTGCCCCGTGCCCCGTGCCCGTGCCCTCCCTGTGATCCACAGAGCTCAGAGCTTCCCTGCGTCGTCCCCTGCATTTCCCAAGACTAGAGGGAGGGGTATCCTGGTGTTTTATATGGTAGGGAGGAGGGACAGTGGGGGTGACCTGTTCTTGCCACAGCCCTGCCATTTGCTCCTGGCAGTCTGAGCGCCTCGGTTCTAGCTCTGCATAAGGGCGGGTCTAAAGCATTATGCTGGCTGAGCTCGCCTCTCCCTGGACCGAATTCCCAGCCTCTTCTAGCTCCCTGGCCCAACAATAACTGGCTCCTTTCTCCCCGCTCCTCACTCTTTATCAGCAGCAGGGAACAGGCTCGGTTTAGTCACTGAAGTCAGGCAGTGGTTAGAAACGCCGTCTTCACTCACATCTCCATGAGCCTGCCTCCCCCCGAGCCCTTCCCACCTGTTAAATGCACGTGTTAAGATACGTCATGGGTCGAGCTTCTTCCCTGAGTTAAGTTCTCAGAGACGTTCCTGCTTCCTATCCCTGCCTCCATCTCCCACAAGCCCCTGCTCATGAGGCTGTTCTGGGCATTACCTTTTCAACTACCTGCTTCCTTCTCCTCCTCACCCCGTGTCTCGTGGGTGACCCCCAGCTGTGGGACCCCGCACGTTCTGCGGAGCAGCCCCTTGGAAGTCTCATGGTCACCAGGAAATCGTCTTTCACAACATCAGACTTAAAAGGCCTCAGTCATCCCTGGAGAGACATGAAGCTAAAATTCCAAAGCACTTGGCAGGAGACATCCAGCCATGGACACGACACGTTACCGGAATTGCAGCGAGTTTTCTGTCTCCTGTCCCGTCCCCCTCCACCCCAGTCCCTCCTGGGTACAAATCAAAATCATGTGATGCGAGTCAGGCAGTGAGGGCCACAGGGTGCAGGAGCCCACGGAGTCCGGTGCTTTGGGTGGCGTTGTGTCTGCAGCCTGCTTCTTTTGGAGTCAGCACACACTGTTCAGATCCAGCCCCCTTTCTACGAGGGGTCCAGCACCTTCCTTCCTAGGCCCGAAGCCTGGACACAAACATAGCGTTCTCTGTTTGGAATGCCCCTGGGTGAGGGCTTGCAGAGGGCTAGAGTTATTCCCATGGGGGACCCCCCTCCCCTCTAGCTCTCCGCCCACCCCCCTGCACACACACTGTGATCACAACAGTGAGTCTGTAGCCCGTCCAGGGAGAGAACAAGCGCTCTTCACTTTCCGAGCCAACGTGGCGCACACTAGAACCATACAGCCGGCCTCCTCTCAAAGGGCCTGTGTTAGGCCTGACGCCTCTCAAGTGCTGGCGTGTTCATCACGCCTGGAGCGGGGTCTGCGTCTTAGACTCTGCTTTGTTCCTGCGGTGCTCCCCGCAGTGTCCTCCAATAGCTGCTTACCGAGGGCTGAGTGGCTGGCTGGACCCCTCCTCCCTCCCTTTCCTGCACCGAGGACGATCCCTCTACCTTGGCCACCCCATGGCGTAGACTTTTGTAGGATCAGCATTTTCTCTATGTCACCCCAAGTTGGGTAGAAAGGAGGACTGCACCATTGGGGAAAGGGATGAGTTTGGGTGGCGAATCTTATGACTAGAGCCAAGAGCTATTCCTGGGTGTCTAGTGAATGTCCTGAAATGATCTCTCAGGCCCGAGTCCTAAAATAATCCTCGGAGGGTATGAAGACAGGCCCTCATTCACACGGAGCTCAGAGCTGACGGGACTGCACTCCTTTCCAGTCTGCCGGCCCCGTGCCACGTCTGCTGCCTGTCACCTCGCCACCTGTCCTTCCCCTGTCCCCGAGCCCACCTCAGGAGGAGGCCTTATCAGTAAATCAAAGCCTGTGGCTGTGGCGTCACTCCTCAGCGGGGGAGGGCCCCTTCTTGCACAGACCTGTCTTAGAAAAAAAAAAAAAAAATCAGCCAAAAGTTTCTCCAGCTGCTGTCCATCTAGCACAGTGGTTCTCAACCTTCCTAGTGCCGCGGCCCTTTAATACAGTTCCTCATGTTGTGGTGACCCCCCAATTTCATTGTTACAAATTGAGCATAATGAAAGCATAGTGATTAATCTCAAAAACAATATGTCATTATATATGTGTTTTCTGATGGTCGTAGGCGACCCCTGTGAAAGGGTCATTCGACCCCCAAAGGGGTCGCGACCCACAGGTTGAGAACCGCTGATTCTAGCACTTTGACCAAGGGGATATTTGGGAGCTCCCTCGGCCGCTCCCTCTGGGATTAATTCCCTTGCACTGTCAGAAGCTCCTTTTCAGTAAACTGTACAGAAGAGGCGCCCAAGCATTTGGCTGAAGTAGCAGCAACAACTTGCTTCTCGACCAGGAATTCTATTGGAGCCAATGGATAGGAAGGGTCTGAATTTCTCCGTCAAAGTAGAATTGGCCTGAGCAACGAGGGTGTCCACAAACCTCAGTCCAGAGGAGGTTGGTCTCTGTTACTAGAATACCTTGAATTTAATAGTTGTCCCCAGGCAGGATTAATAGTACGCCTTCTGTCTTTACTTTGGAGAGTGGAAATACTTGCTTTGCCCATCCTGGATTTGAGAGGCATCCTTGGCCTTTCCAAGGGCGTGTGTGTGTGTGTGTGTGTGTGTGTGTTATTATAAAGGTAATTTTCATTCCTTTTAGAAATTTAGGAAAAATTATAGAGAAGTATAACGAAAAGAACACCCATATTCTTATTTACTGAACCATTTTGGTATGTTTCCTTCCAGTATATTAGTATGCATTTATATTTTTAAAAAACTGACACAATACTGTCTCTGCTCTACTGAATCTTTTTGTTCACATACTGTAATACGGTGACTGTGTTCCTGTAATTTGGTTTTCTTTGTAAAATGGCATTTCATTTTGTTATGAACCACTTCTTATCGCTGAAAATTAGGTGGTGGCATGTTTTGTTCTTAAAAAGAGCGCTGCTCCAAGCCTCATTTTACGTAAATCTCTGCTGAGGTCTGATTCGTTTCCTTGGAATAAATTCCTGGAAGTGGAGTTACTGATCCAAAGAGATTCAACATTATTAAGCCTCTTGATTACCTTAAAAACAGAAAACAAATCAAAGAGTTTATCAAAACATAAGCTCCTGGCATTGAAAGCTCTAGCAAACAGGAGCTCACGGGTGTCAAGTCTGTAGGGATGGAATAATGGAGGCGCTTTGTGGACTGAGTCAGAAAGGTGCTTGGTTATTTTAAAGTGGTTAGGAAATGTTGTACATCTCCCTCTAGTTTGTTAATTGCTTATTTTGAGCAGAGATGATAACAGTTGATGATGTTAGGCAATTAGCCAGCATTGCAAAATTGCTTAGCTGGTGATCATATTCTTGTCCCACAGTGGGTGTGTAGACAAAATTACACATGTATATTTGTACAGGCCCTACTTATCGCCTTTATTCCATTAATGACATCGAGTGCCATGTGACCTTAAGGAGGACCAGTGACGTTGCCTCAGCCTGGCGTCCCATGAAAGTTGGACAGATGGACGCTCCGTCCCCTGAGCCATCTTGGTATTTCTGGGGTTCCAGGCCTGGCTCATGAATGGCCATGGTTGAGAAATATTGCTTCCCTGAAGTCAAGCATGGACTGCGCTTTTAGAAGCAGATCTGAACACAGTGGAGCCTTGGGCCCAGGGCTCAGGGTCCTTCTGCCCAACCCTGCAGGCCTCAGGTGCTTCGCAGTGAGTAAGCAGCCTTGGCCATGGTCCAGGGTCCACATACTCCTGATGGTCAAAAAGTTCACTTAGGTGTCACACAGACAAACTTTAAGAATGTCAGTGTAACTTTATGGTTGCTACCTATAATAAGTAACGCTAGCTTCCCATTTGTGTAGAGATAGTTTTATTTTTTAAACAAAATGAGTAAAGTAGAAATAGAATTGAGCCATATGTGTGCTGGGCGGGAAGGAATAGAGACTTCCTGAGGCTGACATCACTGTTGTTACCACGAAGGAATTTCTTTTCTTCAAGAGTTGAATATGATCCTCTTGGTTGGAAGCATTCTTAAAGATTAGCTAGTCCTCCATGATGAATTCTGTATTCCTTTGGTCACTTGCCCCTTTGGATATAACAGTTGGAGGTCAGGATCCTTCCTAGCTGTTTTCCTTGGCATCCTAATATTGGCGGTTTTCTTGCCAGGTTACTTTTTAATACATAGAATGTTCTATGTATATATTACTTCATGTTTTAACAAAGTGTTAAAACGGGAGGACAGCTGCCCCTGGGGTTCACAGAAACTTTCCAAGGGATATGACAGCAGAGAGCATTTTTGGAAAATCATTTTCCACATCTTCAACTTCCTTCTGTTGCTTTTCTAAAATTGCATTTCCTGGAGACGGGCTTTGTCAGTTTTCTCTTCCTACCTTTCCTATCACAATTGCCCACCTCCCCCTTATAAGAGAAGGACCTGCCCCTCCCCCTCCCCAATATTTTAAGGTGCTTTCCTCCAGGATATAGAAACCCTGGCAGCATCAAATAAATGAATCATTCAAAATGTTACTGTCTAGGAAGCTCCATAGATCTTCCTATCTATCACATTAAGAAACCAATCTAAATAATGTATCATTGTGCTTAATAAGTATTTATGGTATGTTTACTGATCAGTTATATACTAATAGCTGCAATAAGACAATTCAGAATTTTTTAAAATTAATAAGCCTTAGGGTTATGAGACATAAAACCTTACTTAAGTCGTTTTTATATACACAAATACATCTTTTTATTTCAGTGAAGTATGAAAAGCTAATGACTTAAAACTTTCAAATATAAAAATATATGAAGGAAAATCCTATAGAGAAGTAGACTGGAAATATAGTTTCAAGTGGAGAAAGGAATAAGATTTGACCTAAGAGCTTGTTTATGAATTTTTTTAAAAAATAGGCGATTGTTGATATCAAATTGCTGTGGCATACTGAGTGCATTGAAAAGAGTGGCATGAAAGTTTTATTTTAAAAATGTTAAGATTTATAATTTATCAGAAGTTTTAGGTGTCGGTTTAAAAACACATGAAAGGAGACACAGTTTTTCAAAATTCTTTTAGGAGGGACCCACACAACCTTTTGGATGCGTACACTGTTCTTAGAGTGAGAACTGTGGCACTATAGTCTCACAGGGTGGGAGGGCACCTTTGCGACTGTGCCAGTCTCCTATCAGATAGAGGGATGCACACGGTAGCATGGTGTTGAGTCACGCAGGTGTTCTTTGGATGCTGCCAGCTCCGCGGCGCTCAGATGCTCTCAGCACAGTGGGATTATGGACAATGAATCTGGGTAGCTGGTCTCTAATCGTGGTTTTGCCGCTGTCTGTGTCAGCTCGGGCAACTCGCATCAGTCAGCTCTGTGGGCCTTGGTTCCTCTGTTGTTAGGGGCCGGTGGATCCTGTCACTTTTGTGATTAGAACACTGTACAGGGAGGTGAAATCCGCCATCCTGATCCTAGATCAGCCCTGGAGTTAAAAAATCGGCTTTCTTCTTTATGCCAGCCTTTCTGACAATGAAGGCAGCTTTTAGGTTCCCTTTAAATCTTTTCCAGTTTTAAAATGTATTGACCTTCAACCTTGACACAGTGGTTCTCAACCTTCTGGCCCTTTAAATACAGTTCCTCATGTTGTGACCCAACCATAAAATTATTTTCGTTGCTACTTCATCACTGTAATGTTGCTACTGTTATGAATCGTAATGTAAATGTCTGATATGCAGGATGGTCTTAGGCGACCCCTGTGAAAGGGTCATTCGACCGCCAAAGGGGTCGCGACCCACAGGTTGAGAACTGCTGACTTACAGGGTTCTTTAGGCCAACAGTTCTCACACTCTGGTCTCAGTCCCGTTTACATTCCTAAAAACAATTGCGGGCCCCATGGATATTTGTTCATGTGGGTTATATATTCTGATTATGTCATATGTGGATTATGTCTTTTTAAATTGTATTTATTAATTCATTTAAAATAATAAAACCATTACATGTTATTACATGTTAACACCAGTAAGTTTATCATAAAAACAAATCTATTTTCCAAAATAAGAAAAGTTTAGTGAAAAGAAAAGCATTGTTTTTCATTTTTGTAAATTTGTTTGGTGTCTGCCTTAATAGAAGATAGCTGGATTCTCATAACTGTTTCTGCCTCAATCTGTTATAGTAAATAAAGAAATCTGGCTTATGCAAATATGTAGTTATAAAAAGAAGAAATATTATAATAGCCTTTTAATATGTTTTTCTTTGATATTTCACCTAGACTCAACAAGTGATGGTTTCTTAAAGGTTAGTGGCCAAGTGGAATCTGAAACCTTCACAAATGAACATTAAAGACCTTCCAAATGTTGACACATTTCATTATATAATGTCAAAAAAAATCATATTTGTTAATGTCTCCACTGGCTTCATCAGAAGTTCTTCAAGTATTAGGAAACTGTCAAGCTTACAGTGGCTGATACATGTTTCCCAAAATTCTGATTTTTGTTTGAAAGCTCAATTTTTATCACTGGTAACAAAGACCATCAGTCATTTTCTTTGAAATGAGAGGCTCATTTTATTCATTTTTGAGAACATGTCTGCTAAGTAATCAAGTCTGGATAACCATAGTTTGCTGGTCATTTTCTCAAGTAAAAATAGTGTTCCGTGGAAAAAGTGGCTAGTTCAGCTTGCAACTCAATCACATAAGTGCCTTTTTCCCCTCGAGACAACCATTGTGCTTTGCTATGCAGCAAAAGTGTTTTATGCTGACTTTCCATCTCATCACATAGAATATTTTAAAAAACAACATGTACTTAAGAGTCAATATTTAATAAAATTTCTGCTCCACTGCAAGCATTAAGTTTTCTTTTTAATTGTGAGCAGGAGATGGCGAAAAATATAATCACTACAAGTATAGTTAATATCACTGCATTCATTAATTCTTGCTAGGGTGCCAGCAATTTCACCCACCATTGTTTTTCATACCACTAGTACAAGTGTCAACACAGGAGAAAAGGCAAGTAACATCTTAGTATTGTTAAGGTAAATATGTAACTCCATGGACACTCCCTCTCTGAAAGAACGATGGGAATTGAGCTTTGAGAACCACTGCTCTAAACCGAACAGAATATGTCTGACCAGAGGACAGGAGGACCTTCGCCTTCCTGTGAGTGTGGACGGCCTCCGTGAGATGAGTGGACCACTGGGAATATAGCCCTGTTTACTTCAGGGGTTTTTTTTAGCATCAATACTGCAGTTAGGACCAACTGAAATATCCAGGCCTCTTTTGCAGGACCTACGATCAAGCAAGGCTTCCTGCTTGGGAGGGGGAAAAAAAGTTTTAACTTAAAGACACGGAAATCAGCTGATGACCTCCGTGTGGGACAAGGTAGATTGGAGGTGGTGGCTATCACCCCAGTGGAGCTGTTGCACAGATCGTGGGAAGGTGGAAGTGTAGCTGTGGACTGGGGAACCAGCAGCCTAAGATGGACAGGCGAAGCCAGGAGGCTGCCGGAGGCTGGAGAAATCCTAGAATGTCTCCAAGTCCAGGAGGGCACAGGGAAGATGAGGTTGGACAGGTCAGGTGGATCTCAGCAGGGTCATGAGAATCGGGAGAGTGTACGGCCCAAAGCAGGCTGCCTGGCCAGGTCATGTGCTGCAGAGGCGGTGCCGACTGAGGCTGAGCGAAGGCCGTGGGCAGGTGGTAACAAAGTCCTAGAGACTAGGGCAGTGATGGCGAACCTTTTGAGCTCGGCGTGTCAGCATTTTGAAAAACCCTAACTTAACTCTGGTGCCGTGTCACCTATAGAAATTGTTTGATGTTTGCAACCATAATAAAGCAAAGATTTATATTTTTGATATTTATTTTATATATTTAAATGCCATTTAACAAAGAAAAATCAACCAAAAAAAATGAGTTCACGTGTCACCTCTGACACGTGTGTCATAGGTTCGCCATCACTGGACTAGAAAGAGTTGTTCTCATACAGGGGTGGGTTTGGTAGGGGTTAGGAAGGGAACCCCAGACAACGATGGGAAGGCTGTGGGACCAGGCCAGGTCTCAAGATTTTTGTCTCCAAAATGAAGAATGAAGGAATGGTTGGAAATGGCAGCCACATCCATCTGGGCTTTCCGAGAGATGGGGGTGGGGCTGTGGGACATTTGGGTAGCACCAAAGGAGAAAGACAGAGAAAGGGATCTGTCATTCTGCAGAGGCCCGAAGTGACCGGGAGGCGTGTCTTCTTCCCAGATGGCAATAGTGGTGTAGTTGATAGGATGTGGGTATTTCCAGTCATCTAAGCCAGGTAACTGCAGGCTTTTCTCACTGCCCTGGAGGACTTGGAGAACATTCCAAAAGCCCCATCAGCTCTCTGGGCCCGGAGAGTTATCGGGAGCAATTAGTGCTAATTAACTGGGATGTGGAACTCTCCTCCTGCAGGATGGGTGTGTGAGAGAGATGTTTATGAAAGGTGGTGTTTTCCCAGAGGATTTCCTTTTCTTTTACGTGAAGGCTCGAGGCCTCAGCATCTTTATTAGCCTCCAATCTCTGTTGGAGTCCCCTATAGGATTAGAAACCCCAGAGCAGGGTAGGAGAGGGAGAGGTGGCTGTTCCGTAGCCCCCGTCCAGGAGAGATCTGAGCGAGGTGAGAGTCCCAAGGATGGAGAAGGAGGTGACTTGCATCCAAATGCAAAGTGGAGAATGTTCTCCCCTCCCTGAATCCAGGCAGTAGCCACTCCGCCCCTTTGCTCTAATTTTTCTGTTCTGACCAGCCACATTTCACTTTGAAACGTCAGTAAAATGTAAATAATGATGGTGATGCTGATGATAACATAGCAGGAGGCAAAGCACTTCTTTCTTGCCTTCACTTACTGTTAGGGGGCAGAAAAGCGGGGTGTACTTTTCATTTTAATTAGTTGCTGCTGCTCATTCATGCAGCCCTTGGAGAGCAGGATATTGGTAGAGATCTGCCCATTGTTATAAAGCGGCCCCTCCTAGGAAGGAATAACACACAGAGCCAACACATTGTTGTTCTCCAGGAGAAATAAGACTCTGGGGACCCAGGGGCAGGGGGCCTGACTTACCCATGCAGCAGGCTGAGGGAGAGGCGCAGAACGCCAAGACCCCCAGCTCCAGGACTTCCACCGAGAGACCAGGATCTGGACAAGGCAGTGGCTTCCATCCCAGCTGGCGAACCCAGGCCCTAGGAAAGCAGGCGCTGGGAGGGAAGCAATGGGGTCAAACCATTTCTCCAAAGAGCCTGGCCTAGAGCTTGTGAGCACAAGCCCAGGAGTGCTGCTGACTTGCTCCTGTCCTAAGCCACAGCTAGGGACTTCCCAGCCCCTCACTCTAAACCAGTGGTTCCCAAGGTGGCCCCCCACACCGGGGGGGCAATTTGATTTTTAAGGGGGGGCATTTGAGAATGAGTTCTTAACAGTGAATTTTTTGCATTTCTTATGGTTCTAGGGGCCTCATAGAGAGCATATAAAAAATATATTGTGATATTGTGACATATTTATGCATTTCGGTTCTCTATTACATGTTTTGAAATTTATTTGCTATTTTTTTCATATCACTTTATATTATTATTTTTTAAACAATTTCTTAGTGATTTCTTCCTCGGTACTTCCACTGTCCTTTCGTTCTTTTATTTTTCTCTTTCATGGATGCCATGTTCTTTGGAAGTTTGTTTAGACCGAGTTAATGGCCCCTTAGGCTTCCTCCATGTGAATAGTAGTTCACTTTTTGAATAATAAGAATTATATGTCACAAGGGGAGGAGGGACCAGGATTTTAGAAATGCTTAGGTGGGACATGGCCAAAAAAAGGTTGGGAACCACTGCTCTAAATGGTCCCTGGAGACCCCAATTTTACCTACTAAGAACCATCGTTAGGAATTTAAAGTTTACAGAACATGTTCACACATCCCTGTATTTCAGTCTTTCCAAAGCCCCATAAAATGGGAATTAGCATTAACCCCAATTTATAGAGGAAGGGCTGGGGGATGGGTCTCCACTTCCTTGAGCCTGACGGGTACCATGATGGCGCTCAGCATGCAGCCTCATGGAAATCTTGCAACAATACTGTAACATGGACATCCCCTCCTCATTTTACGCAGGAGGCAGCTGAGGCTCAGAGAAGTTAAAATGATGAGACCATGGTCATGGAGACAATATGCTTTCGGGGCCAGGTCAAAGCCAGGTGCTTAGACTCCCGTGGGAGCGGCCATTTCCAACAGCAGGTTGGAGGGTGGCGTTTTCCCTCGCTGGAACCAGAGAGGGGAGAGGCTTACACAGAAGCAGATCACTCAGTTCTTTGGGGAGCTACCTGCTTATTCACCTCAGGCCCTCTGCCCTACCTCCCCTTTCCACCCACCCAGCAAAGAGGAGCCCCCGAGGTCTCAGCTTGCAGAGCTGGTAATTAGCCCTTTGTGTCCAGTCAGCCACCTTTCATCCCCTCTACCTGCCGGTGTCCGCTTTCCCCGTTAGCATCTCTCAGCTCTTGGCCGAACCCTCCGCCCTCTTTGTGGCCAGCTCAGGCTGCTTGTCAGGGATGATGGCTGAGGGACGCACACAAGCACACAGGGGAGGGCTGGTCCAACCAGAATTACTCACATTTTCCATCCCAGGTGCCAGACATCTCTCTCCTCTCCCTACCCCAGAGACAGCCAGGTTTAGATCACCTGGCGTCGAGGCAGACAGTTGATAGCTAGGCCCCCAAATTTCAGGCCTTTGGAGCCTTGGTATTGCCTTTCAGGTCCCCTCCATGGCTGAAACGGGAGCTGACTGGCAACTTTTCTACTTAAGCCAAAAGCCTGCCCACTAACTCCTCATCCCCAGGGCTCGCCCTCAACCCCAGACTCCTCTGCTGTGCGGCCGCCTGTGTTGGTCCATCAGCCAAACGTCCCGAATTTCCCTGGACAGTCCTGCTTTCATTGTCCTCCTATTTACACGCTTAGGTCTGTGCCATCCAGTGCAGTTGCCACAGGTGAAAACATATTATATTTAAATATATCCTATACATGTATGTTAATACAAATGAAAGGTTGCCTTGCTTCAAGTGCTCAGTGGTCACACGTGACTAGTGGCTACTGTTGGGCAGCGCGGGTAGGAAACATTTCCACGATCACAGAAAGTTCTGATCTACACAGCCAGAAATTCTAGTGTCCCGGCTTCCAGACCACATCTCGCCGGCCGTGTCTTCCTCCTGGAAGGGCCTGAAGTTCCCTTGACCTTTCGAGTGAACCCATTTGAGTTCCCAAAACGTCAGGGCCTCTTGGCATCAGAGGTCACCTGGCAAAGGTTGCCCCTGAAGACGTGTCTCCCATAAAATTCACCAGGACTGCGTTTGTGTGCCTGCTGTTTATTTTATTTTATTTTATTTTATTTTATTTTATTTTATTTTATTTTATTTTATTTTATTTTATTTTATTATCTTATTTTATTTTATTTTTTAAATTAAATCTTTATTGTTCAGATTATTATAGTTGTTCCTCTTTTTCCCCCCATAGCTCCCCTCCACCTGCTTCCCACCCCCCCCCCCCCGCCCCCACACCTCCACCCACTGTCCTCATCCATAGGTGCACGATTTTTGTTCAGTTTCTTCCTGCATCCCCCACACCCCTTTCCCCCACAAGAATAGTCAGTCCACTCCCTTTCTATGCCCCTGATTCTATTATATTCACTAGTTTATTCTGTTCATCAGATTATTTATTCACTTGATTTTTAGATTTTCTTGTTGATAGATGTGTATTTGTTGTTCATAGTTTGTATCTTTATCATTTTCTTCCTCTTAAAGGATACCTTTCAGCATTTCATATAATACTGGTTTAGTGGTGATGAACTCCTTCAGCTTTTTCTTATCTGTGAAGCTCTTTATCTGACCTTCAATTCTGAATGATAGCTTTGCTGGATAAAGTAATCTTGGTTGTAGGTTCTTGGCATTCATCACTTTGAATATTTCTTGCCACTCCCTTCTGGCCTGCAAAGTTTCTGTTGAGAAATCAGCTGACAGTCGTATGGGTACTCCCTTGTAGGTAACTGACTGTCTTTCTCTTGCTGCTTTTAAGAGTCTCTCTTTGTCTTTTGCTCTTGGCATTTTAATTATGATGTGTCTTGGTGTGGTCCTCTTTGGATTCCTTTTTTTGGGGCTTTCTGTGCTTCCTGGACTTGTAAGTCTATTTCTTTCACAAGGTAGGGGAAGTTTTCTGTTATTATTTCTTCAAATAGGTTTTCAATATCTTGCTCTCTCTCTTCTTCTGGCACCCCTATAATTCGAATGTTGGTGCACTTGAAGCTGTCCCAGAGTGCGTGCCTGCTGTTTCTACACAGCGGATACCTGGGGCCCGGGGTATTCTTGATATGTTTGATCTTCAACACATCACTTCATTTATGAAAGAGGGAACTTGGTGTCTATTAGCTTAATCCAGACCATCAGCCCCGACAGACAGCCGAGTGTAACAGCTGGATTGTGAAATCCAGCACTGGCAGAGGGAGGAAAGGGCAGAACTGAGAGAACCACAGCCTGCCCCCACCCCCTGCCCCCAGGCCTTCACCACGCTATTGTCTGTGTCCATGGGTTATGTATATATGCAAACAAGTTCTTTGGTTGTTCTCTTCCTGCCTTTTTGTTTGCTTGTTTGTTTTCTTTTCCTTGTCCAGAGAGAAGGGGCGCTTTGGGGTAAGCGGTTTAACCAGAAGCAGTTTCTTTTTGGAATGGGGCAGCTCCTTATTCCCTGCCAGTTCCTGCAGGCCAACGGCATGCTGGGCTGGCCTGCTGCCTCAACCCTACCTGTCATGTGCTTGGCAAGGCTGACTTGAGTCCTTTTTTCCACTGCCTTCCCCACCCCGGCAAATAGCAGTTGCAACCTCTCATTTTTCTGCTGCCCAGATGATTAAAAAGCATGACTTAGTGGAAAAATCTTGACCTCCTTAGGGTCAGCCTCTTCAGCAGCTGTCGGAGATAAGAGTGCGCTGGTGAGATCCTCCTCTCGCAAGGCTTTCTGTCTGTGTGCAAGGAAACGAGAAGCTGTTGGTTTCTGGGTGCCTTTTGTTTGTCTTTGGAGAGAGCTACAATCTCCAGAGTCATAAATTGGTATTATCTACTAATAAAGTCTCTGATGGAAGGGTTAGATTATTATAGTGATTTTTAAAAATGTAATTAACAGGCTTTGTAAAAAAAAAAAAGTTTTATGGTTTTTTGTGTTTTTTGTTTTTTTTATTGATGGTGCCTGCTTTGAACAATTCAGGGAGCAAAGTTCTCTGGTAGCTAAGCAGTATCAGAAGTTCACTGCTCAGACTTCCCCCAAGGACGTCAGAGACTTAATTGTGCAGCGGCTGGTATGAAAGGCATTGTGTGGAGTTATGTTAATTGCTGCGTTAGTATGGCTGCCTCTTGTTTGCAGATTGAACACTTACGGAGTCCTGTTGAAACGGCTCCACAAAGGACATTCAAATTTGACTTTAGCATGTGTCCTCACAGCATTTTATTATACTTGGATTTGCCAAGCACTTGTACCCATCTAGTGAGATACGAAGGTCACTTTGCTTCTCAAAAGGAGAAACTGAGGAACGGGTGATTGAGAGGACTTGGCTGGGGTTATACAACTGATGTCAAGGACATAATGAGAATGGGTAGTCTTTGGCTGGATGCTGTGTTATCAAATGAACACATTACTTGAAGTCCTTGAGGTCTGAGTTTGGGTCTCAGATCTGCCACTTCCTAGCTCCATGGCCTTGAGGAAGTCGCTTGCCCTCTCTGTACTTCAGTTTCCTTATCTATAATATTAGAGGCCTGGTGCATGAAGTTCATGCACAGGTAGGGTCCCAAGGCCTGGCTGGCAATCAGGGCCAATCTGTGGGGCAACCGGTGGGGCCCCTGCTGGCATCTACCTTGGCTGGCCTGGGGCCTGCAGGCTGGGGGCAGCTCCTGCATTGAGCATCTGCCCTCTGGTCATCAGTGTGTGTCATAGCCACCAGTTGTTCTGCCGTTCACTTGATTTGTATATTAGGCTTTTGTTATATAGGATAGGGATCACACTGCTGCTTACTTCAGAGGACTATTGTGAAGACAGAGAATCTGATCTGGGATGTGTCACCAAGGGCTGATTGGCAGATAAGCCTGGCATGTCTCCCATCATCATCATTATTTTAACACACACCCCCACCCCACCCCTGCCTATTTTAGCTAAAGGCCTGCTTCCAGCTTAAAACAAACATCCCTGTTCTCCACCCTTATTATCCTCCTCCTCTTACTTCTTGTCCCTGTCACTCTTGCTCAGACGGTGATCACAGTTAGAATCTGGCTGCCATCTCTTTCATCTGGGAGTCACAGGGCAGGCACAGCCCTGGGCTTGCGGTCAGAGGGTAGAGGTAGGGGGCCGAGTCTGGGCCAGGTGCCCATCTGTTGATATTTCACCGCTCTTTCTCAGGTCCTGAAGACTTAGAACAACTGCCCGGACTGGGAAGCTCAGCTGCCCAGAGGGTCATCATGGGGCCCCTGGCAGCCGAATGAGCCATTGAAACCCACAGTCTTGCCCACCCTCCCTGGTCAGTTTTCTGTCTGTAAAATTGACCTGTTCACCTAGTGGCATCTATTCATTTTTCAGAAGGTACAGACATTGAAAACAGAAGATCTGGGTTTGAATCCTGGCTCTTCCACGTGGCCCTCAGAGCCTCAGGTCTCACTGCTCTTGGGGGTGGTGAGGCCGAAAGGAGGTGATGTCTGAAAGCTTCGTAGACTTGTGTCGTCACACATAGGGAGAGGCTCCCGCTGCACATGAAGAGAAGTGAGGAGCAGCCCAGAGAGGCCTTGACCCTCTCCTAGCTCAGCACCGGCGATCTGTGTGCACAGCACAGTCTGAGGGCGGAATAGTGGGGCTGGCCACACCAGGAGGAGAAAGCCAGCAGTGGGGTCAACCTGCCCCATGCTTTCTTTCAGCCCCACTCCCCCAGCCCCTCCCTTGCCTTGTTTTCCTCCTGGCTGCCATTAAGGTACTTTTTATAAGGCTTGTTAAGTCTTTAATGATGCCTGGTTGTGCAGCTGGCTTAAGGCTTAATCCCCAGCAATAGGGCTTTATTGGATAAATGGTTAATAATCACTTGTCTGCAGGGATTGGGGAGGTTTCGGCGAGGCCCATGACTCCCAGCAGCCCCGCGTGACCTGTGACATGGTTGGTGACTTGACTGGGACAGCATTGCTTGGGGTTGGGGTGCAGGAAGATGGGGCACCCTCATAGCATCACGGAAGGCCTGTGATTGTAGGAGAGCATTTCTGCCTCTGGGGAATGGAAGACACCTGTGTGTTGCCGTGGGCCTGTCTGGATCTGAGCCAGGCATCTCTTCAGATGTGTGTTTCTACTCAGTCCTGGTTTTGCCTTCCTTTCTTCTGCTATTAACGAGCTCTGTGACCTCGAGCAAGTCTCCTGACCCCTCTGGGCCTCAGTTTCCTCATCTATCAAATAGAGAGGTGGGAAGAGATGGCCTTGAAGGTGCCGTGGGATTCTGAGAACCACAGAGGCTCCTCTCTCCAGCTCTGGGATGCGTCACCGAGGACTGTGAATGGCAAGGGACCAGCAGCCCATCGGATTAAGTACTTAAACTGCTGGGCAAAGAATTGGGTCAGCTGTAGTCACAGGGCAGTGTATGCGAAGGGAATACACAGAGGCCTCAATTTTATAGTCTGGTTTGGGGTTTCTCCCACTTCTGGGCAGGACACACAGTAGGCATTTTTTAAAAGCCTCGTTGATGGGACTCTGGAGAGAGAAGTAAATTCTTTCAGGTGTAGAGCCATCAAGGAGCCAGGAATTGTTCACAGATGAAAAAGGAGCCTGGGATTTTGTCCCCAGCCTGCCTGTGGCTGGGAGCCACACCTCAACCCTTATTTGGCCTTGACTGTTCAGTTGAAAGGAGATCAGGACCCATCTATTGGAGGAGCGGGGGTGGTACTGGGGCACAGGCACAGGAGTCAAACATACCTGGGTCTGAATCTCCTTCCACCACCCATTTCCAGGCTGCATGGCCTGGGCAGCCTCTTCCTCTAAGCCCGGGATTCTTTAAGGTAGTATCAGGAACACCTGTTTGTCAGTATGACTATGTTAGTTCAAAATTATATATGTAAAGCACCTGGGAGCTGGCTCGTACAAGGTGTCAGTAATGATCCAGAGAGGAATTTTCTTTTTTAATTTAAAAATTGATTTGAGAGAGAGAGAGAGAGAGAGAGAGAGAGAGAGAGAGAGAGAGAGAGAGAGAGACATTGATCTGTTGTTCCACTTATTTATGCATTCATTGGTTGATTCTTGTATGTGCCCTGACCGGGATTGAACCCATACCCTTGGTGTATCAGGGCGACACTCTGACCAGCTGAGCTACCGAATGAGACCTGTCAGACTGCCAGAGTAAAATGCTTGCTGCAAACAGAGATGTGGCTTACTGAGGATGACATGGCTTTGAATGATTTTATCAGAAATAAAATAAAACAACTAGTGCAAACAGAGCTACCCCACCTTTTAGACTCGGTGGTGCTGCCCTGAAAACTTGCAGCTTCAAGTTGAGGAATGCTTTCCCACGTTGCCCAGAATTCGCTTCCCGGCTGCTGTACCCCGGCTTAGCACAGTCCATGGCACACGGCAGGTGCTCAGCCCTGCCCGCGGGTGTGAGATGAAGGAAAGGAGTTGCACTTTTTAGATCTGTATGTGACCGGGCTCTCGTTCTGCTTTTATTTCAGATCTTCCCTGACCCGTCAGACTTTGACCGCTGCTGCAAACTGAAGGACCGCCTGCCCTCCATAGTGGTGGAGCCCACAGAGGGGGAGGTGGAGAGCGGGGAGCTGCGGTGGCCCCCCGAGGAGTTCTTGGTCCAGGAGGATGAGCAGGACAACTGTGAAGAGACAGCGACAGAGAACAAGGAGCAGTAGATTCCCAGCGACTCCCCGCGGGTCACACCAGACAGCATCTGTACCTGAACTGTGTTCTTTCCCATTGTGATGGATGAAGAGAGTGGGCCACAATCGTTCTGAAACGTCAGACCAGGCTTCCGTTTTGCTCCTGCGAATCACTGAGTTGGTTTTCTTTCCCTTTCTTTTCTTTCTTTTTTTTTTGAACTGTGTCGCACCCTGGAGCCCTCTGGGGCACTTTGCAAGGCCTTCTGAGAAAGGAAGCTGCTTCGAGCTGGGGTTGGGGGTGTGGGGAAGCTTTGGTTTTGAGATCAGTGTCTGAGCTCAGCACCTAGAGGCAGTGGTGGGATTCCAGGGGGCTCTGCGGGGTGGGGGGGCGGGGGGGGATGGGGCATACACAGCGAGCAAGGAACATTTGGGCTAAGAAAACAAACACGGGACAAAAGAGCAAATGCATGGTTTAAGGAAAACATTGAGCAGAGAGGTGCAGCCAGGAAGTACTTACTTCTCAGTGAGCCCTCTCTCTGCTGCTGGGCATCAGACAACCAAGTCTTCATCTCTCTCCAGCTTCGCCCACCGCCAGCCTTTGCTTTCGTTTCAGGTGTGTTGCCTGTTACAGGGGAGGCGGGTAAAGGAGAGCAGTGCACCCTGGCTGCCTGCAAAGCCAGCCGGAGGTGGTGCTCAGAAAGGGAAAGGCCCCCCATTCTTTCTCCACGGCCCCTCTGCTCCTGGCTGTGGCGGGTTGACATCCCTGCGATAAGCTGGAGTGGTTGTGTTTAAGAGGCAGTGCTTTTGAGCTTCTCTTCCCTTATTTATCCTTTTTGTCCCGCCCGCCCCTGGGAGTAGTGAGAGTTCTTCCTGCCCTTGTCAGGGGACTGATGTGAACACTTGGACATGAAGGTCCCCTCCACACTTGCTCTCAGTCTGAGCAGAGAGGCCCAGAGCGAGTGGGTGGGCTCTCCCAGGCTGGCCCTTCTCTCTCCTTACCATGCCCTCCCAGCCCCTGGCCACAGCCATGGGGCCCAGGTGGCTCCCAGCCCTGCAGTGGGTCCCAGCCACCCGAGTCAGTTGCGTACCCACTCCCATGTGGGCTTGTGGCCTGCTTTCCTGGTGGGAGCTACATAAGAGCAGAGGAGACTCTGTTTCTTGTTGGGGAGGTGACTAAGTTAGTGTCCATCCCGAGAGCTGGCAAAGCCCGGGGATTACTGGATGGGTGAGGAGGCTCTTGTGCAGCAGCCTGGGGATCGAGTTTGACACTAAAGGGTGTCATGAGATCCCTGGCTTCTCCCCTGGCGTTCCTGGTGGGAGGACGGCGTGGCGAGGGAGCATGGAACGGTGGTCCTCCTCACTCCCCACCTCCCGCCTGTCCCCTGCAAGGGCACAGTTACCTGAGAAAGTTAGCCTTGGACTTACATCTTCTTATCATAGTTCAGAACCACCAGGAGCTGCACAATGCAGGACGCGCTTATCTCTATCTCAGAGCAGACGGTGCTGCCAAGAGGTGGGCTCAAGAGCAGCCCTGGGGCTGAACTCTGCTCAGCGAGGCACCCATGTGAGCCCTCAGGTGTCCAGGCAGTCCAGGGTGACCGGGTTTGGACTTGCATGAAGGTTGTATTTAATACCTCAAGGTTAGTGTGGCTCTGGGGAAGGTTGGGCAGGAGGACAGGGTGTGCTGTTGATACATCAACAGGGTTTGGTTCTGGGCAGCCGACACTCTCCCATCCCCGCCCCTGCTCCCTTCCTCTGTGTTGACTGCTTGTGTTACTCACACCGATCGATGGCAATAACTTCTTCCAGCTCCTCGAGGAAGTGGGAGAGCCTGCAGCCTGCACTGGGGGTGTTTCTCTCTTGCTCTCCCTTTCCTCCGGTTTTGGCTGCGGAGACCCTTCCCTCCCACTCTCCTTCCCTCACAGCAGCATTTCTCATCCTGTACCTCCCTTGTGGACGGGGTCTTGCCTTTTAAAATCCTGTGTTTCATGTCCCCCTCCAACGTGCTCCCCTGTATCATCTGTCCGTGTGATGGGAACGTGCTTGTAAACTGCATAACAGACCTACTTTGTGTATATGTGTGTTTATGGGGGTGGTTTATTATTTTTGCTGGTCGCTAGACCCCTTTGTACGACCATGTGGAGTCTGAGCAGGCCAGAGGCTGACAGCTAAAGTCAGGACCCTCAGCGGTGAGCCTGTTGGGGGGACCCAGTCACTCTTGGACAAGTGGCTGAGCTCCTGTCTGGCCTCCTCTTTTTTTTTTTTTTTTTTTTTTAAAGTATCTTGTGTGTATTTCTAACTGATCATACTAAAAGCAAACAAACTAGTATTTCAGTAAACATGCCTGTTGTAAGATGAACCTCCTGTTACTTCTATCTGTTCTTTTTTGAGGCTCAGGGAGAAACTAGCTTTTTTTTTTTTTTCCAAACTACTTTTTGTCACTGTGACAGTTGTAAATAAAGTTTGAAAATGCTTTCCACTCTGGTCTGGTTTCCTTCTTTTATTCCTGCTCCATTGCAGCGGAGAGAGTGCGAGAGAAACCAAGGTGCAACTCTCAGAGGAGGCTGGGTAGCGGGGAGCCCCATGTGAGTTTCCTTATATCTCACCTGCGGGACCTTCCAGGGTAAGCCCATCCATGTTTTTATTTTACAACTTGGCTGAATGCAGGCAGCCTGTTTTTCTATGCCTGTGTTTCTCAACTCTGGATGCACATCAGAATCACCAAGAAATATTTTTTTAAAATATAAAAATGCCTGTGTCCTGCACCCTGAGAGGTGGCTTTCAATAGGTCGGCATGAGGCTGAAGCATTAGTATATTTTAGAATCACCTGGGGAGATTTTAATACACAATTTCAAACCACCATTCTAATGGAAGAGAAATACCCAAGATATATTATAAGTTTGTTCACAAAAACTAGGGTTGAATGGAAGGGTGTGTATGTAGCTAAAGAAAGTGCCAGCACTCATTAAGACCATTTATTGAGTGCCTACCACTTATTGGGCATGTTGAGAGGTTTGGCTAAACAAAATAGCAATGGCCCCAGCCCTTGTGGCATTGCTTTAGTGCACATTTCAATGACAAGTATGGTAAGTACAAGGCAGGAAAAATAGGGTTCTCTGAGAGATCAGTTGGATCCAAGATCAATATATTAAAATTGACTGTATCTATATCTATATATCTATATCTATATAACTATATCTATAGCTATAGCTATATCTATATCTATAAAAAGCCTGTGGCCGTAACGTGGTAATGACCAAACAACCGGTCACCAGGAGGTGCATTGATGGGTCTCGCCAGCGCAGCAGGTCTGGGGTCCCGCTTCACGCAGTGGGTCTGGGGTCTGGGGTCCCGCCTCACTCGGCGAGTCTGGGGTCTCGTGTAATTTTGGCTCACGCAGCGCGGCCCACAGGCTGCAATTGCAATAAGGCTGGCAGCTGGCAGGTGGGCAGGGCAGCAGGCGGGCGGGCACAGCAAGGCATGTGTGGGTGGGCAGGGCTGTGTGATTTTGCACACTGGGCTTCTAGTTTCTATATAATAGCAATAAACAGTTGGAAGTTGAAATTTAAAATACCACTTACATTAGCCTCAAAAAAATATAAACTATTTAGTGATAGATCTCCAAAAGATGTGCAAAATCTCTTCAATGAAAATTACAAAACACTGCTGGGATCAATGAAATAAGACCTACATAAACAGAGAGGTATACTATGTTCATTGATCTGAGAACATAATGTTAAGATGTCATTTTCTCCAAGTTGACCTATGGATTCAACACACTCAAAATCCCAGCAAGCTTTTGAAATTGACCATCTCTGAAATCCATATGGAAATGCCAAGAACCTAGAATAGTTAAAACAATTTTGAAAAAGAACACAATTTGAAAAAGAACAAAGAATTCAATTTCAAACCTTACTACAAAGCTACAGTGATCAAAACAATGAGTAGCATCTAGACCAGTGATGGCGAGCCTTTTGAGCTCGGCGTGCCAGCATTTTGAAAAACCCTAAGTTCACTTTGGTGCCGTGTCACATATAGAAATTTTTTTATATTTGCAACCATAGTAAAACAAAGACTTAAATTTTTGATATTTATTTTATATATTTAAATGCCATTTAACAAAGAAAAATCAACCAAAAAAATGAGTTCGCGTGTCACCTCTGACACACGTGTCATAGGTTCGCCATCACTGATCTAGACAGACAAATAGACTCATGGAACAGAATAGAGAATCCAAAAATAAAAATAAATGCACACATAAATGGTCAGTTGATTTTGACAAAGGTGCCAAGGCAACTCAGTGGAGAAAGGTTAATCTTTACAACAAATGGTGCTGGGACAATTGGATATTCACCTGCAATAGTCCAGGGGATGGGAGCGTGTGTCTTCACTTCTGCTCCCATTGTTTTCGTGTAATTTTCTAAATAGGAAAATTATGCATTGAGAAATAAATTCTTTGTTCATGGTTGGCCAAGTGCTTCAATATTGTCCCTATTCCACCCCAGACTGCTTCCTCTCTCCCTAAGGGGAACATTAGGTGGCAACTGGTGGCCTTTGCTGTGTTATTCGGGCTGACTTACATTCAAGTTCTGCTCTGCCCCTCCATGTGTCATTGGAGCCAGTTTCTTAACTTCCAGGATCCTCAGTGTCCTTTATGAAACAGAGCTAAGATTAGTACCTCCTGTACAGGAGTATGAAGGTGAGCACTCTGTAGGTGCCCCACAAGTCAGGATTTTTTCTCTTTCCCTTGAAGATCTGGTGTCTACAAAACTAGCTCCTGCCTTCTCTTCCAATTTCTTGCTCCGGGACATTTGTGCACAACAGAGTCAAGGGAAACTTCAAGATGAAGACATGTCCCTACTTGCAAACCCAACTCCCTTAGTCTTTACTGGGGAACAGGGGGGCAGGGGGGGGGTGGTATGGGAAGGGAGGGGGAAGCAGGAAAAAGAAGGGAACTTTAATGCCTTCTGCCCACCAAATTAGTTGGGAGGGAAGTGGGAGACATGACCCAGTAAATGGGCTTGATGCCTGGCTCCTTTGTGATCCTTGAAGTGATTGTTGAGCTTTGTGCATATTGTACACTAGAAGCCCACTGCACGAAGATTTGCACAATAGGCCTTCCTTCCCCTGGCTGCTGGCACCAGTTTTCCTCTGGCACCTGGGACCCAGGCCTTTGGTCCAGCCACAGCAGAGAAGCCAAGCCTCTTCAGTCTTCAGTCTTCAGCTGGAGCCTTCAGTCTTCCTTTCATGCCTGTGTATGCAAATTAACTGCCATCTTTGTTGGGTTAATTTGCATAGTTGCTCTGATAGGCTGGTGGGCGTAGCGAAGTGGCACCAATTTGCATGTTTCTCTTTTATTAGTGTAGATTGGGGAGAGCTTTCAGGCAGGGATGACACCTAGTACAAAGGCTCCACGGTAGAAATTGACCTTTTTGAGGAATATCTGTGAAACTGGCATGGCTGGAGTACAGAGAAAGAGGAGTACAGAGAAAGAGAAAGAGGTCAGATACCACGGAGAATCACTATTGCCCACTGTGAGAAGCCCCCCCAAGAAGGAAGCAGGCTCGCCAGGCATCTCAGCCCCTAAAAGTCTACTGGTTAGTCTATCCAAAGTTACCTGACTCATGACATATGGCAGTCAGTATTGATGGACCTGAGGCACTGTCACATCCTGAAGGGACTTCTGGATCATCAAGGAAGAATTAAATGAGGTAGAATTCAGTTTGTTCATCTGTCCTCCAATTACTGAAGGGAACTTGTGGCTAAGACAGTGGTCGGCAAACTGTGGCCCCTTGAGTGTGGCTCTTCCACAAAATACCATGTGCGGGCGCGCACGTACAATGCGATTGAAATTTCATGGCCACACTCAAGGGGCCAAAGAGCCGCATGTGGCTCGCGAGCCGCAGTTTGCTGACCACTGGGCTAAGAGAACTTGTGGTTCTGAGATCATACTCCCAGATCTGTAGCTCAGTCCTTTCTACCTCTTACTAGCTATGCCAAGTTACTTGGGAAAGTTACTTTTGTTTTCTGTGCCTCACTTTCTTCATCTGTAAAATGGGTACATAGAGTTGTGGTGAAGTTTAAATGCATTATCACAGGTAACGTGCTTGGAATTGTACAAGGCACATAATAAGTACTCAAGGAACATTAGCTAGAATAAATGGTGGGCAGAATAATGCCCCCCCTCCCAAAGATGTACATGTCCTAATCTCAGGAACCTGGATGTTACGTTACATGGCAAGTGGGAATTAAGGTTGCTGAATCAGATGGCCTTGATTTGGTGAGAGCTTGGATTATCCAGGTGAACCCAATCTATTCACAATTGTCTTTATAATGAAAGGGGGAGGCAAAAGAGAAACGTGAAGATTTAACGCCGCTGGCTTTGCAGATGGAGGAAGGGCTACTAGCCAAGGAATTTAGGTACGTCTAGAAGCTGGAAGAAGTAAGGGAATGATTCTCCCTAAAGTTCCCAGAAACACCTTGCCTTTAGCCAAGTGACACCCATTTCGGACTTCGGACTTCAAGAACGGTAAGATCATAAATTCATTTTAAGTCATTAATTTTATGGTAATTTGTTACAGACACAATTGGAAATGAATACGGCCATTGTTATCATAACTACGATGATGAGGATGATAATCACAGAGACATTTCCTGTGTGGCCTCACAAAGCTGGGTAGCAATGAACAGGAGGGGGTCCCATGCAGGCCCGGGCCACTTTCCAGCAGTTGGGGCCCACACCTTCCTAAGCCTCAGTGTCTTCTCTGGGCGTCACCAGGCAGAAGTATCTGTCAGATGGAGGGGGCACCACCTCGCTGGGACTGTATAAATTTGAGGCTGTAAAGCCCTTATTCTAGAATTTTGAAAATTAGTCATGTGTGATATGTTTATCAGTAATAGTCCATGAATCAGAAGATTCCTCAGAATATTCCCTTCTCTCCATTTACCTTGATAGAAGGTTCAGCTTTGATATGTGATTCATTTGGAATACTTCCTTTGCCACCCCCCCCCCCCCAAAATTCACTATTTTCAAGTATTAGTTACCATTTACAGAGCATTGGCCTATAGGTTTACCTTCATTTCTTCTAATTCTCACAACAGTTTTGCAAAGTATGGGTTTTCGTGTATAATTTTTTTTCTTTTCTTTTCTTTTTCTTTTTTTCTTTTTTTTTTTTTTTGCAAAAACTACACTTAGCAATGATGGAAATCATACAAGATGGTGAAATTTGGGGACTTCATCTTTCAAATCCCATTACTGTAGCAATCAATTATTTGCATTTTTGTTTCTTGCCAGTCACTGTCCCTCTTACTTACCAGAATGTGCTCAATGAATATATTTTTTTCTATGAAGTAGGCATTTTACATGTTATTTTATAGATGAGGAAGCTGAGGTCAGAGGGCTTCAAAACACACCAACTTTGGAACCAGAAAGAGCCAGGTTAGAATCAGTGGTGTGCTGGTAAATGTGTAAAAGCTGGCTTCCCCATGGGGGGACCATAGCCCTGATTTGTAGCATTTGCCAATCTCTATGGTGTAGATGCCCTCATCGTGGCTGATTTCATGGGCGAGCTGCTCAGCCTGCTGCACGTTAACTTCCTTTTCTGTAAAATGGATGTAACTCCAAACACCAGGGCAGCGTCTAGTTGAGAGGCCTGTCTGAATGCTAGCACCCCTCCTTCATTCAGAAAAGAGAAAGCTTCCAGAAAGAAATGTCTGGCACAGTATTTTTCAAACGGAATCACAAATCCTTATTGGGTTATAGAATCGATTTATTTGTGGGTTGCAGCTATAATTTCTTTCAAAGAGAAAAAAGAATTGAAAAAACAAAACAACTAGAATAGAACAGAAAACAACCCAGCAGGCGTGGGAAGAGTACGTGTTACTCCCTGAAATCTTTGTTTTACTCCTACATAGGTACAGGGTGGTACTAGATCATGGGAAAGGTATTCTTCTTGCTGTAGGTTGAAGTCAGAACAGTTTGAATTCACTGAGTTAGTGAACCTAACTTTCTAGAAAGCAGTGCTTTTACCTTATAGAGTGATGAGGTGAGAGACTAATGTTTCCTTCTCTGCAGAGAAAATGGGGCTCCAGGGGCAGACCCTGGGTGGCCTGTGTATAATGTGTGTTTGGGGGGTGGGAGGGGGTTAGGCCCCAACACCCTTGGCCTCCGCCATGGCCAGGGTAGGCTCCAGGCAGCCCTCAGACCCAGAGGAGGGAGGTAACGGTGCATGGGGGAGGAGGAGGAAGCTGCACAGGAAATCCTGGCTGCAAGCTCGCTGCTGCTGGAACCCACCACAGCAGCTACCAGACAACCAACAATAGCGCCGTTAGGTAAAAATAACCCTGGGGTCTATGGCTCTGCCATGCAGGGGCAGGGGCATGCTGTCTAGAGCTGAAATGTCACCAGGCTACAGCTGGGGGCCTGCTGCTTGGCGCCGGGCTATGCCTTGATTTCCTGATTGCTAATTCGAGGGCAGTTTTCCAGGTGCAGGTCACTGGGGCTGGTGCCAGGGATGGGCCCCTTGGCCCAGGGTCCGAGCCTGCTCCCCTGCTCTCTTGCACAGGGAGATGTGCACATGCACTCATGCTACGACCTTAGTTCTGAATGCACCACCTCTCCCAGGCGGACTTTCATCTTAAAAGAGGGTCCCAGGAGGGCCTCCCCAAAGCTTCTCTCACACAGGGGGATGTTGGGCACCTGAGGACGGAGGCCTCCCTGGGAGCCCTCCAAGGCTGTCCTTGGCTATGGCAGGGTCTGACCCTGGGCTGAACCCGAAGCCCCTGTGTAGGCTGAAGAGAAAGGCTCCCGGGCCCCTCAGTGCTCAGGCTCCGCCAGCTGTCCCTCCTCCAGCACTGAGGACTGGAGGGAGGAGGGGGGCCACACTAAATGCTACTTTACCACAACAAAGCCCAGTGAGGGCGTGCGGCCAGCTCTGGGACACAGAGGGGGCTCCCCTGTTTGTTCTGGCCTCAAAGGGTGCCTACTGGCTAGTAATCTAGTGAGAGCCTGCTTCTCGGCTTCCCCTGCCCATCCCAGAAGCACCCGCATCCCTCAGAGACTCACAGAATTCACCGGAACGCTGTGCCCTCCGTTTGCAACAGAAATATGCACATCTGATCTTTCATTCACCTACGTGGCATTTTTCCACCTGGGCACGTGGGTAGGATTCAGGAGTGTGTGTGAATGTGGATGGGTTAAAAATTGCATCTATGTTTTCATTAACCATCCAGTAATTTAGCATTCCCTGCTGTTAGGAAGGTAGGCAACCAGCCACAGTAGTGTCAGCACACCTTCGATTGTCATCAGTAATAATCACGTGGATTTTCATTCTCTCGGGACACTGTGGCAGATATCATGAATTACAACCTGTAGGTATGGCCCCCTCAACATCACACCTCCTGCCAGATCGGGTTAGATAAAGCACTGATAAAGGAGGACACATGATTTTATCACAAATGTATTTTTAAGAAATCTTTTGATAGCCGTATTGCAGCATAATTGATTTTCTTTGCAACTCTCTGCATTTTATTTTATTCATTTAAAGCATGATTCTAAGAGGATTAAAACTGCCAAAAAGATTAAGAACCCCCTGAGGCACTGGTGCTGGGGCCTGAGCTGAGCTGGAGAGAGGTGTGCAAAAGTGAGGAAACCTCACCCAAACCCCAGGGGCTCAAAACCAAGAGAAAAACCCATGAGCAAACCAACAACTGCAAACTCGCCGGGTGCTGGGCAGGCGGAGGTACACAGACAGAGCTACACTTGGGGAATACCTGGGAAGGCCACTACCTCATTTCAGACTCTCGGGGGATTGGCAGCCACCTCTGACCAAAGAGGAGGGAGCCCATTGACCTACCCCAGCCTGGCTCCTCCTGAACACCTCAGGGCCCTGGGAGGTGGCTTCTTTCTGGGCCCCAGCCCTTGGCCTGGGAGCAGTCCCCTCTGCCTCTGTCTGAGACGTTTCTCAGAACCTTCGGTGCTTAAAACCAGGAGTCCTGGGCAATCAGTATGGCGGTTGGTCACCCTGTTTGGACACCCCCACCCCCTTTTGACCTAGGACTAATTCAACTGCCTGGAATTTGGGTCAACTTGTTCCCATAAGCACCTTTTCTGTCCGTTTGTCCATCTCTGTGTGTACCTCTCTGGCTCTCGCTCTCTTCCCTTCGGCCCTATTTCCCAAGTTGGTCCAAGTCCCCAGCTCCTGGCTGTCAAGTGCTTTGACTTCCAAGGGCCTGTGAAGCACCACTTGCTCTTTGTTTTTAATTGAGGCATAATTTACATAAAGTGCTCAATTCCCATGCGAATAGCTCAGCGAAGGCTTACACACCCATAAAACCACCACCGAGGTCTAGATATAGAATGTTGTCACACCCCAGAAGGCTCCCAAGTGTGGCTTCACTGTCAATCACTCCTCCAAAGAGTGAACACTGCTGGGACCCCACCACCTTCATGGAACTGGAACCACGCCCTCTGTACCGCGCAGGTACTGCCAGTGGTGCCAGTGTTGGCAGCCTGGCTGGGAGGAGCCCATCTCCGCAGGATCGTAAACAGGACTGGACAGAGAATGTAGGGAAACATTAGACCTCGTGGCTGGAGGGAATAAATAGCCTCATTTTCAAGTGAGGACTTCAGGACTCCTCAGAGAGGGACTGGGCTCAGGAAAACAGCCCATTTAGGGAGGCAGAATTGAGATTCGAATCCAGAATCCCAGGGCAACAACCTTCCTTTAAACCTTGCTGCCTCCTTAAACCTTGCCAAAGCCAGGGCTGAGTCCTGCCTGCTGGAGGTTTTTGCCTGGGAGAGGCCGAGTGGGCATCCTCTGTTTGCCCTGCTTCTCCTCCGCCCAGGTGCCCCTGGCGCCTGAAACTGCAGGGCTGCAGAGCTGTGGTGCTCAACGCTCACTGCACCTCAGAATCACGGGGGAGCTTTAAGTCATGCTCAGTGCTCAGGCCTCACCCAGACCAGTGAAATCAACGTCGCTGAGAGGAAGGCCCAGGCGCCAGTATTCCTTAAAACGCCACAGGCGGTTCCAATGTTCTCAGCCACGTTTGTAAAGCAGAAGCACCTGTCAGACCTGACATGTGGGCCCATGGGGGCTCTTGTTGCAAATGCAGGTGCGGGTAGGCCTGACATTCTGCATTTCTAACGAGCTGCTGCTGAGGCCAACCCTGCTGGTGAGGTCCTGGAAGCACGCCTAGAGGAGCAAAGATATCCTGCCCCATTCTTCCTGCCTCCCAATTCTTCTTCACATAAATATATTTTGCATTGATTCATTTTCGGTTTGTTTCCTGGACATAAGGCTCACCCAGCCGCCCACATAATTACAGACAGTCCTCGGTTACGTCAGACTCATACGTTGTTTCGTGGTTCCGTCGCCATCTCCCATTTATTTATTTTTAAAAAAGTTCCGTCATTTCAACGTATGTTCACATGTGCTTTATGTTTTTTATTATTTATTTACCACAAGTAAAGGTCAGGAATTGTTATCTTTCTTTTAATTTTTTTTTTACTGTTTCACGTCATTACTGCTGTGTGTGTGCTCCATGTGAGTGACATAGGTGGGTTCCGACTTATGGCGAAAATCGCATTACATTGTGCAGTAGGAACGGATCTCTGATGTAACCTGAGGACCTACTGTATATATTTACCCACCTTTCCTAGGGTAAGGGTACCATGATTTACCATGTGATCACTATGGGCCAGATATTATCGTCAACAGCTCTGAGGGTAGGGAAATAAAGAGGTTTTAAAAATATGACAACACTGGGGGTGAGGGACGGAAAGAGATTAACCAAAGGGCTTATATGCATCCATGCACAGCCCATGGCACAGACAATAGGGTGGGAAAGGCCCGGGATGGGGGCGGGGGCTGGGTGGTGAGGAAGAAGAGAGGGAAACAGGGGATATCTATAATAATGTCAGCAATTTAAAAATACATATGACAACATCGAGTAAAGACATAGAGAGCAGAAATAGAATATTTAATCATATCTGCTGGGGATTCCAACAGAGACTAGAAAGAAAAGAAAGATGTACGATATTTAACAAGAAAATGAACGAGAATTTGTCATAAATGATTAAAAGCAACATCCCAAATATTTGAGAGGGCCGTTAAATCTCCCCCAAAAAATAAACACACATCTAGACACAACAGATTAAAATTTGAAAACCTAAGACAAGAAGGACATCCTAAAAAGCAGCCAGAAAGAAAAAGACCTTTGACTTCAGTGGAATGAACAGTAACGTGATTTCTGAAGCCCTCCCCGCTCACAAAAGGAAAACACTTTGAGATGTGACAGTCCCATTTTCACGATGAGAAACAGTAGCTCAGAGGCCCACAGTGCTGTCGACAGCTTGAACTCCCAGGTACAAAGGCTCTCTTAGCTAAATCACCTGCCCCTCTCTATCTACCCCTTATAAAATTTGTGAGTACTGGATTAAACTTTTGGATCTAATTAAAAATTGACCTTGGAGGTCCAAATCTCACCTAGTCTTTAGTACAAACGTCTCTAGAAAAGGGTCCTGCTCTCTTTCTAATCTCTGCCTTCAATCACGTGTTCACTTCTGCGTCCGCTGAGTCCTTGCCTGGCCCAGTCAGACTTTCTCCAAAACTTCTTCCCAACCCCCCTCCCTTCCTCACCCTGCCACTGCCCACCCCAGCCCAGCCCACTGCCTCAGCCCAGGACTATGGCAGGGCTTCTCACCTAGAAGGTTAGAGAGAGCTGTCCAGCTAGAATGCCCTTAAACAGCCCCCCCCCCCCCCCCCCCCGCCTCCCAGAACACCACAGCCCCAGCTTGCCTCTCCACCCTTTACCCAGCGCCACCAGGTAGGTTGGGGTATGGGATCCACCAATAGTCCTGCCACCAAAGAGAATTTCCCTATAGAGGTGAGGGCTATGTCCCCAGCATTGTCACAGCAATTTAAGGAGCCATCCTACTATCCCTTCACCGAGGGCAGGACAGATGACAGCAGACAGCAGACAGCAATGACACCCAGCAGGACTCCCTGGCTAGTTTTGCCCATTGTCATTTTCTAGCAGGTCTATTAATAGGGACCAGCGATGAGTAGAGCAAGTTCTCTTTGGAAGCCTGTGTCTCTGTGGTTGGTGGGAGGGAACCATGCATGAACTCTCTGAGAGGTGTGACCAAATCACCACCGCTGGGCATACAGGGCCATCATGGGCCAGCAAGGCCAGCTGTCCAGTGGGGGCAGCCTTGTGTGGTGACAAGAGAATGGGTTTTAGAGTTGGAAAGCCCCGGGTTCAAGTCCCGATTCCCCAGCACTCACTAATTGGACCTATGACTTGATTCTCTATGTTTTAATTTCCTTGCCTGTAATTTGGAGAAAGACAGTAATAACTAAGTAGAGTAATTATTGTAAAGATCAGGTGTATATCACGTGTGACATCTGGTATGCATCAGGTTTAAACAATTCTCTGCCGCCGTGAGGGTCGCAGGGACCAGGGCATGTGGAAGGGGTCAGTTAGCTGAGCCTCTGGCTCACAGAAGGTGCTCACCAAATGTGGCCTGTCTTCTGTCCCTTTCTTGACAACCATCTCTCTGATGCAGACCAAGCCATTTCTCTGCTCTTCCTTTATCACAGGTAACAAAGGGGTGTGTGGTGGGGCTGAGGTCAGGCCTAAGATCACAAGCTTCCAACCCCTGCAAGGCCAGCCTTCCTGGGAGCCTCCCTTGACCATTTGAAGCCTGCACCTTTGCTAAAATTCCTGGGACCAAGGAACTTCTAACCCCAGGCGTGTGGTGGTTCTTGTAGGTGAGAGAGAAGAATGTTGGCCTGTGGACTAGTTCATAGGCTGCCATGGATAATCACTGTTTATGAGCTCAACTTGTTGGAAAAAATGACTACAATTACATTTTACACATCAACAGAAAGGGGAAAAAAAAGCCCCATTGGAATGTCTGAGTCACTCTTCAGAGACTCTAAATTACCCATTCATTCGTCATGACCCCTCTCCTTCCCACCTCCCCTCCTGTGCAGGGGAAAGTGCAGGGCACTGCACCCGGCTTTTGCCAGGTGCTTGCCAGCCTGGCCAGACGTCCCTACAGATCACCGAAGATTTGTTCGGTCCCTTTAAGTAGCCGCCAAAGAGTTAGTTATAAAGAGATCAGTGGGGCGTGGAGGGTCTTTTACTGGCTAAGTGCTCTGGGCTACTGGTGACTTGGGTGTGTCACTTACAAACAGGTACAAAAGCTGGGAGGAATCATGTCGACAAGGAGACTTGGGGCCAGCGTTTGTTTCAAGATGTAAGCCGTCCTTGTTTAAAAACCAATCGCTTCATTTAGGGGAAGGGTGAGAGGACTGAGAGGTGTCTCCTTCCCACCCCAAGCCTTGTACCTTTTCTGCCTCCAGAGGTGAGCCGTCTAACGCATCATTTAAAACAATCCATATGCCCCCTAAAAACTGGGCATAGGTTAAACTCTGGTCTCTAAGATCACATGTAAAAGGTACAGAAACAGTGATAGTAAGAGTATTTGGGGGGTCCCACACCCCTTTGAGAAGCTAATGGAAGCTTTGGTATAGACTTCCTCCCCATAAATACTACAGAAGGCTCATACAGGGAATTCACAAGTTGCCCTGAGAGGCAAGGTGCTTGGGAATCCAAATTGACCTGGACAGACTTATTATCTTAAAAAAAAAAAAAAAAAAGAAAGAAAGAAAGAAAAAACAAACTGCGGTGAATTTGTTGTGAAGTGTCCTTCTGTCCTGGGACTCCCTCTCCCACTTTAGCCCTTTTGTGTGTTTTCTAAGACTTCTCCTTGACAAGCAGCACTTGCTTATAGAAAGAGAAGTGGCTTGGATACTGAGGCCTATGGGTCCCCATCCCAGGTTGTAACGCCCCCAGATCTCGCCTTTCAGCTCGTTCAGATACCAGGACATTCTTTCCAAAGGAGGAAATCAGATCAGGCCAAGCTCAGCCCAAAGTGCCCACTGTCGAGGCCTGGCCTCTCCCAGGTCATTCCTTGTGTCACTCACAACAGGACTATCTCTCCTCCGAGCTCATAGTCCCTGGTGCCCCAAAGGGAATGCTACTGAAGGGCAAGGCAAGACAGGTTTTCAGGATGAAAGTGCACACTGTGATCCCTAGTGCTTCCAGCGTCTTGGCTATTGTCCATTCATTCTTGGATTTGGTCATTAAATCTGTGGGCTGCAGTGGGCGGTGAGCAACAGGCCTGGGCTGGAGGAGGCTGTTTACGAAGCAGTTTTATGCCCGCCAGTCTGTCTGTGAACTTTGGACCGCTTGTCTACCACCGCAATACAGTAATTATCAATCATGATAATAATGATTTATTTCTTACATTTGTATGACATTTTACCCTGTGTAAAGTGCTCATGCATCTATTTTGATTGTGGTAAAATATACATAAAATGTACCATTTTAACTGTTAAGTGTCCAATTCAGTGCATGAAGTACATTTGTAATATGGTGCCACCATCATCATCACTATTCATTTCCAGAACTTTTCCATCATCCCACCCAGGAACTCTGAACTTCCTTGTCTCTGTGAATTTGTCTGTTCTAGGCGCTTCATATAAGCGGGATCATATAACACGTATCCCTTTGTGTATGGTTTATTTCATTTAGCAAAAATGTTTTCAAATTGTTTTGGGTATTACCTAGGAGTGGAATTTCTGGGTCATATTACATATTTATTACATTTTCCTATTTATATTGCAAGAAACAACTCTTACTTGATTGTAACCAATTAAACATGAAGATACGGATGCTCAGAGAAGTGAAGGAAATGAAGTCGCTCAGTGGAGGTTGCTACTCACCCCCACTTCACAAGACAGTCATTTTACACTTACATCTCCAGCAAGAGGGCGTTTGGGAAGATGGGATATTTTACTTGTTAATTAGTTCATTCAGCAAATCTTCATTGAGCACCTACTGTATGCTTAAGCTCTGGGGACGCAGAAGAACAGAACGTCTCGCGGGTCTGACAGTGATGTGTAATGGGAGAGAATGAAGCAGGGACAAGGGATGCTGAATGGGGCTGGGGGCGCCGTTTCAGATTGGATGGTCACAAAAGGTCTCACAGGGAAGGGAACATTTTAGCAAAGACCTAGAGGGTGTGAGAGAAGGGGCCCTGGGATATCTGGGAAGGGGATTCCAGAGAGAGAGAACTGCCAGTGCAGAGGCCCTGGGCCAGGAGAGCACCTGGCCAGGTGAGTCACTCCTGTGGCCCTGGGGGTTGATTCTTCTGTACAGCGTTGAACAGTCTCTTACATTTGCCACTGAAGATGCAAGTTCTCAGGTCCCAGCTCACAGTGACCCTCTTCTAGGAATCACAAGGGTGGCGGTTGTGTTTGCGCTTTGTTGGCCTGTTGGGCCCTGTTTCCCAGGAGATTTTGTTAATGGTCTGGTCTGTTTGCAGGAGAGCTGTGATGTGGCCCCCTAGAGCCATGGGGAGGCCCCAATTGCACTCCCCCCTCACATATACACACAGCAGCGGAGGAAACGGTGAAGAGATGGCAAAGCAGATGCGCAGAAAGGGGAGAGGGAGGCCTGAAGCAGAGATAGACCAACATGATTGATAGGCCAGAGAGACTGACACAAAGACTGGGGGTGGGTGTTGGGAGAGAGCCTGCCTGTGGGGTTCCAATAGCTTCAGGTTCCTGTCTCTCCCTGCAGAGGCCCCACTGGGTTCCTACCCTTGGATTCCACCAGCTGTCCCCATCTCCATAATTACTCCCACCTGCCCCTTCGTTTCTCCTAAGTGAACCCCAGAGCCCACCTTCTGGGATGCTTCTCCTTGCTGCTCGTTCTTCATAGACCAGCAAGCACCCTCTCTTTGGCTATCTGTGTCCCTGGAGGAGTGGGACTCCAGGCCAGCACCCTGCTGACTTTGTCCTTTAATGCATCCTCCAAATAAACATTCCTCAGATCTCATCTTTTTTAACCTTCAGGAACATTGACATGTTGAATGCTCTGGGGTTCAAGAAGGCTTGAACCCAGCCTCTCATTTATAGATTCTGTTGCCAACCCCTCTCTCCTATATCAAGTGCCTAAAGTCCTCTTGTTTAGTGAAACAAGAGGACCCCGGCCTGGATTCAGGTGCCCGAGTTCACCCTCCAGTTCAGCCACGTACTAGCCACACAAGCTTGAACAAATCATGTGAATTCCTTGAGACTCTCTCTTCACTTCTAACGTAGAAGTGGAGGCTGTAACCGCCCCTGCTCTGCCTGCCTCTCCACACTGCTGTGAAATTACTTAGAACCTATATGGACATGTTCTCCAGTTGTCAAATGCTATGTAATGCAAGTAGTTATGACCCTGCCCAGGTCAGCCCTCTCTCCCCACAGCCCCCCAGCCACAAGCTCATGACTTAGCTGGCTTCCCTGGCCCAGTGCCCTGTCACTCAGCCCTGCGGCTGAGCCTCCACCTCAGTCCCACCCAGCCTGGGTTCCACCCAGCTTCTCTCTTCTTCCTGTTTCCTCCTTCTCTTACCTTTTAAGTTTTCCTATTGACTTGGTTACTCTGAATCAGTCCACCCTTCACTGGCTTCTCAAAAATCTGCATTTTTTTCCCCTAAGCTCCTTTGCTCTATGAAAGTCCCCACCTTCCCTGAACGAAGGGGCCCATCTACAACCCCACCCACCCTCCCAGCGGCTCCCCACCCCCGGGCACAGTCATGTCCCAAAGACAGAAATAGCTACCCCCTCGCTTTGGGGAGATTTCTCCCAATATTTAAAATACCCAAGGCTTTGACCGGTGTGGCTCAGTTGGTTGGGGTCTCTTGTGCACCAAAAGGTTGCCAGTTCAATTCTGGATCAGAACACATGCCCAGGTTGCGTGCTCAATTCCCAGTCAGGTATATACGGGAGGCAACCAATCGACATTTCTCTCTCACATTGATATTTCTCTCCCTCTCCCTCTCCCTCTCCCTCTCCCTCTCCCTCTCCCCTCTCCCTCTCCCTTCCTCTCTCTCTAAAAATCAATAATTTTTTTTTAATTTCTAAAAAATAATGAATGAATAAAATTAAATGATATAAAATACTCAGGACCCCCCGCTCAACTCCTCATCAGGGGTGGCCCCTTGGATCACAAGCAGGAAGGCTGGCTGGGAAATCTGTAACATTATTCAGCTATTTCTATAATCCATTATTTTCCTGCCAATAGCTACGCTCAAACACCGTCCTCTCTGGTCCTCTACCATCTAGAGACTATTGCCATGGCCTCTGACTCTTCTACTCAAACCTTGTCTCTCTCCGTAACCAAGCCATCATCCACCCTGCCCCAGAGTAAGCCTTTTAAAAATGAATTGCCACCCTCCTGCCTAAAATTGCCCATGATTCCAAATAGTCTGAGGGGTGAAACTCTAATCCCTTGGTTTGGATCCATGGCCCTTTACAACCTGACCAAAGCCCTTCCACAGTTTTGTCCTTTAATGCATCCTCCAAATAAACATTCCTCAGATCTCATCTTTTTTAACCTTCAGGAACATGGAAATGCTGAATGCTCTGGGGTTCAAGAAGGCTTGAACCCAGCCTCTCATTTACAGATTCTGTTGCCAACCTCTCTCCTTTACTCAACCCCCAACTCGGGAGTACTAGGCCCTCTTCTCTCCTCTCACCCCACACACTTTCCTCTTGCTAAGCACCCCCAGCCACATCTCAAATACTACCTCTGTATTCATGACTCTCAGAGTTGCGTCCCTAGCCCAGACTCTTTTGAGCTTCAGGTCTATGTGTCCAGCTGCCTGCCATCCACTTAGATGGCTTGTAGGTGCCTTATACTCAACATGTCCAAACTTGAATTAATGTCATGAACTCCATAATTGGTACTTACCCCAATGTTTTATTTCTCAGGGAATTGCCCAAACCAAAAATCTGGCTGTTCTTTCTGGTTACTATCTATTCTGCTTCCTGAAAGTACCCATTGTTTGCTCTCTGTCTCCATCACTATTAGGCCAAGCTACCATCTTCTATCACCTGGAGTAGGGCAATATGCGTCTTCTTTTTCTTTTCCTTTTTTTTTTTTTTTTTAAGAAATATTCTTCTAACTCAAGGGTCCTCAACCCTACATATAGTTTAAGGTCACCTTCATAACTTATAAAAATCACTAACGCAGCAGCTTCATTTTATCCCAGTGATGGCGAACCTATGACACACGTGTCAGAGGTGACATGCAAACTCATTTTTTTTGGTTGATTTTTCTTTGTTAAATGGCATTTAAATATATAAAATAAATATCAAAAATATAAGTCTTTGTTTTACTATGGTTGCAAATATCAAACAATTTCTATATGTGACACGACACCAGAGTTAAGTTAGGGTTTTTCAAAATGCTGACACGCCGAGCTCAAAAGGTTCGCCATCACTGTTTTAGACCAAGTAAAAAATCTCTGGGAGTAGGCCCCAATCCTCCTTATTAAAAATTCCCCAGTTAATTCTAACGTAGCTGGGGGACTCACTGGTCCAGGGGTGGGCAAACTTTTTGACTCGAGGGCCACAATGGGTTCTTAAACTGGACCGGAGGGCCGGAACAAAAGCATGGATGGAGTGTTTGTGTGAACCAATATAAATTCAAAGTAAACATCATTACATAAAAGGGTACGGTCTTTTTTTTTTTTTTTTTTTTTTTTTTTTAGTTTTATTCATTTCAAATGGGCGGGATCCGGCCCGAAGGCCGTAGTTTGCCCACGGCTGCACTGGTCTAACTGGTCTCCTCACATCAATTACTGCTCCTCTCCATTTTTCCACTTGATAGCCAGAGTGGTCCTTTTCATAATGCGACTCTCATTACCTCTCTTACCTTGCACTTAGGATAAAGGTCAAAGCCTTCTGGTCCTCCACATCTCTCTTCACCTGCCTCCTGCAAGCCTACCTGTTCAGAACACAATCAGAGACTCTGGACCCTATGCTCTTCCCACTTCAGAACTGTCACACATGCTGCTCCCTCTTCCTGGAATTCTTTGCCTGACTAATCCCACTCATCCTTCAAGAATCAGTGTAACTGCCTCCTCCTCAGGGAGGCCTTTCTTGATTCCCAGATCACAAGGGCCCCTCTCTCATCCCACTCATGCTCCTATAGCGTCCTCTTCCCCTTCCCAGACTTGACATAATTGTAAATATAGTTATCGGTGTGATTTTTGTTTATCTAATGTCTATTTTTCCACTAGAATGAGAGAAGGATCATGTCTATCTTGTTATTTCTACATCCTGGCACCTAACCCAATTACCTGCAACCTAATAGGTTTTTAATACAAATTTCAAAATGATAATAAACAAACACATGTTATTTCATACCCCCTAGTTTGGTACATTTTCCCATTTGCCTAGAATGCACCAACCCTGTCCACAGCCTCCATTCTTTCCCTCCTGGAAAACTCCTACTTGTCCTCATGACCCCAGTTAAAAAAGCCCATCTCCACAATTCCTTCCTGGTTCCCTCAGGCAGAAATTAGTTTCCTCCTTCTCTGTAAGCTGATAGTCTGTTCCTTCTTGTGGTATTTTAGTGACTTGCTTTTGGACCTTCTGCCTACTGAAGCTGGACTCGACCGTCATGTCCCTTTCTTCCAGTGTTGCTCATTCTTTTGCTGGATGATTAGACAAATAAATGAGCTAACGTGAGCACATTGCTTAGCTGTCATGTTAGAGTAATGAATGTACATGTGAATTGCCCAACATATGTGCTAATCCTGGATCACAGTAAAGTTCTTATGCTGCACTCCCTCTGGCCAGAGCTTTTGGGATTTTCCTCCTGTGCTTCTCTAGTTGGGTCTGAAGCAGGTCTTTGATTCAGGCTACTGGGTGGGCTTCCAGAGTGGGCTCCTGAGGAGTGGGAAGGGGAGGTGCCAGCCCCATCTCCTCCCCCGCCCCAATTACTGGTAAACTGTGCTCCTGGGGGAGCCTGATTTTGCTTTAAGCCCCAACTTGCAACCATGGAACTGTTCAAAGCCAGCAGGCCTTGTTCCAAACTGCGGATGGTAGGTAGAGACCAAGGCCAGGAAGAAGCGAGGCGAGGGTCTGCACCAAGGATGAGGAAATGAAGACGTGCTTCACAGCTCGGCTCCTGGAAGGGAGTTCCTGGAATTTTCCAGCAGCTGCTCCCTCCTGCCCGAGGCACTGGTCCCGAGGAAGGGCCTCTGCCTTCTCAGGACTACCACTGTGCAGAGTGAGTCCCGGCCCCGGGCAGCTGGGTAGGAGGCCCACTGTGTTGGTTCACGTCTGCTGACCAAGTGGAGAGAAGAGCAGGCCTGGCAGGGCCAGGGGAAGTCATCTGGGAACGCAGCTGAGGGCCCCCCACCCGGCCCCGCCCTGCTGTCCTCAGGCCCACTTTCTCTTCCTCTGACCAGCTCCCCAGCCTGAATTATACGGGGGGGCGGGATGGGGGGGCAGGAATGGCCTTTGGAAAGGAACCACCTGCCTTGTGTTAGGAAATAGTGCTGGAGAGTGGGCAGGAAACCGCTGTCCCAGGCAGCGCAAGGCTGACACTGTGCATGATCATAGTAACAGTAGAAGCCAATGCTTATAAGCGCTTCCAAAGTACCAGGCCAAGCACTTTACTTCACACAGATTGTCCTGTTTAAGAACCTACCCCTCCTCACATGCTTCCTAAGAACCCCTGCAGGCAGTGGATGCGGGGCTGTAGTGTAGGAGGCTCCTCTCATGGGCCACCTCGCCCTCTGAGCCTCACTGACTCTGGGGCTCTGGGCTACTGGCTGCGCTCCAGCTGCTTCTGGGGTGACCAGCTCAGCAGCGGTTCTGGCAACTTTCAGTGGATGGAGTCTTCCAATCCCTTCACCTCATACCCGCACAGGACACCTCTCCTTCCTACCTCTGGGCTTCGGTGTTTCCTCTGAGGTGTGAGCTGCCAGTAATGGCCCTCATACTCACAACCCCAAAGGGTAAGGTGGGCAGACCTTTGACCAATGGATGCAGGAGGCTGGACACATTCTTCCCCTTCCTCCCCCCGGAATAGGCTGTCCTGAGACTGAGCGCTTCACACACCTCTGGGAAGATGGCCCCATAATGTTAAGCAATCAGTTTATTCAATGTAAGCGGGGGCCAGTCCAGTAGCAAACCACACGTTGGTTCTCCTGGCTTCCTGCCTCTCCCCCACTTCTCATTTGCTCTTACTTCCCAAAAACTCACCCCCCCCCCGCCCCCTAATAAAGCAGTAGCATATCAGTGTGTGCCTCTAGCTCTGCTTTCTGGGGTCTGGCTAGTGGGGAAACCGATGCGAATGCATTTGGCTTATGCTAAGGGAAAAATAAGATTGACAGGGAATTCCAGGCTGAAATTGATGAGTTTTGTTCTGTGAGAAGAGGGAGCTGTGATTTGCAGAAGGATGACTCTCATGGGTGGGTGGAGGGGAGACGTGAGAAAATGGAAACCGAGTCTGGCTGGTAGCTGTGGCACGCGTCTGGGAAGAGCTGGGCTGCTCGGGCAACTTTGGGGTAATACTTGCGGGGTGGACTGTGGATGGTCGCTCTATTCTGGAAGAATCTTTTGAGACTTGCTGGAAGATTTTTAGGTGGGAGCAGAATAAGCCTGAGTCTAGGGCCAATTTTCCTCATTCCTGGGGCAGGCAGTGATTTGTAAGCAAGAGAAGGACATGATAGGATTTGCATTTAAGAAAACCTCTCTGGCAGCCTGAAGGAGATAGAAGGGAAAGGATGGGGAGGGCAGAGAGAGACCCAGGCAGAACCCACTGCTCTCCAGACAAGGGAATGAAGACAAGCTCAGGCAGCAGCCAACGCAGGGGGTGGATACACCGGCTTGGAATCCACGGTGCTTCATGTGGGCAGAGTCAGAGGGAGAAGGGTGAGTCTGAAATGATCCAAGATTTCCCATTTGGGCTTCTGGGGGGTTCAGAAGAAATGAGATCCGCATGAAGCCATTAGAGGGGTGACCAGAGGCCAGGAGTTTGCAATCACACCTTCTTGAGTCCTCAGAACCAGAGGATCAATTCCAGGAAGGAGGCAGCGCTGGGACACATACAACCTGGCACTTCCCCTCTGGGAATCTATCTGCTGGGCTTTCCCGCTGCTGGCTCAGAAGGACGTCAGTGTTCACATCAAGATCCCGAGCCTCTGCGTCTTCTCCCGCCCATGACATCACAGACTTTCTCTGGTTCAAGGAAAAGATTTCTCTGTGTCAATGTGCCATCTGGTGCCCTGATGAGCTTGGCATTTTTATAATGTGGTAGGATGCCTCAAATTTACATTCATCCCTCTGGTACTGCAATTGTATTAGTCTAGGATCAGGTCTGTCTCTTTTGAATGAAAAAATGTTAATGAAGAATTTCATTCATAAAACGTTGAAATGGCCTCCCTGGTTCTCATTGAACGATCCAGAGAAATTTCCTCAAGGCCCACAGAGTCTATGTTTAGTCCCAATCTGTGATCCACCCTCTTATCTATTTTCAGAAGAAAATGTTCCTCCATCAGCTATCTACCACACACATCATTCCCCCTTTCTTTGATGTAGCAACATGTCTTCTGGCAGGAGATCTAAGCACATTAACCACGTGGACTGTTGGAACCATAACTTTTGGGAGGAAAATGTACTTTGTCCACACCAGGGTAAAGAAAGAGTTAATTTTTTTTTTTTTTTAAATCGAGCAAGTGAGACTATTTTACTTCCTCTCTCTCCTACCTCCCCAGGCTGTGAATTTGAACCAAGAGTAAACGGTGTCTCTAATGAGCTTGTCCAAGTAACAAAGCGCCTTCCCCCTGCCGGGGGTCCAGGAAAGCCAGGAACTGGGGCTGCTGAAAGGGCTCTTTTCCCCCCCAGGATAATAAATAGTTGGGGCCCAAACCTGACAGCTGAAGAAAACGGAAATTTTAAATGTAAACATCACAGTTTATACATTTTGCAAAGTGTTGGGGCATTCTCTCATTTCCTCTATCTCCTGTGTGTTTCACACATACATGTACACCAAAGTAAGCCAATGAACTGTACTGGTAAAGCCACATTCAGGGTTCATTGTAGTTCTTAAAGACACTAAAAAAACAAATACTCACCCCCACAAACATTAACTGAAGGTAACAGAGATCCACCTCAATAGGAAACCCCTCGATTATAAGGTGAAAAAAAATCTGAAACAAAGGGTTAAATTATGTGCACAATGAATGCCATACAAGCGATCTGCAAAGATGCAGGCCCTACCTGCCTTACAAAACTAAGAAAATGCTAACTGTGGTCTCTGTCTCCTGGCACCAGATAGGCAGCTCTTAAATGATCCCAAATACCAAAACATGCCCAGGCTGTATTTCTTAAGCACTGATGCTGAAATTTCCAAAATAACAAACCCCAAAACAGTTGGTTTCCAGCAGTGCCTGGATATGTTCAAGCCTGATTCTGTACAAATCTAGGGAAAAAGAACAGAAGAATCTAGAAGGAGCATTAAGTAGGGTACGGTGGGGAGGGGGTCTGAGGGGGAATTGGTGAGGATAGGAGAGCACTGAAGTAGAACAAAATTCAAATGATGGGGTGAAAATAGAAACAGTCTCCTGAAGGTTAGGAAGAGACAATATATTATTAAAAAATAATTCTCAGAGAAAGGTAAAATCATCCGATATAATAAAGAGCTAATATGCTAATTAGACCAAACAGCTGAATGACCTTCCAGACATCCTTCCAGACAACCTTTAGGACAAAGCTGGGACAACCTTTCGGACAAAGCCAGGGCTGTGAGGGCCGAGTCCCTTGCACAAATTTTGTGCATTGGGCCTCTAGTACAGATATAAAATTGTTCATATTCAAGAATTTATTTTCTTCATGATAGGAACCGGGCAGATGTTCAAAGGAAAAGTCAAAAATTTATATTGAGTGAAGGAATGTTGAAATGAATTGGAGATAAATGGAGATAAAACTGGTTTTAAGAAGTCAATTAAATCTCTATCAGTTCAGAATTTACATACCTGTCACTAACAGAACATTGCAAAATAGCTCAAAGACAATGAACAATAGAATTTGAGAACCAAAACTGCGTGCTATAGCCAATGCACAGTTTTCTACAATATTCATAGAAGTTTGTTAAGCAGAAGTTGTTGCAGTGGGCAGGGACATCCCTTCCCAGAGAGGACGAGGTCGTGGAGTGGTTACACCCATAAAGGGTCAGTATAGGGGTGTTGATGGGGGCTTCTAAGGCAGTGGTTCTCAACCTTCCTAATGCCGCGACCCTTTAATACAGTTCCTCATGTTGTGGTGATCCCCAATTTCATTGTTACAAATTGAACATAATTAAAGCATAGTGATTAATCACAAAACAATATGTAATTATATATGTGTTTTCTGATGGTCTTAGGTGACCCCTGTGAAAGGGTCGTTCGACCCCCAAAGGGGTCGCGACCCACAGGGTGAGAACCCCAATTAGGCAAGAAGAAAACAATAGATGCAGCCTAATACTTTCATGATTTATTAAATTTGGCCATCTCTCTCTCTCTCTTTCTCTCTCTCTCTCTCTCTCTCTTTCTCTCTCTCTCTCACACACACACACACACACACACACACACACACACACACTCACACCCTAGCACTAATGTGGAATCAGAATATGAAAACTAGTACAGACCTCCTTGATCTAGTCTAGGCTCCACATTTCACAAATGAGAAACCTGAGACACTAGGCTGGGATTTGCTCAAGGTCACTGGGCTTGGTTGTTTAAAGTTTGTCAGCCTAGTGGCCATGGCCAGGTGGCTGCAGAGGATCCACCCCCCTTTTCCCCTCCCCCATACCCCCCCCCCCAACGTATGCAAAGTTTACAAGCATCATCAAAATGCAGTTTTCTAGGGATGAGTTCATCACAAAGGTGACCCTGGCTTTACATTATACTCAGCAGTACACAAGATACACATCTAAATCTAGTTATAACAAATATGATTGTCATGTGGCTACCTTCACAGAATTTTCAAAAAGCTTTTTTTAGAGGAAACATTTTAATAGCCCACATCTCTTAAATTAAAAAAGAAAAAAAAGAGGTTAAGAAATTTGAACAATGCATTCCTTTTTCCTGTAACAGGGAAAGGCATTCCAAATAAGTCCCTTGTTCCTTCTAAAGTTAACTGTTTCAGCATTGAGTTGAAATCTTCTGTTGTGAGAATGTGGAGTACAGGAATGTGGTTTAATTCCTCAGTTTCTTGTGTGCATTCTCTTTCCACCCCCTCCCCATCTCTTACCCTATCCCCTCCCACAGCAGAAATGGTACTGGGGGCCTTTATGGGAGGAGTTGCGGGGGAGTGAGAAGAAGGCACTCCTTCCCCGTAGCACACTATTGAGGGAGGCCAAGATGATCAAATGGACATCGGACTGAAGGATTTCTTTTAGGATTCCAGCTGTCCCCAGGACCCTCTGTCTCCCTAGGTTTGGTTCCCTCCATGAATCCAGGGCTGGTGATGCAGACCTTGCTGTAGAGAGAAAGTCAGTGAATAGAAGAAATTGATTCAGGGCAAACTGAGAATGAATTGCAGGCATGGTGGTTAAGAACTTGTTTATCTAATGCGTGTCCTCTATGTTGATGATAATCAGTTCATCCCAAAGCTCCTGTGAGTGGATCCCTCTAGCTGGGCATTTAACATAAGGGTTACTCTACAAATCACCAGCAACTCCCCTCAGAAAGAAGCAGGCCAGGGCCAGGGCAACTGGGAACCAAGCAGGGGTGAGTAGACATTCCTGGGGCAAGGCAGCAAGGACAACAGGGCGGCTCGCTGCCAAGTGCTCTTCTGTACCCCACTTCAGGGCTACTATCTGCTTTAGGAGTGAACTTGGCATTCAAACATCCATCTTGGAGCCCCTTGGAGCCTCTGGTGTAGGTGCTTAGTGGGTGCTATTATCAACTGGGACAGTGGGGACAAGAGAAAGCAGAAACTGAGGGAAGAAGATACTGGGAGGAAGTTTGGATATGGTGAACCCGGGGAGTCTGAGGGACTCCCAGATAGATATATCTCTAGACTACGGGATGGAAGAGTCTGGAATTCAGGGGAGCAGGCAGGCTGCAAATATGCAATGGGAGTCATCCATGCCAGCTGGGCATGGGTCAGAGTTTTCTCTCCAGCAGCTGTGAGGAGTTGGACTGACCCCGCATCCTGCCTCCACTGTTGTTCATAAGCATTGAATGGAAGGCAACTGCCCACAGTTAGCAAGGGGAATACAAAGGCTCCCTGCCCACCACAGAAGGGCTCGCGGCTGGCGATCCTCACTTCTCGTGGAACACTGTGGTCCATGTGGGTGAGTGGGATGCTCTGATTCATCCAGCAAAGGAGGGCGGTGTTTGTGAGGCTGTCATCCAGTAGCTGGGTTTTCTGTCCATATTAGGCTGGGAGTAAGGGTGTCCTTCTGGGCTGTGTAAACCACCGGTGGGTGATCCGATCCGTTTGCACCTGCCACATCATTCACCGATGACTTCAAGCAGCTATGGCAGCCAAGAGAAGAGAAGGAATGTGTGGGCAAGACTTTGAGTCACCTGTATACCTGCCCTCTGAAGACTCAAAAATGCCCACTCTGTGCATCCTGAGTAATTCTGTGCCAGGTTCCCAGACAAACATCGCCCCCAGCTTCCTCCTTCCCTCTTTCTTTCTCTGCTCTCTGCCCTGCCCGCTCTCTGTGGACTGAGTCTGCACTCAGTTGTAATGTCCAGTCATCTGCCTCCAGGGCTGGGAGTTTAAAGAAAGGGGTCTGGGCTCCAGGAAGCAGTGAGGCCTGATTTGTAATGAGCCCTAACTATGGAGGTAGATGACCTGGGTTCAGATCCTAGGTCGGGTTCTGATGAGTTGCATGGTGTCTCTCATCTTGCTGACCTTGAGTGTCCCCGTCTGTAAAATGGAAATGATGGAAATGACACTATTGACATCTAATGGTCTTTTGACAACTAAAAGAGATGATGTATTTTAAAAGCGTAGCATGTACTGAGTGTTTTCATTTTATCAGGCACTCTTCTAAGCATTTACACATTTACTCACTCGTTTAATCTTTACAGCTCCCTACAACAATCCCAAGGCCCAATTATCCTTATAGGTGAAAAAAGTGAGGTACAATGACGTTACCTAAATTGTCCAAGCTCCCAGAGCTAGCAAGTGGCAGAACCAGAATTTTCAATCATTCAAAAGCAAGTGGCTTAAGAGCACACAGGCTTAGTGTTTATAGCATGGGTGGTTCTCAAAGTGTGGTCTTCGGGCCAATAGCTCAGGAAGCAGCAGCAGCAACATCTAAGAACTTGATAGAAATGCAGATTCTCAGAACCCACCCCAGAGCTACAGACTCAGAAATTCCAGGGGTGGGATTTGGCAAGCCCCACCAAGTAATTCTCCTTGTCAGGATTGAGACCCACTGGTCTACACTATTCATTCTACCTCCTTAGCAGACAACTGAGCAAATTAAATCCTTTTCCTCCCCTTCTCTCCTCACCCCCTGTGTGTTAGGCACTTTGTGGGTTATTGCCATGCAAGGCTCACAAGAACCTTTCAGGACTGGTTTCCACCCCCATTCTACAGACAGGAAACCCAGACCTGTGGAGGAGCAGTGTCTTGCCCAGTCCATAGCGCCAGTAATTCCTAATTCCAAAGTCATGCTCCTTGCTGTTCCCAACTCATGACATTCCTCATGGCTGGCCATGTCATGTCACCCCCGGCCCCCTGTCCCTCTTCCTCACTCGGTCTCCCAGCAGGGCTTCTGGACCCTGACTTGCAGGCCCAGCACCATTACTCCAGGCTCTGGGACCAGTCCTGGCTCGAGGCCCGGATGTACCAGCCCCAAGTTGGCTTTATTGGAATTTTCCTGTGACTTTCTGCTTGAGGGTGAGCAGAGATGCCCCAGGTTCCCATGAACAGCCCCCACTTGACACCCAGCTCCTTATACAGAGATGCTGTATGGTTTCCCCTGGGTTTGGACCAGCTGATGAGTTCTCCAGCCCCTTAGTGTCTTGAGCTTATCTCTTGGAGTCCATCCCTCTGGGACATGAACAGTTGTCCCTTAGACTGGCACAGTTCCTACTTCCCTTTCCTGACCTCTTGCCCCTGCCCGTCTCAGGCTTCTGGTCACCAGGCTCCCCCATCCTTCACTTATTGCCAGTCTCTCCAACCCATGACATTGACTCTTACTTATTCTCTGCCTCACTGAGGAAATTATGAGCCTGAGACCCTGCCCTTGGGACCATCTTCATCCAAACTCTTCTCTCCCTTTGAGAAAGGAGATCTTTGCCCAAGGGGTTGCTGCTATCCCGTGGGCCCACCCTTTTGCACCCAGGCCCTTCCCTTTTTCCCATAGGCCCCTGACCCTGGTCCTCACCCCCAGTGGGCCTTCCCAACAGTGGCTCCCATGGAGGAACCCTGACCTGATGCCTCATATGTCCTCTGTGGGCCCAGAGTCAAGATTAGGTCCACATGCAAAGAGGTCAGGGCCTCCAAAATGTATGCTGAGGACTCTGCTGGGTGAAATTCAGAATGAGACTTGTTGGGCACATCTGTCCATCCATCCATCTATCCCTTCACCAACACCACCATCCCCATTACTGTGCTATGCGGTACATCTTAATGGCAGGTAGTGTGAGTCTCCGACTTTGTTCTTCTTTTTCAAAATTGCTTTGGCTTAACCTCCTCACATAAATTTTTTTTTAAATACATTTTATTGATTTTTTACAGAGAGGAAGGGAGAGGGATAGAGAGCCAGAAACATCGATGAGAGAGAAACATTGATCAGCTGCCTCCTGCATGCCCCCAACTGGGGATGTGCCTGCAACCAAGGTACATGCCCTTGACCGGAATTGAACCTGAGACCTTTCAGTCCGCAGGCCGACGCTCTATCCACTGAGCCAAACCGGTTCTGGCACCTCACATAAATTTTAAAATCCACTTCCCCATACCTCCAGAGACTTCTGCTGTGATTTCTATGGGGATTGTGTTAAGCCTATAAGTCAGTTTATGGAGAATTGATAGCTTAACTATGGAACTATGGTGAGTATTCCAATGCATAACCATGCTCCTTGAGGAGGCTGGAGGATGCTAAGACCCAGCCTGGGTATGAGGAGTCTCCTGGCCCAACTCTGGCTATAACATCTGAGTGATCTTGGAAAAGTCACTTCCCCTTTCTGGCCTTCCATTTCCTCAGTTGTAAAATGAAAGGCTGGGACCGTTAGATAAACTACAAGTTCCCCTTTTAGCACAGATATTCTGTGATTCCCAGCGTAACCTTGAACTGGCCTGCCAGGAACATATGCATTGTTATTGGGTCTCCTTTCGGGACCTATCTGATGAGATGGCCCTACAGCCACTGTACCGAAAAGGTCAGCTCCAAACTAGAGAGTTTATGTGGGAGCCCTACTGAGTCAAGAGCCTGGAGGCTGTGGCCAGCCGTGTGCCCTTTCTTATTCCTGGGGCACCACAGGCCAGACGAGGAGTCTCCCAATGATAGCCCTGGAAATCTGGTGACTCTGGAGGAACCTGTTGTCCCTGGTGTATATGGGGTCCCTGAGGACCCCAGTGCTGCTGATGGATGTTGGTGTCACTGGTAGATCCAAGTGTCCCGGGAAGACCCACTGTCCCTAAAGGAACCTGGTGCCACTGGGGGATCCTGGTGTTAATAGAGGGTCCTGGTAGATACTGATGTCCCTAGTAGATCTGGGTGTCCCTCAGCACCTGGTGTCCCTAAAGGTCCTCTGTTTTTGGAACACCCAGAGTTCTTGGTGAACCCCAGTCTCCCTAATCAATTCCAGGGTCTCTGGTAGAGCCGAGTTTCTCTGGAGGACCCCGGTGTCCTTGGTAGATTTGGGAGACAGCACCCCAACCTGTCCGGGACAGAGCAGCAGACATGGGCCTCTGTTTCCCCAGCCCAAGGAAGCAGAACAGACCTTTACAGGAATGCAGGAGAGAAGAGGTGCCTGCCCCCCCATCCCACCCTCCTCCTCCTGGCCAGGCGAGGGGGAGAAAAGCCAGGTGGCCCAGAAGTGCTATTTATAGTGTTCAAACCCTGGAGACAATCCAAATGCCCAGCAATCAGGGACCACTTAACCAAAGAGTCAGACGCAGGGACCCTGGAATCCAGTGTAGCTACGAGCAATGACAAGTATGTGGGTTATGCATCGAAGTGTGCAATAGATAAAATAATGTCAAATAAAAATTTTGAGAATCAAATGGCACTTGCATACCATTATAGGGATGCTAACATGTTTAGAAATTACATTGACAGATTTGGAAAGAAATTAGTAGTAATGCAAACAGTCTGTGATTGATAGTATAATCGAGCAGCTGCTCGGCTGAGTGCTAAGTGTTTTAGGAGATCCAGAAGGGACTGTGGCTTGAAGCTTGTCCCAGAAGGACCTCACAGCATAGTTGGGGATCCATCACCAAACATGAGACTGTGGGCAAATGCTGACCAGGGGCTGCTTCTGCAGTTTTCTGGAACCCAGGTTCAACGGCCTTGGGCCTCAGGACCAGGGACGCAGGCTGAGCCCCCTTCAGCGGTGCCTTCTGGAGTTCCCCAGGTCCCCCTGGGGCAGATGGGCCTCCAGTTCTTTGCCACTTGGAGCTCCTGACCTGCCACCTTTGGGCGGAAGGAGTGGAGAGTCACTGCCCCTCGGTGGGTCTGCTGTGCTGAGAGCAAGGGCGATCCAGAAGCCCCGCTCGGCGAGCAGCAGAGGGCCGGGCTGGCTGGGCAGGGCCCTGGGTTCTGACCCAGGCTCCCCTGGGCTGCTGGTGGTCTCAGGCGAGTCACTTAATACCCCAGACACTGGAGGGCTGGCATGGTGCTTTACAAAGCACTTTAACTTTCACTAAAATAACAGCTTCTGTAATGTCTGTTTACAGATGAGAGACACAGGAAGCCTCAGGGATTAACCCTGGGCCACGGCCCTGGGTGCTTCCAAAGGGCCAGGGGTTGAGGGTTTCTTGAGAGTCAGGTGTTCACTCTCAGGACAGCCCCAGCCTGACCCCTGGGACCAAGGAAGGGCGTTGCCTTGAACGCCGCGGAGTGACCAACTCTGGCACCTGCAGACATCGTGTTTAACTCAGCCCCCTCTGGATTCTAGGGCTCAGGGGGTCCTTTAGGTAGGAGGCTGAGAAGCCAGGCTGTGTGTCATAATTACATCACCCCCTGGTTGATAGTTAATTACTTAATTACTGTGGGAGAGGCAGACCCAGAGCAGAAACGCCAACTCTAGGCTGGAAGCAGCACTTAAACCATGAGTAACTCTCGTTAATTCTGATACCAGGTCTGTTCTACTGGGAGCATGGGGGCGAGTGAAGCTCCCAGGAGGCCCCTAGATTCCCAGGGCAGCTGAGTACTGGCCAGTTTCCAGGATGAGGGGGCAGGAGAACAGGTGTGAATAGCCCCATAGTGCCAGCCCTGACCCAGCCCCAGTCCAGAGCTGGGGTTGGGAGTTTGGGTGGTGCCTAACTAGGTTAGGTGGGTTTAGACACCATCCCTCCCCAACCTGGGCTGAAAGAAGACCCTGCCTGCTTCCTGCCTCTCTCCTGAAGGAAGTGCTACCCAGGCTTCTGGGATTCTTCCTAACTGACCCTTCAGAGGCACAGTCTTCCATTTTTAAGCCTCTTTGGGTGGCTAGCAGAGCAGCTGGTGGTCACAAAGAAGCTCTGAGACTAGGTAAGAATGCAGTCACTTCTGATATTTACAAAATAGTTATCTTAAAGGCAGAAATGATCCCGTTAATGTTGGGAGACATGTCAGGCTGTGCCCACACCCCTCACATCATAGAGGATCCGAAGATCTCTCTCCCAGCCCCCAGCCACTGCCTCCTCCATGACCTCCCCACCTCCATAAAGAGGGGTGACCCTATCACTTATCATCCAACCCTGGCAGCGTTGGAGAGTGAAGGAAATGGTGCTATTCATCACTCCCTCAGGCAACAGGCATAAACCATGACCATCCCTGGCAGACCGGTCACCTTTCCTCAGGAGGACATCCAAACTGCTCCCTGTGGCACATGGAGTCCTTCAGGACAGGCCCCTGTTGGCGCTGCAACCTCATCTCGGGACACATTGCCCTGCCCTCCTCCCCCCTGACCCCAATTTCTTTCTTTTAGTTTCCACCCACTCTCTCCCCACTGCACCTTTGCATATGCTGTTCCCTCTGCAAGGAACCTTTTTTTTTTTAATCCTCACCTGAAGATATGTGTGTGTTTTTATTTATTTGAGAGAGGGATTGAGAGAGGGACAAAGACAGAGACAGAGAGACAGAGAAACATCAATTGTTTCCCGGAAACACCCCGACCAGGGATTGAACCCACAACCTAGTATGTGTCCTGACAAGCAATCCTTCAATGTACAGGGGACACTCCAACCTATTGAGCCACACTGGCCAGGGCAGGAACCTCTTTGACCCACACTCCCACCCCTTCACAACTTATTTCAAAGTATCTTCCAATTACCAGTGTAAATAGCACTTCCCCCCAAAGCATTTACCAACCTCCACTTCCACCCTCAAGTCTGGGTGAGATGCTCCTGCTTGGTGCATCCATGTCCCCCTGTCCACCCCTTTTCACTGCACTTCCTCCCTCTATTGCTGGTCTGATGTCTAAGGTCTCCACTGTGGCTCCATGAGCACAGGGGGCATGTCTGTTTTGACCACCATTGTCTTCCCAGGGCGTCTTCCCATGCAGAGCGATGCATTGGAGTGAAACACCTTATCAGAACTCGTGCCCTGCTCAGAATTTATACCCCACCTTGGTGAGAATGAGGGGTATTTTCAAGAAGGTGGGGTATTTTCATTCAACAGGTGACAAAAACCCAGCTGGTTTAAGCTAAAGTGATAACATTTTGATTATAGGTTTCAAATGTCAGCAGTCAGTTTGGAAATCACTCCCCTGTAAGTGGTGGCAAATTCCACTTAAAACTGACCCTGGTCTGGCTGAAGGTCATAGCTGGAAAATCGCCCCTCTCTTTTTAACATGGATGCACTTGAGTGTGCTTTTTGCTGTTTGAACTCTCTAGTCCTTGGGAACCCTTAGGGCATTTTTTTTTTTAAATATTGACCTTTAGTCTCAAGAATAATAACAACATTTTAGTACTATTTCTAGGTTGCAAACTATTTGCATGCATGTTAACTTATCTACTTCACACAACCTGGCAAGGAAGCGAGGCAAACCCTCTTACACATGAAGAATGGAGACCCAGAAAGGGTACAGCTTTTGCTGGAGGCCTCACAGCCAGCACACAGCTGAGTCTGGAAGCCCACCTGGGGGACAGTGCGGGGGGTGGGGGGTGCTGAGTCCAACCCCAGAGCTCTCTCCACCACATGTCCTTGTCAGCTCAGACGATGTTCTCCCATGTTTTATTTTCCCCATTCAATTATAACTCCTTAAGATAGGAAACTTATTATTTTCATATTTACATATTTTCATATTCCTACCATCATTTCACATGTTGCTAGAATGTAAGTTCAAAGGAGGCAAGGACTTGCCTCTTGTTCACAGACGCATTCCTACACTTGGTAAGTGCATGATACATATTTATTGAAGGCGATTATTTTTGTGTTGCAGAGGAGAGGCCTGCTACAAAGCTGTGGGCACAGAGGGTCCTCAGTAGATGCTTTAGACCCATGCAAAGGTCAACACTGGCCCCTCCAGGAGGGTGATTCTGTGGGGTAGGTGTTCTGGGAAGAAGGCTGGCTACTGAGACTGATTAAAGAGCCTAGATATTTGGGAGGCAGCTGTGCCCTCATCTGTACATTCTACCTATTGAGAGGAAAAGGTCTTAATAACAGCAAATGGTAGGAGCAGAAAGGAGGCAAAGCCCAGGGCTCAGGCTTTGGAGTACTTAAAATGCCCTCTTCCAGAGCAGAACAACTGATTTCATACCAAGATTGCAGCTCAAAATCCTCCTCTGTAAGAAAGTGTATCAGGACCGTGAGAGCTGGGCATGAGAAGGCAAATCAAGACTGTGAGTCAGGGATAGAAGGCTTGTGTGCTGACTTGAGAGTCTAAAGACAGGGTGTCTGATTGGGTCAGGCCCATTGTTGGTCAGATTACTTGGGCTATGTCACTTCCCTTCTGCAAGTCTTAGTATCCTATGGTTATGTCATCTTGGTTCCATCAGAAGAAGGTGCTGAGCTGGTGGTATTAGAATGGATACTAGCCGAAACCAGTTTGGCTCAGTGGATAGAGCGTCGGCCTGCGGACTGAAAGGTCCCAGGTTCGATTCCGGTCAAGGGCATGTATCTTGGTTGCGGGCACATCCCCAGTGGGAGATGTGCAGGAGGCAGCTGATCGATGTTTCTAACTCTCTATCTCTCTCCCTTCCTCTCTGTAAAAAATCAATAAAATATATTTTAAAAAAAAGAAAAAAAAAGAATGGATACTAGTTTCCTAAACCATGGCTGATTTGGAGAAGGCAGGAAGAAATAAGAAGACCTGAGCTACAAACACTCATACCTAAAATATTTTCTATAGACTATGTGCCCACAGTGTCCCTTCCTGGGGTGCTACCCTTAAATAATAAACCCTGGGCCTAGGACAAAGGGCAAGTCAGTGTCTGGTGGCAGCCAGCAAGCCTCCCTCCTGTGGCCTGTGATCATCTGTTGGCAAGGAAGGAAGCCTTGGCCCTCTTGTCAGAGAAGCAGCCAGCTCACTCAAGTGGATCTGAGCCTGGGCCAGGCGCTAGGAATCCTAGAGTTCCTTTGCTTCCACAGGTGACTCATGGTCTGAGCTGTCATTTGGACCTCAGATGTGGGTAAAGAAGACCTTGAAAACCATTCAGGGTCAGGAGTTGGTGGGGTGTGACTGAGGCCGGAACTGGAAGCCTGAGGACACCCCGTGAGGGGTGTACCTGATAGAAAGGGGTGTCATGTTAGAGGAGTAAGATAGGCTTCCCAGGAATGAGGCCTGGGATAGGGGAGGGAAGAGAAGGTGGGCATACTGGAAAGTTCAGGGAAATGCCACCACTCATCACTTCCTCTGTACCCTGGCACTGTGTTGGAAAGTCGGGCTCAGTTCAAAAAATACCTAAAGTTAAAGGACTTCAAAGAGCATCTGATCCTATTTTTTCTTCTACAAAATGTGAGACATGAGACCCCATAGCATTAAGTGACTGGTCTAAGGACTTCCTGCCGTCAGAGGCAGAGCTGTGGGGAGAACTGGCTCTGACTGGTCTCAGGGCCCCTCCTTTACCACACTCCAACCTGACAGGATGTTGTGTAGCCAGTGCTGAATGGAGCTGGAGGGCAGCCAAGTCTAGGACAAGAAAAAGCATGTCAGAGGGTATCAGGTGAAGACAAAAACACAAACACCAGCATCCTGGAGGATGACAAAAGATTGTGGGGAGAGACAAGGAAGGGCAGACTCTAAGAGTTGGTTATATATCAAGGACAACTTGATGGATAACTTGTCCAGGACCCCACTGTAGTATTCATCGTGATTTAATATGAATATTTGTTCTTGCAGGTGTTTCTCTCACTAGCCTGTGAGTTCCTTGGGGCAGGATCTATGGTTTTTCTTTTTTAATTCATCATACAATCCATGTCTCAGTTAATGTCTGGTGGAGGAATGAATTAAAGCATGCATGAATGCCCTAACTGGTTTGGCTCAGTGGATAGAGCGTCGGCCTGTGGACTGAAGGGTCCCGGGTTCGATTCCGGTCAAGGGCATGTACCTTGGTTGCGGGCACATCCCCAGTAGGGGGTGTGCAGGAGGCAGCTGATCGATGTTTCTCTCTCATCTATGTTTCTAACTCTATCTCTGTCCCTTTCTCTCTGTAAAAAAATCAATAAAATATATTTTTAAAGAAATAAAGCATGCATGCATGAATGAATGAATGTCAGTAGGGCTTATGGGACAGGATTTTCAGAGTTCCATCCACAACTCTGCCACTTACCAGCTATAAACCTAGGCCAAGGAACTGAAAAATAGGAGTAATGACAGTATTCACTAAATAGGGCTGTGTGAGGTTTAAATGAGATTGGGGATATGAAGTGCTCGATAAATATTAGCTATTTTATGATGGCTCTTTTCAGGAATCAGAACTAAGGGGGGAAATTGAATTAGATGAGCCTGGAGGATGGCATACAGCTCCGGAGAAGTTCAGGCTTAGGCGCATTGTGTGTCTTGGTTTCCCTCATCGTCTCCATTTTCCTCTCCCCCTGCAACCATAATTTTGAAAACCACCTCGTCTTTATTTGAGAAGATCTTTTTTTGAATCTGCCTGGTCTTTGTTTAGGAAGATCTTTATTTGAGGATCAGGGTAACCTTCCCTGTGTCCAGTTTATATGTTGTCATATAAACACTTGCTTTAGAGGGTAACATCCTATATAATAAAAACCTAATATGCAAATAGACTGAACGGCGGAACAACCAGTGGAACGACAGGTTGCTATAATACGTACTGACCACCAGCGGGGCAGATGCTCAACGCAGGAGCTGCCCCCAGCCTGCAGGCCCCAGACCAGTCAAGGCGGGTGCCAGCGGAGCCGCCCCGATCACCCCGCTGGTCACCCCACAGATTGGCCCTGATTACCGGCCAGGTCTAGGGAATTTCATGCACCAAGCCTCTAGTAAACAATAATCAACCCTGCTTTTATGATTTGGCAAATGATGATATTCAGACTGCATGGCACCTAGGAGCAGCAGGTCATTGGGGGACTTACTCTTTTTGAATCCGATCACAAAATGATAGTGGGTGGCCTCACCATGTAGCTGCTTCTGAGGCTGTCTGAACAGGATAGCAAGACAGGCCAGTGAAGGTCAGTTTCCTGTTTCTGACCTCCTCTCCTGCCAAGCTCTGGAACCCTACCTAACGTACAGGGAAAGCGTCTATTCCCTTTTGGGCAGGCATAGGAATATGAAAGCTGATAATGGGCCAGAAAATAAGAAAGATACATTAGAACTAACACCACGTGTTGGTGAGGATGTTGAGAAACTGGAACTTCCATGGTGTAAAGGTGCAGTGTGAAATGGTACAATCACTTTAGAGAAGTTTGGCAGCTTTCTGTTGTTGGTTGTTTTTGTTTTTGTTTTTTTTAATATGAAGTTAAAATACTTGTACCATGTGACTCAAGAATTTGACTCCTGCCTGGCCAGCATGCTCAATGATTGAGTGCTGACCTATGAACCAGGAGGTCATGGTTCAATTCCCGGTCAGGACACATGCTTGGGTTCAGGGCTCAATCCCCAGTGGAAAGTGTGCAGGAGGCAGCTGATCAATGATTTTTCTCTCATCATTGATGTTTCTATATCTCTCTCCCTTCCTCTCTGAAATCAATAAAATATATATTTTTAAAAAAGAATTCTACTCCTAAGAGAAATGAAAACACATGCCCACACAAAGACATATATATATATGAATATATATATATGAATATATATATATTCATCACAGTTGTATTCATAATGTCCCAAAGTGGGGGTAAAAACAAATGTCCCTCAGCAGATGAATGGATAAAATATTCTGTGGCTTATCCACACAATGAGATCCTACTCAGCAATAAGAGGGAATAGACTACTAACACGTGCAACATCATGGATAAATCTCTAAAACATTGGAAGAAAGAAGCCTGATACTAAATAGAACATATACCACTCCTTTTAGATGAAATTCTAAAACTGGACAAACTAAATTATAGTGAGAAAAAGCATGCTCGTGGTTTCCTGGGGCGGTAGGGGAAGGGACAATTTGGGGTGATCGAAGTGCTCTATTTCCTGATGGGATGGCATTTGCATGGGTGTATATACATTTGTCAAAACTGATTGAACTGAACACTTAAAATGGGTGCAATTTTTGTATATAAGCTCCATCACAATACAATAGGTTTAAAAAGAGAAAGCAACGTAACTTGCTTGCAGTCGCCCACATCAGCAGGGGCTGCTGGGGCCTTAAAGAGGAGTCTGTGTGCATCAGCTTAGGTGAGCTGGCTCGGGGGAGTAAGGGAAAGGATGGGTGGGCCCCACACAAAGAATTCAGAGGCCAAATCAGCCATCGGAGAGCAGAAACATAAACCAGCCAGAGAGTAACAGCTACTAGCAGCAAGAGGCCTTGGAAGAGAGCAGGGGTGAGAGAAGGAGACGGGAGGTTGCAGGGCAGTGGGTGGTGAGTGGAGGCTTCGGCCAAAGAGCTCCACAGAGGCAGTAGCTTCTCTTTCTGGAGGCTGCATCCAAAATGCTGCCCGGTTTCCTGTGAGGAAAGACCATGGTCCCGGTAAACTGGATTTTTATAGCAAGCTCAAGGGGCCCAGGGAGAAGCATGATTTTCACCCAGGGAAGTGAGATGCCCCCTTGCTGGCCCTACCCCTGCAGGCTTGCTTGATTTAATTGGGTTCCTGGAGGGCAGCAGTATTGGGTTGTCTGAATCCCACATGATCTTAAGGTGCTCTGACTCTGACCATCATCTCGACTTGTCATTTGTTGTGTGATACAACAGCAAAGTGCCAAAGTTCAGTGATTTCATTGCTGGCTACCATGCACTTATTACGCAGCAATAGTGTGCAGTTCAATTATTAGGAATGTCCTGGGGAGAAAGAGCAGTAAAATGGTTCCTTCCCTTGAGGCCTTATGATCTACTTAAGACACAACTATCTTGGGCAAATATTTGAGAACTAGAGGCCCAGTGCACGAAATTGTGCACGGGGGGGGGGGGTGTCCGTTATCCCGGTCTGCGCCCTCTTGCAGTCCAGGATCCCTCTCACAGTCCAGGACCCCTCGCTCCTTACTGCCCGCCTGCTTGCTGTTCCTTAGCGCTGCCGTGGAGGCAGGAGAGGCTCCCGCCACCACCGCTGTGCTTGCCAGCCGGGAGCCTGGCTTCTGGTTGAGCAGCGCTCCCCCTGTGGGAGTACACTGACTACCAGTGGGCAGCTCCTGCATTGAGCATCTGTCCCCTGGGGGTCAGTGCGCATCATAGCTACTGGTCATTCTGCTGTTGGGTCAATTTGCATATTAGGGTTTTATTATATAGGATAATTACAAGGGAGAAAAGAATGGATTAATAACTATATACCCAAGATCTTTGACAATAAAGGCTTTTGCCACCTCATGGGAAGGGGAATATGAGGAAAGGAGGACTATGACATTAGGTCACTGCATGTTTGGGATTTCAGCATGTAAGTAGTTGGGCTACTTCACACATATAGGAACACTGGCTCCAGATAGGGCCTTGATACAGCAAGGCATTATTTTTTTTTTTACTTTGTTTTATGTAAAAGAAATGTTAGGTAGACTTATTATTAATATATAGGACCATGATAACATTGAAACAGGTTTAGAGAAATGAACACCTGGATATGACTCTGAAGTCAGTCACCAGCACAGAGCTGTCGTGAATCTAGCCAAAGGTTGACCTCTCCCCTGTAAGTCACTCACCTGCTGCTCTGAGAGGCCCAGGCTCAGGGCTTTGCCAGCTCTGCCAGGGGTCAGAGCCCCATGTCCAGGGACGGAAGTTCATAGCCTATAAGGCCATGCATGTCAGCTTTTAGGAGGAAAAGCCCTAGGTTAACTCCTCCAAGGTACATGGGAGCATGATGCTATGCAGATGGATTTTCCTTACCCTCTGCTCTTCTATTTTCTTCTTGGAATGACCTCAATCCAAGCAACCACTACTTTTCCAACCACATCTGGTATAAAACATGTAGTTACAAAAATTTCAGCTTCCACCAGAAACAACTAACCTATGAGTCAGTACAGAAATAAAAAAAATCTATTTAAGGACCAACACATGACAAGGATATATGTTGGCCCCTATAAAAAAAACCTGTCCAATGGATTTGTTACTCATTTTGAATTTTTTGCATATTTTTTTCCTTACAAAAATCTCATAAAACATAGTTACATCACTTAAAGAAATAAAATATAAATGATATTTATTTAAAATTATGATTTCACCAACTTGATGTTCATTTCTTACTTGATTTCTCATTACGTACAACACTGAAAATGCATACTTTTTCATATACAGTGTTTTCATTTGTGGTAAATTTAGAAAAGCTTTTAAAAATTAATAAAAGTGCTAAGGCTTTTTGCAAGAATTGAGTAGATAGGGCTAATTTTTTTCAAAACGAAAATTGCTTTGTGTTTGTTTTTTTTTAAGATTTAAAAAGTAATGTACGCACTCACTGTAAGGAAAAGGCGCGCGCGCGCACGCGCGCACACACACACACACACACACACACACGCATGCACGGGTTCAAGTTCTCAATGCTGGTGGCATGTCCCATCACCTGGGAGTTTCAAAGAACCCTGAAGCCTGGGCCCCACACCCAAGAGATTCTGATTTAATTGGTTTGGGCTGGGGCCTAGGTGGTAATAGGACTTAAAAGCTCCCTCGGTGATTTAAATGTACAGCCAGGGCTGATCTATAGAGAGGTATAAAAACGAGAGTACACGTGTTCTCCCATTCTCTGGAGCTGGCTCCTTTTGATTTTCAGTGAGGTCAACCAGACGGCTCATTGGTGCGGGCTTTGGGAACTGGATCAAGGAGTGAGAACATTGGTGTCTATACCTGTCAAGGAGTGTCAGCTGTCTATACCAGGTTTCCTGTACGAGAAGAGATCATCACCCCATTGTCCTGTGTGGTCCTATTTGTCTTTACCTCCTAGGAGCCCAAAAAAGCCAGAAAACACAAACATCTAGGCGGCATTTAAAGTCTGTGAAACAAGACTCCAGGAGAACCAAAATGGACGATGTGATGAAAGTGGTGGTGGATGGGGAGGTGTGGGAAATTCCACAGTGACTCCAGGGCACTGGGCATCCTCCTAAGCTCACCCGGCCACCAGCAAAGGATGCTTCGCTAAACCCAGAGCTTCTCCATTTGGTTGACTTGACTAAAAGCAGGGACACGGGCTTGGAAACACAATGGTCTAGTGACGTGGAGAGGACTCACGTCAGAGGAAAGGTGGTAGTGGTGGTGGTAGGGGGCGGGTTAGAGATGGATTCTAGGAATGGAAGAATCTCTGCCCCCATGTTTCTGACACTGCCTGGAGTTAATCAACTGTTCCAAAAAATTGGTCCACCACAAGCCCAGTTCCAGCCCTGAACGGGGGTAGCAGACCTGGAGAGTGAGCACCGAGTCCCACTGTATTTATAGAAAGAGGAGATCTGAGGCCGGATTGGTGAACACATGGAGTCCAACCACCCACTTCCCAAGGTGTCGAGGATTATTCAGGCAACAGAGCAAGGTGCTGGCAGTCCTGGGAGCAGAGCAGTTGTCTCCTGACCCCCAGCCCAGTGGCCTTTCCTAGCACCCTGGGGCTGTAGCTCATTTGTCCTTACCTTGTGTTGTGCTGGAATATCTTGAACTATCATTTATATTTGCTATCATTTAATTATACATTTGATATGAGTCTTGAGGTTTGTTTTCTCTTTCTATTATAAGACTGTAAACATTTTTTTTTTAAATCCTCACACGAGGATTATCCATGAGACACTCTGAGAATTTAGAGTAGATCCTTCTGGGGAGATATACTTACCCTGCTTGGCAACGACCAAATCCAGGGTCATTTTCCATTGATTTTTAAAAAAATTTTTTTTCAATCTTTAATTTCTTTATTGATTAAGGTGTTACATATGTGACCTTATCCCCCCATACTCCGCGCCCCCCCCCTCCACTCATGCTCTCATCCCCCTGTTGTCTGTGTCCATTGGTTGGGCTTATATGCATGCATACAAGTCCTTTGGTTGATCTCTCCCCCTTACCCCCACCCTCCCCTACCTTTCCTCTGAGGTTTGACAGTCTGATCGCTACTTTCCAATGATTTTTAGAGAGAGTGAAGGAAAGGGAAGAGGGGGAGACAGAAAACATCGATGTGAGAGAGATATATTGATTGATTGTCTCCCACACACTCTCCAACCCAAGCCTGCAACTGAGGTATGTGCCCTTGACCAGAATCTGAACCCAAGACCCTTCAGTCCATGGGCTGACACTCTAACCACTGGGAAACAGCAGCCAGGGCTCTAAGACTGTAAATTTGGGGGAAAGAATGAAGAACAATGAGGCAGTAGCAATACTACTAATGGTGACAATAATAACGAACAGCATGTATTGAGTGTCTCATATGAACTTGGGTATTTTGCTATGTGCTTTGCATGTTCAGTTCACGTAAACACACAGTGACACAAAGATGTAGGTAATGATATCAATCCCTGTTTTACAGATAAGGAAGCTGAGACCCAGAAAAATCAAGCACTCCAAGTTATACATCTAGGAAGTGCTGCAGCCAGGGTTTGAGCCCACACAGTCTGATTGTGCCATCAGGAAGGCTGGCACTGGTGTTCCAGCCTCTATGACGGATCTGGGGTGCAGTCTCCCCGGGGAGTGGAGGCCAGGCTACTGGGTTCCCAAGGCTGGGGAACAGCTCAAGACCGAGCAACAAGCAGAAAGGGGTGGAGGGAAGGAGGAGGAGGCTAGCTGGCTACTCTTTTGTTTAGGGCACACACATACCTTGCTGATTAGCAACGATGGGAAAGGAAACACACACAGAGGGCCCTTGACAGCTTAATGGGGTTTTAGAAAAATACACATCTATATTTTTAAACTTTTTTTTCCATTCAAACATTTTTAGCTTCAAGTTCTGGTCTGAAATAGCAACTATCTTAGATAACTCTTCATCCTCAGGCTCCCACGTTTGGAAAAGGTCTTGGCTCAGCTTGGGTAAGAATGAGAGAGAGAGCAAAAACACAAGCTTAGCACAGCATCTGGCACACGGGTAGTCGATGTTTAATTGATACTGCATGGATGCATGGATGCATGGAACATGGATGGATGGATGGATGGATGGATGGATGGATGGATGGATGGATGGATAGGTGTGTGTGTGTGGGAGGGGGGAGGAAATGGTTATCCTGAGACACTCTGAGAATTTAGAGTAGACCCTTCTGGGGAGATATACTTACCCCGCTTGGCAATGACCAAAGCCAGGGTCACAACTGAAAAACCAGAGCCTGATCCCTTAGAAACAATTTCAGCTAATCCCGGTAAAAGAAGGGCACTTACAATTCAGTTCTCATCTGCTGTCACTCTCACAGCTTCTGACTACCCTGGACCTCTCAGATCTCTCCTAAACACACTGTGGCAGATTCCATAGTTTGGTTTGATCAACACCCATTTCAATACCCTTCTGCCTTGCCTTCCTGTACTATAGGAGGTAGAGAGAGAAATACTCCAATTCCTGTCTGGAAAATTAGGTACCAGGTTAGCTATCCCATCCCGGCTGGTTCAAGGTAGGTAAAAGTCTTAAGGAAGGCTGCCCACCAATATAAATGGACTAAGCTTTGGCCGTCATTTAGCCCTTCTTCCTGCCTGGAGCTATGGTCAATGTTTGGAGGAGCAGCAACCATTTTGTGATAAACAGGGCAAAGCCTTGAGCTGAGGATGTCAGAGAAGGAGGACAGAATGAGTTGGGTCCCCAGTGGCCTCATTAAATTGCCACACTAGCCCTGTGCTCTCTCCCTCTGGTCCTCCAGTTATATGAGAAAAGTGAACCCCTTACTTGTTTAAGCCACTGGGTTAGGGTTTTCTGCTACCGCCTGCCAAACACAATCTTAATTGACACACAGATCATTCATTTTAGGCTTTTCATACCTTTGTGCATGTGACTCTCCCCGCCTGAAATGCCATTCTCTGTCTTATTCAGTGAACGCTTATTTTCCATTCATCTTAAATCTCTGAAGACTTCCCTGAGCTCTGAGCCCCTCTCTTCCCTCCAGGCTGCTCTCTTTTGTGTCCCCATATTACCCAAGGAGGTCATTTCTCCTCACCCATAACATCCTGCCCAAAATCTTTCATTGCTTCCTGTCTTGGGGTTTCATCCACATTGTCTAAAGAAATGCTCAGGTCTCCCCAATCTTGAACAAACCTAGGTTTGCTCTTGCTGCCCCTGTGAGCTACCAATTCTCTCTTCCCTTGCTCTCTGACCAACTGTCCTTGATTTTCCTCTGATAGGGAATATGGTGAAAAGGAAGTGGGGTTGAATCCACTGGGATCGCATCTGATCTCCACCATTAACTGCTCGTTCGTGTACATTTGGGCACCTGACTCTGAATTGTTGGACCTTCATCAGCAACATGAGAATAATCATCTCCATTTTGTAGAGTTGTAGGGAGAAGTCAGCATGGCCATGTACTCAAAGTGTGTGGCACAGAATAGAGGATTCGTTTCCTCACCATTTTGATTTCTTTCCTTCCTTCCTTTCCTCCCTCCTTTCTTCCATTCAAGGCACCTGACTAGTTTAAACAACAGCAAGTTGACTTAAGCGTGATTTTCCTCCTTCTGTCACTCCTCAGCGTGATCTACTCCAGGCCTTCATCCATAGCACATTTTCAGTTCCAATAGTCTGTTTCTCAAACAGGTCATCTACTTTCACAGCTTCACGCTTCTGCCCATAGTGAATCAATCACCCCCGATTTTGCAAATCTAGGGCTGACTCTTTTAAACCTCATGCCCCATCCCCTACTCCCTGAAGACATCTCCCCCCGGAGGTCCCGCACTCAGCTGCATTCCTCTTTCTTCCCAAGCAGGAAATACTTGATAAACATCCACCTGTCCAATGTCCCTGAAGGCGGTAAGGAGCAGGCATGATGAACAGTACCCCCTCTTCAAATCCTGACAGCTATGAGACACAACACGCTCTCTCTTAACAAAAATGATGTAAATTGGTCCGGTGTCCATTGCAATGCTGTGTATGAACCAGTATAATGGAGTTGGAGTCTCTTGTTAATATTGCAAACCTTGGCTCCCAGCAGGAAGAAGGATGGGGACAAGGTGGAGCTGAGCTTGCATGTGCAGCCTTGAGCCTATTTGGGGAATTCTGGACTGCCATCTTGGGAGAGCTCCATCCAAGTGCACAGAGAGAACGCATTTCTCCCGGCCCTTAGGGGTGAGCCTTAGGCCTTGGCAGTGCTCACAAGCACCTCCCACACCCCCACTTAGATTTTTTTTAATGCCTAGTTTGCTCCAAACAGTCCCAGTTCTCTGCAGCAATAACACTGGAGCCCCCATAAAACACTTGGAGGCTTTGTATGGAAGGCCCTACCCCCACCCCTGGGCCTTTCTCTCTTCTTGGAGGACAGGACCTCTTGCCACTGGCCAGGCCCCTTGCTCAGCTCCCCCAGCTGACCCGCTAAAGAAGGGCAGAGGGCAGAAAATAACTCATGAGAACCAAAAACAAACCCCATTGGAACCACAAATGGAAATGGCTTAGGGAAACAGGGCCCTGGGATGTTTGGGCTATTAATAAAGCCATGTGTGCCTCAGCCCTCTTCTCCCAGGGAGCAAGCCAGGCCAGCTCCGGGACAGGCATGTTCATTCTAGAAAAGACCCCAATTTATCAGATGAAATGTGCTCCAGACCCTGTTCACTCTGCAAGCCCCTCCCAACACACACACATGCACCTTTCTATCAGTCTTCTAGGCACTACATTACCTTTAACCCCTTCTTGGTCCCAGTAAGGCAGTGGTTCTCAACCTTGGCTGCACCTTAGAATCACCTGGGAATCTTTTTAAAATCCTGATTTCTGGGCCTCATCCTCCAGAAATTCTGTTTCTTTGTTATGGGGTGGGGCCACAACATTAGTAACAAAGAAACAGAATTTCCTGAGGACGAGGCCCAGAAATCAGGATTTTAAAAAGATTCCCAGGTGATTCTAATGTGCAGCCAAGGTTGAGAACCACTGCAGTAAGGGAAGAAGGCATGGGAACAAAGGGTAGTGTACAAGGGCTTGGAGACTTCTGAGGACTTGGGCAGAGGTAACTATGTCTTCGTATTTATCCTCTGTGACCCTGGAAAGATTGAACCACCAGGGCTTGTACTATATTCTCATCAAGGACAGACAGACAGCACATACACTTGATCACAGATTAGTAGGGAGGAAAAAATCCCTAGAACTTTTTTTCCCCAAAGTTGTCTGCTGTGTGCAGCTTGAGTAGCCAATAGAATAATAATTTCCACTCCTTGCTTGAATTTTCCACCACTTGTCTCTTCCTCACTACCCCTCCCCCATGCCCTGCCCCAAGATCATGGAGAACCCTAGGGAATACTCTGGAATGGACTGCTGCCTGCAGAGCTAGCCCTTCCTAGCTCACATCTAGGAAAACGGCCTGTGAACTAATTAGCACCTCAGCCATGAGGAAGCTCTGAGTCACAGGCTCTAATAGAGGTTCTGAGAGGGAGATGGGACCACAGGTGGCCGTCCAGCCAGGACCCTGCCCTCAGGCAGAGAAGATGTCAAGCCTGTTGTATAGATGAGGCTACTGATACAGCAAAAGCCCCTCTCTGGAGGTCTACATGGCTGCTGGATCCACCTGCTTCCTGAAAGTGCCACAGCCTTGGACTTTGTCCTGGCTTCTCACCTCCTGATAGCCATGAAACCAACCAACCTGGGCAAGGGAGGGGGGTAGAGGCATGACATCCCATCCATCCCACCATTCCAACATCATTTAGTGTGATCAGGAAACCCAGAGATAGCCACTCTCCATCTGATTCAGGAATAGCGTGTATTTTTATTAACATAGTCAGGAGATGAAGTTCCATTCAAACCACCCAACGTGGTGGGAAGACAGTGTGGGATAGAACAGTGCTGGACTGACCTGGGTATGAGTTTCTTTTCTGTCCCTTGCAAGTGGAATGGTTGACCTTGGGCCACCACCAGTTTCCTGATCCGTATAATGTAGATACTATTGTTAAGCTCCAGATTCCTCAAACAGCAAAACAGATGCAGCAACTGCTCTGCTTTGTACGTGGTAGACGCCTGTTTTTCTCACCACTGGACACCCGAGCACGGCTCTAAGCTCATCGTAGGCATAGAAAATTGTTTGTCAAAGAAATGAACAATGAACCCATATCAACCTATTATTTCAATAGAAAATGCCTTCAACATAGCTCCCTTTTTAATGTTAAAGCTGGTGATTTATCTCAATGTTGGTTGGGCTTTGGTGGCTGAGAGAGTAAGAAGGTTTTAGCTTTGGTTCAGGGCTGGCTGTTTGGATCAGAAATATCAGAGTAGGCCACTTGGTGTAGGGTGAGTGCAAGCTACCTGTGTTGTGAGCACTGCTGTGTGTTGGTGTGGGCACCTCTCATGCTTCATCACAGCAGACATTATAACAGAAGTACCTTGGCCAGGCAAGTTGCAAGTCCCCAGTGGTGGGCAGGGCCACAGTAATAATGCACATTTGGTAGGTGCCAGGAACACTTGCATGCCCTGTCTAATTCAATGTGCACAGAGAGGTTAAGGCACTTGCTAGAGGTCACTCAGCTATTAAATGGAGGAGCCAGGATTTGGAGTCCAGATTCTGACTTTAAAGCACTTGCTCTTTAACAGCTGTGCCTATTCTGAACCACACGCAGAACCAAAGAACCAGCTACAGCTAGCCAGCCCTGGGAGAACCCCACCCAGACCCCTATCTTGTGCATGAGGCCCAGAGCCGTTTGCCTACAATCCATCTTTAAAGTTTGCTCTTTGTGCAGCCCGCCCCATTCCTTCTCCATTCTGCTGGCTGGAGCTAGATTCCCTTCACCCACCCTTCCCACTGCCCCAGGGTCCATCCCAAGGCAAGAAAAGTAATTTAGAAGAGACTGAGATTCAATATGGTCCTGAGCACACCATCATTTGTGCTGGGGACTGAACGATGACTCACTCACAGCACAGAGACGCACAAGAGTAGTGATGTAATAAATGGGTTGCCATGAGGGATAGGAGAGACTCTTTGTCTTGAAAGTTTAAAATGTCCATAGCTTGCATCCTTCAGGGGCAGCTGAGACAAAGCTGAAAGGACATACTAGCTCCAGGATCCTTAACCTCATCAGACCCCCACACCTTTTGTAGCAAATAGTTTATAGCACCCCACATATTATCCTAAAATAAAGTTCATGAAAGTATAAACTACCTAAATATGTAATTTCAAAATTTCAATTTAATGCTTTAATTATAACACAAAAGGAGAAATAAAGCAATGTTATATATACATATACATACATATGTGTATACACACATACACATACACACACGCAATTCAATATGTGATTGCCAACCACCATTACACTAAAAGACACACTGAGAGACGTCTGGATCGCTATGTGGAATCACTGTGAGACAGCAGCTACACAGGCAGACGGATAGCCGTGTGTTGTCTTCTTGGTGACTCTAACACCAGGAGCAGAGTTTCCATTGGCGATGTAATTTTCCGAAGCAACTCCTAGAGTACTGATCGAAATCAGCACAGGTTCCCCTCCATGTTCACAGTAGTTGTATTTCTGGAATATTCAATGTATATTAAAACCACACAAAAATACTTTGCTTTTACATATAATATGGAATTAGAGGTTCCAAGCTCAGACACCCGGGGTTTTCAGTACCTGAATGTCTGGAGAAACACTGGAAAGACAGGTGGGCTAGGGAACAGGTGTTTGTACAGGACTGGCCCGTGCATGGCAGGACACCTAGAATTTTTGGCCCTGACCAGCAAACGGGAGTGGCCCACGCTGGAACTCAGTGTTCTGTTTTCCAGAACACTCCTGGAGGCTGAATTGCCCCTTTCAGAAGAACTGGATTAGTTAAGCTTCCAGGTTCCCCCCTCCCAGCCCCTGCCTACGGAAGAGTCCATGGGATGCAAGGCTTTGGGCTGGACGATGGGGCCATTGTGAGGTTGAATGAGGGGAGATTCAGAGATAAAACACTGTCCATGCCCTACAGTGTGGTGGGGGACAGGGGTGAAGGGAGAAAGAGTAAGAAAATGAAACATGTAGTTCCCACCTGGCTTTGAGCATCTGGGGACAGGAGCTATGAGCTTGACTCCCTTTTTAACCTCCCATCAGCCCTGGAATGGGGACTTGCTAAGTCCATGTTGCCTGTTGGATGAAGGAAAGTCAGTAGATTGGAGGCTAAAGAGGCTGAGCCTCTGTTTGCATTATGTTGCAGAGATGACTGAAATGAAAAGTGGGCTTTGAGGGGGAAACATTCTCTTGATCACAACTATTGACCAAGAACACACTACAGCCTAGTCCTGAGAGTGAAAGGGAGACCAGGAATCAACCCAGTGATTGAAGAGTCAGTGGGTCAAGGAAACCAGGAAGGAGCTCTAAGGCATCCCACTCCCCCAACATGCATGCACGCACACTGGGTCGCCTCCTTCACCTCCCAAGGGGCATGCTACTCAATTCACACCAGCTTGTCCTCTGGGTCAGTTGTCCTCCTATTTACAGATTGGGGCCAAAGCTACTCCCATTCCAGGCAAGAAGCACCTTGCTTGCCTCCCAAGAGGCAGCAACCTATCCTAGGCCTGACCAACCTTGAACTTTTAAGGTAGAGGCTGTTCTGGCCAGAGGGAGGAGAAAGCAATGCTTAGATTATCTGCTAGGCTGAGCAACCCTTGCTTAGGGCACCAGCCAAGCAGGGGAGAAAATATATTTTTGGAAAGATATTTTTTAAGCAGTAAAGTAGTCATCAGGGGAAACAATCAGAACTCTGCTGCACCTCTCACATTCTTCTATGATTTAGTCCTAGTTTTATTTTTGAACTACGCGTGTGTGTGTGTGTGTGTGTGTGTGTGTGTGTGTGTGTGCGCGCTATAAGCTTTTCTGTGCTTAGAGTGAAGCACCCTGCAGTTAATGTTTCAGCCTTTGGAGTCAGACTGGTGGCCTCCTATTAACCACATGACCTCGAGCAAGTTACCACTTCTTTGTGAGTCAGTTTCTCTCTGTGTAAAATGGGATGGTTATAGTACTTATTTTCTAAGGTTGTTAAGAGGATAAAAAAGAATTAATATACAAAAAGCATATAGTACAGTACTAAGCATGTTGTAAGTACTATGTAAGTATTTGCTATTAGTGGTAGCATTACTATTAATGCCACTGAAGGTCTTATTCTGGCCCTAGGAGAGAGCATGGGAACAAGGCCATGCTGTATGCTCCCACACCTGCCAAGGAGTCAACAGCTCTTGAGTTTCTGAATTCTGTGTTACAAGGATTGAGAAGAAAAAAACATAGGGGACTTATGGGTAGGAGGAGTTTAAGAACATTGATTTATACCAAGTGACTGCTCTCCCTCTTCTAAGGAGGACCTTGATTTTGTGTACTGGGGGTATAGAAATGGTGCGTGAACTAGAAAAAAATGACTAAAAGAATCCCATTTCTGGAAAGGTAGGTCAAAGGTGGCTAGGAGTCGCTGAAGTGGTAAAGAAGGTACTTGATGACTATAGCAGGCTGCCTGAGGTTAGCCTCCCGTGTGTCTGTGCATGTGTGTCCATGTGTGTGCATGGGTCTATCAAAGCATTTCTGAGGTGATGGGCTTAGCTACCGAGGCCATTAGCTGTCTAGCCCTTTGGTTTTAAGGAACAAACATTAACCTTGGGCACACCCAGACTGTGATGACTTTGCTTATCCTAACTTCCTGGAGAATTGGATCATTTACTCAACAGGTCAAGAGACCCTACCTTGTGCCAGATGCTACACAGAGGAACTAAGATATGGACATGCACTGATGCCAGCCTCTAATCAGAGCATATTTGATCTTCATAGTAGTCTTATGAGGTAGCTATCACTATTTTCATCATTCTAGGGGAAGAAATTGAGGCACAGTTCTTTAATAACTTGCCCAAATATACACAGTTTATGACCAGAGCTGGAATTTGAACCCAAGGAAGCTGGTTCTAGAGTCCAGAGTTTATGGTCTTAGCCCCCAATCTCTGCCACAGGGCTTTGACCCTCCAGGCGCTTGTGAGGTGTGTGTGTGTATGTGTGTGTGTGTGTGTGTGTGTGTGTGTGTGTGTGTGTGTGTGTACAATTAACGGGTAACTCAAAGAGGAGTTATAGCTGATATTCAACAATGAAGCAGAGGACCTCACAGGATAACAACCAGTTTTAACACCCAGGTCTCTTCTCTTTGCAACTCCAACAGAGGATGCTCTTATTGTTCCTGCTACAGCTTCTTTAGAATTTTACCTTTTGCCATTTACTGCTGGAGGTATAATAATCACCTCCACTGCAAAGAGAACTCTCCTTACCCATAGATCCCATGGGAGCAAACGTAGCCCTACTTTTGCTGTTTCTATGTTGATTGGGGAGGAGGGAAAGACCAGGGATTGATGTGGTTGCTTCTTTACGTTCAGTCACTTGATGTTTTCTAGAACTGGCAATGGCAAGTGTGAAGCCACCTGTCCATCTAGCCCTACGTGGCAAAGAAAAGGACATCATGGGTGGTGAGTACAATGTAGACCCGTCCCATCTGCCACTGTGTTTGCTCTTGGGACTTGAATCTAGCAAAGAGGTAAGTCATGAGATGAGGTGCTAAGAACTAGCTTCAAAAAGCCAAGCCTTAAATATAAGTGAGTCTGTCCCTGTAGGAATGAACTTCCAGTCTTTAACAGGATCACTGCACAGTAACCATCTGGGAAAATTGCCTTGGTGGCCTTTGGGTCCTGTTGGCTTTGATTCCAATCTGCCTCTCCTAAGCCCCCTCAGAACTTGGAGCATCCCACTTGCTTTCTGGTTTTCCATCCTGCCTTGACCCCCACTCCGACTGCATTCGTGAGAGTTTTGGTTGCAAGCCATAGAACCCAACTCTGGTTAACATTCATTGGAAGGGAACTGGGTCACTCACAGAATCAACAGAAAGGCTAAAGAATAGGGCAGAGCCAGGAACCAAGAGTGGCAAAAGCTCAGCTAAGTCCAGTAGCTCAAGCTACTGCTGCCACACCCACCATTGCCACAGCCACCACTGCCACAGGACCCCCTGCTGCCCTGCCGTAGCCCATCAGCCCTGAACACTTAGCAATCCCCCGACCCTCAACTGCAGCACCGCTGCCAAGAATAATTCCTGATGGGCCCTTGAGACTTTGCATGGTGTCTCTAGATTCCAAGTCCCAGGCAGGCGCCTGCCATTGGCTGCACTTAAATCCCTGCTAATATTCCAGATATCAGGGCTGAGGAAAGGGCTCTCTCTCCCCGACTTATTTTCCATAGTTGGGAGAGCCCTGCTGTTCATCTGTTTGATTAGTTCCCTCTAAAAAGAAAGGGTTAGGAGGAGGCAAACATGGAAAAACCTGCCCTTTGCAAATTCCCCTGAAGGGGTGACATTATCTTTGTTGGATGGAGAAAGGTAGCCAAGCTTCTCCCGTGGTTTCTCTAGCACATAAACGAATAGATTTCCATTTTAGCTAAGCTAATTTAAATATAATCTTTGTCATTTGCAGCCAAAAGAATCCCGAATCATACTTTCATCCCCCTACCTGTGGTTCTCAGCCAGGGGTGGCATAGCCCCCGGGGATGTTTGGAAATGTGTGGAGTGTTTGTTTGCCAGTTAGTGAATGTTGGCTAAGGATGCTGAACATCCTGAGAGCCGCGGCACAGTTAAACACAGTAAGAACTGCTCTCACCCCAAAGCCAATAGTGCCGCTGTTAGGAAACATGGCACCTGCACGGAGCATGACAGATGGCACTGATCAACCTCTTCAACTCGGAGTTCCCGCTGAGGTTGGCTGTGGCTTCCTTATTCGACACGATGCAGAGCTGTGACTGATTCCTCACAGGTGGCAAAACAACACATGTGCCATCCCTGATGAAGACCAACTTCTTTTTTTTTTTACAGCTAGAGTCTGAGACAAGGAGAGAAAGCCTAATTTACCCCAAGTCACACAGCTCAGTCTAGACTCAGTTCTCTGGCCCCCGTGTGTGCTCTCGCCATAACACTCTGCGGCCCTTGCCCTTTTCATCGAGGCAGGCTTGGGAAGTCCAGACTTGCTTCAAAGTGTTTCCAGGAAGATTTCAGGGAGGTTCACTGGCTCAAGGCAGGGCCCCGGGTGCCAGGGTGCCACCTGCAGAGGCAGACAATAAGAGGGAGAGAGGCTGTCTGCGGAAGAGGCTGAACTCTGTGGGCAGAGCTGGCACCCAGCAAAGGAATGAACAGGGAGCTGGCCTCTCCCCGAGGGGAGAGCAGGGCTGAGGATGATGTGCAGAGACTTGGAGCAGTTGCTTCAACCAGATAATCACACAGGAACTAATTAGCACCGTCCTTCCAAGCACAGCCTTCTCTGGGCTGCAGGATGCTCAGTGGAGAAGAGAAACCCATTAATTACTTTATCAGGAAGCACTGATAAGTACCCGAAAAAGGTACCTCTCCCAGGCTCCCAGCTAATTAAAGAGGGCTGCGGGGTGAAGGGATGTGCATCTCACCGGGGGAGAGCAGAGCGCTGGCTTTGATCCTGAGCCTCAGCTGTGGCCCGGTCCCTTCCCCCAGAGACTCTGCCCTCGCAGTTCAGCCACCCGGAGCCTGGGTCTTTGGGAATCAGGGAGTCGTCTGGCTGCAGACTAACTGGGGGCGGGGTCCTCAGCAAGGCGTCTGGTCTGTTTCCCGAGACTCCACACAACAGCCCCACTGGGATGTGCAGTGCTGTGTGCATCTTCTCCCTGGGGTTATTAGCAGGCCCATCTTGTGGGGGCGGAAAACAAGGCTCACAACGCAGTGTTAGTCAGGGGCCTCTCGGGTAAGGAGAGGCAGGAGACCAACTTGAATCCAGATCTCCTGCTCGAATGTTATTTGCACCACGCCCTCATTATTCTGCAGGGTCTGAGGCACAGCTTCCCGTTAGCAGACTTCCGTTTCTAGTCTGGGGCTCCTTCCTTAGCTCTTGGGGTCGATCCCTTCATTTCTCAGAGCCTTGGTAACCTCATCAGTGAAATGGGGCTAATACTACCTGCTCAGTTGGTTATAAGGAGGAGTACTATGTCACAAGGTTACACACTCAGGTCACCTGGAACAGAGCCTGTGGGCCATTAACTCTCTCATGCACCAGTTTTCACACTAATTTCTCGCTGCAGAAATTTTAGTTCAAATTCCATCTTACAGAAATGACCAACATGCAAACAGCTAAAAGTGGGACTTCTCTGGAGGGAGCCTGGCCCCCTCCCTCCTGCAGGGACCCGGCTGAGCACCCACAAGTTTTCATAGCAGTTAGGCAGGCCAGAGCTCATGGGAGCAAGATACCCTGAGATCTCAAGGGCCTCGGAATAAATGCCCCACCTTAAAACAGGTGGTGTCCTTTTATCTCACAGAGGACCTTAATGACCGAGAAGGGCTAATAGATTTATACAGGTCTCTCTTGCCTTGTTCCCAGATGGTCACCTGGCCAGGGAAGAGGAAGGAATATAATGTGCATAAACAGGACCAAACCCATGACCTTGACATCCACTGCTATACTCTAACCCACCCCTCTCTACCCCCGGCTAGGCAGCCAGTGGTCCAGTAAGGCAATAGTGACATTTTGTGTAGACAAGTTTGTTTTAGGCCTTCCAGGAAAGTAAAAAAAAAAAAAAAATCAAAAAAAATCAGATTAATAATAGCATTGCTCCACCTTATAATTATATGGTAGCTTAGAGAGGTTGGAATGCCTTTCCTAAGGACACATCTGAAGATAAGAGTGGGGTCTAGAAATACTGAAGCCTGGATCCCAGGAGGTGAAATGTTATGAGAACACATCCTGATTTCTCGGAAGACCTGGAGCGGAGATGCCGCCACCCTCCCAGCACCTGAGCGCAGCTCCGTCCTCTCAGGAGGTAATTCTTTTGTTTACCAAAGGTGGCCCAGACTCACAAAGTGCATTTGCCTTCTGGGAGGTCAGGATTGAGGGTCTGGGACAGGAGCATTTATTGCGGATTCTTCCTTCTGGGAACGTATCTGTAATTATCATAGAGGACATTTTAACCCATGGATATTTGCTCTCCTGCCTCTGCCCTCTCCTCTGTCAAGTCGGCTGCTCAAAATTCAACTACTATCCATTGAACGGCCACATGTCTACTCTGGGCCTGGTACTTGCTAGGCACACCTCAGGTGTTACTTCATTTAATCCTCAAAACTGCCAGCAATTCAGGACTCTTGTTCCAATTTATGGACATGAAACTGAGGCTCAAAGAGGCTTGGGCCCTTAGCCTCGGCCTCACAACTATTGAGTGGCCAGAATTCTGTCTGAGGTTAAGTCCAGTGCTCTCTAAAGCCTTCCCCATGAAAACTTTCCAGAGAAATCCTACCTGTGTCCATCATTCTAGATGCTGCCCAAAAAACAACAACCTGGAAGCACTGAACAGCCTAGAAGATCCAACCTAGAGGGAGATAATGAGAGAATGGGGAGACCTGAGCTCTAGTTGGTTCTAATTTTAATCAGCTAGCCAGCTCCCTTCTCTAGATCTTGGTGTTCTCCGCTGTAAAGCAGAGGGAGTGGCCTTCTGAGCCACTTCCTGCTCTAACCCCTCCACCGATGACTGCCTGTGGGTGTCTGAAGGCAGTTGTGCTTGGTTGTGTCTCAGTCTGACCTGCTGATGTATCCACAGGCTTTTCTGCCCATGCTCAGTCTGTCCCCAGGAGGGATGCCGGGCCTGCCTCCTTCATCCCCCTGAGCTGGGCTGCTCACCTGGTTTCCCAGCTCATGGAGCCTGACTTCTGCTCTGGGGAAGTTAGAAAGGAATCAGGACCCTGGAAGGTGGCACAGCCCCCTGGTGGCTGTGGAGGAGGCAACTGCAAGTGCCCTAGCTGAGGACTTCTCCCTCAGCCTTCTAGTGCTCCTAACAGAGCAACTCTTGGGCTGGTTTTAGTTTGGTTGCTGTTGTCAATCTTTTTGTTGTTGTTAAATTTTTAAAATATTTTTTTAATTGAGAAAGGGAGAGGGAGAGAGAGATAGAAACATTGGCTGCCAACTGCATGCCCCCCACTGGAGGCCAAGCCCGCAACCCAGGCATGTGCCCTGACCAGGAAGCCAACCAGCAACCTGCTGGTGCATGGGACAATGCTCAACCAATTGAGCCACGCCAGCTGGGCTCTTGGGCTGTTTTAATAGAAAGGTAAATGCATGCTTCCCTGTGCTCATTTTATATTTTCTGGTGTGTGTGGAAATTGTAGACTTGTTAAAAAAGAGTCAAATACATAGTTAGGTGCGGCCACAACTCCCCAGTGGGTGAGACTTGTAAGAACTCCAACACCATCGTTCAGACTCAATGCTTGACTGTTCTCTGGAAGCATCATCCATCCCCAAGGGGTTCACAGCAAAAGCAGAATCACTGGGTTGGTGTACAGGCTACAGTGGTGGTGAGGAGGGGGAGAACCACTACAAAGGGGTCAAGTTTATCCCAGTAGTTCATTAGCAAAAGAAGACTCAGGGAGGTGCTTGGGTACAATATGAACAAAACAGCCCTGGCCCTTGTCCTTGTGGAGCTTAGCATCATAAGAGAGGAAACAGACAATAAGTAGGTACAGTAATAAATATGTAATATCAAATTGTGAAAGTGGTGTGGTGGAGAATAAAGGGGTGTGTGGGAGGAAGTGGGGGGAAAAAGCTCCTATTAAAACATGGCTGCCAAGGAAGCTCAGTTTGAGATGAAAGTCACGGAACCACTGGGTTAAGTGAGGGGGAAAGAGCCTGAGGCAAGGTCAAAGGCCCTAGAATAGGGGCCGTGAACTTTTCCTATAAAGGGCCAGATGGTAAATATGTGAGGTGCATGCCTCATAAATCTCTGTATTGCCTGTGTTCCAATAAAACTTTATTTACAAAATAGATGGAGGCAGCATTCTGCCAATGTGTGCCCTAAAACAAGAAAGCATTGGGTATGTGTCAAGAAAGAACAGGCTGGCCAATAGGGAACAAGGAAGGAGTGTCTTGAGGTGAGCTAGAGCAACAGGTGAGAGTAAGGTTGTGGAGGGCCTTGTAGATCAAAATAAAGAGTTTGGGTTCAATTCTAAATGCCCTGGAAAGCCACAGCAAGGTTTTAAAGCAGCAAAGATTACTCTGGCTGTTGTATGGAGTTGGAGAGAAGAAAGGAAGCAGGAAGACCATCTTCGTCCAGGGAGAGAGCTGGAGACCTAACCATCGGGTGGACAGGACAAAATGTGGATGACTTTGAGATAGGATTTGGAGGTAGAATCGACAGGACTTGCTGATGGAGGCATGTGGGGTTGGGGAGAAGGGAGCTCAGGATTCTGGCTGGAGCAAGTAGGTGAATTTAATGAGCTATAGAAGATAAGACATGGAGGGTCTAGGGTCAGGGGTCAGGAGATAGATTTAGAGATGGAAATCAAGAGTTTAGTCTCAGACAGGCTAAACTTGAGATGCCTGTGAGACATCCAAGGATTTCAGAGGAGGGTGCACCAGGGCTCCATGAGGTACCTCCCTCCCTGGTTCCACGTGGCTCCATCTGCCCTTGGTTTGGTCTTGGCCCTGATGCCTGGGTGGACCCACCCCAAGCATAGGATGACCTCCCCACAGTCACAAAGCTTCACGGCCACTGCTGTTGCTTCATCTCCTGACACTGCTGACCGACCCTCCAGGGATAAGAGTCAGGCTTCATCAAGATTTCCATGACACCTGCCATGCCAGGGGGCTCAGTGACTCCGGAGCCCAGGTCCAGCCACCCTGGGCTCCTGCAGCCTCCAACTTCCCCACTGCTGTCCAGGGGGGACCACTGACATAACCAGAAAATGCAAAAGGGCCAATGTTAATTAATGTAAGACAGGTGATAGGAAGGAACTGGCAGATAAATAGTTCACCTTCTGCCCTCCAACAAATCTTTCAAGATGTGGTGGTTCCATATGGCCTCACTGGATGGCTTACATGGTCAGCCAACCAGCTACACATTTTCTTGAGAAGCTGTAGCCAGTTCCACAACACCCCACCTTGTGTATCCTCCCTCCCTTTTTCCCTCCCTCCCTCCTTCCCTCCCTCCCTCCCTCTCTCTCTCTCTTCCTTCCTTCTTTCTTTCCTTCCTTCCTTCCTTCCTTCCTTCCTTCCTTCCTTCCTTCCTTCCTTCCTTCCTTCCTTCCTCCCTCCCTCCCTTCATTGCCCTTTTCCCTCAGTCCTGCTTCCCTGGTTGTACATCTTCCAATAAAACGTAAGCCCCTGGGCTTTGCCTCAAATTCAGTGTTGCAGGAGACTGGGCTAAGATGAGGGGTTTAGGTGTTAAATATGGTAAGAATCATTTACTTATTTCACAGACACTAAGAAGGACTTGCTATATGCCAGGTATTGTTCTGTCCTTCAGATAGTAACTCATTTTACCCTCATAGCAAGCCTAAGAGGAAGAAGGTATTACTGTCAGCCTCATTTTACAGATGAGGAAACTGTGACATAGTTTAAGCAGCCATCTAGATTAGCGCCATCCAATAGAAACATAATGCAAGTCACTTATATAGTTGAAGTTTTCTAGCAAGCGCATTAAAAAAGTAACAGAAAATGGTAAATTTATATGTAATAATGTATTTTATTTAGCTTAATATGTACAAAATATTATCAATTTTACATGTAATCAATATTAAACATTTTTATTGGGATAGTTTACTTGTTTTTATTTATTTAGGAGGAAAAATGAAACCTTTAAAAAAAAAAAAAAAAAAAAAGAACAGACCACAAGGAAAATATGTCACAGTCTGAAACAGCAAACAGACAAGTTGCATTATCATTTCAAGTAATAAGTTGGTAAAAGACAAGAAGGTCTTATCAAAACAGTAAGATGCCAAAGTTGGGGTAGGAACACTGCATGTTGCAAAGGCTTCAAACAAAAGTGGTTTTAGTTAAATTTAATTCATTTCAATCACAGTTGATATTCAATATTATTTTATTCTAGAGGCCCAATTCACGAAAATTCATGCAAGAGTAGGCCTTCCTTCCCAAGAGCTGCCAGCACTGGCTTCCCTCTGGCACCCGGGACCCTGGCTGGCTTCCCTCCAGCCCTGGCTTCATCAGGAAGGATGTCCGGAATGACATCTGGAAGACATCCAGTCTAATTAGCATATTACCCTTTTATTATTATAGATCATTATATATTAGTTTCAGGCATACAGCATAGAGGCTAGACATCTATATAATTTACATTTATATAATTTATTCACCCTGATAAGTCTAGTACCCACTGGGCACCATACGTAGTTACTACAATATTATTGACATTTCTTCCCTAAGCTGTACTTTGCATCCCCATGTGACTCTTTTGTAACTACCAACTTGTACTTCTCAATCTACTGGGAAAGTTTACATTCTTTCGTTCATATAAGTCCTTGAAATCCAGTGTGTATTTTATACCCACAGCACCTCCCACTTTGCACTGGCCCCATTTCAAGTGCTTAATAGCCACTTGTGGCCAGTGACTACCTGATGGGACAGTGCAGAAATAGTGCGTTGTCTTGGGAGTGGATGAGAATGTAGAGAAGGAAGAATGCCCTCTAATTGGAACACACCGGGCATTCCAGAGGGTGACTGGACAGAAATAGTTATCAGGAAACCACTTTCCAGATCCTCCATGTCCATAGCCCTCTTTCCTAAAATGGAGGTACCTGGGAATAAGACTGAATTCACACACTAGGGCTCTCCCTACTTCTTGAAAGAAGGGGGGGCTGCACTCAATTGTCACTGAATGACTTTGTTCTCGCTCCTACTCTCATCAAAGAATGCAAACACTTGAGGCAGAGGCCTGTGAGAGCAAAGAGGAAAAGTATTAAATGCTAAAAATGGCTTTTTCCATTTTAAAAAATGTGATCAATAAATTACTTTGAAACATAAGATATAATGCGGGATAAAAATCTGGGGAGGAACTAGGAATAGTAACACACCTTCAAGGAGATAAAAGGGTGGAACGTTTCTAAATGTTAAGTGAGTTCTTACATTTTTAAGTGAATCATAGTGGGTATCAAATCATAGATGTTATATAGTTCATCGGATACATTGAAAAGTGTGATGTGACAGTTTTAAATGTCAATACTTACAATATGCCAGAAAGTATCCCTCTCTGCAGCTATTTAAACTTAAGCAATATTTAGACTTCATTTTCAAAAGGTACTGGAGGTGGGAGTGGAGAGTTTTAGGAAATTATGTTAGGGGTACATACATACGGGTGAATATCTATGCTTTTTCTCACTTCTCTACACTGGCCCCCAGGACTTCCTCAATATTTGGGTAATGATGATATCAAGAGGCAATAAAGACAGGGGAGTGAGGGAAATGGGGAGGTGTTGGTACACATTATCAGTTCTGAGCTGAGCAAGTTCTGAGGATCTAATGGACAGCATATATATAGACCGGTGATGGCGAACCTTTTGAGCTCGGCGTGTCAGCATTTTGAAAAACCCTAACTTAACTCTGGTGCCGTGTCACATATAGAAATTTTTTGATATTTGCAACCATAGTAAAACAAAGACTTACATTTTTGATATTTATTTTATATATTTAAATGCCATTTAACAAAGAAAAATCAACCAAAAAAATGAGTTCGCGTGTCACCTCTGACACGCGTGTCATAGGTTCGCCATCACTAATATAGACTATAGTTGATAACACACTGTATTGTATACCTAAAATTTGCAAAGAGAGTAGATCTTAAATGTTCTCACTATAAAAACTGAATTTGAAAAAGGCAATGAAGAAATAAACAACCATTTTGTCTGAACTCTTAGAAAGTAGACGGGAAGCCAACATATAATGATTGAGTGCCACCATGGACCTGGGCCCAGTAGAGGCTTTGTATCCACCAGTCTTTATTGTTCCTGGTGGGCACTGTTATCCCCATTTTACTGATAGGAAAATGAGGGCTCAAAGGGGTAAGTGAGTGGCTGTTGCAACTTACAGCTGGTAGGCACTAGAGCCGGGACTCAGCCCAGCTCTGTCTTAATTCAAAACCAGTGCTTCTCCATTGTGCTATGATGCCTCTAAAAATCAGAAAAGTATCTGAATCCACCTTAGGGTTTTTTTCCTTTCTCTGATCAAAACAAAGGCTCTGTCTAATTCTTTTCTCCAGTCATAACATTCCCTAAGGCCAGGGACATAGCGCCCTCTAGCGATGGGGCAGACAGTTGGCGGTGAGTTGGTTGGCTTCCAAGAGAGCTTGCCAAGCCCCTCCTATTTCCCTCTCTCTCCAGGCTCCACAGTGAGCCAGTCCCAGACTCCCGCCCCTCCCCAACCACAGGGATCAAAGGAAGGGAGGAAAACAGAGGCAAAGGGCTTGCTGCTGAATGGGGATGCTGGTCAGATGTTGAGTTTACCTGGAATGCCCCAGGCTATTTTGGGAAGGCAGACATCCTAGGGAAACAATGAAGTGGGAAAGAAAACAACTAAAGCAAAATCCAGAGCCCAGTTTTTGCCAAATCAGCCCCATGCGGCCCGCACAGGCCCTGAAAGTCCTAGTCAGGCGTGGGAAGGGCTGAGGCCTCAGGTGTCCGGGTTACTAGCAGGAATGTGAGATGTAGGAAAAGGGTCCCCTTGAAGTCCCCAACAAGTTGGTGACAAAAGGGAAGATCCTAGGTGAGGTGAGAGGGGAGCGAAACCTGGCCGGAGTTGGAGGTTCGGCTCCATTATTTGTTAGCGGGGTGACCTTAGGCAAGTAGCCTCATCTAGAAGATAGGGAGACTCCTAGGGTTGCCTGGGATTTCTGTAAGAAGGCTAATTAAACGCCAGTTTTGTTAGTAGACTGCTAGCAGCCCTAACCGGTTTGGCTCAGTGAATAGAGTGAAGGCCTGCGGACTGAAAGGTCCCAGTTTCGATTCAGGTCAAGGGCATGTATCTTGTTTGCGGGCACATCCCCAGTAGGAGGTGTGTAGGAGGCAGCTGATCGATGTTTCTCTCTCATTGATGTTTCTAACTCTTTATCCCTCTCCCTTCCTCTCTATAAAAAAATCAATAAAATATTTTTTTAAAAAGAATGCTGACAAATACTGGCTGTTCCTGCTTGAACTCCAAGGGGACTAGTTAGTACCATGTAAACCAAACATGTCAAACTCAAAGGCTAACCCGGCCAAATACTGTAAATGAGGCATGCGGTCCGCGGGCCACACGTTTAACGTGCTTGATGTAAACTGCGGCTGTCCTTAAAGCTCACATTTCTCAAAGGAACAAGGAACACATACATCCTTTCATGCAGCTGCTAGAGGAACCAAGAGAAAAAGCATTTTCCGTGTTATTCTCTTTTCCACCAGGGTTGAGGGACACGCCCCTCTTCTAGATTCCGCCACCTCTCAAGAGGAAAGGCCCATACCTCTTTCTTTTTGAGTTTTGAGAATTTCTGTTACTGTACTATAGGGACCAACTTAACCCTCCTTTTGTCCGGTCCTCTCCTATCCAGCCAGGGTACGCTGTGCCTGGTGTGGGGGGTGAGGGGATGTGAGAGAGGGAGTTGTTTTCCAGAGCAGTTCTGACCGTGGCCAGCTGGTACAAGCATTACTTCCCAGCCACGAGCCACCTGACCTCCAAGTTCAGGAGCCAGGCAGGTAATAGCCCCAGAGGCTGACTGTGGGCAAAGCTTGGCACCTTGGTCAGCCTGAAATTCCCAACTGAGACATTTGTGCCACGGAGGCTACACTGCTCCTCAGATCCCTCCCAGGGGCCTAGGGGAGGAGAGGACGTCTTGCCTTGGTGGGTGCGTGTCCCTGGGCTGCCACAAAACCACCACAGACTGGCTGGCTAATAACAACAGGCACCTCATCTCCCACAGTTCTAGAGGCTAGAGGTTCAAAGTCAAGGTGTCCCACACAGCCATGCACCCGGCGTTCCTTGGCTTGTGGTGGTACAATGTCAGGGTCTCTCTCTGTCTTCATATGGCCTTCCTCTCTGTGTGTCTGTCTCATCTTGCTCCCCTCTCCTTTATAAGGACCTTATCATTTATTTTAGGGTTCACCCTTGAGATCCTCCACTTAAATCTGCAAAGATCCTATTTCCACATGAGGTCACCGGCTGTTAGGTCTTGGAGATATCTTTTGGGATAAAATTTAACTCATCATTGCCCTGACCGGTTTGGCTCAGCGGATGGAGCGTCGGCCTGCAGACTCAAGGGTCCCGGGTTCGATTCCGGTCAAGGGCATGTACCTTGGTTGTGGGCACATCCCCAGTGGGGAGTGTGCTGGAGGCAGCTGGTCGATGTTTCTCTCTCATCGATGTTTCTGGCTCTCTATCCCTCTCCCTTCCTCTCTGTGAAAAATCAATAAAATATATATTAAAAAAAAAATTTAACTCATCACACTTGGTCTGGGGCTATTTTAAAATCCTGGCTTGTTAGCTTTGTGGCTTTAAAAATGCTAGAGAGGAGGGTTACAGAGGCAGTAAAGGGGAAAGGCTTGCAGGCCAAGGGTCAAGACAGTGGAAAATGATAAAAAGCAGAGGCAGGAGAATCTTGTGTCTGGAGTACCTTGCTCCCATCCTGCCCCATTTCTCACCCCTTCCCTCTTTGCAGCACCTCAGACTCTTCTTTTCCAGGTGAGGCATGAATGAGCCCTCTCCTTCCTGAAACATCCAGTGGAGCTGGTGAGAGCACGAGCTCAGCCAGCCCGTCCTAGAAACAGACATCTGTCTGTGCCTCTGTCTGCTGAGCCCCTGGCCCTCACTGCGATGGGAGAATGTGACACCTTGACCCTGCACAGTCCTTCTGTTACTCAGAAGTAGCTTAGCGCAGGTTGCTGGGATGAAGTGGGTAAAAGTTATAAGCCGGAAGCTTGGAGTGTTTGGGGTGTTTTCCCAGTACCTATTTCCAGGCCCATAGAACTGAACATACACCTGACTCCAAGGAGGGAGGAAGAGGTTGTGGCTAAAGGGCAGGCTCTGGAGTCAGACTGTCTGGAGTCAGCACTACCTCCTGGCCACTTGCAACTTCAGGCAGCAGAAATGGGCTTAACGGCTCTGAGCCTCAGTCTTCTCATCTGTAAAATGGGAACGGTGAATGTACCTGCCTCACACAGCTGCAAGACTTGAATGAAGTGAGGCGTGGAAAACAGTGCCTACCACAGGGCAGCTGCTGTAATGAAAGGAAAAATAATCATAATGGTGTGGATTAGAAAAATAATAGAAGACCCCAGTTGCCTTGTTCAACAAAGTGCTCCAAGGAGCAACGTTTTTAGAGCTTAAAAAGGGGTCGGCATGTGAATCACATCAGCCCCGCAGCCACAGAAGTGCTGACAAGGCACCAGGCTCCACTCCTTTTTGGTCTTCTTGGTTTGCAGTCCTCCCCTCCTGTCTGAGAACTAGCCTTCCAGCCGCGAGATAAACACAATGGACTCGGAGGTGGGCATTGTTCTCCGGCAGCCTGGCCCCAGCCCAGCTGGGGAGAGCATTTCCTCTCCAGCATTCCAAACGGCGACTGTCCCAAAAGATGATTAAAAATCAGCTTGCAGTGGCAGCCGAGTAAAAGGCGCTGAGCTCCGAGTGTGGGGCAGGCAGGGCATCCTGGGTAATTAAATAAGCACGCTCACATTGGCGGGGGCGGGGGGGGGGGGGTAGGGAGGGGTGGGGGGGTGGAGGACAATCCTCAGACTGGTAGCTTTCAGCTTTGAATGGTGTTTGTGCATCTGGATGACTTGCTGGCGATGGGGCTCAGGAAGGCTCTCCAAAGCCAATTCCCAGGTGCCTGGAGGTATGGCTGAAGCAACTCGCCCTTCCCTTTGTTTTACCCTGCAACTCCATCAAGATTCCAGAAAGCCTTGGTTTAAACGGTTTCTCAACATGGGCCTGTGACATGCGTCATATCTCACTCCCCCTTCCATCACTGGAAAAATTGAGAAGCAGAGAAACAAAGCACGTGACACAGTGTCGCCAGGATCCAGGGTCCAGAACCTCCCAGATGTGCGCAGCTGTGTGTGGACAGCCCGACACAGTCTCTGTGACCAGTCGGAGGATGACGCAGGACTAGGCCAGAAGTAAGGAATCAGGATGTGATTTACTTCCATCCCTGGGACCCTCCAGGGACAAGGCTGCTGGAGAAGATCAGAGCCGCGTAGGCGGATAACTGGCTGTGCCAATCTCCACCAGGTCAGAAGGTAGCCAGCAAGGCATCTGGATCTAGTCAAGGTGAAGTTTTCCTTCTCATCTACCTTTTTTAAAATGTTATATTTTTATTGATTTCAGGGAGAGGAAGGGGAGGGAGAGAGAGACAGAAACATCAATGATGAGAATCATTGATTGGCTGCCTCCTGCATGCTCCCTACTGGGAATCGAGCTTGCAACCCAGGCATGTGCCCTGACTGGGAATTGAACTGGGACCTCCTGGTTTATAGATCAACTAGAGGCCCGGTGCATGAATTCATGCATGGGTGGGGTCCCTTGGGGTGGCCTGCGGAAATTGGGCCCCAGCTCACACCCCCAGCCTCGTAGCTCTGTAGCCCTGCCTGGCACCCCACCTTGGCCTGGCTGCCCCCTCACCTGCTCCACCATCCCACCTTGGTCCCACTCTCATTGGGGGCCCATCAGGGCTGGCAGTGCCTCCACCGCTGCCCGCTGCCAGTGCCAGCGTCGGGTTGCTGATGCTCGCCATGTTCCACGCCATCCCCTGGTGGTCAGCACACATCATAGTGAGCGGTCAAACTCCCCATCAAAAGACCACCCGAGAGGACAATTTGCATATTATGCTTTTATTATATAGGACTAGAGGCCTGATGCATGAAAATTCGTGCAAGAGTAGGCCTTCCTTCCCCCAGCTGCCAGCACCGGCTTCCCTCCGGCCCCAGCTTCATCAGGAAGGACGTCCAGAATGACATCTGGAAGACATCTGGTCTAATTAGCATATTACCCTTTTATTATTATAGATACTCAATCACTGAGTCACACTGGCCAGACCTCATCTACCTTTTAAATGTCACTCTTACCAGTTACTCCTCCTAGTGAGGGGTAGTCCACAGTGGACATAGACTAATCCTGTCTCCTCCACCTCCACTCCCATCCCACAGGGTCAGAACAGAAGCTGCCAAGTTCGCACAATGCGGCCCTGCCCCTATGGCCACATTTGATTGGTCCAGATGCAGAACTTGACCCAAAACAGGAATCAAGTTAAGAGAGGACTTGTTTTCTCTTCAGGTGTTCCAATAACAGGTAAAACTCAGAAGCTGTGAACAGCCATCTTCTGCCATGTATATTGGGAACAAAGAAAGCCTCTAGTAAGAACCAAGTCAAATCATACTGAACTCGAATCCCAGCTCCACTACTTACTGGCTGTGTGTCTTTGGGCAAATTACTTAGTCTCTCTGAGCCTATAGCACAGGGTGGCTGAGAGGTTTAAATGAGATGATATTTACCAGGAGCCAAACACCAAGAAGTGATCAATATACGGTTATCCTCCTTTCCCCTTCCTTCCATTGATTCCAATATGAAGCAAGATCTGGGCAGCCAGGGTGATGTGGTCCTAATCCACTGTCTACATACAAGCTGGGATTTTAATAGAGCCCAAATATATTTACGATTTATTTTACCACGTGATTTATTTTACCATGTGAGCAGATTCATGTGAAAGTTTTAATGTGATTCAAGTGCAGAACCGCTTATTGAGGACCACAAAGTTGAATCCAATGACACTTACACTCTCCCAATAGCTGCACGTCACACACACACACACACACACACACACACACACACACACACACACGGCAGCTGGCAGAGCCCATGCCCCGGATAACGTGATGGGGCATTGCCAGCACTGGGGCTTCACTGGCCAATGAGGACCCCTTTGTCTAGGGTCAGGGAGGACTTGTGTCACCCGACTTCTGCTACAGTGGGTCCTGTCATGGGCTAGGTCTTAGCACTGCATGTTTTCTTTGCAGTCTTATTTATTCCGCAGACAAACCTGTGGAACAGGTGCCGTTAGTATCTCTACTTTATAGGTGAGAAAGCTAATGCTCAGGGAGGTCAAGAGACTTGTCCAAGGTCGTACTGCTGCTCAGTGGTTGGGCCAGGACCCTGACCTAGGTCTCTATGAGCCTAGAGCCCTCGAGTCACCATTTCTACACAACTTCCATATTGAAACTGGGAAAAAAAACACACCTTAGAAATCAGTCCACTAGACTCAGCAGCATGGCATCACCTGGGAGTTTGTTAGAAATGCAGAGTCTCGGGCCCTGCACTTTTCACAAGAGCCCGTGCCATTTTGTATGCACCTTCCCGTCTGAGAAGCCCAGCTCTAGGTTAGATGTGGTCTGATTACTAGTCTCCAGCATGTTAATAGGAAAGGAAAGCTCTCATGGTCAAATGAGTTTAGGAAAGAGCAAGTTGAACAAAGCCAAACTGGCTTCCCTGTTACTGGATCTCTGGGTGCCTTTAATAAGGTGATGTATATATTACGATGTGTTAACTGGGGGTGGAGTTTACAGTATTCCCCCAACTTATCTGACCTTAGAGACCTTTCTTTTTCTTTTTCTTCCTTTTTTTTTTTTTAAGCAGCATGCAAAACTAGTGTACCAAATACTTACTAGTAGCTTTGGGGAATGACTGATTTAGACCAGCTGCCTTATAGCACAGCTGTTGTAAATGAGGTTGCGAGAAGTCGTTTTGCCCAAGGTGGCAGTCAGCTGGTGGCTCTGTGGGACTGCGTGTCAGGCCGGCAGACTTTGTATACTGTGTTCTTTCCAGGGTCTGGCTCTGGGAGGCCCAGAAATTTAACTTTGATCCTGGCCCATCGCCTCCCAGTTATGAGGAAATAACCATGCGCTGTGATCAGGCTCGGCAAGAGGAGGCTGGAGTCAAACAGGTTAATGAGCTCCGCTCCAGAGTCCAAACCACAGGCCCGAGATCACAGAGCTAACAAGTATCCAAGCAGAGGAGGGAACACAGGTGTGTCTGGTCCCAGTGCTCAGCCTCCCTCCTTCCCTGGAGGCAGAGAGCCTTCTAGCTTGGCAGCCACACCGGGGGCAGAGCGGAGATTGGGTGAAGGTTGAGTCCTGAAGAAGGAGCCAGGCCTCCTCCCGGCGAGCCGTCAACCGCAGGATTACAAAAAACGGTGAGTCACAATCCAACACTTGGAAGATAAAAAGGACAGCATGTGTGTGTGTGTGTGTGTGTGAGAGAGAGAGAGGGGGCGGGGGGCATTTCTGGATTTCTAAAAGGGGGCAGGGATTGAGGGGTGCTACCACTGGCTGAGGCTCTCAGATGTGAAGGGCCTTCTCTGGATCTCAAAGAGGCAAGTCTTTCAGTTGATGCCAGAGATTGGGTGGTTGGGTGGGATAAGGCCATTTCCTTGTGGCAAAACAAGCCCTGCATCTGGGCATTTCAGGGGCAGGGCCAGTGAGAACCAGTGAGGTCATGGAGGCATCCTCTTCATCAGCCAAAAATCTCAACAAAAACCCTCAATGGTTCACCTCCTCTGGCTGCATCTGCCTGTCTTCCCTCTGGGCCTTCTCCTGGTTTCCCTTCACTTGGACGTCCACGACCCTTTAGTGTGATCCTTGAACCCAGACTTGTAGGTACAGAGTGCATGCAAGTCAGTCCACTCAGCCACAATCGCAGGAGAGCTTCTTTGGAGGAAGCAGGAAAGGTGACAGAGAAGTGCCCTCCCCAGTGCCAGGCACTGAGCTTGGCACTTAGCACGATATCTCATCCAACAGCAAAACAGGCAAGCACTGTTTACCCCGCTTTCGCAGGTTAGGAAACGAGTCACTGAGGGTCAAGGAGTGTGCCGGAGGTCACCAGGTGAGGGAATGAGGAGTGAACCCTCAGGTTTTGTGCTGCACTGCGCTCTTGGGCAGGGGAGGTTTTAGTCCGAGGAAGCAGACGGAGGGAGAGGATGTATCAGGGGGCAGTCCAGCTCTGGCCTTCCCACGCTCGGCCCCTCAGACCCACAGTGGAACCATCGAAGGCAGGACTCAGACCACATCCTAACTTAGTCAGTCTGAATCCCCGGCTGGAACCCGTGTATTATCAGTTTGTTAAAGCTTGTCCGGTGATTCCAGTGAGGTCAAAGTTGAGAGCCAACCGCCTCACTTAAATGTATTTAAATTCTTTCAATGGTGTAAGTGTTCAAGAAACACCAATCTTCTTCCTACCCGGCCCCTACCCCAAATTCAGCCCACTTTCTACTGGACATGATGGACAGAGAAGATTATGAGGAAGGGTGGGACTGCAATTCCAACCATCCTTGAGCCTTAAGGACAAGGCAGGACTTGGGGTGTCCTGGGGGTGTTGCCTGTCCAGAGGGGTCCTGGGGAAGGACCCAGATGCCATATGTTGACTAGGGAGAGGTGGCTGGGGGAGCAAGTGCGGGGAGGGCACTGGGGTGAGATTGCTGCTTCTGACCAGACAGGCAGCCCAGACTTGGTCCAGTCCATCCTACCAGGAAATGCAGGTGGAGCCACCAGGTGGACAGTGGCACTTTGTCTTAAAGAGCCTGGCACGGTGCCTTCCAGGCAGGGACGGCTGAAAGGCAAGGTAAAGGCGCGCTTCCCCTCCTGCCTGGGCCTTTGCTGTATAAATAAACGATGATTAAAACCCTGGTATAAATATCCTAAACTGTTCACGGTGCTCGCTTCCAGCCCGGTCGGATTAGAGAGGACTTTCACTTCCTTGGTCATCTGTTTCTTTGATATTTAGCTTGTTCCTAACAACCATTGTACTACTTTTGTCATAAAAAAGAATGAATTTTTAAAATGCTAGTGTAAATATTTGCAGAACACCATTTACCTGTGCTCTCACATGGACTTTCGGGGAAAATCAGTCATTTGGAGGAAGATTTCCAAATCGCAGCAGCCCAGGCACAACTTGGTGCCCCTCCCGTATCTGAGCTGTTTTCAAGGGCAGCTTCCTTCATCCTGGGGTTACCCTTCACTCTCCCAACAGGAAGCATTTTAGGTCTAATCAGCTCTTCTCTCCCTACTGTGGCTTTGCGATCACGAGCACCCCTGCCTTCTTCCCCACGCATGCCCAGGTGCTCTGTCAGCCACCAACACATCAGAGATCTCTTTTCACCCCTTGGTCCTCAATAGCAAGAAGAAACCTGCCCCAGGGTGTAGGGTCACTTACCCCCTTAGCAAATGGTAGCTCAGTGCAGGAGGGGTAGCGGGAAGAGGCTCTGAAGTATGAATGTGCTAGAGAAACATCATTGATTTATGCCAAAGCCAGGCTGTGCCCAGGTGTAACATAGCGAGGAGACAGCAACAGGGAGCATTTCAAAATGAGAAACTGTGAAAAGCAAAGCAGGGGCGGGCTAGGTGCACAGGGTCTGCCCCTCTGGGAGGGGCTCACCCCGATCCTGCTGCTTTGCCCAGCCTGGCACACCAGGCATGGGTGTGCTGAGCGGACTATCACATCACGTTAGCTTAGGGGCAATCGTGGGAGCACTGGGCCTGCCGTTCACTGAGTGGGCAGAGGTGCCGGAGGATGTGGGTCTGCCTGAGTCACGGGTGAGCTTGAATGTAGTGCTCAACATACACACTTTTCACACAACATGGTCCCCAAATGTAAGACAGTCACCTCAATGCATGCTCGCCCAAAGTCACAGCACCTGTCCCCACCCTGGTGGGGACACCAGCTGGTGGGACTTAATGAGAGAGAGTTTGTCAGTCTCCAGCATGGTACCTTCTTTTTATTTTTTTAACATATTTTTATTGATTTCAGAAAGGAAGAGAGAGATAGAAACATCAATGATAAGAGAGAATCATTGATCACCTGCCTCCTGCACCCCACCTCCACCCCCACTGGGGGGTTGAGCCTGAAACCTGGGCATATGCCCTGACCAGGAATTGAACCGTGACCTCCTGGTTCATAGGTCGATGTTCAGCCACTGAGCCAGTCAGCCTGGCCAGCACGGTACCTTTGGAAGGAGAGGTCAAGGTGATTTTGACCACACACTCTCCTTCCTTGTGCCCTGATTTTAAAGAAAGTAACCCCGAAAGGTGGAATCCCAGCTCCTGCTTCGTTGGCTGCCAGCATTCCTTTGTTCTCTTCCCATCCAGCTCCACCCTCTGGTGCCCAGCTTTTGACACCACCGCAGGCCTTTGCCGGGGATGGAAGGCCAACTGCCCCGTCACAGGGGCTCCCTGGAGTATCTGGGTTGGATCAGAGGCCACCAGAATTTGGGGGATTCTTCCAATCCTGTAATGGCCGCAAGGACTCGAGGGCCGGGTAGTTAATGGAAAAGGCGTCAGCTTTCTCAGGGACCTCAGCTGGAAGGATTCGTGTTCGAGGGTGCCAACCCCTTCCTAGTCACAGGAATCTGAACTATGAAGACACTTGGACAGGGGACAAGGCCCCGGGCTCGGAGACAGATAAGTGTTTCTCTGGAAAAGGAATCTTGGCCTCCTGCAGACCTGGGAAGTGCCAAGGCTTAGCTCCTGCGTGAAGATTGCTGGTGCTGACAGCTGGGAGCCAGGGCTCTGGGGCAGCTCGCAGCACAAGAGCCCAGGAGCTGGAGGTCCTGGTGAGGAGGAGCCCTTGCAGCGGTGAGCTCTGCGTTCTGCAGATACCCACCGGCTGGCCCCTCTGAGGGCTCCCTCCTATGGTGTCAGAGCCATTTCCCAAGCACCTGCCACAGTTATCAGCTCAGGCTGAGTGTTGCTGGAGTGCAGAGAGAGGGCAGAGGGAGAGAAGCAGCTGGGGGCTTCTGCCCTGGCAGCTCAGCGGCCCAGAGGAGCTCAGAGAGTCATGGGACACTGTGCATTCACCACAGAGTTGTCTCCAGACTGCCGTCCAGAGCACACACGTGGGGTCTGGAAGGCTGAGACTCCCATCCCATTCCTGCTAGATTTAGGCTGAGCGCTGCGGACAACTCACACGTGACTTTCCTGAGCCAAGTGGGGATAATAAGACCATCCTCACGAGGTTGTGGCAAGGCTACACGAGAAAAGGGACAAAAGGACAAAGGTGTGTCATAGAGCGAGAGCCTGCTGGGATAGGCTGGGCCACATGGCGTGGGGGCAGAGAAGGACAGGTGAGGATCCCAGACAATGGAGAGGATCTTTGCTTTCTTAATGATGTCTTCTGTTTGTTTCATTTCTAATAGAGACTTTGAGGATTGTAGAGGAGCTCCCTGTGAGGAGAGGAAGGATCTAGAACACCGGGTGGTGGTGCAGGGAAGAAGGCCAGGAGGAGCTGGGACCCCTCCTCCTTGGTGACCATGGGGTCTGCCTACATATTTTTTATTTCTCGCGTATCAGGCAAAGACTCCTATTAATAAAATAAACTGTTTCCCTACTTATAACGTGAAGGGATTGGATGGGCTGCACTTCAAGCTCTGTCCAACTATAATTTGGTGTCTCTAGATAGATGGAGAAACACTCTACATATGCACACATACATGTACACATGCACATTCACATGGATGCACAGTTGCTCACACTGACATACATTCTGTTCCATGGGTTCAAGTCAGAATAAGCTGGTCTTTGTGGAAAACCATGGGCTTGAGTTCCAGGCGTGGGCACATCTGTGCTGCTGCTGTTAGGCCTTTCCCCGGGTGAGAAAAGGATCAAGGCCTGGGACCACTCTCCTATCTGGCCTCTGCATTATCCCTGTGGTGAGGGGAGCAGTTGGGCCAAAGAGAAAGCGGCAGAGAAGAAGAGTATGAGTATCCACCCTGAGGCAAGTCAGGAGGCAAGGGTGTGGGGACTTGGCTTTACTACACTCCCAGATGCACCCAGAGAGGGCAGAATGCCAGGCTTAGCCCTGGAAGGCCCTAGAAGACTAGCCAATGCTCAGGTCACACCTTCATGCTTTGGGTAAAACCAGGGAGACTCAGGGTAACAGTCACAGTCATCTTCCATGGCTCTCCTGCTGCAGGACCATGCAAGGTCACTCCTGAGGATAGCAACATTGAGTCATTAAGCAATTCGTCCGTTCACCGAACACCTATCTAAAGCAGACCTATATCCTGCTTAGGGGAAGCTCAGAGCTATCTTTTCTGCATGGCTGACTTCCCAGCAGGATGAAGGAGGCCTTCTCCTAGCCTTTGAGCACGATGTGAGTAGGCCTCCGTGTAGCAAAGTCCATGGGAGGACTGAGTGTCCAGCCTGTGGGTTTTGAGTCTCCTTCAGTGCCTTGGAGTAGAAAAGACCTCGTTGCCTGGTGCACCCTACACCTTGTCTCCACCTGTGCCTTCCCAAGCTGGTGCCAGGCTGGATCACAGCACCCCAGCCTTAAATGGCACCCATGCTCCCAGCATCCATACCACAGGCCAGAGCCACACAGATGCTTCAATACAGGTTTAATGAACAACCCCACTGTAGGAACACGGAAGCGGGTGGTAATTCTGGCTTGGGGAATGGAGGAAAGCTTCATCAGTAGAAAGAGATGAACTAGCACTGAGAGATGGCTAGAGTATTGACAAAAGCCTGAGGGAATATTGTCAGCCAAGACTTGGAGGCAAGAATAAATGAAGGCTGGAAACATTTTTGGTAGATACGTCATCACATGGCCCCCTGACTCAGAGACAATCACTTCCCTGTACATGGTTGAAGAAACATGAATTTTGGAATCTAAAAGATTTGACCATATACTAACCATGTGATCTTAAGTAAATCATTTAACCCCTCTAAGCTTCCATTTTTTTCATCTTACTACCTACATTAGCCATCTCACAGGGTCCTCTGAGCTTCAGATGTGTTATCATGTGACGCAGCTCACCAGTGCCTACTTAGCACACAGTAGACAGTAGGTAATGTCTCCTCCTATTTCACCTTCCCTACAATGCCAAGAAGCTGCTCTGCTCCCCCATCTACACCATGATCCTCAGGAGACTGGTGGATTACTGAGATGTCCCAATTCCTCAGAGGCAAGCAGCACAGAGGGGGAAACTAGCTATGGGCTAGGTTGGCATCACATGTACACACGATTTCCCCCAATAAAAAGTGCCTTCAGAAGGCATCAGGAGAGGAAGCTTCCAAGGAGAGCCAAGGGTGGAGCTGGGAACCGACAGGAAGAGGGGGCAAAGGGAGAGAAGAGGGAGGGTCACGTTGATTTTCATTTGCACAACTTCTAGTTCTTTCATTGCCATTGACACGACAAAGCCGAACTTCTTGGCTCGGGCTTGATTTTTTTCTGCTCTTTATAAAAATCCCAGAGTGAAGAATGTATCTCCTTTAGAACTGTCTGTCAGCCCAGTCCTTTCTATCTGTGAGGGTCTAGTCTGCTTTGCCAAGGTCAAAGACTGAGGACATTGGCTCGGGCAGTGCACACTTGGGAAATGGAATGCTGCAGAGGGTCAGGCATGGAGGCTTTCTCCTGGTGGAGAGTGAGCCTTCTAGAAGCCTTTCCTGTCAGTCTTTTAAATTCCTGTCCTCCTTCACACTTGTGTGTGTGTGTGTGTGTGTGTGTGCGCGCGCACGTGTGTGTGTGCTGCTGTGTCCGCTGTAGGGCCACATTCTTAACTGGGAAGCATGTCTATGTCTGTCTGCAGCTAGAATTGCAAGAATCACGTGAAATGGAGATATTAGGCAATTATTCCAGTTCTTCAGGTTTTAAACTACTTCTACCAAATATAACCAGATAAGGAAGGTTCGAGTAGGTGGTTCATTCTGCTCAAATTACTCACATAATAACCTTGATTTTCCCATTCACTCTGGGTGTATGAGACAACATTTATCATTAATATCAGCCGGGTCAAAGAACACAGGTATTAAATAAACCTTGTAAATAAAGATAGACATTCCCAGCCCAGTCTCTTCACAGGTGGTGTGTTTAGTCATATATTCAACAGACATTTTTCAAGCAACAAATATTTATTTTGGCAGACACTGTGCTAGGTGTTGGGAATACAATGATAAGTAAGCAAAAATGGGTCCTTGCCCAGGTAAAGTGTTTATTTTGGTAAGAAAAAGAAGCAACAATAACTAAATGAACAAATATGATGCTTGGAAATTATAGCAAGGGTCAGAAAGAGTAAAAACTTTTCTATGCTTTTTGTAAACAAGTTTTGATAACTGTCTGTGAAATTAATTGACACCTGTGTGTGTAGTCAGAGTGCCTGTGATGATACTTGGTGATTCACCTGGTCATCACCACTAGCCTCTGCCAAGGCCAAGGGCTCCTCAGGCTAACTTAAATCAACAGGTTTGCAGGGAAAACCATTGGCTCTGGCACGAGAAGCCCTGAGCCCACAGCCCAAATAGCTGAATGAGCAAGTCACTTTTGTCTTTTTTTTTAATAATCTATAAAATGAGCATATCAACCCTACCAAACCCAAGGGTTCTTGTGAGGATCAAGGAGATTATGGGTGAAAGTGCTCTGCAAACCATAAAACTCTAGATAAAGGAAGTGGTATTGGTAAAATTTCTTCACGAAGAAGTTTAGTAAATCCAAGAGGGAAGGGAATGGGATTTACTAAAGGGGAGAGGGAGAGGAAAGAAGAGGAGTGGAGAGGAGGTGGGACAAGAAGAGGGAAAGGGGAGGAGAGGAGTGATAAGGATTGTCCTGCCATTATCCTATTTAACACCCACAACAACCCTATAGATCAGGGGTCCTCAAACTACGGCCCGCAGGCCACACGCAAATACAAATATTGTATTTGTTCCCGTTTTGTTTTTTTACTTCAAAATAAGATATGTGCAGTGTGCATAGGAATTTTTTCATAGTTTTTTGTTTAAACTATAGTCCGGCCCTCCAACGGTCTGAGGGACAGTGAACTGGCCCCCTGTTTAAAAAGTTTGAGGACCCCTGCTATAGAAGTCTCATCCTCATCTACAGATGAGTAAACTGAGGCACAGAAAAGCTAAGGAAGGCACATTGCTAATCTGTTGGGAGCTGGGTTTGATCTGCCCGAGTCCAAAGCTCTGCTCTTTATCACAAAGCCATAGCTAGACCAATGGAGGGAAGACGCCAGCCTCTCTTCTTTATGTTTTAACTTGAGACTTTGAGTCCCAAACTGGGCTTTCCAGGGAAATGCCACAGGTGATTCTAGTTACAGGAAGAATGTGACAAAAACAACTTCAGAAAATCTAGAGATTATTGACCAACTCTGTTTTTTATGGATTAAAAAAGGCTCTTAAAGTTCAGGTGGCTTGCCCAAAGCCAATAACTGATTTGTGACAGCATCAGAGAAAAGAAAAAAGGAAGAATAGGTAGATTGTTTTTCAAACGGTGGATGATTCTCACTAGTGGGTAATTAAAAAAAAAGTCATTGGTGAGTTATAACCAGAAGTTTTAAAAAATAAAATAGAGTAGGGTAGAAAATAGAGTACCTCATAAAGGGAAGTACTGCTTCATGATACGTTTCAGTTCCCTGTGTACAGAGCCTGAACGTAAAATCCCTGTGGGCCATAGTCAAAACCTCTGAGTCTCCCAGGCTGGAGAACGAGCATGGAGGAGGAAGAGACCCATGGGACTGACAGGATGTTTGAGCAAAATCCAAGATTTACTCCTCTGATTCAAGCAAAACAGCTCTAAAATAACCACAAGGCCTATTTATAGCCTGTGCCAAAATTACTTTTCCTTCATCTCTGGCGTTGACCAGGAGGGCTCCTCCACAGCACACTGCTCTGAGGGAGATGACAGGGGCCCAGAAAAGCCGTCCTGCAGGAAGGAGGCCAGGGGCCAGACTTTTATATAAACCCCCAAGCTGTTTCCCTCGCCTTACTTCCTTTGCCTGCCTGGGGATAAGAGCAGGGCCTCGGAAACAGGGAACAGCATCCTTCACAACAGGATGTAGCAGGGGGACCACACACTGCTCTCTGAGTCAGGCCACCAGGGAGCCAGGCTCTGGCCCCACTTAGTCACTGCAGGGCACCTTAACCCTTCAGAGAACAGGAGCGGACACAGCTGAAGGCCTGAAGGGAGGATGCAGGGGAACTTTCCAACCTGTGACCCTATGGACAGGCCTTCCACAGCCTTGGGGCCCAGGTTTCTGCACCTTCGCCTACACCTGGAGCCCACCCAGTACCCAGAAGTTGGCGGTGGAGAATGGACATCATTTCAAGGATTCCTCCCATGTCAGAGGCATGGTTTGGGCTCATACACGTGTGTGTGTGTGTGTGTGTGTGTGTGTGTGTGTGTGTGTGTGTGTAATGGGGGAGGATGTGGGTGTAGAAGAAACTAGAATAATCAGGAACCTCATCCCTGGACCATGGGAGGGGTTGGTGAAGGCCTCCAGTGTTGGTTACAGTAGGGCCAACCTCTATCTTTCATATGTGCAGGGATCAGTGTGTATATGGGTATGAGGAGTGGGGGCAGAGTGAGAGTAAAACTATTCATGACACCAAGGAAAACTTTCAACCTTGATAATGGATTAAAACTAAAGAGTCAACCAAGTGAGAATAGGAAAAGTAAAAATTGAACACTACAGTCAATTTCATGAGCTATTCAACATTCAGGTCTAATTTCCATATAGATCGGTGTTGATTATGCTTGTCATTAAATTTCATGTGAGACTGACTTTGTTGTAGGTTTATTTGATGGCATGAAGCTCTGCTGATAGGTGGTCAACCTTCATTGAGTGTTGATCCTGATACAGAGCTGCTGTGCTCACAACTTAAAACATTCCTAAGGGAATCCTGAGAACTGGTTCCAATCTCTGCCCAGAAATTGCCTCCTTGGGAGAGAAGTGCCTGCTCAGGGCACATGGCCAGTGAGAGGTAAAGCCAAATGCCTGAGTGTGCTGACGCCCAACCCCTAATCTGCAAGGCTGGGCTGTTCACAGTCCCCCTGTCTACACCCCAGATTCTGGTGGGAAGGACTCCTAGGAAACAGATTCCTGGGAGAGATTCAGGGCAGCTCTGAAGGATGGCCAAGACTGTCTTGCAGCTGGAGACACAAGAATATCTTAAAGGACAGTATCCAGTGAGAGAGACACACTTGACTTCTAATCTCAGGTTTTCTCTTAAAAAACATGTGTAACCTTGGCCAAGTCACTTAATCTTTCTTGAGCTTCATTTTCACATCTAAAAAGGAGATCATTGTACCTGCCTACTGGACTGTGAGGATTAATTAAGAACAGCGAGCAAAAGCTCCTAGCCCAGGGCTAGTAGAGTAATCTCACTACTGGCACTTTCCCTCTTTGTAAAGCTGGCATTGATTTAGAGCTGACCCTCAGGGAAGGAAGGCCCAGAGCTGTCAATGTTCAGGGTGGTCTCCTAGTAGCTAGTGCTCCTAACTCAATGAGTTCTAAGACTCCTCTTCCTTCTAGCATGGCCTGGGGGGAGCTCGTAGGCCCCGCAGGCAGAGAGCTGCTGCCATGGCTGCAAAGCAGTTGTGGCTTGGAAAGAATCTCTGGCATGTGTCATGTGTCCTCCACAAGCCATGATCCATGGTGTGTTGGAAAAGTGCTTTGTTCCGGGACCAAGAGGTCAGTTTGTGGGAGGGTCGCCCATAAGTCTGCATGCTGGGCAGCTAACCCGTCCCCAGAGCCATCTGCTCTGGATCACAGATCCAGCCAGAGAGACTGGGTGGCTTGTGCCTGAACTTAGAGAGGGCTGCTAATGAGGGGGAGGAGGGGACAACGCCAAGCATTGGTGAGGAGAGGCCATGGAGTGGTTTGCCTACCTGGGTAACCAGTAGAGACAAGGGTTGGTTTGGGACACCTCAAGAACCAAGTTTTCTCAGCTCAGTCACCCAACTTCATTAGGACCCATGCAAGTCATGTCCTCTCCTTGGGTCCAACTTTCCTTATTGGTGAAATGAAGGGGTTGGACAATCTCGAAGTTCTCTTCTAGCTTTGCTATTTTTAGGCCATAAATTCCTAGTTTCTTACAAGGCCCACAGTTCTCCTATGAACAGAAGCCATAGTTAAGCAAGTTGAAGTGGATGGGATGGAGTGCAGAATGGGAAAGGGAGTGGAGAAGACAAGAAGTAAATGCAGAGGGTTTAATTTTCCCAGTCGGATGGCTGGTATGTGCAATGTCATTTTCTTTATTTTTCTGGCATCAGATTTATTTTGCATCTCAAGCCCCTATTCTGGCGGATGCAGAAAAACTAGTGTAGTTACTTCCAGGTAAATCAGTTACTTCCAGGCGAATCAGTCACTTAAGTCATTTTCTCAATCATTTTACTTCTCACTCTATCAAATTCAGGATTTTCACTTTCATTTCCCTTCACCCCATCTGTGGAGAGAGGGAGGCTGTGCCTCTGCTCAATCTGCCCTGAGTCCTCCTTTGAGATGTTACGTGTCCCTGTCTGGTCTTCACAGTTATCCATGAATCTTTATATCTGTGGGCTGATCAAGGTCTGATGAGTGTGGGGACTTTACCTGGCCTTTGCTTTCCCAAAACTCTCGTAGGGTGTTGGTCAGTAGATGTTTGAGCCAATGGCTAGGATCTGAGATCGCCACAGCCTTGACCCAACCAGGCTTGAGCAAGATCTGTGTGGGATTCCTAAATCCATGGGGCGTGAAGGGAGAAATGAATTGACACCATCCTGAAATCAAAATGGGTAAGATAAACATGGAGGCTTTCTTTAAAGTAGAACAGGCCATGATGAGCTGCTATAGAGCCTTTCTCCATCTACCTTGGGAAGAAGACATTTCTTCCCTCCTTCAACACATCCTTATTGGGTCTCTCCTATGGGATCCAGGCACTGTGCTGGGCACTGGGGACATGGTGATGAATGAGACAGATACTGGCCTGCCCTCCCAGAGCTTGTAAGAGTTACAGACAATGAAACAAAGAACAATGAAGAATGATGGATATTGTGACCCACACGGGGAAGCACATGGGTGTCTAGGAGCACTTGGTGGGAGAGAAGTGGTTAAGGTTAGTCAAGGAAGACTTCCTGGGAAAGGTGAAATTTAAGGGGAGACTGGTGTTTTAAGCCAAGAAAATAGCAGATATGAATGATAAATCCCCTGCTGAGAGATGTTGATGGTTGGAGCACAGAGGGCAACAGGACAGAGGAAGATGAGGCTTGAAAGGTAAGAGGGTACCAGTAAGAGGTGAATGAGTGCACCTGGTTTGAGGGCATCAACTAAGTACTCACTTCCTCACTCCCTTCCAGTCTTAAATCCTGAGTGCAGATTCTAACCTTTTTCATGTCTTCATAACATCTAGCATGGGGCTGTGCATACAGTAATTGCTCAATTAATACTTGTGAAGTCATTGACCAAGGATAGGGGTCAATGAAAAGTTAAGGACCTAGTTCTACATACAGACCTTTAGAAAATTAAAGCATGCACTTTCAATCACATGACCTGTAAGTTTATGGCCCTGTAGTTGCATTTTTAAAACTAAAACAAAATACTTGTTAAAAACTAATGGGAATGTGTAAAATCAGCACTGGCAAGTCTTCATTGGCAGGCAGGGAAACCTGGCTTCTTGAAGGCTGCCTGGCTCCATGGCTGAAATATGCCGCGAGCAGAGATCCAGAGGTGAAAAGTCATTTGCTTCTGGGAGCAAGAAATGAACTCAAACCCAAGGTGGCAGGTTTCAGCTCTCTAGGGCAAAATGACATTGTGAGCCTCAAAGTGTTAAGGATTGCCAGCTCACAAACACATTCATTGCAATGGGAATTCAGAAGAGGCAGCCAGACCTAGCTGGAGTCGTTAGGGGGAGGTATAGGATGCCAGCTTTCTCCTAAGGCTGGGCCTCCCAGAACCCATCCTCTCTGTCTTTCAGAAGCCCACTGGCCCCCCAAGTCTTGTCTCTTCCAGCCACCCTCTTCTGCCTGGGCCTTACCACTCAGCTGTCCATGCCTCCTCGGTATTACGGTTGCTTTCACCTCTACGCACACACAGGCCATGTTCAAGCCAAGCATTTGCTCCTATACCAAACCCTCAGTCAGTTAGTTTCTCAGCAATTTAGATATGCTAAATGCAGAAAGTCTGGTTTTCTGGTTAAACAATATCCTCAGATATTTTCTCTTCTTACCCCAGATCTCCTCTCCAGGCCTTTCTTCCCAGACCTCGTGCCCTTCGTTGTTTGATTTAGGAGTTGAATGAGTTTTCTAGAAACACACCACAGAAATAAATTCCTCAGAGGCAATGCAATAAATTATCTGAGATATGCATGAGTGATGGAGCCTTTTGGTAGGAGACGCTGAAGAATGCTAATCATGGAAAAACACATTTCAAGAGGCCAAATTTTACAGGGAGCAATTAGTATTAAATGAGACCATGTCAGAGGCACCAGGGCATTGGAAACAAGCTGCCCTGCCTCCTTTTGTCAGTTGGGTTTTCTAAATGGAACAGAATGATATGTAACCAAAATACTGGAAGACCATTTCTTTGCTAAGGAGACCCAGCCAACAAACACAGTGGAAAAATAGGAGATAGCTCTCTCTCTCTGGGAGTTTATTTTTCAATCTTCCGTTAGAGGACAGAACCTAGAGTCTTGAAAAGCTCTAGGAGTCAAAACAATCAGTAAGAAAAGTTCTTTGACTCCCCCGAGCTGAGTGCAGATAAAAATGCCACTTTTAAAGAAAGAAGGGAAACTGGAATTGTTAGGTTAAATGTTTGTGTTCGCGAACCATCTGTCCTGTGTTAAGAAAAGGATTTTTTTATATATATATAAAATAAAAGTCTGTGTTGTCATCTAAATGATTGGTTTGTGCCCTCGTGGGGAGTCTAAAGAGGAAACTATTTGGGTTTAAAAAATGGGAAAAATTAGTCACTAGTGATTCACAGAGACTATAAATATGCGGCTATGTTGTCCACTTATGTGTGATCCAGCTGGGATAAGCTGTTTGGAAGGAAGCAGGGAGATGCACCAACAGTCCGAAAGGCAGCCGAGGCCCTGCTTCAGGTGTGGTGGGGTGACCAAGCCTCCCCTCAGAGCCACCCCTCAGAGCCTCCCCTCAGAGCCTCCCCTCAGAGCCTCTTGGTCTCAGTACTCAGTCCTGCCTGCAACAGCCAGTAGCTGCCTCTGTTAGCTTGCGTTTGTCCTAAGCCACAGAGAGAGCTACCCTGGCCAAGTCACACTGGGCTGATCGTGCCAGAGAATCCACATCTCCCAGGAGCAGCCCTCAACCAGTGATGGAGGGGAATGTGTGTGACGTAGCCCAGCATCCTCACCCCTGGGGCGGGAGGGAGCCCAGGCTCTACACCTTTCCCAGAATTTCCCCATAGGGTTCTGCTCTGCTCACCCACAGGAGTAACTGCTTAATATCACACCCTTTATTAGCTGCCCCGCCCCTGCCCCACTTCCTCCTTCCCCTACCCATGTTTCCTGCACTTGCCATAAAAACTCCTTGCCCTTGAATACTTGCCTCAGGGTGTGCTTCTGGGGGAACCCAAGCTGAGACACTGAGCTACGTTTTTTTTCCTCCCTGGGGCCTAATGAGCCTTGTTATTATTAACTTCCTTTGCACCTCTTTCCCTGTACAGCGTTCTCAGCCCTTCACTTGCCTACACAATTCTTCCTGCCAGAACCCTTCCTGCTTCTCCAGCTGAGTGGGTGCAGGACTGAGTCACCAGTAGTTTGGAGTGGACCTGGGTCTGGGTGGCTTCCTATTGGTCATGCCCTCACCCTGGGCCTTAATACTCTGCAAGGATTCAAATCAGGTGCTGTGGGGTCAAATTCCAATAGCAGATCAATAGCACCCTGACGATCCACTCCTGGATCTGACCGTAAGTGTCCACCTCATTGTCCATTCTACCAGGAGTGGAGCCCATAGGGGTGGTCAGGGCTAGTAGGAGAAAGAACACTGCCATTTCTGGGGTGCCCAGTTAATATGTTCTAGGCTCTGTTCAGGTGTAGTCTTCTAGCAATTGGTAACAAGTAAATAGGATTCTCATCAGATTTTTAAAACTAACAATTTTATCCACAATAAAATTTCAGAAAACATAAAAAGAAATGAAAGAAAAATACCGCCCATACTCCTACCATCCAGAAACTACCTGAGATACTAGTTTTTCTCCTCCTGCCCCTTGATTCTTGTGTAAGTAGTAGAAATCACACTGGCTTCCTTTTCCACTCAGTATTAAAGTAGGAGAATTTCTCGCATGTCACTTCATACTTTGAAAACATTAGGACAGAATGCTTGTCTCTTGCACATTCTACATGTGGAGAGAGAACACCCACTCCATTCCCATGAGACAGGCACTTTAGGGAAGACTTCTTTTAGCATCGCCAATTGATCGGTGAGATCAAGGAAAGAGCAGAAGGGGAACTGTCTCTTTCTTGTCCCTTTTCCTGAGTTTTAAAATCAAGAAGTAACTATAAAATTGTATTTTTTAGATAAAATATACCAAATAATCATCTAAGAGAGTTGAAAACAGTTGCTTCTGGAAAGAAAGAAGTCTTATTGAACTGCTTGCCTCTTTAATCCTTACATAACTTTGGTGAAAATGAAACAACTTCATTGAAGGGGGATGAGACATGATTTATTGACCTAACAGTAAACACAGGTTTTGTTATAAACTTTGTAAACATCATTTTTAATGGCTCCGTATTATCCCATTGTGTGGCTATACTACATTTTGTTTATCTTCCTGTTATTGTACATGCCATCTGCTTCCCAATTGTATTTAGATACTACTGTGATGAGCAACCCTGTGCATAAAGCTTTATTTTGTTGTTGTAATTTTGAGATTTTCTTTGTAAGAAAATGAGAGTGCTCACAGGATATACGAGTGCTCATTTCCCCATTCCCTAACCAGCTTTGATTAAATTTATTTTTAAAAGTCTCAATTAAGTAATAAGTGAAATTATTTCCAATTTTCAACAGTTGATTAATGAGCTCAGAGACCTCCAGCCTGCCCCGGAGTGTGCAAGGTTAAGAAGTGGTGGAGCTGGATTCTAAGCCCAGTCTGTCTGCCTGCCAAATCCTCATCTCAGTAGAAAGGCCTGGTGGAGAGCAGTTGTCAGAGGAGCTGGGTCCTAAGTCCAACCTTTTCATTGACCAGGTAGTACTCTTTTAATCTAGATTTCCTTGTCCGTAAAACAGGAGTGCCTCATTAGCCCATCCCCTTCACAGAGCTATAAGGACCAAATGAGATAATGAATATCAACACTCTTGGGAAAATCTAGAAAGTTCTGTTTGATTATAGACTTCAAAAGGGCACGGACCCGGCATTCCATTTCCTCTCAAATATATATCTGGATCTCTTGTTTATTTAGCATTCATTTATGGCAATTATTATAGGTTAAATGCTTTAGATGTATTATCTCCTTTAATTCTCCTAACAGCCCAATGGGTTCAGTATGGTTGTTTCTGTTTTTGAGATGAAAAATTGAGGCTACATCCCACAGCCTGGAAATGGTAGAGATGAGCTTGAACAAGGTGATCTGACTCTAGAGCTTGGGCTCTTATTGTTTTAAAATGTAGTTTTTATTACTCTTCAGACATGATGAGGCCAACAGATTAGGAGATGATTTCTACTGAAAAGAGAGTTTGTTACAGTTCTCAAGAGGAGGGGGCACTCCATGCCACACAGCCACTAGGGCAGTGGTTCTCAATCTTCCTAATGTCGTGACCCTTTAATACAGTTCCTCATGTTGTGGTGCCCCCCAATTTCATTGTTACAAATTGAACATAATTAAAGCATAGTGATTAATCACAAAAACAATATGTAATTATATATGTGTTTTCCAATGGTCTTAGGTGACCCCTGTGAAAGGGTCATTCGACCCCAAAGGGGTCGCGACCCACAGGTTGAGAACCACTGCACTAGGGGAAGTTCCAGGGTCTGTCAGGAGGCAGAAGGAGTGAGAGACAAGCATGGGCAAGAGCTTTTATTTTAGTTTTCCTAGGAAGGAATGGATTTGGCAGGGTAAACAGGTTACACAGGTTTGGGATTGACTAGTTTGAACATTTCAGCAGTCCTCCCCCCCGCCCCCTCTCCTGGGGGTTAGGTGAAGGTGCTTAAAATGATAAATATATCATTTTCTTCAGGTAAGCAAGAAGGAAGAGAGACCCTTCGTAGTGTTAATAGTCAGGATCTAGAGCTATGCTTGCGAAGAGCTCTTCTTACTGGAGCCTACAGAGTTTTTAGATTCTGTCTAGTGAAGATCTCATAAATGTCACCAGGACTCCTCACACTGTCTTCAGAAAATACATGCTGACTCCTTAACTGACTAGGATTCTGATATTAATCCTGTATCTCCAGGGCCCAAATGTCTGCCTTATTCAGGCTGTCAGTCACCTGAAGAACACAATCAGGAGATTCTGGCTATTTTTCATCCTCACATTTCTGTCCTCATCATCAAGGTCATCCCAAGCATCTTTAGTCATTTACATGTATGCACACACATAAGAGTGTTTATTGTGCACAATGATTTGGATTAGTCTAGTTCAGTGATGGAGAACCTTTTGAGCTCGGCGTGTCAGCATTTTGAAAAACCCTAACTTAACTCTGGTGCCGTGCCACATATAGAAATTTTTTGATATTTGCAACCACAGTAAAACAAAGATTTATATTTTTGATATTTATTTTATATATTTAAATTCCATTGAACAAAAAAAAATCAACCAAAAAAATGAGTTAGCGTGTCACCTTTGACACGTGTGTCATAGGTTCGCCATCACTGGTCTAGTTCATAGTTTATAAATGTCTTCCAGGAGGACCTGAACAACAGATCCTATTTATCACATTTCAACACATGTGTCAAAATTGGGGATTCTGGAAATTGACAGGTGGAAGGCTGAATGCACCCTTTGGGTAGGTATTCTGAACCCTAAGATAGATCTATGATGCTGCATCACGCAAGCTATACTGACCAAATGGAGGAGTGTCCTAGTGTTGTGTGAGGACCTAAAAAGAGAACTCTCTGCCCTCAAGGAGTTTACAAAGAATAAAAGGCAATAGAAAGAAAAAGATCCCCAGTGTTGAATACTGTTAACATGAAGTGAAAATATATTTTAAGGGGATCATTGACAAAGGAAATATGCAAAGAGCAAAATAATATGGCATACATTTGATTCTGAGCGACTGCATTCTCCAGAAGTACCCAAGGCTCACCCATCCCATCTGCTCATGCCAATGGGGTGTCCCACCCTGCTCTCTATCTCTTCTCCCAGTCCAGCTCGTTGGGAAGCTCTTTTCAACAAAAACAAGAACCAATAACTGTGCAAAATTAGAAGGGCCAGAAAGTAGGAGAGAAAGATGAGGCTTCAACTCAAGGGAGGAGCAGAAAGGCCCACCCCTTATCCAGAGGCTGTCAGGTCCACTTCCTTCACCAGACCCATTCCAAAAACATCTCTCTACAGTTATTCAGGGATGCCTGTTGCCATGGCTACCGGGTGACAGATGCTTTTTGAATCTGGTATATGAAGAGCTCTTCCAATTTGGAATTCGACCTGGAACAGGTGGCTATTTTTAGCCCCACATGCTGCTAATACACACTTCAGAGAAGTCAGTTCTTTGTCTTGTACTTAAACTTCATCTTTCTCCACACCCTCCCATTTCACTGCCCAAGTGGCTTGAGTCATGGGTAGGAATTCTTGTTTACCACTATTACAATGTGAAAGACACAACTAAGACCCCAAGATTCAGGCTTAGAAGAGCTGCATTTCAGACTCAGGACACTGATCGGGAAGCCAGCACAAGCCCTGGGCAGCATGTGTCAGCTTTCTCTCTGAGATGGAGGGCTGTCCTCTCCGGGGCAACTCTGAATGTTGATTTCCCACTTGATGCCCAGAGTGGCTGCCACCACCTGGCTCAGGGAATCTTGTGTTTGGACCCTCTTCCATTAGGGCAAGTTCTCAATCTTGTGTGGACAAATCTGTGCTATTATTTGCAAAACAATACTTAGGATTCTGTGTTCTTCCTATGTACATATAAAGGCAGCCTAGTCTAAGGAGATGAGTTATAGACTTCCTCCAACTCCAAGTTAGTTTGACACTGAAGTTCTCACATGATGTGACCTCAAGTTATCTCTCTAAACTCTCAAAAGTTGCAGACACCAAGCCTGAAATCCCTAAGGTATTCTCCAAACATGCAGTGTACTCCCACTGGAATTTCTACATGGTTTTTAGTGCCTGTATCAAACTCCACATGCCCAAGAATTCCTCCCTCCACCTCTCTCCCTACCTCTTAGTTAAAAGCATTCAAGCATAGCATTCTTTCCTTCCTCTAGACCAGGGGTGGGCAAACTTTTTGACTCGAGGGCCACAATGAGTTCTTAAACTGGACTGGAGGGCCGGAACAAAAGCATGGATGGAGTGTTTGTGTGAACTAATATAAATTCAAAGTAAACATCATTACATAAAAGGGTACGGTCTTTTTTTCAATAGTTTTATTCATTTCAAACGGGCCGGATCTGGCCCGCGGGCCGTAGTTTGCCCACGGCTGCTCTAGACCCTCATATTTCATGAGTAAATGTTTTAGAGCTTGAATCATTGCACATAGCATTTGGCGCTGTTATTTGGGCATTTCTTAGCTTCCTCTTAACCACTGCAAACTTCATGGAGCCAGAGGGCAGTTTTTCTCCATCTTGTATCTCTAATGGCTGATTCAGTGCTTTGCCAATAGAAGAGACTCAAGAAGTATTTGTGGAATTGAATTGCTCTATAAAGGTCTTCAGACCATGTTTCTAGAATCAATTTTGTCACTGACCTTGAATATAACTTTCCCAGATCTCAGTTTCTGTATCTGAAAAAAAGAGAAATGTCTACATATACTTCACTTCTCTCACAACTTTATCATTAGCATCAAACTAGCTTGGCCTTGTAAATGGTATCTTCTAAGATGAAAACACGTGTCCTCTGGAAATGACAAAAAAAGAGGAAACACTATAGGAATGCTGGAACTATTCCAATTAGATACTAGAGCTATAGGAAACCTCAGGACAATTCAAGCAGGCTACCCAAGAAGAAAAATAAGGAAAGGGGGAGTTAAGGTGGAGGACAAGGAGGGAGGAGAAACAGAGGGAGATCGATTTGAGAGTGTGGTGTGGTCACAAATCATACACAGTCCAGTCAATGGCAGAGGGCAGCAGAGCAGAAATAGTCACTGATATGAATGCAGTGTGGAAAGGCAGGGCTAAAATCCACTTTCTCACTGCTGGCCAGGGTTTTGTTAGAGACAGAGGTTTCCCGGTCCATAAGAAGGGAAAATAGAAGGAGAAGGGCCCCAGGGCAAAGCAGAAGAATCGCTCAGAGATGGAACCCAGAAATCTAAATGTTAGTGATGGCCACAGAGGATTTCGATTCAGCTAGACTCTAGGCCATTCTTTGAGAAACAGTGCTAGATAAGACAAATTCACACTAAGACGCCTATTGGTTAGCTATTGCTGGAACCAAAACCCTAGACGTAGGAAGTGGCAATAGAAGTAAAGCATCGTCTGCCAAAACCAGTTTGGCTCAGTGGATAGAGCATCGGCCTGCGGACTGAGGGGTCCCAGGTTCGGTTCCGGTCAAGGGCATGTGCCTTGGTTGCGGGCACATCCCCAGTGGGAGATGTGCAGGAGGCAGCTGATTGATGTTTCTCTCTCATCGATGTTTCTAACTCTCTCTCTCTCCCTTCCTCTCTGTAGAAAATCAATAAAATATATTAAAAAAAAAAGAAGTAAAGCATCATAGAGAGCCTGGGAAGTAAGGAAGAGACCAACAAAGCAATTTAAGAGAAAGCAAAATGTCTTGAAGGGTAAAAATCATTCACACAATATCTGTATAGAAGGATGGAAAGCAGATGCACAGGGGACAAATGGCATATATATGCAGAAGGCCAAAGAGGAAAAAAAAGATGCAGCTTGATTTTTTCGTTTTTTATTATTTCTCATGGAGGTGGGTTTACTCCTGGAACCAAGAATAGCAGTATGTAGACAAAAGTGTTTATGGAGCATGCATGGAACTCGGGACGGGACTAGTAGACACTGCTGATCCTGATGCTTGCTGAAATGCAAGAAGAGAAATAGAGACAACACAAGACAGAACAGTCAGTGAGATTCAAACGAATAAGTGCTGCAATAACGACCAAGAAATGAACAAGTCAGTTAGGCGGGAGCCCTAAGGGTCAGCGTGGGCTCAGGACAAGTGATCTCAGGACCATGGATAGCTCTGCGCCTGCTCTGTGACTGGGATAAAGGTGGTCTATTAACACAATGCTACCTTCATGGGTAGCACTGCCTGGGTCCCATTTTTGATGTTGAGAGGATCTGCTTGCCCAGTTAAGGTATAAGTCTTTCGATCTGGGGAATCGTTGTCATCTGTCTGGCGGCCTTTGATAACTCTAGTCAGGGGTGGATCGGATGGTAGAAAGAAAGAGTACTGGGCTTGGAGTCAAGAGACCTATGTTTTGCTCCTAGCATTGCCACTTGCTAGATGTATGGCTTTGGTTAAGTCTAACTTGGTGAAGCTCGGGTTTCTCTTCAGTAAAATGAGTTTCATAAGTTTTTTCTCTACTTTCTGTAAAGGCCTACTGGCAGAACCAAATAAGATTAGTCATGTAAAAGCATTTTACACTGTAAAAAAACCTATTTGAGAATGTGCAGTTATTGGAATTAGTCTCTTAGAAAATGAAGAAAGGGGTTCTATAGAAACCCTGCAGACTCAGGAGACAGGGGTGATAGACCAAAGGTGTATCAGAGCCCAGCATCTCCAAGAGTAGAAGTAGAGCTCTGAGAGGAACCTGGATTTTCAAAAGTTGTGGAAGCCGGTTGGAAAGATAGATAAATGTAAAAAAATAAAGTGAAAGGATAAAGGGGAAAAAGAGAGGAAAAGAACTTGTAAATATTCATAACTCTTCCCCCCCCCAAAAAAAGGAAAGATTGATTTATTTTATGGCAATTTATGGATAATAACCTGAAACAAGTTAAAATAGCAAATAGGTGAAATAAATTCCTCAGAAATTTAAACCCATTTCAATAATATCAAACCTCTCTGGAAAAATCTCCTTTTTGTTATTTTTAAAGCTTTAGTTTTAACCTTATTATAAAAGTAATATATGATTATAGAAAAAATAGAAGAAGTAAGCCCCAAAGATAATTTTTTAAAAATGTTTTATTGATTTTTCACAGAGAGGAAGGAAGAGAGATAGAGAGCCAGAAACATTGATGAGAGAGAAACATCAATCAGCTGCCTCCTGCACACCTCCCACTGAGAATGTGCCCACAACCAAGGTACATGCCCTTGACTGGAATCGAATCTGGGACCCTTCAGTCTGCAGGCCGACACTCTATCCACTGAGCCAACCCAGTTAGGGCCCAAAGATAATATTTTAAAAATATTCTTAATCCTATGAATCTAAAGACAATCTTCAACTCTTCTTCTAATTCTTTTATGCACACAGAAGGAACTTGGTTCACTCACCACCTTTTTAAAAAACAGATAAGGGATCAACATAATACCATTTTGCAATATGTCTTTTTATACAACCATCATGTTGAATATTTGTCATATAGGTAACAGTAAATAAATTTGGGCAATATGATTTTAACAGTTATATATAATATTTTGTATAGATAAATCATATTTATTTAACCATTCTTTTATTGTGAGATCATTATTTCCAACACTTCTTTATTGCATACTGTGCTATAGGAAGTATGTGTAGGGGTTAAACTTATATAGTCCAGTGACAAATTCACTTCAGCTCCCAGATTCCCTGCATAGTGACTGTATATCTTTGTGAAAGTTTATCTCTTTAAGGCTGATATTCTTCATTTATAGAATGAGTTTAATAATATTACCAATACCAAAACCTATTGTTAGAATTAAGTAAAATAATATATTTAGAATGCGTTGCATATAATAGGTACTTAGTAATAATGTTCATAATTTAAACAACCCTTATTGCTAATTTCTATACTCATCCTTAACTCTTTCTATAATATAAATTTCCAGAATGAGAATTTTTATATCAAAGGAAGGACATTTATAATTTAGGTCAATGCCATATTTTAAATGTAGAGATAATTCAGTTGTCATGAAGAAGAGAGAGAGAGCCAAATGTTAAAAAGAAAAAGTAGTGTATGGGTGCAAAGATGTAGGGCTCATTGCTATTAAACCAGGAGTAAGCATATCCTAGAAGCAATAAACCTGTCGCTAGGAAAATAAATTAAATTAAAAATTGCATGAATATATATACAGAAACACATTCATTGCAATATTATTTATGATAGCAAAAATTGAAAATAACCTATCTTATTGATAGGAGAATGATTAGATATATTATGGCACATCCATGCAGCTGAATATTATGCAGCCATTAAAAAGAATAACTAAAGCTACATATGTTAATTTTGTAAGGAGTTCCTGATATAATGTTATGGGGGAAAGTGAAGTGACAGAAAGAAAGCATACCATGTTCGTACATCTATGTAATAATTTCTAAGGCTGCGGGATTCAAGGCTTATTAGTTACATGTGCTAACAATAGAACAAAGCTAGATACTGCATATGAAAGGTATTTGAAAACTGTAAAGTGCCATACAAACTTTTAATCTCGATAATAAACGTACTAAAAGAACATGAGGGAGAAATAGGCTAATAAAAAGAATAGGATATGTATGAAATAAAGGTTATTATAAAATAAAAGCCATCTCTTCTGATCCTAGAAGTCCAGGTGTTAAGGCAGTAAAGATGCTGAGAAATTGTCTTATCTATCACTTTGCCTTTCAGTAAAATATGTTTATTCTTGTGTGTAAGTGAAAAAGCAGAGGTACACAGAGCTAAGAGACTGACCTAAAGTCACATGGCTCATAAGAGTGGAGTGATGACCAAGATTCTCCCTTCTAATCAAAATGGAATTCTCAAAATCTTAGAAGCCTGACAAGATCAAATAGAGAATATGCACATTTCTATTGGAACAGGAAGAAATTAGAACTATAAAAGGGATCATTAAAGGGAGAGAAGAGCCCTAACCGGTTTGGCTCAGTGGATAGAGCGCCGGCCTGCAGACTGAAAGGTCCCAGGTTTGATTCCGGTCAAGGGCATGTACCTTGGTTGCGGGCACATCCCCAGTAGGTGTGCAGGAGGCAGCTGATCGATGTTTCTCTCTCATCGATGTTTCTAACTCTCTATCCCTCTCCCTTCCTCTCTGTAAAAAATCAATAAAATATATATTAAAAAAAAAGGGAAAGAAGACCTTTTTTTCAGATGCCATGAAGAAATATGACATGTAAAAAATACACACACAAAAAATGCCCAAAGGGAAGCATGAAGCCAAAGTCTTTAAAGAACAGAATAGCTCTCCCCTTGCTCAGGAGTGACCAATGCAGAGTGAGGTTCCTTCTGTAAAGGTGAAGAAAGTGGCGCAGAAATAGCACACATAAAAGAACAAATGAGGAACATCCCCATAAAGAGGGTCTTGGAGATTTAGTGAAGATAGAGAAGGCTAATCAAGGAAAAGGACAATACCTATAGGTACCTTAGCGGACAAGGAGAAGGATGGAGTGTGGCCCATAGGAGGGAGAAGTCCAGCATGTGGTCTGCCTCTTGAGAGCCACTCACAGGACAGCCCTGCAAATGATCACCCGGATGCCACTGCTCAAGGCAGCAGCACCCTCAGCCTGATGACAGGGACATGCTCCTGAGCAGGTAGCCTCACTGCTGAAGAGCACACATGTTCCTACAAGTGTAGCAAAGTGTAGAAAAGTGGTAAAATGGCCAACAAGTGCAGCAAAGTGGTGTTAATTTAAAATGCAGGGAAGAAAATGATGCTGGGAAGGAAATCAGTGGTTCAAGGGGGGAGAGTTTGTGAAACCTCAAGGTGGACACGGAATCTCCGTAGCCTTTCTTTCCTTTGAGTTTCCACTTCTCTGCTCCAGCTCAGCTGGCTTCTCCCTCCTTCTTTACGTGGGTCAGTACCAGCACTGTGAGTATCTTTAAAACATGGATTAGTCTCTTTGTGCAGACAGAAACAACTGACGTTTTTAAAATGGAACCTACAAAGAAGACCGGGAGTGCTTGGGAAAAATAAACCCAATCTCCATTCCTCAAATACTCAAAATACATTAATTATGAAAATAGAGTCCCAAAGCTTAGATGGATGGGGCTGCCACTGCTTAATGCACGTGCAATACCCTGATTTATCTATGGCTCAACTCAACTCCATCTTGTCAGAGTTCTCTGAAATACATTCAGGAGTTGGTCAATCCCACCGTTGCTCTGCGGATCCATTGTTCTACACTTGTTTCTTGGGCCTATTCTCACAAAGGGTATCATTGGCCATCTTCCAAGGAGCATCTTGTCCTCAAGTTAACTCTTGCATGACAGACAAACTGCTCATCTTCTTCGTGCATATCAGAACTAACAGCTTCTGGTTGAACAGAGTGTTCTTGGTGCAATCCCAAAATCACCTAGGTTCTTTTCTGCTCAGATAGCTAACTCCTCACCCATCCCCAAGTACTTCAAGGGAACCCGTTCTCAGGAGATCGTTAACTTTTTTAAAAATTTAATATCCCTGCTCTTATACAAGGATTGCAATCAACTGCAAAATCGAAGTTCAAGAGATTGCACAAAAATGTGAATATACTTAACACTACTGAATTGTACACTTAAAAATGGTTAAGGAGTAATTTTATATTTGTATTTTACTCTTATTTTTTTAAAGCTCCTTGGGAAGCGACAGGACATTTTAAAAAGTAGGACAAAACAGTACTATCCTCAGGATGTGTTATTAATAATTGTGTTGGCAGAGCACCTTTTCGTTTAGAAGGCACTTTTATACACCTTCTATTTGATCCTTACAGCCATGTTGAGGAATGAGTATAGATGTTTCTTATCCCCATTTTATGCACAGGAAACATGAGTCTAGAATGAATGTCCAAGGAGGCAAAAGCTGGAATTAAACATAGGTCTTGTGATTCTATAGGCATGTGTTCTGATACTATGCTCCTTGTTCGTGAGAAAAGAGGTGCAAGTGCAATGAAGAGCTTAGGACCTGACATTTGTGGGCCCCACGCCATGCCAGGTACACGCAGGGATAAAGCGCTGTAGTACCCAGGCATCATTATCTCTTTGTCTTAACCATAAACCTATGAGGTCAGTCTTACAAGTATCCTGATTTTATTGTTATTTTTTATATCGGCTTCTAGAGAGAGAGGTAGGGAGAGGGAGAGAGAGAAACATTGATGTGAGAAACATCAAGAGAGCAAAATATGGATGGGCTGCTTCCTGCACACCTCTTACAGGGGATTGAGCCCAGGGCCCTGACCGGAAATCAAACTGCCAATCTTTGGGTGCTCAGGCCAAGGCCCAACCAACTGAGCCACACTGGCCAGGGCTACAAGTATCCTGATTTTCAAGTTGAAAGAACAGAAGCTCAGAGAGGTTAAGTAACTTTCCCAAGGTTGCCCAGCTAGTAAGGAAAGAACTGAATTCAAGACAATATAATATTTAGGAGCAGAACTGCCAGGAAAGGAGATAGGGAGGCAGTGATTCTGCAACAGCTATCTCTGTGCCTCTAATTGTCCTCAGGTCATGAAAGAATTTGAAAATGTTTGGCTAAGTTAACAGTGGAGGTAAAGGGGCAGCCACAGGTGCAAAGAACAAACCCTTTTCTGAATGTAAGCGGAAAAGGGGACAAAGGGTTACAATCTCGAAGATGTAGACAGGAAAGCAAAATTGCAAAAAAAACCCACACAAAACAACAACCAAAAAAAACCCCTATAATTACGGTGTCAAGAGCACTGGCCAGAGGAGGAAAGGCTTCTTTAGAAAAGACAGAGACAAAGATCAAAGGCCAAAGGAATTTTATTTTCTTGCATGTGCTGCATTTATAAGAAAGTGATAGACAATGTTTGTAGGGGAATATGTGAGGTAGGTAGGAAAAATTATAAACACAACTAACATTTCACTAATTTTTAAACAATTTTAAATGCTAGAGGATCCAATGAGATAATGCATGGGAAATGCTTAAATTATAAAGTGTTATACAAAAGTGGAGTGGTACTTATTTTTATATGAGTGTATTTATAATAAAAGTGGAAAGAAAACCAGGCCAAGGGGCTGAGCGGAGGCTCAGCTGGGCTCTGTGGCGGCTCTCACTGCGCATGTCTTGCCCCGGAGTCTCCTCTTTATCTTGTTGGATTACAGCTCCGCTCCACCTCTGGCGCTGAGTGCTGGTGTGGTGCAGCTGTTCACCAACTGGCCCACGTTTACCCCAGGTGTGGTATGTGAGGAATCAGTTGAATAATTGCTCTGCTATGTGTTGTTTGGGGTTTGCAAAATCCCACCACGATCCTGAAAGTCTAAGTCATCTCGGAGGTCTCCCCAAAGCTACCAACCTGTGTTGGAGAAGTGGGTTCTGCAAGTGAGTGGGGACAGGGGGGTATGCAAGTGTTGAGGGAGAGTAGGAATCTTACAGTTGCAGGGAAGGCACCCTTTCCTTTCCTGGGGGTTCCTCAAAGATATGATTTGCTGTGTGGCCCTGTCTCTCTCACAGACGTTATTGCTCTTCAGGTGTCCTAGTCATGCTCTTTCTTTTCTCTTTTTCCCTCTTTTACTTTCTTCCCTTCACTTTTCTCCTTTGCTTTTCATTATTTCTTCCTTACTCTGCACCTCTGTGTTTCTTCTTCTCTTTTCTTTTGGCCAATTACCATTTTCAGAGTAGATCATGTGGGGCTGAGAGATGGGCTAAGATGTGGGATTTGTCGAAAGATGAACTGCTCTTGAATCAGACGCCGCACAAAGACAGCAGTTCCTGCCAACTTGAGGGTCAGGCTGTGTGATCAGAGTCCAGGGTTGCAGAAGGGATATTTGCAAGAGCCATTCGGTGATCACCTCCTCCAAATAAAAGCCATCAGGCTCCCTCCAAGAGAGCCTCTGGGAGCCCCACACTGGGAGCTTCGGCACCAGATATGTTTTCTGCTCAATCTAACCTACTGTCTTCAAACTGCTCCCTCCCGGCCCTGGATCCACTCTGCTCCTGGACAGGTGAATTCTTCTGGAGACTGAAGGTTTAAAGGAGAGATTCCCATTATTTTTGCCTCCAAGCGTTTGCTTTTGAAAGATCTCCAGGCAATCAAATGATTTTTTTTTAATGACCCATGAAGATGACTTTGTTTCTCCATGTTCTAATTAATCATGGATGAATGTGTTTGCCTGTCAGGCTTCTCATGAGCACGAGGTACTCAGCGTTCCCACATGAGCAGGTACGATTGAGCCTGGTGCAATGCCAGTTGACATTTCAGTTGACCTTTGAGGTCTGATGACAGATAAATGTGCTCCTTCCCTCAGCTTCCCGAAACGTTTGAACACCCTTGGAGACCCCAACACCCACTACCTTCCTGGGGAACATTGCTTTGAGGTGCAGAAGATGACGATTAAAGTGACTGATGATGGGGACACTCAGAACCAAGGAACCTGACATTTAAAGGGGCACTTAGGAATGGATAGCCTCAGGGAAAGGGGAGGGTGAAATCTTGCCTTCAAGAGAGAAGGAGGAAGAAATTCTGGATGGGGCAGATGCTGGTTTGGTAGAGTTTGAAGCTTATGCCATTTGGGGGGTTTTCTCCAAGGTACAGGTTACAAAATTACAAATGCAAAATTAGGTACCAGGTCTTGAGGGGTCCTGCTGCTTTAAGGTTCCTAGAAAATCTGCTCCGGCCATGTCTTCTGTTCCTTTTGAGGGAGGCCCATGGCCAAAGTCTTCACCAAGCTCCAGAGTGTCAACCTGTGGCCACTGCAGACAAACTGGTGATTTGAAAACCACATTTTGTGAACACCAGCCTATGGCATAGCTTTCCTCTAAGGGGTTTCCCCCAAATTAGAGAAATTCAGAATCCAAGATCAGAAACTTTTCTAGAACAGCTCCCATGTTATCTTTGGTTCTCAGAGGCAACCTAAGGCAGAAAATGAGCTATGAACAGAATGGCTTTGGATTCACATAGACCTGCATTAAAACCTCCAGCTCTGCTGCTTACTAGCTGGTGACTTTGAACCCAGTTACTCCATCTGATTCTCCCCTATGGGAAGAATCTTCCTATGAAGATTACATAATAAAATCTATGTCAAGGACTGGGCTAATTAATGAATATAAGTTTCCTTTTCCCCCTAATAAGAGTGGGGCATATGTGGGGCTGGTTCCCCCCAAACACACCCAGACAGGATTTTACATGAGGCAGCCCTGAAAAAACAAGACTGAAATATTATGCTCAACATTGACTGGGAGGAGCATGGGGAGACCAGACCACCCCACTTTAGACCCTGCCCCCAGGGAAACCAGAGAAGGTCCCCTGGGTTGGGAGTTGGGTGGAAGCAGGATCCTGGAAAAATTAGTGAACTGGAGAGTTGTGATATAGGGTGAAGAGGTGGTTCTGGGAGAAAGTGAAGTCAGCAGTGAGTCTCCTCCTTTGACGGGGGCTGCAGGCTCCCAAAGGCCATGTGTAGGCTGTATCACCACTCAAGTGCACACAGCCTATTGAATGTACTCAAGAAGCATGGATGCAAGTCTCTGTCCTCCCTAGTAACATGCTTGTCACTGGTGGATGTGATAAGTGACATTTGTCTATACCCTAAGATTTTACTGAGCCCAATCCCAGCGGCCCCAATCGCCTAATGTCATCACTCCCTTTCTCAGTGGCCCTAGGCACTGAGAAGGGAGTTCTGTGAACACTGAGCACATCTTGCAGGCCGAGAGACCTGCCCTGCCTGGCTTCCAGCAGCAACTAAATATCCACAGCCATGCATGGGTCTCTGCTGAGTGCTTTTCCTAAGTACTTTGTGCAGGGGTACTTAGCTATGGTTGGGTTCTTTTTACTAGTATATTTTTGCTCAACTCCTACTGTGTCCAATCCTTGCATCAGTCACTGCTCTGCTCCTTGGCACTAAATGTGAAGCATGAAGAACCCATTTAGGACACTTTCTGAATTATTTGACGTTTTCCAGATTCTCTAGCCTAAGGGTAGCCAAGAGGAGGCGGAGACGCAGGACTATGACCCATATATGATTTGTCACCTCTGACTTGACTTTGTCAGGAAAATTTCCAGCTAGAAGAGTGGGAGAGTTGAAAGGGAGGACAGGGAAGGATAAGATTCTTGTCCAGAAAGAAGAAAGCAGGATGCCTGGGGGCAGGAAGGATGAAGTCATTCTTGCCTCTCCAAAAAGTTCCTGTTCTGAGGAGTGCCCCTCTCCCAAAAGCCTTCACAAGAGTGTTAAGATTAAGATCAGGGGAAGATAAACAACTCAGCAAGGATCCAGGCTGAGCTGAGGTCGGGCTTGGCATTGATGTCGAGGTCCAAGTTAGACCCTGGCTTACCAAACCCAGCCAAGCCTTGAATTTTAAAATTATGGTGAGGTTTTGTTGTGATTATTTCCAGAGAAAGAGAAAGATGAAGATAAGCAATATTGCTTTAAATGTTCTTTCTTCGTCCCAGAAAATCTCCCTTGCTGTTGGAAAGGGACAGATCTAAAAGCAAAATCTTGAATATATAACACCTCAACTGAGAAAGGATGGGGACCAAGTACTTTAGTGATAATTCATGAACAGAGGTTCCAAAGGTGTTACCTGAGTGCCAAGCAGCTGTGTTAAAGCTTCAGAAAGGCATGTGCCTTCCAGGCTGGGACTTTCATTAAAAAGCAGGGCCAGGAATATGGAGATTGTCCCTTTATGCCCCTCACTGGTTGGACCATGTCTGAAGTGCTGGGCTGACTATTGACAAAGAAGAAATCTTCCAGCTGGCAGACACCCTCAACTCATTTCCATTGCCAATTCTTCTCATTGCTTTACCCCAAGCGCGGTGTCCCCAAATCCAGAGCTAATCTGACTGGTCAGAGTGGTGCAAACCTACCATCTATGCTTCCCCAGGATCTGCCTTCATTTCCCTCTGAAAAACCACCTCCATCATTCTCTGCCTTACATGGTTCAAGTTCTACCTCTGAGCTCTAGAAATATGCACATGACTCAATTCTGGGACTTTTTGTTAGAATTCTTAGGAAACATAAGCTAATTTTTAGCTGAAGATGAAGCCGAGAGGAAGTGAACCAAAGCTGCTAGAAGCAACCCCTTGGAAACATTGGCCTGAGAGGAACATCAACTTAGTTACTTGGGTCCACCAGTTCCTGAAGCAGGAGCTGCTCTCAGCCCCAGGACCTTGGAGTTATATGAGCCAGTGAGTTTCCTTTGTGCTTAAGAGAGGATAGTTTGGGTGTCTGTTCTTCCAAGCAGAGGAATCCTGATAAAATAGATAAGGGATAGGTCAACATTCCATTGAAGCTTAGAATTAAATAACAATTTTTTAAAATTTTAGATCTATTTTTATTTTATACTTACAATAGTATTTTTATATTGACCTCAATTGTCAAAAAACATTCAAAATCAAAAAGTCTGGATAGAGAGAACCAAGATGGCGGCATAGGTTAACGCCGGAGTTTGCTGCTTTGAACAACTACTTCAAAAGTGAAACTAAAACACGGAACGGACATCACCCAGAAGCACAGGAACGCTGGCTGAGTGGAAGTCCTACAACTAGGAGGAAAGAGAAACGCACACGGACACTCAGAGGAGGCGCAGTGCTGAAGTCAAATTCTGAGGTGCGGAGTGCGCGGAGCGGGCTGGCGGCGGAGGGCGCGGCTGTTGTTTTCAATCGGGAGGGAGTCGCAGACTCTGAGCACCAGATCCGGGCGAGTCTTTAGGGACCCAGACTCAAACGGGAGAAGCGGGACTGTCTGGCTTCGGTCAGAGCGAGTGCAGCTTTCTCTCCGAGCTTTGCAGCGGGTGCTGGGACTCAGAGAGGCAGAGCCCCTTGGGACAGGACTGAGAGCCGCCATAACTGCTCTCTCCGGCCCACCCTGTTGATCCTGTGCGACCCGCCCCGCCCAAGCCCTGCACAGAGGCATTTGCCGGATAGCCTCAGGCAAAGGCATTTGCCGGATAGCCTCAGGCAAAGGCTAGATTAGCACCTCCCTAGAGGACAGAAGTTCTCTCACTGCTGACACAGCTGATTCTCATAGCCACTTGGCCTGGAGGTCAAACCCTCCCTGGGATTAGCTACAACAATCAAGATTTAACTATAAGACTTCGAACAAAGACCACTAGGGGGTACACCAAGGAAGCATAACAAAATGCGGAGACAAAGAAACAGGACAAAATTGTCAATGGAAGAAATAGAGTTCAGAACCACACTTTTAAGGTCTCTCAAGAACTGTTTAGAAGCTGTCGATAAACTTAATGAGATCTACACGAAAACTAATAAGACCCTCGATCTTATATTGGGGAACCAACGAGAAATTAAGCATACACAGACTGAAATAACGAATATTATACAGACGCCCGACAGCAGACCAGAGGAGTGCAAGAATCAAGTCAATGATTTGAAATGCGAGGAAGCAAAAAACATCCAACCGGAAAAGCAAAATGAAAAAAGAATCCAAAAATGCGAGGATAGTGTAAGGAGCCTCTGGGACAGCTTCAAGCGTACCAACATCAGAATTATAGGGGTGCCAGAAGATGAGAGAGAGCAAGATATTGAAAACCTATTTGAAGAAATAATGACAGAAAACTTCCCCCACCTGGTGAAAGAAATGGACTTACAGGTCCAAGAAGCTCGGAGAACCCCAAACAAAAGGAATCCAAAGAGGACCACACCAAGACACATCATAATTAAAATGCCAAGAGCAAAAGATAAAGAGAGAATCTTAAAAACAGCAAGAGAAAGAAACTCAGTTACCTACAAGGGAATACCCATACGACTGTCAGCTGATTTCTCAACAGAAACTTTGCAGGCCAGAAGGGAGTGGCAAGAAATATTCAAAGTGATGAATACCAAGAACCTACAACCAAGATTACTTTATCCAGCAAAGCTATCATTCAGAATTGAAGGTCAGATAAAGAGCTTCACAGATAAGGAAAAGCTAAAGGAGTTCATCACCACCAAACCAGGATTATATGAAATGCTGAAAGGTATCCTTTAAGAAGAGGAAGAGGAAGAAAAAGGTAAAGATACACATTATGAACAACAAATATGCATCTATCAACAAGTGAATCTAAGAATCAAGTGAATTAATGATCTGATGAACAGAATGAACTGTTGATTATAATAGAATCAGGGACATAGAAAGGGAATGGACTGACTATTCTTGGGGGGGAAAGGGGTGTGGGAGATGTGGGAAGAGACCGGACAAAAATCGTGCACCTATGGATGAGGACAGTGGGTGGGGAGTGAGGGCGGAGGGTGGGGCGGGAACTGGGAGGAGGGGAGTTATGGGGGGAAAAAAAGAGGAACAAATGTAATAATCTGAACAATAAAGATTTAATTTAAAAAAAAAAAACAAAAACAAAACAAAAAAAACAAAATCAAAAAGTCTGGATGGGGGAAGTGGCACAAGTCCTCTGAACAGCTGAAATTGGGATTATAATGTTCAGGTTTTGATAAGTGAGACCCTTGGACCCATAGTCATTGTGTTTATCTAAGTTCACTTTTCCTTTACTAAGCGCTTTATTTTTTATTGATGTATAATTGACATACAGTACTCTATTACATTCAGGTATACATCATAATGATTTGATATTTATATACCTTATGAAATAATTCCCAAAATAATTATTGACTCAGACTGCTTCTCCAGCCTCTTCCCTAAACCTCCCACATGTCAATCTTATCCAGGACCCAGTATCCCCATGGCGTGAGGCTCAGGAATCTGAGTTGCTTTCAAGTACCGTGACCTCTCCTTCCTGATCCCAGTCAACGTCTCTGTGCCTTGTCCTTGATTCTGTGGCCTAAACCCCCTGATTGTAGTGGATTCTCTAGTCTGGAGCTCTGACTGCCTGCTTGGATTTCACAGAGGTCTGAACTTATTGTCAACTTCGAATACACTCTGACTACCCCTGAAGTGCCTCCCTATAGCCAGGTCCCTTCATCCTGGGAACAAGGGTCTTGAGGTCTACCCCTAAAGAAGCTTCTTAACTCCAGTGTGATTTAGATACACCCAAATGGGAGCCTCTACAGCAGTGGTTCTCAACCTTCCTAATGCTGCAACCCTTTAATACAGTTCCTCATGTTGTGGTGACCCCTAACCATAAAATTATTTTCGTTGCTACATCATAACTGTAATTTTGCTATTGTTATGAATCGTAATATAAATATCTGATATGCAGGATGTATTTTCATTGTTACAAATTGAACATAATTAAAGCATAGTGATTAATCACAAAAACAATATGTAATTATATATGTGTTTTCCAATGGTCTTAGGCGACCCCTGTGGAAGGGTTGTTCGACCCCTAAAGGGGTCGCAACCCATAGGTTGGCGACCCACAGATTGAGAACCGCTGCTCTACAGGGACCAACCAGGATGGCAAGGAGTCTGGAAACCAGGTCCTTAAAGTCAGATTCAATAGAATGGGGTGGCACTTGGCTTGGAAAAAGAGTTAGATTAAAGGAGATACGAGATTTCTGTCTGCCAATATTTATAGGAATGTCATATGGGACTAGAGCCAATGGGTGAATGTCCCAGGGAAATGAATCTGGGGGCAATAGAAGAAGGAACTACTTTGGATTGTTTTTGTGCACTTGAGACTTGCCCTTGACTTTAGCAGAAACTTCCTTAACATCTTTGTCAGCTCTCAAATGCCAGCCCTGTTTAGGTTAGCAAACAATTGTGGATGGATTCCTGGGATTGGCACCGAGGGAGACTGGAAAGAGCTTGGGGTGACCTTCATAGAGAACACCCACTGCCCAGAGCTAGAGCAAATGGCTGGACTTCACAAGGCTGGGATTAAAAATCTTGCCCATAAACCAAACTCAATTCCAGGGAACTGAACTATTTCCTCACTGGGGGACAAAAGAGAGAGTCCCCCTGGGCTAAATCGGGAGGCAGTCATCTTCACAAGGCTGGTGGGAAATGGGGGCCCACGTTTAATAATGCTAAACCTATCAAAACCAAGCGGACATAGCTCACATCCTGTGGGCAATAAACATCCACAGGTGAAATTTTATGAGGTTTTAAAGGGAACTTTATGAGTTTTGAGGGAGCCTTCGTATAAACTGAAACCAGCCATGGAAAAAACAATATAATGTGAACTGTGGAAGGCAATATCTGAAAATTCTGTCACTGTTACCAAACCAAAGAAACTGTTCAGGGGAACAAGAAAGATATGCTAGACTTTATGTCTCTCCCATGATTTCTGGTGAGGTAGAATGTTCTACCAGCAACATTTTTAGCTCCTTGAGAGCAAAGGCTATTAAAGGTCTCCCGTTTCCCACACAGCACCTCGTACACTGTAGGTGTGCATGTGCATATATAAACACATGAAATATGTCCAAGAGATGGGGAATATTTGTGATTACTCTCACAGGAAGTCCCCAGTGTTCTGGGGGCTTTTCGTACCACAGGTAGGAAACTTGAACTCTGAATGTTAAGACACTTTCCCAAGGTCACATGGTTAATAATAGCTGAATCCTAATTCGAGCCCATATCTGTCTGTCCCTAGAGTCCATGCCCTTTCAACCACATCTATGGTTGCCAAACTTTTGGATTTCATCAACCAATACAGTTTCAAAAACACTTAAGGGAACCCCGATTGAATTGCGAACATTTTACCAAAAGGATATTGTTAAAAATTGAGAATGTTGTACTAACAGCAGCCCCGAAAGACAGAACATGATCTCAAAATAAAGAAAATAAATGTATGAAATACTCCATTCCTTAAGGCACATGTGCGTATGTGTGAACCTGTAAAAATATCGTCATTGACAGGCGCCAGACTAGCTCTTGGAACTGCTCTTTCCCGCCACACTTTACCCTCCTGATCTCTTGTAGCACCGAACACAATGTCCTACACAAAGTATGTACTTAGAGTATTGTATGATTAACATTATTTGCTCTTTTCTGTTTGATCCTCTGAAAAGACCTCAATGATACAGGTTCTTAGCAATGTCACAGACCTAGACGACTTGCTTCATCTTGTTTAACTTTGTATTTATGGCTTAAATACAAAGTTAAACATAAAATACCTCTTCCTTCTCTTGGCAGATTTCTCCTCCTGGCAGACTCTATCAATACAGCTTCATCATTGCTCCTCTGACCTGGAATCTCACCCTCAGAGGTGCTTCAGGAATGGGGTCGAGAAGGGCTGACTCTTCTACTGGGTGACCTTAGGAAATTCTCTCTTCTTTTTGCATCTCGGTATTTTTCATGTACAAAATGAGGAGGATTGGGCCAAAACATCTCACAGGGTGCTCCCAATCTTGGCGATCTCCACGCCTCACCCATCTGGCCGATTGCAGCTCCCTCTACATCAGGGCTCCTTTTGTTTGAGAAAATCTGGAATTTGGGGATGGATTCAATGACAAGTTGGCTCTTGAGAAAGATTCTGTAATATGACCGCACAGCTGTTTAGTGATTCTACATGAGCGTAAGATCACTTCGGGGTGGAATGTCAAAGTTTACCAGACATTCTCTTGGACCAGTTCTCCTTTTTCCATGAGACCAGATCATTATCCTCAAAAGCATCACTAATTGTGCACATGCACGAGATGCCGGAAGGAAGGCCCCAGCTGGGAAGCAGGGGACCCATGCTGGGGGTCATCCACCTTGCTCAGGTTTCTCCTTGGCGGGGCTTACACTGGAGGGCCTGGCAAATAGCCAGGCTGTGCCCTGGAAGAAATGACTTGTCAAGTAACCAGCTCCAGCCCCAGGAGGTGCTCGCACACGCACTTGGCCTTTCATTTATCTTTGCAGCAGTGAAACTAGGATAACAGGTAGGCTATCCTGGAAGCCTACCGCACTGAGAGGGAAAGGTTAAGTTACAGGGCCCACGTTTTAAAACATTTTTTTTAAAAGACTTCTTTGCCCTTTAATTTTAGAATAGTTACTCTCTGGCGCTCATCAGAACAGGGCTATTTGGATGTCATCTAGAAACGGAGAAGAAAAGGAGAGAGCTAGCTGGCTGGGCTGCCTGCTGGATTGATGGTAGTTGCTTTTTCACATACAGATCAAAAGCCTCCTGAGCAGTTAACCCTCAGCCAGGGAGTGACTCCTACAAATAGAGAGGATTTAGCAGAAGCAAGAGAGCACAGCATGCAAATGCAGCGCACTCATCAGTGCTGGAGCTTTCTGGTCACCTCTGTAGAAATATCTTGAAAAATATCCACTCTGCTAAGGCCCTGAGATCTATTAGCCATCTTAATGTGCAGGAAGTAAGCTTCCCCAGACCCTTGGAGATTGCATGGTGACCCTTTCTCAAGAGAGAAACTACAGCGGGAAGGCCGGGGAGGGTTGGGGGGGCGGGGCAGTAAGAGATCAATCAAAGGACTTGTATGCATTCATATAAGCATAACCAATGGACACAGACACTGGGGGGTAGGGGAGGCCGGGGGAAAGTCAAGGGAAAGAAAAAAAAAGAGACATATGTACTACTCTTTGTAATGTTTTAAGCAATAAAAAACAGAGAGAGAGAAACTGGGGGTGGGGCACGGAGGAGGGGGGGAACCAGGTATAAATGATCTCTTTGTCCTTGGTGATATCTTTCTATATTATCTCTGGTGATTAGTATAAAAGCAAGAGTAAAGATAGAAAATCAGAGTTTTGGAGAAAGGGCAAGATGAAGAAGACAGAGATACAAGGAGTCATGTGCTCAAAGAAGAAATATTGGGAATGAGTAGATTCAGGAAAGGCCTTCAGGGCGTGGCCACAAAAGAAGTTTGAAGAGCAAGCAAGAGATCAGAGGAACTGACTTGGGGAAGGGATGCCCCATACTGGGAACGCACCTCTGAGGGAATGCCGGTGAGTGGGAGATGGGGGAAGAACACTGCTCAGGTGGCAGGGGGACGTTCTGAAGTCAGGTCACACCTGACCTCTACCGAGGGCCCAGAGAACCTGGAGGAAGGCTCCCCAACCACTCAGCAACCAGGAAAGTCGGAGGGAGAAAGCCAGTCTAAAGGCAAGCTGAGGAGGAGGAAACAGGGGGAAGGAGACCTGAGTGAGAAGGAGATGTTAGGTGGAATTTAATGGGGCTCCGACCACCAAAGTGGAGTCCAGGCACCCTAAGAAAGAGCACTTTGACCCATGACAAAGGGCTATGGAGAAAGAGTCAAAAAATTGAAAGGGCAGAGGAACGACTTCTATTTAAGAACCACATAGGCCATCCCACCTGGTGAGCCACAGAGGCTGTTTTCTTTCTGTTGACAGATTCCTTCCACATCCCTAAAGACAAAAGTGTCTTGTGTCAGCTTCACAGCGTTAGAGACCCATCCTGTCTTCTCGGTTCACTCTTGAGGATACGTAAGGCCACCCCGAGAGCTGGTGGAAGAGCCCTAACTGGAGCTCTCCTCCTTCCCAAGCCCCAATTCCTGCCACTCCCCCATCCATCCCTGGCACTCAGAGAGTGTGCTGCCCTATGCCCCCATTTTTGGAATCTGAGAGTCTCCCATGGTGTCTGCCTGTCTCTCTGCCCTAAGGGTCCTCCCATCTCAGCCTCTTGCACACTTGAACCTGTGCCTCCTCCTGCTGTACGTAGCATATCTCTGCCCTTGGGCTCACCGTGACATCAGGCTCTGCTGTTGAGAGGGGGCCCATCTGCTGCCATCTTTCTCTGCCAGCTCAGGAGCCTCTCCTGGCCTCCTCAGGGGGGTGTGCTTTTGGTCTCAGGCCCACATGTTCCCCTCCTCCTTTCAGGACAGGCATGAGTGAGGTTCTGGGGGAACAAGGGAGGGAGTGTGGATGTGCAGGGAGCAGGAGAGCGTGCAGGCAGCTGCTAAGACCCATCTCCAGCCTCCTCGAACATTTCCAGACACACAGACAGGAGAGATGATCACATGTGGGTCTATGGATAACACATGTGTGAGTGCAGCTTACACTCTGTTCTAGTCCAACAATGAACAATGAGACTCTCTGGAAACTGAGGAATGTGAATTTCCTAGGCTTATGATTATGGGTTCACTGCTTAAGCCCAAAGCTTCCGACACTTTGTTTGAGAACTGGTTAAAGGGTAAGAGGATCTGTTCCATCAAAGGACAAAAAGGTCATTTAAAACAGGTTCCCTTAAGCCAAGACCTCATACAAATCCAAGCAGAAAAACAAATGAGAATTAGGGACGGGAAGAGAGGCCTCACAGGAGGAGCTGGTTTCTGTCTGAGGGGGGCGAGCTGTCAAATCCTTTGCTCCAGAGAATCACAGGCTCCCCCGTGGCCTTGAGCTGGGATGGACTCAAGGCTGAAGGACAGGCTATGAGAAATGATCTTTCTCAAGACCTAGCATGTGAGCTTTGCTCAACTCTCTAGATACCAGAAACCCACCCATTGTTCTTTCAAGGTCAATGACCCCAGTTTCCCCACTGAGACTCAGTATATGCTATCTATTTCTTCTAAACCAAAAGAAAAAAACACCAACAACTTACTAACCATCTGTTCTGAGCCGGGCCCCATGATTGGGGCTCATGGGGATGGAAAGACAAGCTGAACAGGATCCTTGGCCTCCCAAAACTTAGAAAAAGGTCAAACTTTCTTTAATTTGGGATGTTTTAAAGTGTTTCCCAAGATGCTTCTCCTGCGTTGCTGAGGTGTCTGCTCCCCGGCAAGTCTGATTGCAGGTGACATTAGAGCCACTCTCTGATGGAAGCAGGTGGCTATGCCGTCATGTCTGGGTCCCTTTCACTTTCCTTTCTATAGTCACTTCCTCTGTGGCTACCTGAGCCAGGTGCTGGACCGAGGCATTGCTGGCCTGGCTGCCCGGTGCTCCGGACCTATCCTGGTGAGTCTGGGTGGGGATGTGTCTGGGCCGCAGCACATCCTTAGCATCCCCCGGGGAGGCCCAGGATGCATCTCTCTATTTCTCTCTGTTACGTCCATGGATGGGGGTGTTGAATGGACCCCCAGGGAGGCTTTAAAAATTGAGAGCCAGTCCTGACCAAGGCCCTCACCGGATGGTGAGAGAGCATGGGAGGAAACAAAAGTGCTTGTGTTAACAGAATGTCATTTCCCAACATGATTCAGGCCCTGCGCTCAGGCAGGAAAAGGAGAGCAAATGCCTTGCCATTCATCACATCGGACACAGTTATTTTTAGAGCACACACCAGCTCAGCACTGGGCTCCAGGGCCCTGCCATGGAAGGAAATGAGGCTGGTCCGATAGAGTCAGTCAAGAGTGGAGATCTTGCAGGCGTGTGTGTGTGTGTGTGTGTGTGTGTGTGTGTAAAAGGAGTAGACAGGTGGCCTTCCTCCCAAACTGCAGGCCCTGAGTCTGGTGCCTTATGTGCGCAAGAGGAGGGAAACTGAGCATGGAGGTGGTCATGGGCGGAATCCTTAAGGGAGAAGAGGGGGCCTGGAACTCAAGCGGGCCCTGGCTCGGGAAGTAGCCCTCCCATCCCCAAGGTGGCCTGACCTGCCCTTTCATATGCACACAGGAAGTCCTCCCAGGTTGAAGGCAAGGCAGCCTCTGTCCTAGACTCGGTAGGATGCCCTTGGCTTTGCTATCACAGCCTTGAAAACACCTGGCCAACACAAAGGCCTTCATGCCCAGGTGAAAAGGACAGACCATCTGGACCCTGTGAGCTGTCATCAGGAGATAACTTCTGCCCCAATCTGCACCCAAGCACCCATTTTTCTAAAAGGCAGAGTCTTACCTGGGCATGGAAAAAGACCCCTTTTTACAACAAACAGAGAAGAGGCTTCCCTTTATTTTACTCATTTCTGGCTCGCTCTCTCCTCTCTCTAGTGAGTGAGGGGGGAGGGAGGCCTGTGGTTGAACTCAGCCCTGAGGGATGACTGGGCCTGGGGTGGCTCCAGGCAGTTTTCCTCTCCTTTTATCTTGAATACCCTGCCCTCCTGACTTCTACCTCCTGAGATCTCTGGGCCCCTGAACAAAGCTGTGTAAGCTACCACCCATACCCCGACAGGAGCAAACAGCCGGGTGAGCTCATCGCCCTTCCTCCTTTGCACAGGGCTAGCCTTTTGGATGTGCTTCAAGGTCATGGAACTGTACTCTGTACTCCGAGGGGCTCTCAGGGCCGCAGAGACGATTTACTTTCCATTCATAGCTCAGCTGGCCCTGAGGTTCTGGCCAGTTTTGAACCTTCTTACTGGCAGAGAGGGTTAGAGGACTTCCCACCCAACCATTGGACAGCCTCCCATAGGCCAAGGCTACTGGACCAAGCCTCTCACCGTGGCAAGTCCCTGCTACTGCCTCCTCCCAGGAAGCAGGGCAAGCTCACATGAAGGCTTGAGGGAGCCAGCAGCACACTGAGAACAGGAGTCTCTATTGCCCATTAGCACCCAACAGAGGGTTTATCTACTTTGTACCATGATGGAGGTGGTATGGGGATAGGAGAGGACTAAGGAGGGTGTGTGTGTGTGTGTGTGTGTGTGTGTGTGTGTGTGTGTGTGTGGCAGGGGGGTGGTCATCAGGGGAATCCTTAAGGTCACACACACACACACACACACACACACACACACACCACATTGTACACACAGCAAGTTAAGATTACCTTCCCATTTATGTTACCTGTATCTTTTCTTCTGAAGAGTTATCACAAGAAAGTGCCATCCAGCTGTCAATTCAGCAGCAAAAACACACTTGACTGTGTTCAAGGACTCTCAGGATCACCAGAGCATAGGCTAGCAGGGGAGGACTGCCTAGGAAGCCAGGTGTCCCAATCTCATCTCTACCACCAATTTACAGCCATTGTGACCTTGAATCAACCGTTCACCTATCTGACCAAAAAAGGAATGGCTTTGACCAAAGCACCTCAGAATAAATTTAACTGGGGAGGTGGGCTTCTAAGAAATACGCTGCCTGGAGAAGTTAGTCCTTATGCTGCCGGTGGAAGCTAACAAGTAGAAAGATAATGGCTAAAAGTTATTGATCTTCTACCAAATGCCTGGTACCATACATGTCACCACGAATCCTTACAAAAGTCCTGCATGGAAGGTATTATTTTCCCATTGTATAAAACAGATAAATTGAGATCAAAGATGTTAAAGCAATTGGTCAAGCCCACATGCTTTCTGTCACACCACATGCCTCTCAATGGATCAAGGAGAACAATACCAGTTCGTTGGTTTGTTTTTCTCATACTGAACATCTTTTTAAAGTTTGTCCCTTCTCTGTATTTCATTTTTCCTGTCCATAAAATTACTTATTATAAAAGAGCTGTAATCCTATCCACCTCAAGCTGTGCTGAAAACAGTAAAGAATAACGTTGAGCCCTAACCGGTTTGGCTTAGTGGATAGAGCATCGGCCTGCGGACTGAAGGGTCCCAGGTTCAATTCCAGTCAAGGGCATGTACCTTGGTTGCGGGCACATCCCCAGTAGGGGGTGTGCAGGAGGCAGCTGATCGATGTTTCTCTCTCATCGATGTTTCTAGCTCTCTATCCCTGTCCCTTCCTCTCTGTAAAAAAATCAATAAAATATATTTTTTAAAAAAGAATAACGTTGATAAAGCTTCTGGCCCCACAAGCCACCATATTAGAGTCTTTTACCAGTGATGGTCAGATGACCTCACTTGAAAGCTTCTGTGGGTGCTGGGTGCTTGGAGCTGAGTAGGATGAGTCAGATGCCAGCCCACTTATTTTCCAAGGACCCAAAACCAACCAACTTCCTGCTTTTTTTTCCCTTTTGAAACCCTATGTTTGCTCGTGCTTGAATGTCCCTGGGAGGGTTGGGCTATTTGTCCCGGTCCATCACCAGGTCTTTGGTGCAGTGAGCAGAGGTGCCAGTGTATGCTACGTACTCTCTGCTAAACCTTTTCTCCCTTTCTCTTTGTCTTGCCCTGTGACTTTCAAAACCCATCGCCTGCCTCTCTGTTGCAGTCTTCTCCATCTTCCTTTTTCTTCTCTCCTGCCACTCTCCTTCATAGCTCTCTGCCCTTCTCCCCCTGGCCTCTGTGCCATTCTTTCTTCTCCTTGATGACTGGGTGGCTGACAACACCGCATTATACACACAGCAGGTTGAGATCACCTTCCCACCGACTGCAGCAATCTCCATGACACTGCAGTGCAGAGCGAGGGCCCGGAGAGCTGATGCAGGAGACCTTACACTTGACACTCAGCATGGGCTGAAGCTGAAGGAAACTGACTCTCAAATCACCGTTCCTAGGCACAGCCTCCAAGACGACAGGGCTCTGAGAGAGCCCTCCGCCTGCAGGAGGTGACTGTGGGAGTTCACACTTCTCCTCTTTCTCTTCCCTCCTCACTGATACCGTAGTTACTTATGGAGATTTTTGGTCATAAGGGCCACAGAGGAGTCCCGGAGACACAGGACACTGGCGGCACTCTGGAATAATCTGGCGCTGTTCTCTTGCTTCCAGTCACAACAAGGTTTACTTTGAGAGGAAACTGACAAATGGACTCCAGCCTCAAAGACTGGTCCCAGTTTCCTCTGAGCCCAGGAAACTCTTCAGGCTGAAATACCAATGAAATTGGCCTGCTTTACTGCACGCTCAGCACAAATAGCTTCGTGTGCTTGGTACGTGGGTGAAAGGCGAGGAGAAAGAATTGTGGAAATAAGGAGAGGCCGTGTCTAGATGCATGGGTCTGTGGGGTAAAGGCTCTTGGCATATTCCCAGTCCCACCTCGGACTCTCTACATGACCCCACACTTTGTTTTCTTTTTCTGTGTCTTGGTTTCCGTATTTATAGATAGGCTTGTACCAAGAAGAAACCCATACATAACTGGAGAAAAGAAAATGCTATGTAAATAATATCAGAGATTCCCCTGCTGTCTGCTTGACAGCAGTTGGCTTAGAAGATCCAAGATCCTTTTGATCTGAGATGAGAGGGACCAGCTGCTGAGAGATGGAGTCTGATTTAGTCCAGAGTTAACCTTCCAGAAGATCTGTGTAGATAATTTGTGATGCTTCTTTGTAGTCTAAATCCAGGACAAAGGTGGAGAATATGATCTGTGGGACTGGTAACAACCACACACTATAACTTCCGATGAAAAGATTATTTTAATTTCTGTCTCATTCACATTTCTCACATTGGTCGTTCTGTGCAGACTTAAAGACCAGTCCCCCTGGGCAGGTACTTTTGACCTCACAAAGGCCTGTATTTTTTATTAAAATTAAGACATGATAGCCTCACCTATCAGGAGCTATATAACGTTCAGGATGAAAAGTACCCAGCATTTTTGACTCCCTACTTTGAGGGGTGTTAAGGACAATGTGACTCCATATGGCCAATATGGAAAAGGGCTAGTGTGTGTGTGTGTGGGGAGGGGGGGGGGGGTTGGGGGGGATGGGGTGTCACACAATGTACTTACTGGACTGCATACAACTGTCTCCCTGCAATCCTCCCTCACGTCTCCACGGCCAGATTGGAGCAGCCTGTGGAAAAAATTCCTGTCTATTTTCAGAAACAGATAAAAGCATTCAGATTATGCAGTGCAAATCTCGGCCTGAAAGCGGCTGGAAAAATCTGTTCCTTGCCACTGTCATTGACCCCCCGACCCCTCCAAGTAATGACATTCAGGCCCGCTTCCCCTCCCCTCTCCTCACCCCTACCAGTACAGACTGACCCTGCACCGCACATCTGGTCCTTGTCTGGACTGTCAGAGCATTCGCTCCTTGGAGAACTGGAGACAATGGGCTAGAAGTTGATAAAAATAATTATCAACTGGTTCAAGGAGAAGTCAGTGTTAAACCCATGTGTGTTTTTTATCTGGATTTGGGGGGAGCATATTTACAGAGTTGCCTGGTGGTCCACTCCCTGCCCAGGGGTCTCCAGCCCCCACACCCCCATTTGCTAAGGGGACCCGCCCTGGGGAGGTCAAGTCTCTCCTGAGCAGAGCTGCCTGAGACCAGATGTCTGTCTCCCTGTCCTGACCTCCCCTCAGCATCTGAGGCTTGGGAACATGGCACAGTTCATCAGGCTGGATCTCTGGTGCAGGGGATTATGCCTGGCTTTAGGGAAAAGCCTGTTCAGAGACGCCTCCACTGTCCAGTGCACTCATGTTTGCAATAAATCAGTCAGGCTCTGAAGACACGAAAATGTAAACACAATAAACCAGGCTTATGCTTAGTGCACCGGGGAGCAAATATCAGTCAAACACACTCTGCAGGGCCACTCCGTTGGCCTTATCATCCGGGAGGCATTGGGGTCTCAGCGCTCCATCTTGGGAGTGTCTTTCCTCCCAGAAGGCCTTGTGCTCAGCACTCCTCACTGAATAATTCATTAAGCACCAAACTCCTCCTGCAAGAGCACTTGTTTTAAGCGCTTGTTTTTCTTCCTCCGCTGGAGGCAATGGGTTCACAATCTAAATAGAAGCCAAACAAAACCAGCTGCCCAAAGAGCCAGACCGGATGACTCTTCCCAGGGGAATGGGATGAGCTTCTCATTCCCTCCTCCTCTGGGTCGCCAGCAGGAAGATGGGGCTAGAATGAAGAAGGCGCCATCAAGCAAGAGACATTTGAAGAGGGAAGCAGGGCCGTCCCTCTGGCTGGTAGATGGAGCCAGTGGTGGCAGCAAAGACGGTTCCCGGGTTGGAGAAGCAAAGGGCAGGAGCAGAGCTGCAGGCCAGATAAAAGCCAGGTGCTCCCACAGCCACAGGGAGGATGTGGACAGAGCAAAAGGCCGCACTAAACCCAACCAAGGCTCCAGATCCACATTTCTGTTTCTCTTCTTTATTTTTAAAATATATTTTTGTTGATTTCAGAAAGGAAGGGAGAGGGAGAACGAGATAGAAACATCAATGATGAGAGAGAATCATTGATTGGCTGCCTCCTGCATGCCCCCTACTGGGGATTGAGCTTTCAACCTGGGCATGTGCCCTTGACCAGAATCAAACCAAGGACCCTTCAGTCCATAGGCCGACACTCTACCCACTGAGCAAACCAGCTAGGGCTGTTTCTCTACTTTTAAACTGAAGGCTCATAGTCTTTGAGGCAAGAACCAAGGAGCAAAGTGGAAATGGTGGTGATATTTAGTAAAAAGCAATAGCAGAATACTACAAGGAGAGAGAAACCATAGCTCAAATCATACCTTGGGTATATCTGTGAATGTTTTCTGTACCTCCAGGCCTTTGCTCAAGCTGGTCCCTCCGCCTAGACCAGTGATGGGAAACCTATGACACACGTGTCAGCGGTGACACACGAACTCATTTTTTTTTATTGATTTTTCTTTGTTAAATGGCATTTAAATATATAAAATAAATATCAAAAATATAAATCTTTGTTTTACTATGGTTGCAAATATCAAAAAATTTTTATATGTGACACGGCACCAGAGTTAAGTTAGGGTTTTTCAAAATGCTGACACGCAGAGCTCAAAAGGTTTGCCATCACTGGCCTAGACTGCACCAACTTCTCCACCGGTCAAACTCCAACGCATCCTTAAAAACTGATCAAAGTTTCTCCTCTTCTGTAAGGCTTTCCAATAGTCCTTCAGTCAGAACACACCACTCCTTCCCTTGTACCCCAGCAGAACCATCTCTCTCTGTTGTGATGTTGCTTGTCTTTGGTTGTGTTCCAGGTAGTGAAGTATGTGTCTACCCGTAGCCTTGAGGACAGAGCCTGTGTTTTATTTGTATTGTTTCCCACACACTCCCAGAACCCTGCACAAAAAGTTTTTGTCAAACCGAATCTTATCATTTATGAGTCACAGTGGAGACCCAAATGCCAGCTTAAATGTAGTGCAGTGATGTGTATAGGACCCTTCTCATTCTTTTTTTTTTGGGGGGGGGGTGGGAAGGGGGAAATAAAATTCATATAACATAAAATTCCCACTTTAATAAAGTTTGGTGGTTTTTAGTATGTTCACAATGCTGGGCAACCATCACCAGTAATTCTAAACATTTTCTGTCCCCCAAAAGAGACCCTATATTCATTAAATAGTTCCTCCCATGGTCCCCTCCCCCAGCCCTAGGGGACCACTAATCTAGTGTCTGTCTCTATGAATATGCTTGTTCTGGACATTTCCTATAAATGGCATCATACAATACGTGACCTTTTGTATCTGGCTTCTTTCATGTCAATGTTTTCAAGGTTCATCCATGTTGTAGCCTGTGTCAGTACGATTTCATTGCATGGATATACCACATTCTGCTTATCCATTCATCAACTGATGGACACAGGTTGTTTCTACTTTTTGGCTACTGTGAATAATGCTGCCATGGATATTTGTTTACATGTTCTTGTGTGGACATGGGTTTCTAATTCTCTTGGGTATATATACAAGTAGGAATGAAACTGGAGGATCATATGGTAACTATATTTAACATTTTGAGGAACTAACAAATTTTCCCAAAGTAGCTGCACCATTTTGCATTCCCACAAGCAACATATGAGGACTCCAATTTCTTCACATTCTTGCCTATACTTGTTACTTTATGTGGGTTTTTTGTTGTTGTTGTTGTTGTTTTATGATAGCTGTCTCAATGGGTGTAAAATGGCATATCATTATAGTTTTGAGTTGTATTTTATCTAATAGTTAATGAGGTTGAGCATTTTATTTATGTGCTTTTTAGCTATTTGTGTATCTTCTTTAACAAAATATCTATTCAAGTCCTTTCCCCATTTTAAAAGTGGGCTGTTTGACTTTTTGTTATTGAGTTGTAAGAGTTCTTAATATATTCTGGATACTGGACTCTTATTTTCTCTCATCTTTTCACTTTCTTAGAAGTCATCTTCAATGCACTAATGGGATTCATTTTTATGAAGTTCACTTTATCTAATTTTTTTTGGTGTGTTCTTTCAGCTTTTGGTGTCATACATAAGAAACCATTGCCTAATCGAAGGTCCTATGTTTCCTTCTAAGAGGTTTATAGTTTTAGCTCTTATATTTAGGTATTTGATTTGTTAATTACACAGGAGGTGTGAGGTTGGGGTCCAAATTCATTCTATTGCATGTGCATTTCTCACTGTTCCAGCATCATTTATTGAGAAGACTATTCTTTCCCCCATTGAATGGTCTTCACACCCTTGTTGGAAATCAATTCCTCATCCATATTTTATGTTGTTACTTTCTTGACTTCACCACTTGAAATAAGTGATATGACATCTAGTGCTGGTCATTGTATTAGTTACCATTTTTTCATTACTTTAAAGCTCTTAAATATTTACTTGTGCCTGTCAGTTAGATGATTTATTTTATTGCTTCAACATTGAGAAAGCTATTTCTCCATTGATCTGGAAAAGCTTCTATGCTGATTTTTAGTTTTGCCCTATAATTTGTCTGTTTACCTATAAGTCTTAGCCCAACTGGAGTTTCCTTTATGATATTATATAAAGTATTGATCAATATCAATCATTTTCTAAATTCATGACTCAAATCTTTACGTACTCTCATATATCACACATTAAATAGTGAGATTGAGTTCTGGATTCTCTTTTCCGCTGTATTGACCCCCTTTTTTCAATTTTGGGATGAAAATTACCCTGTTTTAATTATGTTTGTTTTTCTTGGTATCGCTGATGTCAACTAGATTGACTTGCATGTAGTATGTGCTCAATCTTTACTGACTTGTATTAAATTGACAGTATATACTAATAGCTTCCTAAGTTTCAATCCAGACTAATTTTTTAATTTTTTAAAAAATCAACTTTTACTTTTATTTGCTGGCTGAGTGAGTTACATACACCTAGGAGTCTTTTTCTCTATTATCTCCAGAGAATCTCAACTCCTTCCTACATTTACTTGTTGCCACATTCTTCTGAGAAGTACGAGAAGTTGAAATAATGGAATATAAAAATAGGGGAGTTTCCACAGTGCTTTCACACATGCATGATCTCATTTTAGTCCTTGCAGCCTCCCCGGGAGACAGGCATTCTCTTTGCGTGGAGCAAGGGGAAGCTCAGAGAGTTCCACCCACTCACCAGGGTCGCACAACCTAGAATTGTGGCTCAAACCTGGATACCTGGTTCTAAATCCAGTATTCTCACATGCCCCTGATCTTATAGATCCTAGGGTTTTGTGCTTTTATTATCTAGCTATACAGCTTGTGAGCCAGTCCATATTTCTAGGCCAAAGACTGACATGATGAAATGTTTAGAAGGAGCCGTCTGGTAGATCAGCCACAGTAAGGTCTGTGAGACACAGCACAACTCCCCACCCTGTACTAATTCTGACCACAGCACAAGCTGTGGGTATAGATACATGGCAGGGTTGAGGAAACCAGACCCCCAATCTGATACAGGGCATACCAGGCCTGGGAAGGGCATTTGAGCATCGAATGCCTCCAGTTTCAGATCGTAGATTGCTAAAGGGAAGCCAACGCAGTGGGCTGGCATTTGAGCATAGAATGCCTCTTTTTAAACGCAGGCCTTGAGCTGACCACAGGGCTCATAGGCAGAATGGCACACAGAGATGGGTCTATAAATAGCAGCTGCAGCTGGAAAGTAAAAGATGGGCCTGACCTGTGCATAGTATGGAAAGGACCTCAGGCAAAGCATCAGTCTTGCCTGGCGCTCCCTCCCCCTGCACAGGGCACCCTTCCTCCAACAGGCATCCTCCTGCCAGCAGACAGACTGCGCAATCTCACTGGGAGAGCTGCGAGCCTGAGCAGATTTCTCCATTCCAGTCTCAGGGGTTACAGCGGCAAGCCCGCCGTAGATTTGGGGACAACGCTCCTCTGGGCCAGGAGCTGATCCTTTATTTATGCTGGGTTGTCTGTCTTTGTCCGGTTCTGTCTGCTTCACCAGATTGGAAATGGTTTGCTGGAAAAAATTATGGCGCTGTCTAACATGATGTAACAAGATGTCATCTTCTAACTCTAATGCATAAAATGGATTTACAGGAAGGAGGAGGGGGAAAAACAAAGCCCCAGGGAGCACTTGAGTCAGATAAAAACCACTGGGTTTTGTTTGTGAATGCCAAAAAGCTGCATGTTATTTTACTTAGAAGAACATGAGAACAGACTGGCATTTCAGGGGAAAGCACAAGATACATGCTCTACAGTGCAGAGGAAATGTTTGCTAAGGAAACTTTAACATTAATTTCACATTGCACACACATACAAACATGCCAAAACTCTACATACGAATCACACAGAAGCACAAAATATGCCCCAGATACTGTGCACACACACAAACACATATCGACCACCCCGGCTAACCCTCACCCAGGCAAAACACATACTCACCACCCACACACATCAGTCCATGCCTTCCAACATCATCCCAACAATGTCGCCACAAAGGCAAACATACATGACTTTTTGTCAAGAATTCTGTAATGCCTTGCCCTGGCTGGTGTGGTGCAGTGGTAGAGCATTGGCCTACACAACGAAGGATTGCAGGTTTGATTCCTGGCCTCATTCAGGGTGTGCACAGGAAGCAACCAATTGATATGTCTCTCTCACATTTATCTATCTCTCTCTCTCTCTCTCTCTCTCTCTCTCTCTCTCTCCCCCCTCTCTCCCTTCCACTCTCTAAAAATCAATTGAAAAAAAGATCCTTAGGTGAGGATTAACAAAACAAAAAGAATTCTGTAATATGCCTATACCACTGGGCCATGGGAGTGAGCATAGACTCTGAGCTTAAACTTTCTGATGAACATCTGTAAGTCTGTCATGAGCTTCACAGAGCTTTCTTTCTTGAAGAAGCATAATGAAAAAGACAAAGTAGAAAAAGGGTCAAAGGTTTTGTGGTTCTTTTTAAATATACAATGCTTCTAGAAAGGCACATTCCAACCCAACCCCAATATAGTGCAGGGAAGTAACATGAGGAGGCAAGGATATGATAGGGTTCCTCAGTCATTTGTGTTTCTTAAACACTATTGCCTTATGTCTGCATTCAAAGCGAGTTCTGGTGTGGCCTCTGGGGACGGTCAGTCCACCCCCACACACTTGACCTGGAAGGAAAGGGGCCTATAGTGCAACCCATAGTGGGGTTTTTTCCCCTTTTAGTCCTTCCTTACTCAGCAGTAAGCTGAAGGTAGAGAGTGTTGGTAAAATGTCATGTATCAAGAAATGAGATAAAAAATAATTGAATTGGCTGAATGCAGCATTTCCACTGTCCTGGAAAAGCTAAGCAGATATGCAAGTATGAGCTATGAAATGCTATGTGATTTCATGATTACACATATGAGTGAAATGCTCTTGTATTTTAAAACTGGCATTTCACAGTATAGAGACAAATGGTAAAATTCATGCTGACAATTTTTAAATTATAATTTTCTTAGAATGATCTTACATAGAAAATTGAAAATGTCATGACAAGTCCAGAGAGAGACTGCAAGGAAAAAAGAAAAACTTTATATTTGAGTACCTCCAACAACACTTTTTTCTACTCTTTGAATGAGAGCCCCTACATTTCTGTTTTGTACTGGGCCCCTCAAATTACCTAGACAGATCTGATTGTGTGTTCCCCTGCTAGAATGTAAGCTCTCCCTGGGCAGGATTTAATCCCTGTCATATCCTAAGCTCTTATACCGTGCCTGGAACATAGAAAGTAGGCTTTCAATAAACATTTGTTGAATAAATAAATCAGTGAATAAATTAATGTAAGCCCAAGATGCCACACCTAGTCACCTGAAGGCAGAATTAGTTAGAACACATTTCATTCTACAACCTATTTCATTCTAGAACCAGCCTACTTATTCAACCTTACCTCCAACGATGTCCTCATTTATTCAACACACATTTATTGAGCATGTTTTATGTACCAGGCAAGGACAGATAAGCCTTTAAGGAGATTACCATTTAGAAATGGGGAACATGAGTATAGACTAGATGGATAAAAGCAGCGAAGTGTCAGAAGTAGCTTGAGAGGAATTTGTGCAGGATACATGGGCAGTGCTGCTCAGTAAGACCTCGAGGGCTCTGGAAAGATGCTGGGAGGAAGTAACACTGTCTTTCCCTACGTTACCTCCGGCTCTGATACAGCCAGTCTTCTTACTGCCCGGACTATATCACAGAGGCCTAACCTCCCTCACTCTCCTGACTCTCTACCACCTCCATCCCCTTGTACATGTTGTCATTCCAGAAAATGACTTCTCTCAATTTCTTCCATCCTGCAAGAATTTTTCGGTCCAAAATGAACTCTATGTCTAAGTGACTGCAGAGGAATTCCGCCCTCCATCGTACATTGGTTTGAATTGTTCCACCATTACTTCATGTGATAAATCATTCTGCAGTCCCCCCAACACCACACACACCAGACCAGGTGTAAGCTCCTGAAGAGAGTGAGCACCTGTACTATGTCTGCATATCATGCAGTGGAATCATCTGAGCAGCAGTGAGAGACACATATGGCCACCCCTCCCCAAAATCATAGGCTACAAAGGCCTGCAGGTCTGAAGGAAGAATAAGTTAGCCCTTGAGTCAGCTCAACAGATGCGAGGTCCTCTTCTTCTAAAGGCCCCAGCCGTCGGGGGCTGAGCTAAGAGGTCCAATGACCTAATAGCACTACCAACAAAATGGAAAAAAGTGAATCCAGGCTCTCAAGCCCTTGTGTTCAAGCCAGTGAACTAAACTGGAACCATCTGATGCAGATGAAAAAGCTATTAATTAGCTAACAAAAGCTGTTTCCTTTCTGACTAGCCTGGGCAGATGTTCTCTCTGGACTCAGCTTTTCCACAACAATCACTAAGCGTGCCAAGACACCAAGTCAAGCTGGCAGCCTCCTAGCATCTGAGCCTTAGCATTTGCCCTCCCATTTGGGGTAAAATACTGAATTGCCAAAACGATGATTTACCTTGTGCTTCTTCCTTCACTGGGTCACAGGGGGCCAGGGCTTGAGGCTCGAAAAGTGTTGCCTCACACAACACAAGCTGATTGTGTTGGCCAGCTGATTGAAGGGAATGAGCTGATGGAAGAAGTGGCCACACCCTCAAAAGCAGGATCTGTGGGGTCATAATACAACTATGAGCACTCGTGAGCTCAGGACTCATTGATTTCAGTTAAGTTGAATATTTATTGAGCATCTACTATAGGCCTAGGCCAGTGATGGCGAACCTTTTGAGCTCAGCGTGTCAGCATTTTGAAAAACCCTAACTTAACTCTGGAGCCGTGTCACATATAGAAATTTTTTTATATTTGTAACCATAGTAAAACAAAGACTTATATTTTTGATATTTATTTTATATATTTAAATGCCATTTAACAAAGAAAAATCAAACAAAAAAATGAGTTCGTGTGTCACCTCTGACACATGTGTCATAGGTTCGCCATCACTGGCCTAGGCCAAGGGTGGGCAACCTTTTTGTGAGTGCATGCCAAAACCAGCAAAATCTCTGATTCAAAATTCTTCTGCATGCCAACCCTAATTTTTTGAGAACATGTTATGCCTACTTGATATCTCTTAAGGTGTACGTATGTGAAGAACCTTGAAGAAATAATAAAATTCATTTGAGCAACAAAAACACAGTATATGATGATGAAAAATACATTTATTTTTTAATGTATACATGTTATTTAAAATTATTTATTTATCTAAGATTCACCCACACTGAATTTATCTGAAAAATAAAAAAGTTGATATTAAGAAAAAAATTGTAAGTGGAAGATTATAAGAGAGGGTTTCGAGTGCCAGCAAAAGTTACTGGCATGCCATGTTTGGCACGCGTGCCAGGGGTTGCCCACCCCTGGCCTAGGCCAAACCTGTAGGGGAATTCATAGCATTTTTTTTTTCCACTGGAAAAAATAAGACAATAAGGAGAAGAAGTAAGCAGGAGTATAGCCTAATGTATAAGGTTTAGGCTCTTGATAAGGTTGCCAGAACTGCCACTCCCTAGATACTTAGCCTTAGGCAAACTAAACCTCAGTTCCCTCATCTGTACAATGGGAATGATAATAGTGCTTCCTTAGTATTATTATATTTAATACATCATGAAGATTATATGATGTATTAAATATAAAGCTTTTAGCTAGTGGAGCCACAGGTGTTCAATATGTTTGGATGAGGAGGAGGAAGAGGAGGAAGAGGAGGAGGAGGAGAAGGAGGATGAGGAGGAGGACGAGGAGGAGGAGGAGGAGGAGGAGGAGGAGGAGGAGGAGGAGGAGGATTAAAAGAGTAGGTCCTTGGGTTTTTTTTTGTGGAACATGGGAGAATTATCTGTTTGCAAGTATATCCTTTGACCAAACTTGTAATTATTTTTTCTATCTCAGGGTGCAAACAGGATGGTCTTTACCTTGTGGTCAATATTCATTGGTGATGGAGATGCTGAATTGATGATCCTGGGTTGGGACACCAATGGTTCAGCTGAGAATAGAATCTGAAAGGCAGGATTAGAGAATGGGGCCAGGGCCTGTATGGGAAAGCTGTGGCCAGCATCTAGCCAGAGGCCCAGCAAAGACCTAGATGAAGAGGAAATGAGAGTCAGAATCTAGAAAACACCAAGTCAGGTGTATACAGAGTTCAAGCTTGTGCAAAATCTCACACATTCAATTTCCAGTGACTAAAATGGACAACTTTTAAATTCCACACTGCTGAGATTGATCAAGCAATTCCTTGGTGTCCTCGCCCAGGAACTGCAAAGCTTTGGGATCTCAGAAGCTGCGGTCCTCTGTGACATTTAGCAGGGCTGTTATTGGGTCCTCTGGGTCATCTCTGGCTTCTGGGGCCCCACATGTATTAATAGATGTAATGATTAAGGACAATAGGGGTCTTTTCTTAAAAAGGACCAACACCTGTGAATGCTTTCAATTTTCCAATGTCTCACAAAATTTTCTCCTTCCTTGACCAAACTACCCATCCTAACCCCTGTCTTTCTTTATTCTGCTTTGTGTAACTGGACTTCCAATTTGGTTCATACACTGTCCCCTCACTCCAGTCACGTTGGTCTCCACCATTTATTTGCATTGTACCACCTTTGCCTTTGCTAACCCTAGTAACTACATAAAATCAGTCCTTTTTCCCAATTTGATTGCTTTGTCCTTTATTATTGCTTTGCCTTTGTTGTTGCTGTATGGTCAGGAAACTTGGATATGATACAGTGGCTGTCAGCATCCCAAAGTAATAAATGCTCTCCCAAATCTCTTTCCGGCAGTTCATCACCAACCATCTCTTCCGACCTTGAAATGTTTAGTTTTATTACTCCCTTTGTTTCCTGCCCTTGGGTCAGCCCATGTTCTGTTGGTACCAGTTTTTCTCTTACCCCTCAGACCCAACCTTGAAGCCACTGTCATTTCAAGCCCTCATAGGTGAGTCCTGTGGTTGTTGCTTTGCTGAGTCCTGTCTGCTTTCCAGCAGAGACCCTCAATGGACTGCAATATCTTGCTTGCAATTTCCCCAGTGTCCCTGCCAGCCTTTATCTTGACGGCCAGCCAAGCCCAGGCAATAACTACTCTGTCCTCCTTATCTAGATCCAGAGCTATCTGTCTTATGATGTGAACACTCCTGCACATGCTGTCGGAGTCCTCCATCTCTTCATCACTTGTAGAATTGCTTGCTTCTGTTCAGTGCCCTGTCTCGTGTTCAAATTCTCTCTGGTAGGCTTTCTTGGTTTTGTTTTTGCATGCTTCAAAGTCTGATGAATCAGTAATGAACTGTTTGTTTGTTTGTTTTTCTACTTATCAATAGAGATGATGAGAAATGATGGAGAAATCCCATAGCTTGCTGTCACTCACCACTCCTCTCTGGTTTAATTTTCAGAAGCAATGCTTCGTGCTATTGTTTTTACACCTGAAATCTGAAAGAGTTCCAGCCTACCTTTTGCTACGTACTCCTTTCAATCTGAAGTCATTTCTTGGGTCTCAAGAGCTAGCCACCAGACAGCATCTGTGAAGTAATTGTGTCACGTAGGAACTCAAAGTTCCAGTTCTCTCTCCTGGTCCCTATGAAGGTGTTCTGACACACACTGGAACTTTCCACTTCTCTAAATTAAAATGAAGTCATGGTAAAAGTTGGCAGCCCTTAAATACACCCTCCCTCCCTGAATCTCTGTGCTGGGGTGCGGGGTGTACTTCCTGTGGACCAGTACCTTTGAGGAGCAATATTGCGCTCACATGTTTAAACCTACTCCATGGGCAACTTGCTCTCAATATGAAGAGTGTGTTTCCCGGACTCCCTGGAGGTCATAGTGCTCTGTTCCAGTCTCCCTGTCTTGTTTGGAGGAGTGGCCCTGGAGCACAGGTGACTCGTGGAGTTGAAATGAAATCAGGAAGTGATCTTCAGGAGTAGGTGTTTTGTAAACCTCAAGCAGAATGGGGACCTCTAAAATTCCACACAGATTTCAACAGCAAGGAAAAAGGTTTCCTGTGAGGTTCTCCCTGCCCCCCGCCAAATAAAAAATAGTGTTATTAATTTTGGTGTCTTCAAAGCAAGCAAGAAATGAAGGAAATCACCTTCCTGTGTTGCAGGTGCCCAGTGAAGGGTCACTCTGCAGGCAATGCGGGCCTGGGGGCTGCACTACAGGTTCTTTTATTTTTTTTATTTTTTATATTTTTATTGAGGAAGGGAGAGGGAGAGAGAGATAGAAACATCAATGATGAGAGAATCATTGATCAGCTGCTTCCTAGATGCCTCACACTTGGGATGGAGATTGGTCAATTTACTTACTGATATTTTTATTATCAGAGTTAATATCAGATTCTTCTTATCAGACCTCCTGGGCTGAAATTCATTTATTTTTCCTTCACATTTCATCGTCCTCTTAACTGGTTTTTTTTTTTTTTTTTTCAGTTTTCTGGAAGATTTTATTGACTTTTAGCTTTCTATGAAATTTTTTTTTCTGACTCTTTTGAGTTTTAAGAATTGTTTCTTGTTCTATGACCTTATTTAATTGCATCCTATTCTTGTTTTATAGACAAAATATCTATAAGTACAGACTTGGCAGGGGATCACCTGGACGCCTGAGCAGCCAATACCGTTCATTCAGCGAATATTTTCTGACTTCCTCTAGTCAAGACTCTGTGCAAAGAGCTCATAGGTCTGGAGGGATACGGAGATCATGAGATGAAGCAGTTTCCTGCTCAGGAGGGTCATTTGCTCCTTGGAGGGTGGAGGTAGGAAGTAGCATAGACTCAGATGAAAAGTATAACACCTGGCCAGACTGTGAAAATGTGTAGGTGAAGATTTAATGGCCCTGGCTGGGTAGCACAATTTTGAAGTTCAAAATTTTAGATAAATAACAAAAAATTATTTAGGGTAAGTATATCCCAAATATTGCTTGGAATATATTTATACTGAAAAATATTGTACAGAATATGTTTATATTAAAAAATACTTGTTGATTATCTAAAATTCAAATTAATTGGGCATTCTGCATTTTATCTGGCAACTCTACTGGTAACAAGAGAACAAATACATTTAAAAAAAGACATTATTAACCAAATAATTCTATAAAACTTTTCAGAACTGAATAACATGAATGCCCAGATTAAAAAGTCTCATTGAGTATTAAGAAAAATGAATTTCAAAGGATCCACAGAATGGTATTGGATTTCTCAAGAGCAACTTGGGAAACTAGACTACAGTTAATAAATTTCACAAAATTTGGTGAGAAAATATTTTTCATCCTAGAATTTGCTAATCAAGCAATCTATTAGTCAAGTATGAAGGCAGAATAAAGATATATTCAGAAATGCAAAAATTCAGAAGACTTACTTCCTAGGTGCCCTTTGTTGGAAAGTTACTAAAAGATGTGCTCCATCAAATTCAAGGGTAAGCCAAGAAAAAGTTAAACACAAGATCCAGGCAACAGTGGGCCCACTTCAGAAGAATAGCCAAGAGGAAAGTCAGGAGGAGGCAAGCTCTGTGACAGGGAATTGGTGGGGAGTAGAAGATAGTGACATGCTCTCCATTAAGGGCCTTTTGGTTCTGTTTGATTTTTAAACACTGTGCAGGTAGTATTTGGTTTTCATAGCTGTTAGAAGAAAACATTTCACACAAGGAAGTATGAAGTTAGATTGTGAAATTTACTCTGGTGGCATTTTGGTGACTCGATCGTGAAGAGTGGCATCAGGAAACACAGGAGCCCAGTTCAGAGACTTCCAAGATAACCTTGCTGACAAGGATGAAAGCAGAGAGTATCTGAATACAGCCCCTCCATGCCATTTTATTTATTTTATTTTATTTTAAAATATTCTTTCATTGATTTCAGAGAGGAAGGGAGAGGGAGAGAGAGAATGAAGCAGGTTACAAATCCCTGAGAGAGAATTATTGATCGGCTGCCTCCTGTATGCCCTCTCCCACTGGGGATTGAGCCTGAAACCTGGGCACGTGCCCTGACCAGAATGGAACCATGACCTCCTGGCTCACAGGTTCATGTTCAACCACTGAGCCACGCCGGCTGGGTGCCCCTCTGTGTTTTTGACGCATGATGCAAGTGACGCCTCCTGGCTTCTCTCTGACTGAATCCTGGCACTCTCCTGGCTAGCCCCCATGCTCTTCCCTCTGCCAGCCCTCATGCTCCCCATTCTGAGACATAGCCCTCTGTAGCGATCACGAGGTGACCAGAGGTGTGTACATGTGGGCACTTGCAAGAGGAGCATTGTAAGATTGGAAGCTAGTCGCCAAGGCAGGGGGTGGGGGGCCTCCCGGGCTGCTATTACCTTAGTTACATCGCCGCCAGAACCTAGCCTCAGTGTCCAACAGCTTTATTCTTTACACAAACACGGGTTACAGGCCTGATCCCTTAACCACTTCAGGGAAGGCCAGTGCCTGCAATAAAATTTCACGATGCCAGTGCTGGAAGCCGGCGCCTGCTGGTCATTTTCATAGAATTTTTGCCAGTTACCCATAGTGTCTCTTAATCAAATTCTTCCCTTCTTCTGAATTCCTACATTCCTTTCTTGCTGGTGCTGTTGACGTTGGCTATGGGGATGGAATTTTCCAGTTTCATAGAAACTGCAGCAGTTTTAAGGTTATGGCTGCTCAGTAAACTGTTTCTATTCCAGCCTTAGCCCTGGAGCTCCTGGGGAAACAAACATTTTATAGGATATAAGGTTTCTCTCTGAGCAGACACCGCTGGTCAAAGCACAGATTACCATCGCATCAGTTAGCTAGAAAAGCCCTCCATTACGGGTTGATGTGGGTTGTTCTGACTAACGTTGCTCATTTTTTAAAGAACTGTAAGAAACAACAGAAGTGGACACTTGGGGGTGGGGCCAAATAATAGTGCAAGATGACCGTGTAAGGCAGCAAGACATTGTCAAGTGAATGAAGCAGGTTACAAATCCTTGAGTACAGAATGGCCCCATTTTTCTAAATGTGTGTGTGTGTGTGTGTGTATTCTCATGTGCATGTACGTGTGTGTATGCATACACAAAACTAGGAACATTCAACTGTAATCCTTTAAGACTGGGGGTTTTATAAAAGATTTATACTTCCTTCATTTTTGCTTGCCTGGTTTTTCCAAATTTTTTTCAAATGAACATGTGTTATTTTGTAATAAAAAAAACCCCAAGTTATTTAAAAACATAAATAAAAACAGCAAGATCCTAGGCAAACACCATATGTTTTTGAATTCCAAATACCCCAACATGAAGGGCCAAGGACTGGCCTGGCTGGTGGGGGGCCCTCAGAACTGTGGGTGGGAGAGAGAGAACTTTTCCCAGGTGGCAGCAGGGGATATCCAAACTGAGGAGCCAGCAGTTTCACGTCCCTTTCAAGAAGTCAGGTCCACAACCATCAGATGGGTGGCCAAAAATTTGACAAAACAAAAGAGACAGAGGCATGTATAAAAGTTGCACTCAGAGCCAGAAACATCCAGGCACATTCATAAGCGGAGCTCATCCATGGAGCACCCATGGAGCACCCACTCTGGGCCAGGGCTGTGCTGAGAACCAGAGCGTTAGGAGCTAGGGCCACCAGGGTGGCCCCTGGCAGGGTGACTATTCGAGGTTTGTTGGCAGAGCTAGGATGTAGGTCAGCCTGCCTGGCTTCAAGGTCCCCAAGAAGAAGAACCATATGCTGGGCTCTACCTGGAGGGAAGAGGGACAATGCTTCAGCAGGAGGGTCTATTCCACCCAGACCCTCGATCCAGCCTCCACACTGCACTTTCTGCATTAATCCATGTTTCCAGGTTTGTTAGAAAAACCCATTGGCTAGGATGACTGTTATATTTAATTTCTAAAAATGTCTTAAAACTATAATGTACACATATACGAAGCACTTTTATGTACATTATCTTCACAATAATGTGAGTAGGATAAAGCAAGTACTGTCTTCACAAGCGAGTAAACTGAGGCTCAGAGAAAATAATCACCCATTTTTGGATAGTGGTTGGGTTAGGGCAGGTCTGATGTGTTGTTCTCAACACCTCAACTCTGATGCTATACACCTGGGGATCATCAGATCCCACAGGTTAAAGACTCAGTCTCACTAGATTAACTGCCCCTCATTTCAGACACCTATCTTCAATAGCAATTCCAGGTCATTACCTGTACTTCTGACCAACTGGCTATAAATCAGAGGTTCCCACAACCCCCTCCTTGAATTCGATTAATTTGCTGCAGTGGTTCACAGAACTCAGAGAAACATTTCACTTACTAGATTATTATAAAAGGGTATGATTCTGGAATTTCCAGATGGAAAAGAAGCAAAGGCAAGGTATGTGGGAAGGGGCCTCTGGGTGTGCCATGCTCCCCACATCTCCACGTGTCCTTCCACCAGGAAGCTTTCTGGACCCTGTCCTTTTGGGTCTTTGTGGAGGCTGCATTAGGTAGGCATACTTGATTCAATCATTGGCCATTAGTAATTGAGTTCACTTCCAGCTTCTCTTCCTTCCCCAGAGGGGTGGGACTGAAGATTCCAGTCCTCTAATCACAGAGTGGTTCCCCTGGCCACCAGCCCCCATCCTCAGGTTACCTCGGGGCTTTCCAAGAAACCACGTGATTAATATAAAAAGATCAAAGGGTTGTAGGAGCTCTGTACCAGGCCCAGGGAAGAAGACCAAATATATATTTCTTATTATAAATCACAATATCATAGCCGGGAACATGGTTTTCTGGTCTTTAGTTCAATACTCTTCCCACTGTACTATCTCATACTTGTTTTTTTTTCATTCATCCATTTATTTCCCCAACAAACATGTATTGAGTAGTACCTGCTAGGTGGGAGGCACCAGGCTAAGTACCGGGGATTCAGATACAAAGTCATTTACATGTTCAATTCTCCTGTGTTCCAATAATCAAGTATGAATCCCGATAATTACACTCCAGTCTCTGACCTAGATCAATGATTCTCAATCTTCAATGCACTTAGGTTGCCTGGGGAGCTTTCAAAAATATCAGCGCCCAGGCCCCATCCCAAACCAATACAATTATGATCTCTGCTGTTTTAAAAGCTCCCTAGGTGATTCTAACGTGTAGTCAATGTTCAGAACCGGTTCTTGAGAGTAAGCACAGAGCGTGGCCATTTGAGCTACCTTCTGGGAAGCAGCAGAAGCTGCAAATATTTGTGAACCACTTAATTTTAACAGGATAGTTCTGGACACTGGTTTTGAACTGCCTGAGGTCAGAGGTTCCTCATTTACCATCAGGTACTCCTTGGGAATTAAGTTGACTGTGGTGGGGGATGACTTTGAAATAGGATGGTTCAGAAAAGCCAGTTTTCTGGACAGCAGCCAGCGGCCTGATCTGTGCCTCCACCTCAGGCTGGAGAGAGCTTGCTTTAAGGATAAGGGCTTTGCTTGGCTCTCCATCGCTATTACTATTTTCTGAGTTTTTATTATGCAAGTAGAGAATATCTGGGTAGAAGAAGGAACTGAGAAGAACTAGAGGAGGCTTAAAGAGGATCTTATCCAAGCTCCTGCTTTTACTAGGAAATTGAATCCCAGAGAGAGGAAATGACACGAAACAATTAGAGAACAGTGCAAAACAGGACATGATTCAGTGCCAGAATGTGGCTGCAGGCCAAACTGCCTACTCTCCGTGCTTTTGAGGACTAATGGTTCACCATGGGTCATAGTGTACTAGCACTTTCTTTCTAGGTTGATTGACATCCACATTTTCATTTCCCCAGGGCACTTAGCTGGAGCAAATTCATAAGCCTAATTAGATAAAGGTAGGCAGGAGAGGAAACAGGGACGAGAAAGCCATTTCCATCTGCTGAGCATTTACTGCATGTAGTGCCTTACAACAAACAGCTCCACAGGCAGAAACTATTTATTACTCTCATTTTACAGATGAGAAAACTGAGCCCCAGAGAAGTTAAACTAATTTGCTCCAGATCACAGGGTTGACGAGTAGCAATGGAACTTGACTGAGCCTCTCTCTCTCTCTCTACTATATTTACCATTTAGGAAACTATGGCTATAAATCTTAAATTCACTTTATATTGGTAACTTGCCTGGAGGTCTGTGAACTGGATTGTATTTTATGGTGACAAATTAAGGATTGTGGCATCTGCTATTCTTTTCATCCATGCTTTTGATCTATTTATTTCTATTTCCCTAATTTGATTGCTGTGACCAACATAAGCTAAATATGATCATCTACCATGCATGGCCTGGGGTGGAAGAGGTAGATAGAGAAATCAAGAACTAGGAAATTAATCCAAGGTGAACTCTAAAACCTGAATCAGAAGCCTAAGACCACCAAGGATGGAGCAGCCACAGTAGACAGTGTCCCACAAAGAACTGCAGGGAAAATGGAAATGTGGACTTTTCCCTCAAGACAGTTTCACTTTATCTAGGAATCGAAGATACTATCTTTTAATACACAGACATATAAATGATGGCGATGTGGGTACATTTCTGCTTTTGAGGAAACTCTGGAAACAGGTTTGGGCTTCTTGACCAGCAGGAGTACGGTCTGTTTTATTTCACCAGTATGAACCAAGCATGGTACATCAGTCAAAAGGGCTTTGTGACCTTGGATGCAACCATCATTGTTCATGCCATTATTTGTAAGAATAGGGCAGCTTCCCCATGCTTGCCTCTTTTTATTTGTTCATGGGCATTGTCTCTCAACTCCAGTCAACAAAGTAAACCAGCCTAGATTTCTGAGAAATTTGAATAACACTCTGTGGACGAAAGGGACCACAGGCTAACCTGATAAGCTCAAGGAAGGCCTGCATGGCAGTCTTGCAAACTCAGAGTCCTAAAGTAATCACAAAGGATGGTCTAAAATTAAACTTTAACTAAAAGCAGTTATGGTGGATAGTTACATCTTAGCCCGTGGTCGTCAAACTGAAGCTAGCGAGCCACATGCGGCTCTTTGGCCCCTTGAGTGTGGCTCTTCCTAAGCCTTAGGAGTATCCTAATTAAGTTAATAACAATGTACCTACCTATATAGTTTAAGTTTAAAAAATTTGGCTCTCAAAAGAAATTTCAATTGTTGTACTGTTGATATTTGGCTCTGTTGACTAATGAGTTTGCCGACCACTCATCTAGACGAGTCTCAACTGGGCTGACTGGGCACGTCAAGTCTCTGCCACGTATCTGTTCCATGCCAGTAGTCTACCTCAGGAATGTCCTCATGGAGATGACAGAAACACAAGAAAGAGCAAGGCCTCTCGAGTGGTAGACTTAGAAGCACCATACTTGCACTTCTGCTTCATTCTATTACCCAAAGCCAGGCACATGGTCAAGTCCAGAGACAGAGGCAGAGGACACTTCAAAGTTAAATGGCCAAGGGGGTGGATGCAGAGAGGGTAAAAGATCATTCAACCCATCAGCAAGACCTATCAATTCTACCTTAGAAATGCTTTCCACACCTGTCCAATACTCCTTCTATCTTATTGCTACCACCACTTCAGTTCACCATGATCTCTCTTACCTATCACCACCTGACTGCTCTGTCCAAATCTTTCTTGTCCATTCCTTCTCAGACCATTCTCAATGCAGCAATGAGAATAAACTTAAAAAGAAAACCTGCTCTGACCGCTCATCTAATTAAGTCTGCCAAATGGTTTCCTATTGTTCTCAGGATAAAGGTGAAAATCCTGACTAAGGCCTGGATTGTTTTCAATTTTCAGTTGAGGGGTTATCTGAAAGCAAATAGGTGACCTGGTGAAAGGGAGAAAGAGAGTGAAGAGGGAGTGTGGGAAAGAGAGGCATTGTAATGACTTCCACGTGAGGACAGCCTGGGACCGCCCCCCTTTCTCCAACCTCATATCCTTCTATCCTTTCTTTCACTTTATGGTTGGAACACATCATAATTCCCCAAGTTGTACACTATTTCAAGCCTCTGGGGTTTTACTTGGACTGTTCTGAGTCCATGTAGAGTTCTTTTTCCCTCCTTTTGGTACGAATTCAAAACCCTCTGCCTTTCTCCTTCCCTTCTTCTAGGGAAAAAGAAGAGAGGAGAAGAGCCCTGAGTGTTTTGGCTCAGTGGATAGAGCGTCGGCCTGTGGACTCAAGGGTCTCAGGTTCGATTCTAGTCAAGGGCATGTACTCCAGGAGAGTCTTTCTAATTATCTTTTCCTGTCTGTGCCAGGTCCTCTCCCCTGGGGCCCAGTGCTAGCCTGTGCTTATCTCTGTCATGGTTCTAGTCATATTGGATGGAAATAATCACTCTGATCCTCTTTTCTAATTACAGTGCTTCTCAAACTTTCTAATGCCTTCACCCTTTAATGTGGCTGCTCAGGCAATAACAGTTAATGGTGCTCGCTATTGCGACATGATAATCCATTTACCTGATATCCTATTCCATACATAACCCTATACTGTATACTTTATGAATCAATAAAAAATTTACAATTTTTAATTACAAACCTGTGTTTTCTTTCTTTTTTTTTTAAATATATTTTATTGATTTTTTACAGAGAGGAAGGGAGAGAGATAGAGAGTTAGAAACATCGACGAGAGAGAAACATCCATCAGCTGCCTCCTGCACACCTCCTACTGGGGATATGCCCGCAACCCAGGTACATGCCCTTGAGCGGAATCGAACCTGGGACCTTTCGGTCTGCAGGCCGACACTCTATCCACTGAGCCAAACCGGTTTCGGCCGAACCTGTGTTTTCTATCAAAATTACTTCTTGCATGAATTTTGGGACATCCTTATTTCGTAGGCTCAGGCTGAGTCACGTGTCAATCCCAGATCCAATCACTGTGGAGACCATGAGAGATCCTGAATGAGTCAAGTGCTCTTCTTATTCCATTATAAAAGTCAAGAAGATGGGGTCAAGTAATAGAATGGCTGCTTCCAGATAAATCACATGACTGCATTTTTGCTTTATGTGTAGGTGTGAGGGGAAGGTGGGGAAAAGAAAAAAGATTCCCCAGAGAAAGGGGTGAGTTATTAAGGGTATTTCCAATGAGAAGTTTACTGGGAACCAACAATCCACCTACTTATGTCCAGCAAAAAGATTAATAAAATCAACATATATATAATTCAACTCAGAGCCTTTCTTTCCAAGCTGTTCATCCACCCTGTTTCTGTTAAGAGAACCCCATATTCTCAGAATCTAAGGGCTGACTTTTTCACAAGAACATAATGTCACCTTCCTCTCCCTTTCAACATGATTTCCCTCCCCTACTGGCAGGTCTAAGCAGTCTTCTCCCTCCCACTCCACTGTAAGTGTTTCATAAAGTCTTAGTAGATTAGCATTTCAGAAGGGAAGCTCATTCTTACAAGTGAGAGAAGATCCCAGTTCCTTCTAATTCAACCAGTCACACTGGAGTTGCAACAGGTGGGTCATTCCAAAAAGAGAAAGGGAAAAGAACAAGAGAAAGAACCATTCTTTTAAGGTTTTATTTCTCCAATTGCTACCCATTCCCACTGAACCCTCTACCATCCATCTACCCTGTTGTTTGTCTTTGACCATCAGTGAGAGACTCCATCTAAAAGGAGTACTTTAGGGGAGGGGGAATTGCACTCTTTATTTCTATTAGTTGCACTGTGCTTTTAACACATTACAGTCACTGTAGAGTGGGTGCAATCAATGGTCAAGTAAAGGGGCAGGGAAAACTTCAGAGAAAAGCACAGCAAAATACTAGTGTTCTGGAAGAACTGCAATAATAAATTAGAGATTAGGACAGTGATGGTGAACCTTTTGAGCTCGGCGCGCCAGCATTTTGAAAAACCCTAAATTAACTCTGGTGCCGTGTCACATATAGAAATTTTTTGATATTTGCAACCATAGTAAAACAAAGACTTATATTTTTGATATTTATTTTATATATTTAAATGCCATTTAACAAAAATCAACCAAAAAAATGAGTTCGCATGTCACCTCTGACACGCGTGTCATAGGTTCACCATCACTGGATTAGGATGAGATAATAAGTAGTCAATATACCCATAGCTCTCCCAATATTCTCTCTTGATGTTCTCACCATCTTTTAATCTAGATAAACATGTACACGTGGTTATGCTAGGGTGAGGTGAGAGTAGGATACAGGTGTGACAACTCATCCGAGAGGTTTTTGAGCCTGAGTCTGAGATACAACTGTTAAATTGGCTTTGCGGAGAAGAAATCTAAGAGGATGAGGTCAGAGGAATGGGATGGAAAACATACACATGTTACAACTTCTTCACTAAGTTAGGCAACCTGCTCTCTGGAAAAGGACTGTTAAGCCAAGACTTTCTTCAAGACCGAGGCTGACCAGAGTTGCCTTTTAGTCCACAGGGAGTTATCCTGTTATTCTTTCAGAGTTTGAGAAGGCTTATCAGCAGCTAGGCACACATAATCTTATTCCCTGTCTCTTCTCCCCAATTTTCTCAGGGGAATATTTCTGAATATTAGAGAAATGGAAAAAAATGACATATTCTCCTTTTCTCTCTCCTCATGTAGGGATTTCCCAATTTAACTACAGGGGCCCTTTAGAATTCTTTCTCTCTCAGTGATCAACAAGAGGCAAATGTGAGTGCTTTAACCTCAACAAGTGGTCTCGGTTGAATCTACTAGAAAAAAAAAAGGGTGTAAGAGTGAACTTTGCCCTATCACAATACTTTGGATCTTCACCCAAAACCAATACTTCCATCCTTGGAACACATCATAATTCCCGAACTTGTACACTATGTCAAGCCTCTGGGGTCTTACCTGGACTGCTCTGTGCCCAAGTAGAGTTGTTTTTCCCTCCTTTTGGTACAGATTCCAAACCCTCTGCCTTATGTCCTAAAAAAAAAAAAAAAACACAGAGAGAAAAGCACAGATTGGTTTGGCTCAATGGATAGAGCGTCAGCCTGTAGATTGAAGGGTCACACATTCGAGTCCAGTCGAGAGAGAGAGAGAGAGAGAGAGAGAGAGAGAGAGAGAGAGAAGGAGCTTTGCATTTTAGAGTCTGGGACATTTATGGCTGATAATCCTTGATGATGAGACTTATGTCTACCCTCTTGTCTCCATTTGGAATTTTTCTCAGATGCCTTTCTCTCTCTCTCTCTCTGGTGTAGAAAATGGTGATTTTCAGGTTCTATAAAACAGAATATACTGTGATACTCAGAAACCTTGGCTTGTCAGCAAGTCTAAAAGGGGGAAAGGTGAGCACATGACTATTTACTGGGCACCTAACCATGTACTCCCAGCCCTGAGGGGCAAATATTATCAACCCAACTATAGAGAAGGGAGGATAAAGGAAAGAACACTCTATCACAGGCATAGGTTTCAGCATCGGATGAACTGACCTGGGTGTGCATCTTGCCTCCCCCACAGCCAAGTTCTGTAAACTTGGCCAAAGCCTCTGAACTTAACAATTTTATTGAGGGATAGACATATAGCATACTTCACATATTTGTTTAAAGTTTGCACTTTGATAAGTTTTGATAGATGTGTGTACCCATGAAACCATCACCCAGTCAAGATAATGACAGCTATGCCGCCCCTGCCCCCTCTTCCCAGCAATGTTTTCTCCTTTGCGGGCCCTCCCTTCTACTCCTCTTCACTGTTTTCCCCAGCAACCACTGGGCTGCTTTCTGCCTGAGTGCAGTAGACAGAAATAATGGGTCCCCCAAAGATGTCCATGTCCTAATTCTCCGAACCTGTGAATATGTTGCCTTACATGAAAATATGGGCTCATGTAATCACAAAGATGCCTGTGAGGGAGAGGGGGAGCGAGGCAGGAGGGTCAGAGACAAAGGAGATGTGATGATGGAAGCAAGGGTTGAAGTCTGAGAGATTTGTGGAAGGAGGAAGAAGCCATCAGCCAGGAATTCAGGTCTTTAGTACCTGGAAGAGGCAAGGTACGCACGCTTTGGCCACGCCTTTTCTTCCCCATCTTCCTCCTCCAGGCGAGTTACCTTTGCCTTTCTCTCTCCTAAGTTCCAAGGGCCCTTCTTCTGCCTCGGTAATTTGTTTCCTGAACCTACAGAGCCCAGCTGGCTCACTTCTACTACCTCTGTAACTTTCTAAACTTCCTCTGATAATTTGAAAAAAAAAAACACAAAACAATGAAAGAAAGAAACTGGTATAGGCAAGGGAATGGATTGTCCCCGAAAAGTTCCAGAAGAATGCAGCCCTGGCAGCATACAGGAGTGCTGACACCATGTTTTAGCTCAGTGAAACCCAGCGTGATAGGCTGAATAATGGTCCTCATTCCTGCAACCGATGAATGTTCCCTTACATGCAAAAAGGGACTTTCCAATGGTAATTGAATGAAGCAATTTGATTTTGAGGTGGGAGATTATTCTGATCACTTGGGTGGGCCTTAAATGTAATCACAAATGTCCTTTTAAGATAGAGGCAGAGGGAGATTTTACTGTGGTAAAGGTGGTGATGAGAGGTTGGAAACAGAGATTGGAATGGTGTATTTTATTTAAAGACAGAAAGGGGCTACACACAGAGGAATACCAATGTCCATTAGAAGCAAAAAAACAAAACAAAAAAACACACACACACAGAAAAACAAACAAAAAACCAAACACACACACACACACACACACACACACACAATGGCAAGGAAATGGATTCTCCCCTCACAGCCTCTGGAAGGGACCAGGGCTGCCAACACCTTGAGGTTAGCCCAGTAAAACTGACTCTGCATTTCGGACCTCTAGACCGGTAAGAAAATGAATTTAAGCTACCAAGTTTGTGGTAATTTGTGACAGCAGCAGTAGGAGACTAATACATTGAGCCTCAGCTTTACATCTGTAAAATTAGAACAATAGATCATTTCTGCGGTTATAGTAAAATTAAATAATTGAGTTTGTGGCAGATGGAGTTCTTTTCCTCTAATGTCCCCTGTTCCTTTCTCTTCCACCCTGAAGCACGAGGTCTTTGGTGTAAGTCATTCTAGCAGAGGAGGGCAATGTTAGCAGGGAGATGTATTTGTTGGTAGGAGCTCTGCGGACCTGTGAGCTCATTCTGGGGAGGGACAGTAAGACCTACCATTTGTAGTCCGGGACCCATAACCCTACAGAGCGGGTCCCTGGGTAGAGAGGGCAAATAGGTAGAAAACCACCACGGGAAGTAGGAGATGGAGAAGGGTTTTGTTTTACACTGCAGGTTTTATTATCATTCAGATAGGTGAGGCCAACAGATCAGAAGATTGCCTTTGAAAAGATAGCTCTTTACTCAGAGGGAAGGCGGGTGTGGTGGTGGATGGGAAGAGATTAACTGGGGAGTTTATATATATATATGCACAGCCCATAGACACAGATAATAGTGCGGTGAAGGGATGGGAGGGGCAGGTGTGGGGAGGAGGGGGTCAATGGGAAAATAAAAAAGAAAAGATGACATCTGTAATACTTTCAACAATAAAGATAAATAAAAAAAAGAAAAGAAAAGATAGCTCTTTACAGTTCCGAGGAGGGGGCACACTACACCACTGGGGGGCCGCACAGGGAAGCCCCAGGCTCAGTCAGGAGGATAAAACAATAATGCTTCACAAGGAGAATACCTTTTCCTTATTCTTTCCTGTCTTTGATAGGATTGTGATAACCATGTTGTGGCCATGAAGCAACGAGTGTGAACTTTTTGTTGTTAATCCTCACTCAAGGATATTTTTTCCATTGATTTTTAAAAAAATATATTTTATTGGTTTTTGACAGAGAGGAAGGGAGAGGGATAGAGAGTAAGAAACATCGATGAGAGAGAAACATCGATCAGCTGCCTCCTGCACATCTCCTACTGGGCATGTGTCTGCAACCAAGGTACATGGCCTTGACCAGAATCGAACCTGGAACCTTTCAGTCCACAGGCCGACGCTCTATCCACTGAGCCAAACCGGTTAGGGCTCCATTGATTTTTTAAAATATATTTTTTATTGATTTCAGAGAGGAAGGGAGAGGGAGAGACAGAAACATCAATGATGAGAGAGAATCATTGATAGGCTGACTCCTGCACACCCACAACCTGGGCATGTGCCCTTGACCAGAGTCAAACCCAGGATCAGTCCACAGGCCAAGGCTCGATCCACGGAGCCAAACCGGCTAAGGCCCCAGGGAGTTTTGAAACAGGGGGCTGTGAGAAATGGGAGCTCTGTGCCTCCAGGCAGGTGTCCATGGCTTCTGCCAGCATCGCTCCTTCCACTTAATGCCATTGAAGAGAGTTGTTCCAATTCTTGTGGCAGCGCTTCCTTGGCTCTCTGCTGAGATCTGTTATTTGAGGACAGGTTTTGCCTTATTACTGTCACATTTTGAAGAGGAGGAAGTAATGACATGGGCATGGAGAGTACCCCAGTAATCATAAAAGTACAATAAGAACAAGGACTCAGGGATTCCTGCTTGTCACAGTGTCTCCCTGAGCATTGCAGAGAGGGCCCTATTAAATGTGACTATTAAACCAACGGCTTATGAAGCGGAACAATTCATCAGCTGTGAGACTCTGTTGTAGCAGTCGGGAGGTTCAGAAACGCGTGGGAGATTAGCCTTCTGAGCAGCAGAGCAGGTTAACACCATCTCTTAAGCTCACTGGCACATCAAAGAAGCTTTTAATTTTTCTCTCCCCCAAATTAAAACAGTGATACCTACATCTGGCTAAAGTTCGGACAGTACAGAAGGAAATACATTAATGTGGCAGTTTACTGGTGGCCAATTTCTCTTCCCAGAGGCAACTACTGCAATGGTTTCTATGCTGCATAGCCTTCCCAGATGTTCTAGGCATATACAATCATATATGCACTGTTTGAAAAAAAAAAGATTTATTAGCATTGATGTTGTGTCTGTAATGGATGTTGTTGATACCGTCCTAGATGGGGGACCCCTCCCTCTCCCTCTGCTGCTTCCAGCATTTGTGGCTAATGGCTCACAGCTGCCCCCTTTCTCCAAGGACCTTAACCAAACAGGAGCTCCTTTCCCCAGCTGGTTATGCATCCCTACTCTCAGGCAGCCTGATTACTGATAACTGACTGATTACACATATAAGAGGTTGGCCCCTTGCCCCAAGGTTGAATAATCCAGTGGTGTCATTCACGCTTCAGAGCTTCCCAGAGATCAGGCTGAAGTTAATCTCCAGCTGACACCATAGCCTTACCTACTTTCCCTCTCCTGTCACGTATCCTGCTTCTGTCACTCACTTTCTTTTGAAAGCATTTCCTCAAAAAATCCACCTAGACCAGGGTCCCTGCTTCAGCTGCTGCCTGCAGAGATGGGATTCTGAAGGAAAATCGTTTGATGGCCTGAGGGCCATGAGTATCATCACCCCATTGCTCCTGATGTGGGGGCAGATTACTCCTGGTGAACCAGGAAAGGATGCAGACCAAAGAGGATGCACTAGCTGGTGCAAACTCGCTGGGCTTGAGGGGTACGGGGGGAAACTAGTATTTATAAGGATTGTGGAACTAGGTGACTGTGGCTAAGCAAGCACTGTGCGAGAGTCAGAAGGCTTCCTTAGCAGCATTTAAAGAGAATCTTGCCTGCAGGCAGAGGGCAGCCAGAGCTGAAGATCAGACCTAGGGCTTCGCTGTTGGAGTGGAAGAACTTCAGAGAAGGCTGACCTGCCTTCGGCCAGTGATGGTGAACCTATGACACGTGTGTCAGAAGTGACATGCGAACTCATTTTTTTGGTTGATTTTTCTTTGTTAAATGGCATTTAAATAGATAAAATAAATATCAAAAATATAAGTCTTTGTTTTACCATGGTTGCAAATATCAAAAAATTTCTATATGTGACACGGCACCAGAGTTAAGTTAGGGTTTTTCAAAATGCTGGCACGCCGAGCTCAAAAGGTTCGCCATCACTGGCTTAGGCAAATCCCCAACACCAAAGTCAGAGCCCAAAGAGGGAAGAGGTAGAACTCAGAAGACAAGAGATAGCAACTGCTGGGGCTGTGAAGAAAAAGAACCCTCATGCTCTGTTGGTTGGAATGGTTTGTGTTTTTTTGTTGTCTTTTTTTTTGGTGTGAATGTTAATTGGTGCAGCCACTATGGGAAATAGTATTGCATTATTGGAGTAGCCAGTGGCAGAACTGAATTACATTGTAGGGGCACCCAGTTGGTGTCCATGGAGAACTGGAGAATTCCTTGGTGTGGAAAACCCACACATGTGGTGGGTGTCAGGAGTACTTGGGATAAAAAAGAGCTAATACCCTTGGACCCCACAGTTTTCATCCTTTTCCTCAGGTTCCACCACTTCACCCCAAGAAAGGCCACAGGCTAAATGGTGAAATAAAGAACCCGGATGATTCATTCCAGTCAGTTAACTGGTATTCAACATCCACTATATTCAAATGTGTGGAGATCTTTTTTCCCAGTTGGCAGGTCTGATCAGTTAGAGATGCAGAGATGAACTATTACATAATTCCTGATTTCAAAACCCATTTCCAGGGCCTTCAGGGGTTCCCTCCCCACCCCGTCTCTCACATCAAGAAACTTAAAAACGTGTAGGCATGGGGGAAAGAAAAGTTAGAGATCTTTTATTCTAGCAATCTCATTTTAAATATATACAAGTGTGGCTTGAAAAATAACAACAACAAAAAGAACAAAACACAAAAAATGGAAAAAAAAAGGAAATTTTTTTTAAAAAAAAATGTGGCTCCAGTTCACAGAGGTAACTAACTGGTGTTTCCCTGTTAGAGTTTATCGTCCTTTCCTAACGCTATTTGAGCACGTCTTAAATATCTCAGTCTTTCTGAACACAGAGGGAGAGGTTATGAAGCTGGCCTAGGAAAGGGGCAATTTGGCGCCCAGAGAACTTGGGGATGTAACTTAGTCATACTGAAGCCATGCACCCCTAACCTAGGTATTCATTACTGTCACACCATAAATTTTGTGAGGGCAGGAACCGTGTACTTCCACCCCTTTCCCCTTGTTGACTGAAAACAAATAAAATTCACAAACATACCCGAATGACTGAGAGACTGTGTGTGTGTGATGTGTGGCTATATTTCATTCTGTTTAAGGTTTTAATCAGTGAATAGTTGTTGAAGGTCAGCAGGAGGAAGGCATTGTTTGGTTGATTCCAGTCAAGGGCTCATACCTGATTGCAGGCTGATCCCAAGCCCTGGTCGGGCACGTGTGTGTGTGTGTGTGTGTGTGTGTGTGTGTGTGTGTGTTGGGCGGGGGGGGGGGGGAGAGCAACCAATCCATGTCTCTCTCACATGGATGTTTCTGTCTCTCCTCTTCCATTCTCTCTAAAAAACATTGGAAAAATATCTTTGAGTGAGGATTAACAACAACAATAAAAGAGGTTTAACCGGTCCCCACTATTGCGGAGCTTTCTGTGCAACAGGTTAGGGACGGACCTGCCAGGTAGGTGATGGGTGCATCCCACCGGGTAGGGGAAAGGCTGCTGCGCAGAGGAGACGTCCCTGCTCTGGGAAGCACTGCACCTGCTGGGGTCTGCTGCTCCCTCTGCTTGGCCCCGCGACTCCGCCTTAGTAAATGGGCTTGTAAATTAAATTCCTCGGATTTGTTTTCCATCTGAAACTCTAGAAGCTGACGGGGCCGTCAGTCCGTTGGGGCCGTGCCCTGTGAGAGTTCCCATTGCAATTGTTTCTCTTCCCTACATCCCTCGCTCCCTCGGTCCCTCCTCGCCCCGAGGCCAGGCGAGGAAAAGAGCGCGGGTCCTTTAAGGGAGCTCTCGCGGACCGGCGCCCGGGGTGCCCCCGCCGGGGAGCAGGGGCGGGGCGCCGGGGACCCGGCTTCCCACGCAGCCGGGGACGCCTCCGCGTCACGGCGCTCGCAGCCAATCAGAATAAAGCCTGTTGGGACGCCTTACTAGGGCGACGGTCTGGACGCCTCCCGCTTCGGGATGAATTAGCGGCGGGTTCGCCTGGAGGTTGTGACCCCCACGGATTCCCCAGCTCGCGCACGCGCCGCCTGCGGGGTCGCGCGTCACCCCCGGCTGGTCACAGGTGGGCGACGGGAACTGTCAGGTGGGGGTTGCGGCGCGGGGAAAATGGCGGCGGCCGCTGGGGGATCCCTGAGGTGGTGAGGGGGAGCGGCCCCGCGGGCTCTTTCCCCCCTGAGGGCCGGCCTCTCCGGCTACGGCCCGGCTAACGGACACCTACCTGACCGGGAATTGGGGTCCCGGAGCAGCAGGTAAGAGGAAGTGCGGGGAAGCGGTTCCCGGAGGCAGGAGGAGGTCTGGGGGGCCGCGAGAGTCGGGGCGCGAGGGCGCGGTGGCCGCCGGGATGTGGAGGGCCTGGTGACCTGTCGCTGATTAGGAGTGAACAGCAACACCTTCCTGCGCCCGACCTCGGACCTCGGCGGGCCTGGGAGCTGCCCGGCCCCGCACGCAGTCGGAGCTCTCCCGCCTTTCAATCCCAGGGGCAACGCGTCCAAGAGGCCGCCATGTGCGAGTCTCGGGCGTGAGCTGTCGAAGGAGGGTCTGGGGCTGCGCCATCGGTGTATCTTCCAGGTGCCAGACACCTACCTGTAGGTGCCCGAGTGGCAGGGACAGGAAAGGGAAGGTAGGCCTTCCTCAGGGGCCGATGTCCAGTCTGACCATGCAGGCATATATCCTGACTTACGCTTGCCCATTTGAGGAGAAGAAAGGTAAAGGGAGGGCACTCGGGTGCGGTTTTGGTGATGTTTTTGCAGCCTTGTCCCTGGTTCAGGTGGGCTCGTCCGGAGCATGGCATCTGCCCTCGAAGCTCATTAACTATATAGTCCATGTGCACGTGACTGGAATGAAGGCTGAGGATTGGGATTCAGGGTAAGCCCAGGAAACGACTGAAAATACAGTATTGGTGAAGGTCTTAGGGAGGTGAAATATTGTCCAGCCATGTCATGAGATATTACTAAGTTGGGTTAGTTTTCAAACATCGAAAACTTGTCTTGATGGAAGTTCTTTTTGCAAAATTGTTCTTTTTTTTTTTAGAGTAAGAGAAAATTACTCGTTTTAAATTCTTTTCCCCTTTTTCAGTTTCTCTGGCCTCGTTGTGCTCTGATGTGACAGGTATGCATGCTGTTGAGGGACTTCTCTTTTCGGCAGCAGGCTTGGTTCTGCGAGTGCCGTGCGCTGTTACTGAGCAGGCGCAGTGGCACCGCGTGTTCCGGTCATCAGAAGCTGCGTGATGCCGGCTGCGCGTCAGACACGGTGACAGCGAGGCTTCTCCTACCTGATTTTCACCTGAGCAAATGGGGTAGGCCCCCTGTTCCCACCAGGCGTTTAGGCTGGCAAGAGTAAACCATGCTGAAAACCCACGAGAACCTTTCTTCCTAACGGGATCTGTGGAGGTTTGCTCACTTTGACTTGGGGTGAGGTATGGTTTCCAGTTCCTACTGTGCCACTTCCAATAGCTTAGGGACGTCATGGGCTCTCTGTCAGTACCTTACCTCTGAAAGGGGTATAGTATAGCATTTTTGTCCACATGATCTCATTGTACTGTTGTGAGTAAAAAACAACACCTCTACGTTAACAGTGGACACTTAACCACTATACTTTTACTCTGCCAGGCACTGTCCCAAGGGCCTTATATGAGCTAACTCAGTTACCCAGAAACATTGTCAAGTGGCTGGTTTTGTCATCTTTGTTTTACAGATGAGAAAACTGAGGCACATTGAAAATTTAGGTTATTTGCCCCAAGTCGCACAACTAGCATTGCGATTCCAGCTTATGTTCTTAACCACCATGCAGATATGTTACGTGTGATATATATGAACAAATTTTTCATTGACGTAATTTTGTTTGTGATCTTTTAGTTGTATAAATAATAACTGACTCATTCCATTGGCATCTAATAGTGATTTATATGGTGATGACTACAGTTACTTTAGTTAAGTGGCATATTCATTCTACCTTTGATATCCATTATTTTAAAAGGTATTTTGAAACAAAGAGCTGTGACTAATTTCTAACAGGAAGCACAAATCAATAAGGGATATTTTAGTTTTTATTAAACTCTTTAAAATAATTTGCTGGTGACTTTTAAAGGAAAACTTAATTTTTTAAGTTTCTATTTATAGAAAAAAGATTACATGAATAAAAGAGGCAGGGACATTCTTTTCTTTTCTTTCTTTTTTTTTTTTTTTCTTCATTGAGTCTTTATGGAGTTGCCCTGCCAAGTCCTTGGGATGCAAAGATTAAATCCTGACCTTATCCTTCAGGAGGCCAGGGAGAACCCCTGGGTCTAGAAGTTTGTAGACGAGTGAATGAGACAAACAAATAAATGATTAGCTAATGCAGTATGATGTAGTTGTGGTGGGTACAGAGGGCTGTGGGAACACATTCAGGGAATATGTAGTTGCTTTTGCTGGGGTGGCACTGACCAGGAAAGGAAGGGAGCTGACTGCAGGATAAAGGAGAAAGGGCTTCTAGCCAAAGGAGGAAGCAGTGCAGCCTCAGGGGAGTAAGAGTGCTTGAATGTCTAGGGGTCAGACCAAAGTTTTGCAGGAGTTGCGGGGAGAGAAGCCAGGAAAGGTAGGGCCAAGTTGTGAATTCTCAGCTAAGAGAGTGACTTTATCCTATGGGCAGCGGGACCTGTAGAAAGATCTTAATCGTATGAGTAACAGGATGACAGGGTGAAAGACAATGTAAGGAGGAGACCAGTGAAGGAGGGTAGTTTCCATGCTCCAGACAAGGGATAGTGAGGGAGTGTATCAGGGCACTGGCTGTGTTCAGTGTCCACCACTGAATGGAAGATTGACTGGTGGAAAGAATAATGAGGTGGGGGAGGGGAAGACCTGCTGATAGTAAAGAGAAAAGTGAGGTTTTTTGTTGTTGTTTTCTCTATATGGTTAAAGATGGGAGATATTGTTAACTGATTGAGGAAAAAGGATGGAGCAGGCAGTTTTTTGTTACTGGGTTTTGGGAGTATTGTAAACCCTTTAAGGTTGTTGGATCAAATAATGTGTAATACATCCAGGCTTATAACTTCCTCTAAGTCTCTGATTTCTGAGATTACAGAAAACATTAATTATATGGTAAAAAATCTGCAGTGTCTAGTATAAAGTTGGCTCCATTGGAGATGGGAGAAAAGCCACACAAAAGGAGTGGGAAGAATTATCTAAGTCATGTTGGGGCAAAATGCAAGAATAATGCGTATTTGAGTGTTTTCCTTTTTTTTTTTACATTGTTTTTATTATATTTATGCAGAAGTTGTTTTTATAGGGAACTAATCATAAATGAATTCTCTAGTTCTAAAGCTAATCTCCACTGTAACATTCAGAACACTAGAGTTGTCTAGCACCCAACAACATGCATTCCAAATCGACTGCCAGGTGAAATTGCAAATCTTGCAAAGATGCAGGATTTTTATTAATTCAGAGCAAGGTTGAAAACTGCTCAGAACGTAAGCACTATATGATTTCATTTAGTTGAAGTTCAAAAACAGGTACAACTATTTCCTGGTAGTAGATGTAGTCAGAATAGTGGTTCCTTTGGGTGGTGGTGGTGGTAATGACTAGCTAGGAAGGGATATCTCCTTCTGAGTGGTTGGAAATGTTTTATATCCTGAGATGAATGGAGGTTACAGGGATGTATGTACATGTGAGAATTCAAGTTGCAAATCTAAGATTTGTGTACTTTACTGTAATAGTTTAATTTAAAAAGAGGCACTAGTCTAGTGAGAATTTGGCAGTGTTAGACCAGTTAACTTTTTATGAAGAAAGCCAGCAGGGTAATGATGAGAGAGGTGTTTAATTTTTTTTTTTTTAAGGTGTATCAGAGGCTCTGGAGGAATAAATGATGAAATGTATCTAGTTTTTTTTTCCCCCAAAAATGACTTATTTTCCAATTTTTAAAAGTTTTTTATAAAAGCAGAGTCTACTAAATTGTTAAGGGTAAAAGTGACTTTTATATGATTGCTTTGCAAAGGGCAAATGTGAAATCAAGGTTGTCATGTTGTGCTGTTTTACAACTTTTCACAAAATTATGTCCCAAACTCTACCACTTGATTAGTTTTTTGTCTTAAGAATTAGTGCATAGTTGCAAGTGTAACCTACACTTTGTTAAATATAAGATACATTATGAAAATAAATTTACATTTTGCTTTTCTTTTTGGGAAAACTCTAATCAAATCTCTTATCATTACAAAATGTGGTCCATGTTTAGGAGAAATTACTGTGTGGACTTAACCCTACTGTGCTGATTGCTCTTGGATAATGAGGACTGGAATTAATTCCTTTGGCTGCAGGATTTTGAATGTCACAGTAGAGCTAAGAACAGCCTTTGGTGAGCTCCGGGTGGCAGTGAGGTAAAGCTCAAAGGAGGCCTTTGTGGGCCTCAGTCTGATTTGACAAAGTGATCATTGTGCCTCTGTACCTGTCCTCTCCATCTGGCAGAGGGCCATGGCGATACTCCTGTGATAACTGGGAGGCAGATGGAAGGACTTCTGAGGAGCAGCCATCAGTGAAAGCTGTCTGGAGATGATTAACCAGCAGTCTTTCACAGTTCAGGTTTCTGAAAAGATAAATTGTTCACTTCCCCAGAGGAAGTAAATTACTGTTCTAAGGATGATAAAGGAAGATTTAGGCTATGCTTAGTTTTCCATCTCAAATAGAAGATCCACCTCCATTTTATGTTTATTAGCGTATAGTTTATCCCCTTGGGAAAACTTGTGGAGCAGGGAGATAGCATGTTGATGAGCTGGTATCCAGTGATGTCACAAAGCAAATGATGGATAAAAGATAGGAATAAGGGAATGATGAGGGAAGAGAAGTGAGTGGGGGCACCCATTCTTAGGGCTCTGTGTGGCTAGAGTGAAAGTATTGTGTTTAACCCTTACAGTGACTCTTCCTCCACAGGAATATTTAGGTATCTTGGGGAAGGTAGCTTTGTCTGTGGCTTACTGTTTCTGCTTTCCTGTTGTAGTACAAGCACTTTCTTAGAAGTATTATTTTTAAAATATTTTTCCCGATAATAGGGGCAGTGCATTATGCATTTTGTCTTGTATCAATAAGTGTAATAATATTAGTTCTAGGTTTTTTTGTAGATATTCCTTAGCTAATTGAAAAAGTTCCCCTTTATTTCCTTTTTTTATTTTCTTGAGAGTTTTTCTCAGGAACAGGTATTGAATTTTACCAAATAGTTTTTCTGTATAGATTCATATGATCATATAATGTAATCTTTTCAGTTTGTTAATATTGTGGATTACATTAATTGATTCTTGAATATTGAACTAAACTTCTATCCATGGATTAAATTCAGCTTTTTATATATTGCTGAATTCTATTTGCTAATATGCTAAGGAGTTTGGTGTCTATATTCATGTATTGGTCTGTAATTTTTGTTTTTTTGTACTGTCCTTTTCTTGGTTTTTCATCAGGATAATACTAGCTTCATAAAGTGAATCAAGAAGTACTCTTTATTCTTATGTTTTCTGGAAGAGATTGTATTCTTCTTTAAACATTTGGTAGAATTCTCTAATGAAACAATGTGGGCCAGGAGATTTCTTTTCTAGGAAAGTTTTAATTACGAATTCAGTTTCCTTACTAGTTACAGGGTTATTCAGATTATCTACTTCCATTTTGAGTAAGTTGTGAGCTTTCAAGGAATTGGTCCGTTGACACACAGAGTGGGACTCCTCATGGCTGCTAGGCAGGGGTAGAAGTTTCAGTTTTTTTCTAGTCCTCCTCTGATGCTACCTTGCTTCTGTACTGTTCTTCACATGGTCTCCACTGACACCCTTGGGAAGAGTGAAAGTCCTGACTGTACTGGACCTTGTCTCATACCATCTCCATGGGGAAAAGCATTACTGTCGTGGGAGTAAAGTTCAGGCTCTCTGGGCGTCTCCATAGATAGGGTGACAGGGGAAGTGGGTCTTACTACCTACCACCTGGCAGGGAAGAAAGTCTGGCCTTTGGTATTACCCCTGCAGGGATAGGGGGTTGGGGTGTGTCATGCCAAGGCACAACATTACAGCCTGGTGAGAGTGAAAGTTTAGGTTCCCTCCTTGGCATTTGCTGTCATAGGTCAGGTGGGTCAGTTTTTTCTGTAGAAGTGTGTGCTGTGCTTTTTCGATTTTTTTTTTTTTCTGAAGTGCAGTGGTTATTGTATAAAAGTAATCTGTTTTGCTATGCTGTTCTTGGTCCTTTGGAAAAACAGGGACTTTTTTGTTGTTGTCCCCCTTTAGCATTTCTGGGTTATTGGCTTCTTCAGCTCTGTCCATGTGATATATGATACAAAAGGAAAATCCAGGGTACTCAACATTGTGTTGTTCCAGGAGTCCCAAGGTCCCTAGCTAGTTCACCTTCTCTCCACCTTCACAGTCTTCTTAGGGAAAAGTACATTTACTTGATTTTACTGGAGGTATAAATTAGATTGGGATTACTTTTGCTGACTAAATAAAAAGTCAGCCAGCTATTTCTTCGGAAAAATTGACTTATTCAGGAACAACAAAGAATTGCAGTCTGGAACATGCAACCATGGCGGGCCATGTGCAAGTCTGCTAAAATAAAGTAGAGGAAACTCTTATAGAGGGAAAGAGGACGTTGGGAAGGCTGCTACAAAGAGTTCTTCCTATTGTGCTTTACCATGACATAGGATGCGAGAGCTCCCACTTAATGGCCTCCCTACTTCATTTTAAAAGAGGGTTCTGTTCAGTAACTTTTTATGCATCCTTACGGAAGAAAACAGAGTGGAAATTAAGACACTTAATGAAGTTAATTTTTGGGTCAGTTACTTGGAAGTGACAATTTAACTGTCCTTACCAGAGAGTAATTCTGAGGGTCACTGTTCAGTAAAACCAAACACTTATTAGTTTTAGATCTCTTAGGAAGCTTGACCATCTAATGAATTAATTTATTTCTGCATTTATTTATAAATTCATAGTAAGCCTAAATTTCTGGCTTAGTCTGGGATAGAGAAAAATTTATCTTAATGAAAGATTGGTTTTATAGAGGGGACTAACTCAGTTTTTCTAGTGGTTGTTAGAGATCTTGAAGCTGTGCATTATTTTCTAAACAAAGAAATAGGCATGTGCATAGTGATTAAGAGCTATGTAAGGAGAATTTGTGGAAATCTTTGAAATGTACCAGAAGGATTACTGGGTGTCTTCTATGGAAATGAGTTGATATCTAGAGCACTTTTCCTGGAGATCTATTCTATAGCGTCTGCAGCTTTTACTGTTTTTTTAATTTATCTTACAACTTTATAAGTTGTGAATAACTGACAGCAATGCAAATAATCCTTGTCCTTAGACATGCAAATAAAATTTGTAGGTTGGAGGTACAATTGATTTCTTTTCCTCTTCTGTGGATGAAGCCCTTTTTAGAGCTATTAAGCAAACTCATATCCTCATTCCCTATTGCTTCTATGTTTGTGCTCTTTGCATTCGCTTTTGAATGAGATGGCACATCTTATTTGTTTTGTAATTAATTAATGAATTAAGTAAAATCATAGATAGGTGTTCATTTATATCTATTTAATTAATTAATTTCTCTTTTTTTAATTCTTTTTTTCAGTTATATTTATATGGGAGACACAGTGTTACCCTTTTGTTTGTTTGTTTAAATTATCTTTTAACTTGAATTCTGAACTTAGCCTAATGAGCTTGCGTAGCATTTACTGTCATTGTGACTTGGACAAGGGAATTTTATTTTTTAACCTAAGTCAGTTTACCCACTATAAAAAGGGGTCACAGCGCTGTTTTTCTGCTGTGGTGGTTGTGAGGATTAAAAGAGATGTTGCAAGTAAAACACTTCTCACAGTACCTCATACATCTTAAGAACCCTGTTTTTTTTTATTATTAGAAAGCTGTGAGCACCTAATTTTATCTTCCTGAGACTTAATATCTTAATCTGTAAAAAAATAAAAAAAAATGAGGGGACTTTTTACTTGGTTGTTAGGTTGTAAAATGTTCCTGGCACTATCTGGAAAGAATGGAAGAATGTAACTGACAATAGTTATTTTTGGAAAGAAGAACATTTTTAACATACAAGTGACCTTGCTGCTCAGAGTAAGGGAAATGTAGAGTTTGATCTGGTAGGAAAAGTAGGGTTTGATCTGGTGAGCAATTAG